>NC_073268.2:65260000-65885000 GCF_029289425.2 Pan paniscus | reverse complement strand
CCTTTCAAGCCCTGCCTCACTTGTGCTCATCTCACTCTCTGGGGGCCCAGGTGTCGCTGCAGCCCTGCCCCCAAAAGCCCCCTATCATTTTGAGCTGCTGGAGAGAGAAGATGCTTTAAGTACATCTGGCTGAACTTCCTTCCTTCCTTTCTCCACCCTCTTTCCCCTGTCTTTTTTTCCATCCTGAAAGTTGCATCAATTAGCTTCTTCCCTACTAGATTTATAGGTCTTCGAAACTGTCTTCTCCTGTGGATTGGTTAGGTGGTTAGAGCATGTTACTAGGGCCAGGGACCTGCAAGTGCAAGCAGTTGTCATCTGGGCCTGTTTTAAGAGAAATCTTCCCAGCTACCAGACCAATTCCCTCTACCTCTTCCTTCTACCATTTTCAACCGGTTGTCTCAAAAACGCCTAATACTAGTCATGAGCAAGGCAGGGTTTCAGCAGCTCAGCATGGCTCTCACCTGTTATTAGAGAAATGGCTTGTAGAGCAAGCCTGTCCTACCCAGGGTGGGCTAGGGGCCCAGTTCTAGTGTATTTGTTCAGTCCCCTGTCCATCCATCTTACATTTACTTCCTTTTGGGTGCCATGTATTGTGAACATGCTGGGAGTTCAAAGTTAAGTAGGACTAGAACTTACCCTCTAGGGACTTCACAGTCTAATAGGGAGACAGGAAAACACATTATTGCATCTCAGAAATGCAGGGATAACAACGAAGGAAGGTGTCTGGGCAAGGTGAGGCTTGAGCTGGAGAGTGTAGGAAGATGAAAGGAGGAGGAGGAGCTGGAGCTTGGGCTCCACTGCCAAGCAGGAAAAGGGGTGCCTGACTACCTTTCGCCCCTCGCTCCTGCCTAGGTCAGTTCCATAGGGAACATATAGAAGGAGAGCAGATTTTACAGGAGGCATTGTTTCGCTCAACTTGAAGATACCTGAAAAGGTTCTGTGAGCTGCCAGCTTGCTTGGGGTGTCAACTTACCTGCAGGATCACAGGGACTGGGAGAGTCAAAGTTGACTAAAGTCAGTAACACTGTTAACTTGTAATAGGGCTGATAAATGTGAAATACCAGACAAGTTCAAACAAAAGTGATGGTGATGGCTAACCCTGGGCGGCCTGATGCCTCAGGTTTCTACAGATCAAAGGACTTTCATCTGCAGTTAATTCTCAGCTATGTGTCGAAAGGAGGGAACCGGCACACAAATTTCCCGACACTGTTTTTCGTTTGGGGTGTATGGTGCTTACAGCTATTTTGGTCAAAGCATCTGAGCCATCTCCTTTACTGTTCATGCTCAGATGCATGATAAAATGATTTTTCATTCCCTGTTCACCTTTTCATCTGTGGCAAGGGGAGTAACCCCCTGCCCCCCACTGCCCTGCTGCAGTGTGATTTGGGGTACGATCATGGGGAAAGCTATTCTGGAGTTAAACATTAAAAGAAACTGAAGTCCCATATTGTTTTTAAAAAGACTTAAGGTGGCAGGAATTAAACATGAATGGTAGGGAATCTATCAAGTGAGGTATTTAGGAATGGATTATGTGTTTTCTCACAGCTTCGTACCACCCTTGTGAAAAGGGGACTCAGCAGACATCCACACTTTTTAGAGTTGGGAAAACCTAAATGACGGAGAGTTAGGTGACCTGTGGTGGGTCCCTAGGTATGTCCCTGAGACACAAACTAGAACTCCAGGCTCCCTGAATTCAAGTTGCGTTTTGGACCTGTGCCCTCTGAGGGAGGAAAGTGAAGCCCCCACTGGGAGACCCTTTGCCTCTGTCTGGCCCCGCTTATCAGTGGAACAGTTTGCAGGTTTTATGAGTAGTGCTGGTCATTTTCCCCGGATGCCCTGGCAGAGAAATTGTCCTGAGTCTCTGTGGAATCATTCAGCCCTTCCCACTAAAAACACACCAGCTGTCTTTGGGAACAGTAATCTCATATATTTATAGAGCGCCTTCTTTCCCAAAGCTCTTTAGTACGTGACATTTTATCCTTAGAACACTCCTGGGAAGAGGTTGGGCCAGAAACCAGTCTCCCCATATTTGGAAGAGGGAACCTGAAACCCACCAAAATGCATCAGCTGAAGGTCGCGTTGCACTGCCCCACAGGAGGGCAGGAGCCTCCCATTTCACTTCCCACTTTCCAGGGTCAGGGAACCCTAACCCTCAGTGGGCTAAACTAGTGGTTTCCAGCTGTTTGGATTTTCTGAAAGTTCCCAGTAGAATTTTCAAATAATTTGGAGGTATGCTGGCTTTTAATTTTTTTCAAGTAAGGACATTTAAAAAAAATCAAATATCACCATTGTGGTTTAAAAAGTTGTTTTTTTTTTTTCTGAGACAAAGTCTGGCTCTGTTGCCCAGACTGGAGTGCAGTGGTGCGATCATGGCTTGCTGCAACCTCCACTTCCTGGGCTCAAGCCAACCTCCCACCTCAGCCTCTTGAGTAGATGGGTCTACAGGTGCATGCCACAACACCTGGCTAATTTTTGTAATTTTGGAGAGACGGGGTTTTGCTATGTTGCCCAGGCTGGTCTCAAACTCCTGAGCTCAAGGGATCCACCTGCCTCAGCCTCCCAGAGTGCTGGGATTACAGGCATGAGCCACCACTCTTGGCCTAACTCAGAAGATTTTAGGAAAAGCTATCCAACCTCACAATAAAGGACCCTTCTTCCAAAGAAATTATGATTGGAGGCCAGGCATGGTGGCTTATGCCTGTAATCCCAGCGCTTTGGGAGGCCGAGGCGGGAGGATCACCTGAGGTCAGGAGTTCGAGACCAGCCTGACCAGCATGGTGAAACCCCATCTCTACTAAATACAAAAAATTAGCTGGGCATGGTGGAGCACACCTGTAATCCCAGCTACTTGGGAGGCTGAGGCAGGAGAATCGCTTGAACCCAGGAGGCAGAGGTTGCAGTGAGCCAAGATCGCACCATTGCACTCCAGCCTGAGCAACAAGAGTGAAACTCCGTCTCAAAAAAAAAAAAAAAGAAATTATGATTGGAAATCATACTACTGTATTCATTAAATTAATTTTTAATTGCAGAAAATGTTCAACATAAAACGTTATTCTACAATCATACATTGTATGGTATATCACTATGCTTGTTTGCTTGATGTACTTGGTAAGTTTGGGCACTGTATTCCACAGTGCAGTCCAGCAGAGCTGAATGTCACATAAACATGCTTGTCTGACAGAGACAGAGGCAACCTGAAATGAGATTTTCTGTAATTTGGATACTTTAAGAGATTCTGGAAGCCACATCCCCTGGTCTTGGCTGCTTCTGCCTTCCCTCTATAAGGCCTGGAGGACAGCAGGCTATGGAGGCTTAGAGAGCTTTCCAGAAAGGGCCGTAAGGAGACTCCAGGCATGCCTGCTGAGATCTGCCCCCAGCATGTTCAGACCAGGGGTTTGATCACCCAGCCCAGAATGTCCAGAATATATTCTGGAGGGTTGCCACCAGCTGGTGAGAGCCAGTTTCTGACAGACATGGTCCTCAGAGTGGGAGCCAGTGGGCTATGCCTGGCATTAGCAGGAAGGGCGGGAAGGGGAGCGAAGAGGGACTTAGGATGAAGTGTGACTTCATTCAGTGCCTTCCACTCTGTGGCAGTATGAGCCTGCGAGGACAGGTGGGTTTTTGGTCTGAATATGCCTGACTCCCCCGTGATTTCTGGGAGAGGTAGAAGAGGGAAGTGGTTCAAGGCATTCACCAAGGGGAGGGATGGTATATGTCTTCCTGCCCACTTCTGTGTTTTGTCATGGTGTGTGGGTGGCCAGAGCTAACAGAAGCACTATGTTTCAGCTGGGGTTACCGACAAGACGCCATTTCCTCCTACTCAGAACCCAAGAACTGCCACAGTCAGACCACAGCCCTAGAGGGAATGTGTTACTCTTACATGAAGGCTGGGGACTCCCCGAAAACATTCTCTCTCTCTGTGTGTGTGTGTGTGTGTGTGTGTGTGTATGTGTGTGTGTGTGTAGCTAGTAGGTTCATTTTTCTGTAAAAAGGGCCCACAGTTCTCTTCATATTCACGAAGGAGTCCATACACAGGATCACCATAATCACGGGACTCAGTTAAAAGTGATTTCCCAAATAGAACCACACAACTAAGAGCCACTGCAAAATACGAGAAAGCATCATCTCCAGCTCTGCCTGCTTAGATGAGGTTGAGGTTGCAGAGATACCCAAGGAGAGTAACTTGTCCAATTTCATTTCCAGTTTTCTCCTGACCCCACTACACACTACCTAGAATTGTCAGATTTAACAAATAAGAATATAGGATGCTTGGCTGCAGTTGAATTTCAAGCAAACAACGCAAATTTTTGGTGTAAGTATGTCCCTGGATTCAAATTTAGCTGGTGTTCTGTATTTTATCTGGCAACACTATTGTGGCATTACTCATGATCACAAGTGTTCTTATGGGCCCCTCTCTTCCTAGGAAAAGGAAGGCACTCTCAGATACATCACGACTTGCAGTTCTGTGCACAAGCCTTCCAGGTGCTTTTTTGTTCAGGGCCAAAAATTTTTTAATTTCCCTGATGGCCCGGGGAGGTGCAAGCCCAGGCTTAGTCAGCAGGGGGCACCATTCTCTTAAAATAGATTCCCAGGCCAGTTTCAGGGGGTTCAAAAAGGGGAAGGTGGAGGTGAGGAGGGGAGTTTGAATGGAAGGTTCTGTTTGCTGCTTGTCTCTCCTCTGGAGCCCACATCTCCCACACTCCCACCCAGCCAGAGCTATTTCTGTGCAACAAGAATCTACCTGATCCTGTCCCTCCACTTCTCAAATCTCTTCCAAGGTTCCACAGTTACCTTCTTAGCGCAGCACAAAAAGCCCTTCAGGATCCCACCGGAGTCGATTTTCCCTGCTTCAATTCCTGCTACTTCCACCCTGCTTGATCCCACCCACCTCGCACTCCCGGCACTTCCACTCACCAGGAACTATTTGCAGTTCCCTGTATGCTATTTACTGTCATGCTTTGGTGCCCAACGTTCCCTCTGCTTGGAATTCCCTTTTCCATTTGGCGCTTCTAGCAACTCTGTTCATTCAACACATTTCACGAATAGGTATTGAGACCGACCCTGTACCAGGCTGTGCACCGGAGACCCTGTGGAGAAGGCAGCTGACTGAAGCCCTTCTCTTATGAGTCTCACAATGAGGGCGGTGGGGTAGGGGGACAATAAACAAGTAAACAAATAAACAAGGAACTTGGACTTAGTTCAAAGGCTAACTGATCTGCCCTCCTCACGCAGAGTCAACTGTTCCCTCCTTTGGGTCCTGTGATGGCTTTTCATTTTAAGGGTCCTAAATTCTGACACCTGCACAATCATTGCAGGGAACATGGATGAATGAGGCAAGCCAGTTTAGGTCAGTAGGAAAAGGGGTGGGACACAGCCTGTGAAAAACAGAATGCGTGTTCCATCTAAAAGATGCTGTGTTCTAAATGGCGAGTTTTAGGAGAGAAAAACAAAATAAAAAAATAAATTTTTAAAACGTGCAGTGTTCTAGAAGAGCCCACTATGCTAAGTAAAAAAATAAAAAATAAAAATAAAGTGCTGTGGCTTTTCACCTCCTTCCCATTGTTATCAAAAAAAAAGGTTTTTTTTGAGACAGAGTCCTGCTCTGTTGTCCAGGCTAGAGTGCAGTGGTGTGATCTTGGCTCACTGCAACCTCCGTCTCCTGGGTCCAAGCAATTCTCCTGCCTCAGCCTCCCGAGTAGCTGAATTACATGTGCCTGCCACCACGCCCAGCTACTTTTTGCATTTGTAGTAGAGATGGGGTTTCACCACGTTGGCCAGGCTGGTCTCAAACTTCTGACCTCAGGCAATCCCCCTGCCTCGCCCTCCGAAAGTGCTGGGATTACAGACGTGAGCCACGTGCCTGGCCCTTTTTTTTCTTTTTTTTTTTTTTTAGACAGAGTTTTGCTCTGTCACCCAGGCTGGAGTGCAGTGGCACTATCTCGGCTCACTGCAACTTCCACCTCCCGGATTCAAGCGATTCTTCTGCCTCAGTCTCCAAAGTAGCTGGGATTATAGGCACCCGCCACCACGCCCAGCTAATTTTTTAAAAAATATTTTTAGTAGAGACAGGGTTTCACCATGTTGACCAGGCTGGTCTCAAACTCCTGACTTCAGGTGATCCACCCACCTCAGACTCCCAAAGTGCTGAGATTACAGGCGTGAGCCACCACACCTGGCCCACCAATTTTTTTTTTTAAGAGAAGGTGGAAATCCCAATTTTTACATAAACTCACCCGAATTTTTGAATTCCTTGTCAGTTTATTTAATTTAATTTATTTATTTCTTGAGAGGGAGTATCGCTCTGTTGCCCAGGCTGAAGTGCAGTGGCAGGATCTCACCTCACTATAACCCCTGCCTCCTGGGTTCAAGTAATTCTCTTGCCTCAGCCTCTCGAGTAGCTGGAACTAAGGCGCCTACCACCACGCCAGGCTGATTTTTGTATTTTTGATAGAGACAGGGTTTTACCATGTTGGCCAGGCTGGTCTCGAACTTCTGACCTCAAGTGATCCACTGGCCTTGGCCTACCAAAGTGCTGGGATTACAGGTGTGAGCCACCATGCCTGACCTAAATTCTTTGTTAGTTTAAATAAAACGTGCCTGCAGGTCAGATTTGGCCTAGGGTCACTAGTTTGCCACCTACCCTATTGAAGTACTTATATCATTGCCTTGGATCTGATTAGTATTTATATGTATTTCTCCCCCAGCGCTGTATCTTTGTATCTTTAGCCCCTAACATGGCGGATGGCACATGGTAGGTGTTCTGTAACTGTCTGTGGAAGGAAGGAAAGGAGGGAGGAGGAAGGAGACAACCTGGGAACAACAATTTGTTTTTGTTTTTGTTTTTTGTTTTGAGACGGAATCTTGTTCTGTCGCCCAGGCTGGACTGCAGTGGCGCAATCTCGGCTCACTGCAAGCTCTGCCTCCCGGGTTCACGCCATTCTCCTGCCTCAGCCTCCCGAGTAGCTGGGACTACAGGCACTCACAACCACGCCCGGCTAATTTTTTTTTTTTTTTGGATTTTTTAGTAGAGATGGGGTTTCACCTGTCTCTACTAAAGAGGCGGGTGAAATCCAGGTGAGCCACCACGCCTGGCCTAGACTGTGGAAACTTCTATCCCATGATTCTGTCTCTAGTGAGAGGTACTTTGAAAGTCAAAGCCACCCCCAGCCTCCATGGTACCTCGTGCTTGGCCAGTCAGAAGCTTTGAAGCCAGACTTCCCAGGAAGCCATCTCTCCCACAGACAGTGTTGACTCAGCCCAGACTCCAAGTTCTAACTCTGGTTCCTGTCCCAGAGTGGCCAACAGAGGCAGAGGCATATAAGGGACTGTGGTATGGGCTGTGTCTGTTCTCAGAAGGGGGAATGTGGGGTTGGAGAGACAGTGGGGCATGGACCTTCAATTGTTTAGGGCCTCTTTTGCTAAAGGAAAGGAGAGAGTGAATTAACAGTGTCTTGAGTCCTCTGGGCTCCAGCACTCTTTGACAAAACCTATCTTTTTTTTTTTTTTTTTTTTTTTAGATGGTGTCTTGCTCTGTTGCCAGGCTGGGGTGCAGTGGCACCATCTTGGATCACTGCAACCTCCGACTCCCTGGTTCAAGCGATTCTCCTGCCTCAGCCTCCTGAGTAGCTGGGATTACAGCCATTCGTCACCACGCCCAGCTAATTTTTGTATTTTTAGTAGAGACAGGGTTTCACCACGTGGGCCAGGATGGTCTTGATCTCCTGACCTCCTGATTCACCTGCCTCGGCATCCCAAAGTGCTGGGATTATAGGCATGAGCCACCATGCCCAGCCGACAAAACCTATCTTTAGCCAGGTGTGGTGGCACATGCCTGTAGTCCTATCTACTTAGGAGGCTGAAGTGGGAGGATCACTTGAAAGGGGGGTCCAGGTGCTATGCTCTTGCCACCACACTGCAGCCTGGGTGACAGAGCGAGAGCCTTCCTCTAAAACAGCAAAACAAAACAAAACAAAAACCCTATCTTTCCTAAATCCCCAGGAACAGGGATGATGGCAAAGTCTGTGCCTGGAATTTGGGAGTGAGAACTTTCCTTCCTATCTTCCCCGACTCTCATTTCTAACACCGACATCCGGATTTCTAGTCACATCTGAGGGTGTGACTGACCATCTCTCTGGGGCTTCCGTCTGACTCTCTAACGCCCTCTCTCCCCAATTTACCCGACTTGGATTAAGGGGAAGATGCATGCTCCCTCTCCGTAAACTACCAGTGATCCTTACATCCTGCAGCTTCCCGCTTTCCTCCCACCATCCTCCCTTCCTCTGGTCTTTCACTGTCTTTTTCCTCTCTTCACACTCCTCCCTTTGGCGCTCTCTCTCTCCCGCTCTTGCTGTCTGCAGTGCTGACAGTGAATCCTTTCCCTGGCAAAGGCTCTCAACTTGCTCACCAGCCCTGCTGTGTTACGCTCCTCAGCCTTGTAGCTTCTGTCCAATTATCTCCCTGACCAGGCTCCTTGGGAGCCCTCCCCTCTGACCACCCTGCCTCCTTCCTTCCATCATCCAAGATGAATTTCCATTTGGAGATGGGGGTGGGAAGCCAGTTTCAATAAACTGGGAGATGTTTGGCAATCCACTCTGCTCTGCCCTGCCCGGCAGAGTTAAGAAATCATAGGGAAGGTGACACCATTGCACAGACCATTAAGAGCTGCAAGATCTAGTTTTCACGAATGTGAGATCAAAAGCTTTTCAGAGTCAGCCAGTCCTTAAAAACAAGGGCCCAGTTATGGGGAGGAACTGAGGCCCTTGCCACAGAAAACAAAGCTGTGACTCAAAGGCATCGCAGAGATGCTTCCTTGCTCGTCGGCGTTGCTGAGTGTAATGTCTTTGGCTTGGGAATTGACTTTGAGGCTTTCCAACATGGATAAAAATAGAGCTCATAAATGCCTTCACAGGCACTTTCCGATAAGGTGGCCTTTTAAGGGAAGACTGGGCTCCCAACGGAAGGTCTGAGTCAAGGAACCTCTTGGATGGGTATTCAGGGTTGTCACGGGCCTCTGACCAGCCAGCCCACCGACCAGCCTGAGGCCAAATAATGGATGCAAGAAGAGGAAGGCTCTGGAGGCTTCTGTGCCTAATGCTCCTGGAACCAAGTTCCTGAGAGGAATGTTTATTTCACTCATTCATTCATGTATTCATTCCACAAGTACTTATCTGAATACCTGTGATGTGCTAGGAATGCTGCTTGGTGCCAGAAATACAACAGAGAAAAAGAGGCCGGGCGTGGTGGCTCACACCTGTAATCCCAGCACTATGGGAGGCCAAGGCGGGTGGATCATCTGAGGTCAGGAGTTCAAGACCAGCCTCGCCAACATGGTGAAACCCTGTCTCCACTAAAAATACAACAATTAGCCAGGCGTGGTGGTGGGCGCCTGTAATCCCGGCTTCTCGGGAGGCTGAGGCAGGAGAATCGCTTGAACCCAGGAGGCGGAGGTTGCAGTGAGCCGAGTTCGTGCCACTGCACTCCAGCCTGGGCAACAGAGAGAGACTCCATCTCAAAAAAAATAAATAAATAAAAAATAAAATAAAAAGAATAAGTCCCCAAAGAGCTTACAATTTAGTAATGAGCAGAGGGAAGGACTCAGGCACCCACAATCCAGGGTGACATGCAGTGGAAGAAGAATTTTAGGAAAACCTGGCTCAGGGCTGTGAGACACTTGCACAGCTTCCTGGAGGAACAGATGGATAAGCCGAAGCCTGAAGAATCAGCAGGAAATTAACAGGGGGAAGGGGGTGGGGGCAGGGAAAGACACAAAGAAGACTGTTCTGGGAAGAGGGAACAGCATGTGCAAAAACAGAGAACTTGGTTCACTCAGGGAATTGAAAGTAGATCTGTGTACGACTGGAAATATATTGCTAAGTGGGGTGGGGAGGGTTAGAGGGCACCTAGAGTTAAAAGCACAGGTCACTTTTAGAGAGCCTTTCACCCCTGTTAAGGAGTTTGGATTTTATTTTCCTGATGGCAGTGGGAGCCAATGAAGGGTTATATGCAAAGTGACTTTATCAGATTGGCATTTTATTTTATTTATTTTTATTTATTTGTTTATTTTGAGACGGAGTTTTGCTCCTGTTGCCCAGGCTGGAGGGCAGTGGCTCGGTCTTGGCTTACTGCAACCTCCGCCTCCCCAGTTCAAGTGGTTTTCCTGCCTCAGCCTCCTGAGTAGCTGGGAATACAGACATGCGCCACCATGCCCAGCTAATTTTTGTATTTTTAGTAGAGACAGGATTTCTCCATGTTAGTCAGGCTGGTCGCGAACTCCCGACCTCAGGTGATCTACCCACTTCAGCCTCCCAAAGTATTGGGGTTACAGGCATGAGCCACCGCGCCCAGCCTATTTATTTATTTTGAGACAGAGTCTCGCTCCGTCACCCAGGCTGGAGTGCAGTGATGCAATCTTGGCTCACTGCAATCTCCGCCTCCCGGGTTCAAGTGATTCTTGTGCCTCAGCCTCCCGAGTACCTGGGATTACAGGCCGCGCCACCACGCCCAGCTAATTTTTGTATTTTTAGTGGAGACGGGGTTTCACCATGTTGGCCAGGCTGGTCTCGAACTCCTGACCTCAGGTGATCTGCTGCTTCGGCCTCCCAAAGTGCTGGGATTACAGGCTTGAACCACCGCGCCCAGCCAGATTGTTATTTTAGAGAGCTCACTCTGGCTGCAGGGTGGAGAATGAACTGGAGGGGGGAAGATCAGAGGCTGGGAGGCTGCTGAGGAGGCCGTTGTGATCCAGGAAAGAATTGGGGAAATGTCAGTGGAGATGGAAGGAAGTAGGCAGAATTGAGAGATTAACTAAACTATGAAATGTCAGAATTTGGTTATTAATTGGATGAGGGCTGGAGGAATCAAGGCTACTCCCCAGTTTTCAGGCATGAGCAGCTTGGTGAGATACTAGAGGAAAGCCAGGTGTTAGATCTGCTGGATATTAGGTGCCTATGGGACATCTGACCGAAGCTATCAGGTTGGTAGTTGGGTAGGTAAGTCTGTGGCTCAAGAGGAAAGCCTGGCTCAAGACGGACTGGGAATATTCTCTGGCAGATGGATGGCAGGGGAGCTGTGAGAGTGAATGAGAGATCTCAAGGAAAGTGAAGACAGTGTGAAGAGGAGAGGAAGTGAATGGAATCCGAGGAAAGCAGATTTTCAAAGGATTGCTAAAAAAAGAGCTTGTAAAGGACACAGAGAAGGAGCAGCCGGAGAAGGCAGAGGAAAACCAAGAGTAGTGGTCTTGCATTGTTGTCCCCTGCATTCATTTCCCTCTTTCCCCACCCAGAGCACCCTGACTGTGCTTTGGGGAAATTCATTCCTCCCCTACTCTCAGGTCCTGTGGTTTGGATTCCAGGGGAGAAAGGCTGGCTCTGCCTTGCCCTCCTGACCCACCTCACACGGCCCTCTTGCTCGCTCTCTATCCTCCAACCACATTAATTAATTAGTTAATTAATTATTATTATTATTTGAGACAGGCTTTCACTCTGAGGCCCAGGCTGGAGTGCAGTGGTGTAATCACAGTTCACTGCAGCCTCAATCTCCCAGGCTCAAGCAATCCTCCCACCTCAGCCTCCCAAGTAGCTAGGACTACAGGCACGTGCCAACACACCCGAGTCTCACTATGTTGCCCAGGCTGATCTTGAACTTCTGGTCTCAAGAAACCCTCCCGCTCCAGCCTCCAGAAGCGCTTGTATTACAGGATTGAGCCACTGCACCTGGCCCAACCACACTAATCTTCGTGGAGTTTCTAAAAAACTTCAAGCCCTCCCTGGCCTTAGATTCTCTGCCTGCCTGGACGGTTTTTCCCCAATTCCCCTTCACCCACATTACCTATCAGCCTTCCATTTATGCTTCCAACTTTTGCTTGCGTCTTCTGTGACATTCCAGGCAAGGCTAAGGCTTCCTGTTATATGTTTATTCAGTAAGTAAGTAAGTACAGAGCACTTCCTGTCCACATGTCAGCATGTGCTGCATGCCATTTCCTTTCCTTTCTTTTTTGCTATTGCTTCTTCTTTGCCTGGAGTGCCACCCTATAGATACCGTGTATCCCAGCCATTCCCCAGGTTAAGACCTCAGAACTTCTATGTCTGTAAACATATTGATCAAGTCCTCAGATAAGTACTCCATTCCATGCCCTTTTTTTTTTTTTTTTTGAGACAGAGTTTCGTTCTTGTTGCCCAGGCTCTGGAGTGCAATGGCGCAATCTCAGCTCACTGTAACCTCTGCCTCCCGGGTTCAAGTGATTCTCCAGCCTCAGCCTCCCAAGTAAAGCTGGGACTACAGGAATGCACCACCATGCCCGGCTAATTTTTTGTATTAAGTAGAGACGGGGTTTCACCATGTTGGTCAGGCTGGTCTCTTACTCCTGACCTCAGGTGATCCACCCACCTCGGCCTCCCAGAATGCTAGGATTACAGGCGTGAGCCACTGCATCTGGCCGCAAGCCTTTTTTTTTTTTTTTTTTTTTAAACAGAGTCTGGCTCTGTTGCCCCAGTGGCAGGATCTCAGCTCACTGCAGCCTCAACTTCCCAGTCTCAAATGATCCTCCCACCTCAGCCTCCCAAGTAACTGGGACTACAGGTGCCCACCCACGCCCAGCTAATTTTTGTCTTTTTCTGTAGAGACAGGATTTTGCTATGTTGCCCAGGCTGGTCTCAAACTATGCTGGATGCTGGGACATAACGGAGAGCCAGCCAGCCAGGTCACTGTCCCCATGGAGCTGACAATCCAGTAGGGGAGACAGATAATGAAAGAGTAAATTCACAAAAACAATTACAAATTGTTGGCGGTGTTGTAAAGGAAGTAAACAAAGTACCATGATAGAAAATAACAGAAAGTTCTTATTTTGGATATGGTGGGAGGTCAGAGAAGGATATAACAATTAAGCTGAAACCTGAAGAAGAGACAGAACCAGGCAAAAAGTATTCTAGGCAGAGACAATGGTAGCCACAAAGGCCTGGGGAGGGAAAGAGCTTGATGGGTTCTAGGAATCTGTAGATGGCCAGGGTTGCTGGAGCAAGGACAGGAAAAGATGCAACATGAGATGTGATTGAAGATGAGGCTCTGTTAGTTGGTGATACAAAGTTTGGATTTTATTCTTGGTACAACAAAAAGCCATTCAAAGGTTTTAAGCCAGATTGCAATGTGGTCTGACTTAAATTTTAATTAGATTGCCCTGATTGCTGAGTGAAGCATGGATTGAGAGACAAGCAGAGAATTAGGAAGACTATTCAGGACCCTCTTTCTATGGTCCAGGCAAAAGAGGATGGTGGCTAGAACTTCGGTGGGACAGAAGAGAAGTAGACAAGTGGATGGATTCAGGAGACACTTTGAAACTAGAACTTAACAGGAATTCCTGATGGATTAGGTGTGAGACTTCGGGACTAGAGGAGCCAAGGCCAAGGATACTGGCTAATTTCTTTCTTTCTTTTTTTTTTTTTGAGATGGATTCTCACTCTGTCGCCCAGGCTGGAGTGCAGTGGTGAGATCTCGGCTTGCTGCAAGCTCCACCTCCCAGGTTCACGCCTTTCTCCTGCCTCAGCCTGCCAAGTAGCTGGGACTACAGGCGCCCGCCACCACGCCCAGCTAATTTTTAATTTTTTGTATTTTTAGTAGAGACGAGGTTTCACTGTGTTAGCCAGGATGGTCTCGATCTCCTGACCTTGGGATCTGCCTGCCTTGGCCTCCCAAAGTGCTGGAATTACAGGCGTGAGCCACTATGCCGGGCCTCTTTTTTCCTTTTTCTTTCTTTCTTTTTTTTTTTTTTTTTGAGATGGAGCCTTACTCTGTTGCCCAGACTGGAGTGCAGTGGCGCAATCTTGGCTCACTTCAACCTTCACCTCCCTGGTTCAAATGATTCTCCTGCCTCATCCTCCCTAGTAGCTGCGATTACAGGCATGCGCCACCACGCCCCCCTAATTTTTTTGTACCTTTTTAAATAGAGATGGGGTTACGCCATCTTGGCCAGGCTGGTCTCGAACTCCTGGCCTCAAGTGACCAGACTGCCTCAGCCTTCCAAAATGCTAGGATTACAGGTGTGAGACACTGTACCTGGTCAATGATGGCTACTTTCTGAACTGAATGGGTGAAAAAGACAACCAGGTTTGCTTGGCTTGGCCTGTCCTGGCCCCATTAGGTCCCTCCCTCCCACACTTCCTTGGAGCCCCTGAGGCAAGTCTTCAGAAGCCCGGAGCTTGGGAAGCAAGCACAATTTGAAAACCACTGGGTTGGAGAAGCTTTAAGGTCCCTTTAAGTTATAAAATTCTTTTATTCTAACTTGAAAAGTCTGTGAATAGGGACAATATTTCTATTTCTTTTGACTCACCCTGTAGTACCCTGGTAGAGCTCTGTACCTGGGGAGCATTCAGTTGACTTTTCACTTTGGCACAGATCTTCCATAATTGAATTTTAGATTAAATTCTTTTTTTAAAAATAAGATTCTAATGTAGAGTAAACTTTCAATTGAAATCAATTCACCTTGATAAAGTAGAGCCATGGCAAGGATAATCTAAAACAGTAAAATCCAAAGTAATTCTTATTTGAGTTGATGTAGAAAAAAATTTGTTTTTGCTAAACTAATTATCTACATTTAGGTAAATGTTATTTTTGGGCAAATGCCAACAGATGGTAGATCAATCCCATTCAGAATAGGATTGGGAAATCCTAAAAAACCCACAGGAAATAATTCATGACAGTGAATAAAATCTACTTTTGATAATATATTCTTTGTTGAAAACAAATATTAACCTTCTAAAACTTATTTTGAAGTAATGACTTCAGATAACTTTTAGACCCGTTTTAAAGATGAATGAGATGGAGATGGAGTTGTGTTGCTAGTCCAAGACAAAAATAAAAGAAAAACAGGCTCAAACCTGCCATTTCCTTTTCTTTCTTTTTTCTTGTTGTTTCTTCTTTGCCTGGAGTGCCACCCTATAGATATCATGTATTCCTGCCATTTCCCAAGTTAAAACCTCAGAACTTCTATGTCTGTAAACATATATTGATCAAATCCTCAGATAAGTACACCATTCCAAGCTGTTTTTTTGTTTGTTTGTTTGTTTTTTGGGTTTTTTTTTTGAGACAGTGTCTGGCTCTGTCGCCACAGTAGCACAATCTCAACTCACTGCAGCCTCGACTTCCCAGTCTCAAGTGATCCTCCCACCTCAGCCTCCTGAGTAGCTGGGATTACAGGTACCCACCATGCCCGGCTAATTTTTGTATTTTTCTGTAGAGACAGCGTTTTGCTATGTTTCCCAGGCTGGTCTCAAACTGCTGGGCTCAAGTAAACCTCCTGCCTTGGCCTCCCAAGGTGCTGGAATTACAGGCATGAGACACTGTGCCCAGCTGTTTTGTCATTTTATTTTACTTTATTTTATGAGTTGGAGTCTCAGTCTGTCAACCAGGCTAGAGTGCAGTGTTGCAGTCACAGCTTATTGCAGCGTCCAACTCCTGGGCTCAAGCAATCCTCCTGTGCCTCAACCTTCCAAGTAGCTGAAACTACAGGCACAAACCACAGCCCAGCTCCCTTTTGTTTTATTAAAGAGGGAAGTAAAGTAAAGGAATCCTTTTGTATGTCAAGCCCTTTTGAACAAATATGTCATCCAATGCTGTTTATTACCCTATGATGGAATGCCCCATTTCACTGATGGGTTGGGGGCCTAGAGGTCCAGCATCTGATCTGCTTCCTGTTTGGGATGTGTCCTCTGCTGTGGATCGCATCAGTGAGGAGGGTCACATATCACACCATGGACACCATGGCAGGGAGACCTTTCCTTGTTACCCACCATGGTAGTTAGGGCCCAAGAGGCGGACTAGGATTGGCCAACCGGATACTTCCACCTGGAGCTGTGGGTTTGCAGCATGAGACACAGATGAAGAGAAGATTAGACATCCTTTGCAGCAGCAGCAGCAGCAGCAGCGGTGGTGATGTGTCTGCTGGTGGCACATTGTGGCAGTGCCCAGCAGCTGGGCCTCCTCTCCAGACTGTCCTGCTGAAGAAGGTGGTTGTCCTTCCTCCACCAGCCATTGGTTTCCAGCTGAATTTCCAAGTTGGACTCTTTAGCTCCTGTTAATTCTCGGAGCCAGCAATATTTCTTCAGTCAATTCCAGTTCTGATTGATGTAGCCAGAGCTGATGCAGTTCTTGCAACTGGGAACTCTGGCTGATGTTTGAGGAAACAGGTTCTGAGGTCAAAGAGCTTGTGCAGGGGCCACAGCTAGCAAGTAACGGTGTTCTGGCTGAGAAATCTGTGCTGTTTTCTTGATTCCACACTCCCCAAAGAATTCTGAAGAAGGGCACGGAGGCAAGGAGTGACACAGTGCACAGATGAGAGTGGGACTTGAAGGCTAGCAGGTATGTGAACACTTACTCCAAAACATCCACATTCAGTGACACATTCATAAATAAGTTGAGTCTACTGTATGCCAGAGACTGTGCTGTGTTCAAATACTATTTCAACCAGGCACAGTGGTTCACGCCTGTAATCCCAGCACTCTGGGAGGCCAAGGCAGGCAGATCACCTGAGGTCAGGAGTTCGAGACCAGCCTGACTGACATGGTGAAACCCCATCTCTACTAAAAAAAAAAAAGGCCGGGCACGGTGGCTCACGCCTGTAATCCCAGCACTTTGGGAGGCCGAGGCAGGCGGATCACGAGGTCAGGAGATCGAGACCATCCTGGCTAACACGGTGAAACCCCGTCTCTACTAAAAATACAAAAAATTAGCCGGGCGTGGTGGCGGGCACCTGTAGTCCCAGCTACTCCGGAGGCTGAGGCAGGAGAATGGCATGCACCCGGGAGGCGGAGCTTGCAGTGAGCTGAGATTGTGCCACTCCACTCCAGCCTGGGTACTCCGTCACAAAAAAAAAAAAAAAAAAACTAGCCAGGTATGGCAGCGGGTGCCTTTAGTCCCAGCTACTGGGCAGGCTGAGGCAGGAGAAATGCTGGAACCTGGGAGCCCGAGGTGGCAGTGAGCCGAGATTGCACCACTGCACTCCAGCCTGGGCAACAGAGCAAGACTCAAAACAACAACAAAATATTATTTCAGTTCATCCTCACATAGTATATGATAAGGTGGGCATTATTTTGCTTATTGTTCCAATGGAAAAACTGAGCCTTAGAGAGGTTTGTTCAACTTTATATTGTTGTAAGCGTTAGTGCTGGGTTTGAACTTGAGTCTCCAGACAAGGGGGCTGGAGCCCTTTCATTAAGCCACAGATGCCTCACTATGCAATTTCATGAATCAATGAAAATGTCTCCACTGCTAATATTTGTGAGCCCCATAGAGGCCCCAGTGCAACATCATAAATGTGTTATTCTTGTTTCTTTGTGCATGTTCTTACACCTGTGTCCTGGGGTATGACATTTGTCTCTTTTCCTTTAGGCAGGTACGTCTGGAACACAGGACTCTGCCCCTACTAAAGATCTTCCTTCCTGTATATTCATCTCCAATGTCCATGAAGGGCTCCACCAAAGGAGACGCTGGGCCCAGGGACCAACTGCCCAACTGAAAAGTTGATCATTGACCACTCAACGGAAGAGCTGTCCAGTGAGGAGAGAAAGACTTCAGCTTCTTACAGCACTTACAACCAAAATGGGAGTCTGTACTCATTTTCTATTCAGTCCTGCCTGCCTCCACCTCCCCTAGAGCTTCAAGGGAAACCACACCTTTGCTTGCTGGACTGTAAAATGGAGCCGAAGATCCTCGTTGGCATCTCAGAGCCTTTGGGGAAGATCCCGCACCCAGACCTGGCTCATAACAGCCAATGAACACTTTGTTGTTTGTGTTTCGGATTAAGAAAATGAGTTCTGCATGTTGCTTACCATCACAAGGAGCAGTGAACTGAATTGGTGCCATTGTAAGCTTGATTGTTGTTGCATAGATAAAAGCCTCATTAAGTCCCTCAGGAGGGGACAAGAATTTTATTTTGAGGAAAGAAGAACAAGAAGCGCTTCTTGCTTGTTGTCATTACAGCAACAAAACATTTAATGGAGGAAAAAATTAAATAACTGCACTTTTTTTCTTTACCCAAACCTCGTCAAGAGGCTGGGTGAGTTTTTAATTAGTGCTGCATTTTCAATAAATCCGTATCTGTATGTGGTGCGGATTCTTTCCTGGATAAGGGAAAGATAATAATGAGAATCCTATTTTTCAGTCCCACACTAAAGGGATGCCTGGTATATTTAATCATGCTGTAGAAATCCTGGCAGCTTTCTCTGAGCCCAGCCTCTGCTCTAATTACATTTCTAGATTTTAGTAAATTGAAAGGGAAAATGTAGGAACAAAATAATTAAAACCGAAGAGGAAGTGCATATTAAAAAGGAGAAGCTGTTTAAAATTCTTCCACACAGTGCTTCCAAGGACATCTACAATCATTTAATCAGCTCCACACCAAATCAAAGTCCTTTGTACAGAGGCTGATAGGATCACATCTCAGGTGGGCGGTATGGTCCCCACAGTATAATAGGAGCTTCATTGCACCAGGCTACAGATGGGGATAAGACCTCTCATACCCTTCCACATCACTGGGGATTCGGGCCCAGCCTGGACAAGCTGTTGGCACAGACTCACTTTCCCCAAGGAGTCCGCTTCCAGGTCCTGGGTAGAGTCTGGCGAAGCTGTTACAATTAGCTCCAAATGTGAGGGAGCTACAGTAGGTTGTCCATGCATCCAGTTTCCTTTTCCTGCACCCTGTTCCCGACTTTCATGCTCCTTCCTGCAAAGAGTACCCCTTTTCTTTTTTCCCTGCTTTTGTGTGAACTCTGAAGTCAAGAGAATAGGTAATTGAGCAACCTCAGTGACACCAGGAACCAGTTACTTGTTACTGGTTACTGGATTATTTCTGGGGCATTCCGAATTTTCAGAAGGACCAAAAACCTTGCTGGCTTCAGCTAAAGGAATCATGTTTGTTGATAACAATGATAAGTTAAATCTCTTTTTTTTTTTTGAGACAGAGTCTCGCTATGTTGTCCAGGCTGGAGTGCAGTGGCTTGATCTTGGCTTACTGCAACCTCTGCCTCCCAGGTTCAAGCGATTCTCCTATCTCAGCCTCCTGAGTAGCTGGGATTACAGGTGTGTGCCACCATGTCAGGCTAATTTTTGTATTTTTAGTAGAGACGGGGATTTTACCATGTTGGCCAGCCTGGTCTCGAACTCCTGACCGCAAGTGATTCGCCCGCCTTGGCCTCCCAAAGTGCTGGGATTACAAGTGTGAGCCACCTGATAAGTGAAATCTAATTGGAAAGTTTCAAGCCTCTGCCTAATAGGTGACAAAGGCTCTTTTTGTTTTGCAGTGGGGCAGGTACAGTCACCACATCATTGTAGAATTTAGGGTCTACATTTCTTGATCATTCTGGCTGAAAAATCGGTTGTGTAAACTCTAGGAGTCTGGAGTGTTTTGTCCGTGATTCCTAGGAAATTTTAAACTGTGAGATTATAGGACTTGCTTCTGTATTTGAAAGTGGAAGACAGCCTGGCACTGTCAGGGGCTTTTTTTTTTTTTTCAAACCCCTGGGGTTTTGCTCATGGGCTCCCAGCCTTCCTGGCTGAACAGACTCACCAGCCACCTGGCACCAGGACGCGTGTGGCAGGAGACACTGAGCACTGTCTCCTAGAGACAGTCACATAGGCCTGGGAGACAGCAGGGCTCCCGGAAGCTGTTCCCAAAGCAGGGCCCACACTGTGTCACCTCCCAATCTACAGGTTCATTGGGTTGCTCTCGTGTCCAATGCTATGTGCGTGTGTGTGTGTGTGTGTGTGTGTGTATGTGTAATGATACCATTCCAGCACGAAAGAGGCGTTCAGTAAGAACATATATTAAAAACTTTTTTTTCTTTCTTTTTTTTTTTTTTTAGAGACAGGATGTCACTTTGTTGCTCAGGCTGGAGCACAGTGGCGTGATCATGGCTGACTGCAGTCTTGAACTCCTGAGCTCAAGTGATGTGATCCTCCTACCCTAGCCTCCCAAAGTACTGGGATTACAGACACAACGTCATAATAATTTTTTTTTTAAGACAAGGTATTACTCTGTCGCCCACTTTGGAGTGCAGTGGCACAATCAGTTCACTGTAACCTTAAAGTCCTGGGCTCAAGGGATCCTCCTGCTTCAGCCTCCTGAGTAGCTGGGACTACAGGCAGGTACCACCACACTTGGCTAATTTTTTTGTAGAACGGAGTCTTGCTTTGTTGCCCAGGCTGGTTTCCAACTCCTGGGCTCAAGCGATCCTCCCACCTCAGCCTCCCAAAGTGTTGGGATTACAGGCATGAGCCACTGTGCCCAGCCCAAGAATAATTTTTAAAAATTTTTAAAATTTGAGCTAAAGGAAAGAATCATAACAACTAATACCCAACACTAACATTATTACTGTAACACCGAGACAACTTTTTTTCTCTAAGGGCCAAGGTGATCCGAGGCCTTTTCTTTCACTCAACTCAGGAATCACTTATGGCCCATTGGAGCTAAAATGTGAAGCTGACAGGGAACTCAGGTGTCCAAGATAACAAATTGTCACTGAATTAGCTTCCTTCCTTCCTTCCTTTATTTATTTATTTATTTATTTATTTTTATTGAGATGGAGTCTCCCTCTGTCGCCCAGGCTGGAGTGCAGTGGTGTGATCTTGGCTCATTGTAAGCTCAGCCTCCCGGGTCCACGCCATTCTCCTGCCTCAGCCTCCTGAGTAGCTGGGACTACAGGCGCCCGCCACCACACCCAGCTAATTTTTTGTATTTTTAGTAGAGACAGGGTTTCACCGTGTTAGCCAGGATGGTCTCGATCTCCTGACCTCATGACCCACCCGCCTCGGCCTCCCAAAGTGCTGAGATTACAGGCGTGAGCCACCGCGCCGGCCCCTTTTATTTTTATTTATTTTATTTTATTATTTTTTTTGAGACATAGTCTTGCTCTGCCATCCAGGCTGGAGTGCAGTGGCGCGATCTCTGCTCACCTCCGTCTCCCAGGTTCAAGCAATTTTCCTGCCTCAGTCTCCGGAGTAGCTGGGATTACAGACGCGTGCCACCACGCCTGGCTAATTTTTTTTTTTTTTGAGACGGAGTCTCTCTCTGTCGCCTAGGCTGGAGTGCAGTGGGGCGATCTCGGCTCACTGCAAGCTCCGCCTCCCGGGTTCCCGCCATTCTTCTGCCTCAGCCACCGGAGTAGCTGGGACTACAGGCGCCCGCCACTGCGCCCGGCTAATTTTTTGTATTTTTAGTAGAGACAGGGTTTCACCGTGGTCTCGATCTCCTGACCTCGTGATCCACCCGCCTTGGCCTCCCAAAGTGCTGGGATTACAGGCGTGAGTCACCGCACCCAGCCACGCCCAGCTAATTTTTATATTTTTAGTAGAGATGGGGTTTCGCCATGTTGGCCAGGCTGGTCTCGAACTCCTGACCTCAGGTGATCCGCCCACCCCAGCCTCCCAAAGTGCTGGGATTACAGGCGTCAGCCACCATGCGTGGTCAGCTTCCTTTTAGTTAGATCACCTATATCTCCTGCCTTCCCCTGAAAGGATAGTCCTTGTTTTTGTTTACAAGTGCTAAATTTTAAAAGTTACCTAAAAGGGTCTCTAGCATCATCATAAAGTCCAAAAAATATTTTACTGACAGGGCTGGCTTTTAAAAAATGAGTTAATACATATAAGAGTCGTTGGTACTCCATAAACTGCTTGCAGACCTAAATCGCTGTTGTGAAATGCCTTTAACTGTTCCGTTGCCCACTCCGACCCTTGGCTTGTTACGCCTCTATTTGGTCCTCGCACCTCGCAGCGGGCTCCCGCGCCCTGCACGCGACCCCCTCCAAGTTCCCGCCTCTTTTTACTCAGGCCCCTCCTTCCTCTCAAATCCCCGAGCCCTGACTTGGCCCCGAGACGCATGCGCACTAGGGAAGGTAGGCGGAGTCTTGAGGGAGGAGGAGCAGGGAAACCCAGGGAGGGGAGGGGAGGAGAAGGGAGTAATGGGGAGGAGGCCGCGCGGGGTGGGGTCTGGCGGTACGCGCTGGCTGCGTCGACGTGCTGACGCCATGACGCCCCGGCCGGTGTGTGTCGGTGTGTGTGTGTGTGTGTGAGTGTGCGCGCTCCGAGTGTGTGTGTATTTGTGTATCGGCGGTCCCGCAGGTCCCGGATGTTGCGGACAGTATGAGGCAAGCGCAGGGGGACGGGGACCAGCAGCTGTCGCCGCCGCTCTCAGGTGAGTGGGGGGAGGAGAGTCGAGGGAGGGGGTTGTCCTGTCGGAGTGTGGGGGGGGCACCTCCCTGAAGAGGTGACTGACCCCCACTGTCCCCCCACCCCCCGCCACACACATATACTCTCCTCAGTCCCATTTCCTACACCCGGATTACGTGGCCTGCGAATGCCAGAGCCGAATCAGCCGTCCCTTCTCCCTATCTCAAGCATTCAGAAGACACAAACGCGCCCCCTGCCTTCAGCCCCCCCATCATTTCCCAGCCCCATCCCCCTTGCCAAATAGTGAGCTGTCGCCTGCGGCGAGATGGGTGACTGCGCATGCGCGAGTGTGAACGCGCTCGGGCTGCTTCTTCGCTGCCCCGGGGGCGCATGCGCATCGCGGTGTTGCAGGGACCTGCGGGATAAAGAGCCGGTGGAGCACGAGTCCGCCTTCTTCCCAGGCTGTGGGCTAGACTTGCTGCCAGATAATGAGCCTGTTGCTCCTGTCCAAAGGGGAGAATTTAAATTATGTGAAAGACTTAACGGACAAAGCACTATTCTCATCTGGTGTTGCCCTAGAGACTCCCAGGCTACAAACGCCTCGCAGAGCCAGCGTGTCCCACACTGACCCTTCTTTTGAAACTGTCACTGTATCTTCTAGTTCTAGGATTACTTTTCCATTCCTATACTCCCATCGTTGTGCTTGTACCTTTTAGTACCAACTTACCCTAAATTTAGGAGTGGGTGCTCCATCCCATCACTTATTCTGGCAGGGGATTTTGGAAGCCTTGCTAAAGAAGACTAAGGGTCATAAATGGAACTAAGTGAGGCATTTCATTTTAGTAAAATTCTTAATTCGCAGAACTAGATAAGAGAGATGAAGGGCACCGGCCTTCTTACTTTGTGTGACCTATTTGCCTTTTTTTTTGGTCAAAGATCTTCCTTAGCACTTTTCATTTTATCTGTACCTTATTGGTGCTCTGTGACATGAAAACAAATCGGAAAGCAATCTGAAACTGTTGGTGGACAATAACTTATTCAGTGGAGGTTTTAAGTAATGTGATGTTTCTTTCACGTTGGCAGATAACAAAAAGAAATGTAAATAACGAACTTTGAAGTACAATAGTATTTCAGTGATCTAGGACCTGGGTTTTCAGTTAGCGATTATATGTGGCCCTTTTTTTGGATACTTTGCTGCTGCTTACCTCTGCCATCAAAACAGAGTGAAGAAAAGATAAAATCTTAATAGCAAAAGGTTTTCTAGATAACATTGAAATGAATAGCTAAATTGTTGTGGGGAAGGGAGTGCGAGAGGAGGGGCATTTTTTGTGTTTTTCAGTTCTCCTTGCCAATCCCGTCTCCTAGCTGGATAACTGGGAAGGGACCTATTAGTAAGCCTTACTTTCAATTCTCTTTAGTTTGTATTCTTTGTTGTTCTTCTCTCACGGCTTTTTTGGCTGCCACTGTTAACTCCAAAACCGCATGTTCTTGGGCCTTAAAGTATATGTATTTTTCACTTCCCCTTTTAACCCTGGCCCTTACAGGGTTCTGCTGTCTTTTGTGCTGTTTCCTGTTGCCATGGTTACAGTTAGAACCAAGAGATGACACACAGGGAACAGAGGAATTTGGGGTGCATATATCTTCCTGCGAAAGAGCTGGAAACTCACCTTTTTTTCCTTAGAGGTAGAAGTTATTGTAAGACTACCCCACCCTTAGGTTTGGGGTAGTTGCTATCCATTTGGTACTTTATTGATTTCTCGTTTTAGAGCTCTTCATAGTAGCTAGTTTGGTATTTGGAGATGTTTACTGTTTCCTATGTCCATACTTAGATATTACTTAGGTAGTATCTAGAAGTGAAACTATTGTAGTAAGTGTCCATCTTCTCAGTAGGTTTCGGCCATTGGGATGCTTAGATTTTTTCTTTTTTCCTTTTTTTTTTTTTTTTGAGATCGAGTCTTGCTCTGTCACCCAGGCTGGAGTGCAGTGGCGCGATCTCAGCTCGCTGCCACCTTTGCCTCCTGGGTTCAAGCGATTCTTCTGCCTCAGCCTCCCGAGTAGCTGGGATTACAGGTGAGTGCCACCATGCCTGGCTAATTTGTATTTTTTGTAGAGTTGAGGTTTTGCCATGTTGGCCAAGCTGGTCTCGAACTCCTGACCTCAAGTGATCCACCCCCGCCTTGGCCTCCCAAAGTGCTGGGATTACAGGTGTGAGCCACTGTGCCCGGCCTGATTTTTTCTAGAAACATTTTGTCTAGTTGAATTCACTGAAGCCTCATTTAAAATTTTGATGGCGTGCAATGCTTTTAGATTAAGACAAATATTGTTAAATAATGCGTACTGGTGCAGAGCCTTTTTAAAAAAATCATTGTTTAAAATGGGTTAACACATGTACATACATATGAAACAAAATTCAAAAGGTACACAGAGAGTGAAGTCTTTCTTTTCTTACCATCCTCTTTTTATCCATCAGTTCCCCGTCCCAAAGGCAACAGTCTTGTTTATTCATCCCGAGACAGTATATCCTTTTACAAGCATATACACCTATATGTTCTTCACATTTTTTGTTTTTGTTTGTTTTACACAATAAGACACTATGCTCATTCTGCACTTTGCTTTTCTCACTTTATTTATCTTGGTGATCATTCCATGTAGTAAATACAGTCCCTCTTCCTTTTTGAAAGATGGCAGATAATTCCATTGTGTAGATGTACCATCATTCAGCCAACACTTATTGGACATTTAGGTTGTTTCCAGTGATACAATTAATTCCTTGTATGTACTTATTCTGTGTACATGGGTGTCTGTTGGTTTAAATTCCTAGTGGAAGCGCTGGATCAATGGATGTGCATTTGTAATGTTGTTAGGTATTACTAAATGCTTTCCACAGAGGTTGTATGAATTTATATTCCTGCCAGCAGTGTGAGTCTGCCTGTTTTCTCACCAACACTATTATCAAAATTTTTGATCATTTGTGCAGTCTTTTATCTAAGATTTTAAAGCTCATTATGTAGTTTGTTAAGCTTCATTTCACTGAAGAGTTGTGTATAAATACCTCACTGTTTTGCAGATTGGGGAGGGGTCATGGAGGATTTTGTTTGAAAAATAATGTCATGAGAATAAAGTCATATGTCTGGATAATAGCAAATCCATGACAATGCTAGGAAGACATAAAAAACCTATATTCCAATTTCTTCCTTTAACTCTTAGATGCTAGTTTCTCTGTTAGTATTCTGTAAACCTGTAAATGATTTATGATCTCCTTTTGATAGCTCTGACTTTAAATTGTTTATCCAAGTAAACTGCTGTTATTCTGGTGAGAAATTGAAAAGCTAATCTAGTTAGTTGAGGTCTGCTCTCTTGGTACAGAATACTGGTACTAGCATTTTTTAAGTCTGCTGATAGCAGAATACTTCACTATGAGCTTCAAATAAATAGAAAATAATTAAATATGACTGTGCCTGAAGAGAGCTTACAGTCTTGTTGGAAAACCTAGAAGAAATGGATAACTTTCTGGACACATGTAGTCTACCAAGATTGAACCATGAAGAAATAGAAAACCTGAACAGATCAATAATAGTGAGTAACGAGATTGAAGCAATAATAAAAAGTCTCCCATCAAAGAAAAAGCCCAGGACCTGATAGCTTCATTGCTGATTTCTACCAGACATTTAAAGAAGAACTAATAGCAATTCTACTCAAACTATTCTAAAAAGTTGAAGAGAAGGGACTACTTCTTAAACTCATTCTATGAGGCCAGCCTTACCCTGATACCAAAACCAAAGATGTAATCTTTTTATTTATTTATTTATTTTTTTTTTTTGAGACCAAGTTTCACTGCTGTTGCCCAGGCTGGAGTGCAGTGGTGCAATCTCGACTCACCGCAACCTCTGCCTCCCTGGTTCAAGCTATTCTCCTGCCTCAGCCTTCCTGAGTAGCTGGGATTACAGGCATGCAACACCACGCCCGGCTTTGTATTTTTAGTAGAGACGGGGTTTCTCCATGTTGGTTAGGCTGGTCTCGAATTCCCGACCTCAGATGATCTGCCTGCCTTGGCCTCCCAAAGTGCTGGGATTACAGGCCTGAGCCACCACGCCCGGCCCAAAGATGTAATCCTGTTGTAAAGCCACACCTATTGAATATAGGAAATAATAAGAGAACAATTAGAAAACAGAACTAGAACAGTAATACACTGTGTTCCATGCTGAGAGGACCTTGTGAAGACATGATTAAGGGTTAGAGGAGAGTTCATTTGGGAGGCCTTCCTGGAGGAAGTGCATTTGGAGCCTTTTTCTTTTTTCGTATAATGGTTTAAGTGAAAAATTTTAAACATACAGAAAAATGGAAAAAATAGTACAATTATCACCTTTATATCCATCACTTAGATTCAACAGTTGTTCACATTTTGCTATATTTACTTTATGTATATGCATATTTATTTTATTTTATTTTATTTTTTCTGAGACAGAGTCTTGCTCTGTCACCCAGGCTGGAGTGCAGTGGCGCGATCTTGGCTCACTGCAAGCTCCGCCTCCTGGGTTCATGCCATTCTCCTGCCTCAGCCTCCCAAGTAGCTGGGACTACAGGCGCCCGCCACCACGCCCGGCTAATTTTTTGTATTTTTTAGTAGAGATGGTGTTTCACCATGTTAGCCAGGATGGTCTTGATCTCCTGACCTCGTGATCCACCCACCTTGGCCTCCCAAAGTGCTGGGATTACAGGCGTGAGCCACCGTGCCCAGCCGTGCATATATATTTAAATATATAAATTTTTGTATTGCAAACATCATGACACTTTACCCTTAAATACTTCAGCTGTATCTCCTTAAAGCTTATAATATTGTCACAGTTAAGGCAATTAACAGTAATTCTCTAATACCATCTAATATCCAGTTCGTGTTCAGATTTTCCCAATTGTCTTGAAGATGACACTTCTTTTTTTCCTCCAAACATATCTCTTTAGTCTCTTCAAATCTAGAACAATTTAGAAGCCACATGATACTGTTTTTTGTTTTTTTTTCGAGATGGAGTTTCACTCTGTCGCCTAGGCTGGAGCGCAGTGGCATGATCTTGGCTCACTGCAACCTTTGCCTCCAGGGTTCAAGCCATTCTCCTGCCTTAGCCTTCGAGGAGCTGGGATTGTAGGTGCCCACCACCACACCTGGCTAATTTTTGCATTTTTAGTAGAGACGGGGTTTCACCATGTTGGCCAGGCCAGTCTCGAACTCCTGAACTCAAGTGATCCGCCTGCGTCGGCCTCCCAAAGTGCTGGGATTACAAGCGTGAGCCACCATACCTGGCCTCATGATACTGGTTTTTAAAGAGCCCGAGCTGTTTGTCTTGTAGAATATATCACTTATGGAATTTTCTGGTTATTTCTTCATAGTTTCATAAACAGATATTGAGCTCTAAAGGTCTGATTAGATTATCGTTAAACATTTTTGATGAGACTACTTTGTACGTGTTTCTTTGCTCGTCGCTGCATCATAGTAGGAGAAACACAATGTCATAATGTCCCACTATTAATGATGCTGAGTTTGTTTGATCATTTAAGGTGGTAAATACCAGACTCATTTGTTGTAAAGACAATTTTCCCCCTTTGTAATTAGTAAGTTATCTGTGGAGTGGTGCTACTTTGGCATTGTACTGTTACACTTCTCCAGCAACATTTCACCTCATGATAATGATCTTTGCCTAAATCAGTTAATTCATTGGTTTTTGGAAATAGTGATTTTTCTGATTCTGTCATTTCTTTTTACACTGATTAGCTTTCAATCTTCTGTAAGGATTTTCCTCATCGGTTAGGAATAAATTATAATTTTTTTTTTGAGATGGAGTCTTGCTCTGTCTCCCAGGCTGGAGTGCAGTGGAGCGATCTTGGCTCACTGCAACCTCTGCCTCCTGGATTCAAGTGATTCTTGTGCCTCAACCTTCCAATTAGCTGGGATTACAGGTGCCCACCACAACGCTCGGCTAATTTTTTGTATTTTTAGTAGAGGTGGGGTTTCACCGTGTTAGCCAGGATGGTCTTGATCTCCTGACCTTGTGATCCACCTGCCTCGGCCTCCCAAAGTGCTGCGATTACAGGCGTGAGCCACCCCGCCCAGCCAATTTTTGTGTTTTGAATAGAAATGGGGTTTCACCATATTGGCCAGGCTGGCCTCAAACTCCTGACCTCAAGTGATCCTCCCGCCTCTGCTTCCCAAAGTCCTGGGATTACAGGCATGAGCCACTGTGCCTGGCCTACATTATAATTTCTACTAAAAAATTGAGGTAAATTCTTAATTTTTTTTCTTTAACACTTTTCTGAGCAAGGAAATGGTACAATATCATCTCTAATGGTGGTAAATGAGTTTTTTTTCACTCTCATTGTTTTAGTGTCATGGATTTT
Source organism: Pan paniscus (assembly GCF_029289425.2). Taxonomy (NCBI): domain Eukaryota; kingdom Metazoa; phylum Chordata; class Mammalia; order Primates; family Hominidae; genus Pan; species Pan paniscus. The sequence goes on along the minus strand of NC_073268.2, from coordinate 65,856,464 downwards.
AGTTTATTCTGTTTTACCAACATTACCTTCTTTTTGATGCTCACACTGTCCTGTATTTGGCCTGTGGGAGCCCTTTAAGCTTGAGCTATGAGTGCTTCCTTGCTTTCTGTCACAAGAAGTTCCTAGCTCACTTTGTATTTTTCCTGTCCTAGATGCAGAACCCTTACCCTTAACCTTTATGTATATGACATTTTCTTCCCTTTCAGTAAATTATGAGGTTGGTGCAAAAGTAATTGCGGTTTTGTCATTTAATGGTAAAAACCTCAATTACTTTTGCACCAACCTCTAACAGGTTATTTGTCTACCATATGGAGCTTCTGGAACCAAATTCTAAAAACTAAAGGTGCTTTAATTTTAACTTGATGTACCTAGTGTTTTACTCGCTTCTGTGTCACTGGCATTGCTGGATTCTGGATGTTAGAACTCACAGCTTCCTTGTCTTGAATATTCTTCGTGAAAGGCAGTATCTCTGAAGAGAGCATTGACCACCCCGTTGTCCCCACCTCTCATGAGCAAACTTGTTTTTTTCTAAGATGAAAGGCACACAGAATAAAATTTAGAAGTTGAAATTGTGTGTTTCTAAGCTTTGGGATGTGGCGGTTTTATTATTATATAAAAACATCTGTGCGTCTGTGCACAAGTATGTCTTCCCTTTTCCTCATCTCTACACAGTGTTATGTAAGATTATGCTGTAATTGCATATTTTTTTATTACTAGATTTTCATCATAAAGAAGTGAGGCAAATTGTTCTTAATTAGGGAAAAATTTCAGATAGGCCGTAAACTCTGATATCTAGCTGTCTTAACTCAGGGTCTGGAACAGTGCTGAATCCTGTGGCTTTCTGTCATGTACTGTAGACTCAGGAGAAAAGTCAGGGCAGCCACAATGTTTTCTGAAAATTCATCACACTAATAAAGGTTAATACAAATGAAAGATACAGCAGAACTGCATTCTAAAGTGGGTTTCGGAGTGGACTAATTCCTGTCTTAGCAAAAAATGTTTTGTTAGACTCCTACAATGTAGTGGTATTTGAGTAATCTTACTGATTTCAGGTTACTCAAAGCCAGATAATAACAGTATTCTGATATTTATCTGAAATTCATATTTCAGTTTCTTTTTACCATTTTGTCATATTTACAAGGTTATTCTCAACCTGGTTTCATAACAATACTGGTCCCAAATTAAATCCTGGTTGTATATTCAGGGAAGCACACCTGTTTCTTGTGTTTGTTTTCAGGCATAGTGAATCTCTCCGAAAGGCTATTCTGACACATTTGCCAATAAAACCTAGTAGCTGCTTTTATTTTTGTTTTTGAAAAGCTCCCATTACAGGAAAAAGAAATTATAAAGTACACATTCTTGAGGAAATGCTTGGGCTGTCATTCTTCCAATTATGATCATGTTTTAATAGAACTGGCAAGGAGTTGCCTAGGTACTCTATGACAGAGCTGGTCATGCAGCTTTGGGAGAGCTGGATATAGACCTTAGGGAATTAACCATTCAGACAGCAACACCTTCTTGACCATGGAGACCTTTATTCTTGACTTTTGATTTTCTAAAAAGCTGTTAGTGTAAATCTCCTTGCCATGTCAGTAGTTCTTTGAAAGCCTCTAATCTCCCCATCTATATATCTATTTATTTGTAAGAGGAAAAATGTATGTGTGATCATTCATCTCCTCAAATTGAGATTTATATATTCCTTTACTTGATATTTGGAAACAGATAACCATGTAGAAATTTTCTGTAAATAAAAATGACAGTTTTTCAGTGAACATCTTTTATGCTGTCTTAATTTTTTTTTTTTTGTTTTTGAGGCGGAGTCTTGCTCTGTCATCAGGCTGGAGTACAGTGGTGCGATCTCGGCTCACTGCAACCTCCGCCTCCCGGGTCCAAGCCATTCTCTTACCTAAGCCTCCCGAGTAGCTGGGACTACAGGCGCACATCACCACGCCCAGCTAATTTTTGTATTTTTAGTAGAGACGGGATTTCACCATGTTGGCCAGGATGGTCTCGATCTCCTGACCTTGTGATCCGCCCACCTCAGCCTCCCAAAGTCCTGGGATTACAGGCATGAGCCACCACGCCTGGTCTTAATTTTTTTTTTTTTTTTTTTTTATATTCCATACTACAACTTGCTTTTTTTTTATTATTTATTTTTTATTGATCATTCTTGGGTGTTTCTTTAATTTTTTAATTATAAAAATATCTTAGGCTGGGCGTGGTGGCTCATGCCTGTAATCCCAGGACTTTGGGAGGCTGAGATGGGTGGATCACCTGAGGTCGGGAGTTCAAGACCAGCCCGGCCAACATAGTGAAACCCTGTCTCTACTAAAAATGCAAAAATTATCCGGGCATGGTGGTGGGCGCCTGTATTCCCAGCTACTTGAGAGGCTGAGGCAGGAGAATCACTTGAACCTGGGAGGCGGAGGTTGCAGTGAGCTGAGATCGCACCACTGCACTCCCGCCTGGGCGACAGAGCAAGACTCATCTCAAAAAAAAAGGCCGGGCGCGGTGGCTCGCGCCTGTAATCCCAGCACTTTGGGAGGCCGAGGCAGGCGGATCACGAGGTCAGGAGATCGATACCACCCTGGCTAACGCGGTGAAACCCCGTCTCTACTAAAAATACAAAAAATTAGCCGGGCATGGTGGCGGGCGCCTGTAGTCCCAGCTACTCGGGAGGCTGAGGCAGGAGAATGGCGGGAACCTGGGAGGTGGAGCTTGCAGTGAGCCGAGATCGTGCCATTGCACTCCAGTCTGGGTGACAAGAGTGAGAGACTCCATCTCAAAAAAAAAAAAAAAAAAAGATATGTATATATATGTCTATATATATGTATATATATGTCTATATATATGTGTATATATATGTCTATATGTGTATATATATGTCTATATATGTGTATATATGTCTATATATGTGTATATATGTCTATATATATGTCAATATATATGTGTGTATATATGTATATCTTAAACATATCGAAAAATATAAAGAATAATACCATGCATATACTTATCACCCAGCTTTATAAAATCTTAACATTTTATTATATTTGCCCCCAGATACTTTTTCTAGTGAATAAAACATTACTGAAATAGCAAAGCCTTAGTGTACTCCTATTTTCTTCTTCCCTCCCTCCTTAGAGGTAACACCTATCTTGAATTTGGTGTTTATTATGTTCTAACTGTGCTATAATCCAATATGTACTATATACTCCAGTCAATACCATTCTTTACCTTAATATTTTTGCTTAGTATGTTTTTTTGAGATATATTTATGTTGATACATGTAACTTGAGTTCATTTTAACTGCTGTTTAGTATTTGGTTGTATGAATATGCTGTACCACAGTTTATCCATTTTCTGTTTAATACACATAAGGTATTTCGAGTTTTTTATTATTACACATAATAAACAATCTTTTTATTGTGGTAAAAAACTTAATATTAAATTTACCACCTTAACCATTTTTAAGGATACAGTTAGTGGTGTTTAGTATATTCACATTGTTATGCAACAGATCTCTAGAACTTTTTCATCTTGCAATATGGAAACTCTGTACTCACTAAACACCTTCTTGTTTCCTCCCACCCCCAGGCTCTGGAAACCACCCTTCTACTTTCTGTCTCTAGGAATTTCACTACTCTAGGTGACTGGTGTAAGTGGAATTATACAGAGTTTGTCTATTTTGTGACTGGCTTGTTTTGCGTAGCCCAGTGTCCTTAAGGTTCATCCATGTTGTGGCATGTGCTAGGATTTCCTTTCTTTTAAGGCTGAATAATATTCCATTGCATATTTTGTTTATCCCTTTATCTGTTGATAGACACTTGTGTTGTTTTTACCTTTCGGCTATTGGGAGTAATGCTGATATGAACATGAGTGTACAAACATCTTTTCGAGACCCTGCTTTCAGTTCTTTTGGGTATATGCCCAGAAGTGGAATTGTGGATCATGTAATTCTATTTCTAATTTTTTGAGGAAACTCCATACTGTTTTCCATAGTGGCTGAACCATTTTATATTGCCACCAACAGTTCACAAAGGTGCTAACCTCTGTGCAGCCTAATACTTTTTCTTTTTTTCCTGTTGAGATGGAGTCTTACTCTATTGCCTAGGCTGGTAGGCAGTGGTGCGATCTTGGTGCACTACAGCCTCTGCCTCCCAGGTTCAAGCGATTCTCCTGCCTCAGCCTCCCAAGTGGCTGAGATGACAGGCGCATGCCACCACGCCCAGCTAATTTTCGTATTTTAGTAGAGACGGGGTTTCGCCATGTTGACCGGGCTGGTCTCGAACTCCTTACTTCAAGTGATCCGCCCGCCTTGGCCTACCAAAGTGCTGAGATTATAGGCGTGAGCCACCGTACCCGGCCTTTTTTTTTTTTTTTAAGGCTCTGGATATCCCTTAGGGCAATACTTATTTTGTTAAAAAAAATTTTTTTTTTTGGAATAGTAGCCATCCTAATGGGTGTGTTTTAATTTTTTTTTTTTTTTAAAGACAGCGTTTCATTCTTGTCGCCTAGGCTGAAATGCAATGGCATGATCTCGGCTCACTGCAACCTCTGCCTCCCAGGATCAAGTGATTCTCCTGCCTCTGCCTCCCGAGTAGCTGGGATTATAGGCTTGCGCCACCATGCCCAGCTAATTTTTGTGATTTTACTAGGATGGTGTTTCACCATGTTGGCCAGGCTAGTCTCGAACTCCTGACCTCAGGTGATCCACCCACCTTGGCCTCCCAAAGTACTGGGATTGCAGGCGTGAGCCACCACGCCCAGCCCTTTAATTTGTTTTTAAACTTAATTTTATCTTTTATCAAACTGAGTTTTAGATTTGTTTTGTTTTTTTGAGATGGAGGAGTCTTATTCTGTTGCCCAGGCTGGAGTTGCAGTGGTGCGATCTTGGCTCACTGCCACCTCTGCCTGCCAGGTTCAAGTGATTCTCCTGCCTCAGCCTCTCGAGTAGCTGGGATTACAGGTGCCCACCACCACACCAGGCTAGTTTTTGTATTTTTGGTAGAGATGTGGTTTTACATTGTTGGCCAGACTGGACTCAAACTCCTGACCTCAAGTGACCTGCCTGCCTCGGCCTTTCAAAGTACTGGGATTACAGACATGAGCCACTGCGCCCGGTCTTGAGTTTTAGATTTTCATGCAATCAGATTTATTATATTGTTCCTATATGGGTGTGTGTGTGTGTGTGTGTGTGTGTGTGTGTGTGTGTGTGTGTCTGTCTGTCTGTCTGTCTTCATGAAGGAATCCTCCCCTATATGGAGGTAATGGTTTCATCTTATATTTTCTTCTAAAAGTTGTAAAAGTTTGCTTTTCACCTTTAGGTCTCTAATCCACCTGGAGTTTATTTCGATGTTTCGTGTGAAGTAGAGATCACTTTTTTTTTTCATAAAGATAACCCTGAAATATGGATCCAATTTTCTTTCCATAAGGATAATCTAGTGACCAAGCATCCTTTATTGAATAGTCCATCTGTTCCCTACAACTTTTCTAATGCCACTTAAATGTTTCCATATATATGAGAGTTTGTATCTGTATTTTCTCTATTCCATACCATTGGTCTGTTTGCCTATCTTGTACTACACTGCCTTAATTCTCATAGCTTTATAATAATTATTTATATTTGATAGGGCAAGTCTCATTCCCTTGTTCTTTATTTTTCAGACTTTCTGTCATACTGGTATTTTTTTTTTTTTTTTTTTGAGATGGAGTCTCGCCCTGTTGCCTAGGCTGGAGTGCAGTGGCGCTATCTCACTGCAACCTCCGCCTCCTGGGTTCAGGCAATTCTCCTGCCTCAGCCTCCTGAGTAGCTGGGACTACAGGTGTGCACCACCACACCAGGCTAATTTTTGTATTTTTATTAGAGATGGGGTTTCAGCATGTTGGCCAGGCTGGTCTTGAACTCCTAACCTCAGGTGATCCACCCGCCTCAGCCTCCCAAAGTGCTGAGATTACAGGCATGAGCCGTCGCACCTGGCCAGATTGTTGTGTGTGTGTGTGTGTGTCTGTATATATATATAATCTTTTTTTGCTTTTTTTGTGAGACAGAGTCTTGTTCTGTCACCAGGCTGGAGTACAGTGGCGCGATCTCGGCTCACTGCAAGCTCCGCCTCCTGGGTTCACGCCATTCTCCTGCCTCAGCCTCCTGAGTAGCTGGGACTACAGGCGCCTGCCACCACGCCTGGCTAATTTTTTTGTATTTTTAGTAGAGACGGGGTTTCACTATGTTAGCCAGGATGATCTTGATCTCCTGACCTCATGATCCGCCCGCCTTGGCCTCCCAAAGTGCTGGGATTACAGGTGTGTGCCACTGCGCCGGGCCCCAAATTGGTATATTTTAATGAAGCTATTTGTTGTCCAAAATATATTCACATGATATATAATGGACTTTTCCTAAAGAAAAGAAAAATTACACCTTCCTTATCTAGTAACTGATCACTTGTTTTGAATGAGCCTACAATTTCCATTCAACTTTTAGTTTTGTTGGAGTGATTTTATATAGGGATATCTTCAAATGGAAGGGAACCTTATTATAATTTGGTGTCTTGTATAAGGATACCAAATAAAACAGTTTGGGTAAAAGCATCGAAGTTTTATGGTGTCAAGACTTCCTTGATCATAAGGAAATGAAACCTATTCAAACCAGTTCATATAAAAGAGTTTCTGATGCCACATGCAGGGTTGAAAAAAACATAAGCCAGGGGAGATTTATCTAAAGGAAAAAGGAAATAGCTGTTGCAGAATCTAAGGAAAAGCTGAACAACCAAACCTCAGAAAAGGCTGGAACCAAAACAGTAGCAGGGCCTTCCGCAAGAGTTTATGGACTCTAGTGTTCTGCTGTAAATAGGCTTTAGTCTCCATGAGGCATAATTCAGATTCCTGGGGGAGATCTGATATGGTCAGTTGAAAGGTTGATTTTCCTCCGGGCCAGATACCTGCCCCAGGTTCAACTTCAGTTGTGGGTGAGGAAGGGGGAGATTTTGGTACAAACAGAGCAGTTTTGGGAGTGGCTGGAATCAGGCGTATTTTTCTTAGAACAGTGATTCTCACTGTCATCTCAGGAGTTTTTACACTGCTAAAAACTTTTGAGGACCCTAAAGAGCTTTTGTTTATGTGGGTTATATAAATTGATATTTACCAAATTAGATATTAAAATGGAAGACATTTAAAAATATTTATTACTATAAAATAATAAACCTTTCTCGTTAACATAATATATTTTTATGAAAAAATGTTTTAGAAAAATTCATGAGAAGAGTTGCATTTTTTACATTTCTGCAAGTCTCTTAAATATCCAGCTTAATGGAAGGCAGCTAGATTTTCATATCTGCTTCTATTCAGTCTGATGTGACAATTTGTTTTGATTGAAGTACCCAAAGAAAATATGGCCTGAAAGAACATGTAGTTGGAAAAGGGAGAAGTATTTTATAGCCTTTTCAGACAATTGTGCATATTCTTCTCTGATACTACACCAAAACTTGACAAGTGTTAGTTTCTTATAAATTAAGTTGCAGTATGAAATCTGAAATCATATTGATGTTACTGTTACATTAAAATCCATTAACCTGACTTGCACTTGAATGGATCTTTTACCCATATGTGATTTTAGAATATCATGCTGCAGTCTTTTGGGAAATACTTGTTAATTGAGTTAAGCAGATCTTCTAAATGTTTAAACATTTTATAATACAATAACAAAAACCCACATTAGTTATATCACCACCCATTTCATCAGCAAAGTCTATAAGTATTGGGAAGCTGTCAAGTAGCTACAAATTTTCCAGAATTCTAGTTTTTCTCTAGAAGCCTGGTTTTTATCATTGGCAACAAATACTGTCACTTGTTTTCCTCAGAGTGACAGACTCCATTTTCAAGAAAATGTCTGCTAAATATTCATGTCTAAATAACCAGTTTGTTCTTTGTTCCAAGTAAAAGTAGGGTTCCATGGAAAAAGCAGCTAGTTCAACTCACAACTCAGAGTCACAAGTGCTTTTCCTGGAGACAGCCCATTGTACTTGAGTATCTTGCAGAAGTGCTTTATGCATACTTCCCAGTTTTTTTACAGACTATTTAAAAGACCTACACTCAAGGGTTTAGGTTTAATTAATAATTTTTATTGCTTCATCAAGAACATTCTTAAGTGCAAGCAATTGTTTTTTAAAAAGTCACCTGTGTGATGGCAAAAGACAATGACTGTAGTACAGTTCGATGTCATTACTTATGCTGATGAGTAATAGCTCATGCTAGCAGTGGTCCCCAACCTTTTTGGCCCCATGGACTGGTTTTGTGGAGGACAGTTTTTCCACTACCTGGTAGTTGGGATGGTTTTGGGATGAAACTGCTGCACCTCAGATCATCAGGTATTAGATTCTCATAAGGAGCGTGCAACCTAGATCCCTCCCATTTGCATTTCACAGTAGGGTTGAGGCTCCTTTGAGAATCTCATGCCATGGCTGATCTCACAGGAGGCACAGCTCAAGCAGTAATGCTTGCTCGCCCGTCCACCACTCACCTCCTGCGCGCCTGGTTCCTAACAGGCCATGGGTCGGTAAGGTCTGCAGCCCTGGGGCTGGGGACCCCTGTGCTAAGGCACCAGCAGTTTTACCCATTATTGCTTTTGTACTATCAGCACAAATATCAACATAATGAAAAAGGCAAACAATTTCTTGGTATTGTTATGAAAATAGTGTTGCCTTCACAGACCACTTGAAAGGGACCTCCAGGAATCTACTGGGACCACACTTTGAGAACCACAACCTTAAGAGAGGGTGTGGGTGGGGAAACAAAGGTCAATACTGGAAGTACAGGTGTTTCCTGATGGAATTTTACTGGATCGTTAGTGCAGTCACTTCACTGAACATAATGTCAACACGAATGGGATATTTTTAAAGATCATAAAAAGTTTCAAATTTCTTTTGAACAGAAATGTTTTTCTAGGAATTATCATTTACTTTTTTTTTTTTTTTGAGATGGAGTCTTGCCCTGTCGCCCAGGCTGGAGTGCAGTGGCGCAATCTTGGCTCACTGCAACCTCCGCCTCCCAGGTTCAAGCGACTGTCCTGCCTCAACCTCCCGAGTAGCTGGGATTACAGGCGCCTGCCATGTGGTGGTGCCCGGCTAATTTTTGTATTTTTAGTAGAGATGGGGTTTCACCATGTCAGCCAGGCTGGTCTCAAACTCCTGACCTCAGGTGATCTGCCCGCCTGGGCCTCCCAAAGTGCTGGGATTACAGGCGTGAGCCACTGCGCCTGGCCTGGAATTACCATTTTCTAACAGCAGAGTTTATGGTGTTTGGATTTTCAGCCAGATAGTCTTTCAAGTATATAATAATCTTAGGGGAAACCATTTTAATGAAGCTTATGGAATTTGTCTCATGTAGTAGTACATACAGCTTAACATTTTTTTCAAGCACTTGAATATATTTTGAAAATCTGTCACAATCTGAGGGGGGCAAAAATCTGAGCTTTAAAAATTGCATTTGGGCAGGTCCTGCCTTTCTAGAAAAGGCATAGAAGAGAAAGTTCATACTGAGAATTCTCCATTCTAGCTTTGTATCTTTTGGTCATTAAAGGGTCTCTCTAAAGAGGAAGAGACCTCCCTACCCCCAAAAATTTTAATTTTTTTTTTTTTTTTTGAGACGGAGTTTCACTCTTGTTGCCCAGGCTGGAGTGCACTGGCATGATTTCGGCTCACCGCAACCTCCGCCTTCCCAGTTCAAGTGATTCTCCTGCCTCAGCCTCCAAAGTAGCTGGGATTACAGGCATGCACCACAATGCCCGGCTAATTTTGTACTTTTAGTAGAGGCGGGGTTTCTCAATGTTGGTCAGGCTGGTCTTGAACTCCCGACTTCAGGTGATTTGCCTGCCTCAGCCTCCCAAACTGCTGGGATTACAGGCATGAGCCACCGCACCCGGCCTTAAATATGTTTTATGGTAGAGAAGGGAAGGGAATAGTGTTAACTGACTTTTCTTTTTAACAAATACCTGCTGAGTGACTATAAGCAAAAGCATAGTAGAAAGACAGGGAGGGGTATGTTCCAAAATGAGTGGGGGATTAAAGCAGTATTATATGTTTGGTGCTTAGAAGAGGAAGAAATCTTTGGGGAAGCTGGGGTGAGATTCAGGACTGTCTTCGTGAAGGTTACCTTTGAGCTGGGCTTTGAAGGGTGGGTATTTTGAAGGTTGGATTTCCATTGGCAGAGATGGGGAAGGGAATTGAGGCAGAAGGAATGTCATGAGTGAAAATGTGGAGGTGGGGAAGCTCAGTGTTAGTATAGGGTGTGTACTGAAAATGATGAAGAGCATAGCATGGCTGAAGCAGAAGATGGGATAATGGATGATAAGACTGGAAAATAAATGGGCTCAGAGCTTGGAAGGTTTTCGACCATGGCCAAGCAGTTTGGGTTTAATGTGGTAAAGCATGAGAGATTGAAAACTTTTGATTGAAGAAATAACATGATTAGGGTGTGCTTTCACAAATTTTGTTACTGATTTATTAACTATTTTTTTAGTAGGTACTCTGTGCCATATAAGTGAGGCAAAGTTTATATAATGGTGAGCCTCATAGAAAATCCCCACTCTCATGGAATTTGCAGTCTAGAAAAGGAACTTCAGCAAGCTAATGTAGTTATAAATTATTGTAAATGTAATGAAGGAAAGGAATAAATTATTTTTTATTTTTTATTTTTTTGAGATGGAGTCTTGCTCTGTCACACAGGCTGGAGTGCAGTGGCACAATCTCAGCTCACTGCAAGCTCCGCCTCCCGGGTTCACACCATTCTCCTGCCTCAGCCTCCCGAGTAGCTGGGACTACAGGCACCCACCACCACACCCGGCTAATTTTTTTGTATTTTTTAGTAGAGCTGGGGTTTCACCCTGTTAGCCAGGATGGTTTCGATCTCCTGACCTCGTGATCCGCCTGTCTCGGCCTCCCAAAGTGCTGGGATTATAGGCGTGAGCCACTGCGCCTGGCCAGAATAAATTATTAAGGAAAATAATGGGGAGATTAAATTTAGTTGGAGGAGTCAGGGAAGGCCTTTCTGGGGCATTAAATATTAATTGGGTACCAATTATGTGCCAGATGCTATTCTAGATGCTGGAGACAAAAACAGACAAAAATCCCTACTCTCATGGAGCTTATATTCAGGCAGCAAACAAGATAAATAAAATATATGGTTTATTGGAAAGTGGTAAGTTTCAAGGAGAAAAATACAACCCGAAAAAGGGATAGATAGAGAATGTTGGGGTGGGAGTAGGTGTTGTGATTTTAGATAGAATGGCCAGGGAAGGCCTCACTAACTCACATCAAAGGTAATGCTTGAGTAAATATCTGTAGAAGATGCAGGAGAGAACTAGCACTCTAGACAAAAGAAATAGCAAAAACCATGAGGTATGTATGTGCCTGCCATACTCAAGGAACCAGCAAGGAGGCCAGCATGACTGGAGTTAAGTGAACAAGAGAGAAAGTAGTAGAAATGAGGTCAGAGAGGTTGGTGGAAGTCCAAATATTGTAGAGCAGTGGTTCTCACTCTTAGCTGTTTGTTAGAGTCACCTGGGGGAACTTTTTCTACTCCTGGTGCCTGGGCTGCACCCATACCACTTAAGTAAGAATCTCTGCAGGTGGGACTTAGTGGCAGAAGAGATGGAGAGAAGTGGATGGATTTGAGAAGTATGTTAAAGAAAGAATTCATTTAATTATAGATTGAGTGTGGGGGTTGAGGAAGAGGAAGGTGTCAAGAATGACTCCCAGGTTTCTGGCTGAAGCAACTGGATGGGTAGACGTGTCACTTACTGAGATGAGGGTGGGAGATAGGAATGGGAGGAGTAGGTGTGGAATTTGGAGGGAAGATCAGAAATCAGGAGTTCAATTTTAGACATGTTAAATTTGAGATGCGAATGAGGCTAAGTATAAATATGTTAAGTAGGCAGATATATGAGTGGAGCTTGAAATGAAATCAGAGCTTGAGGTAATACAATTTTATATCATCCGCTTGTTGATGGTCTTGAAAGTATCTAAATAACATCATGTAGGACAAACTTAATGGTGAAAGAACTGGAGATATGGAAACTAGCCTACTCTACTAATCTGAACAAGAATTGGTGCTAATTTGAATCAGGATAGTGTCAGTGGCTCTAGAAAAATATAAGTAGGTTGGAGGTTTAAGGACTGAGGAGCCTGTGTGTAACGGAGGTGGACAATAGGCAAGGAATGAAAGATAACGTTGAGATATAAAGCCTAGGTGAATGATCCGTCCATTAGCAGATACGAAGCTGTCGGAGGAGCTGGTTTGGGAAAACAGGTAGTGATTGGCTTTGGTTGTATTGATGTTTAGGAGAGGCTGCCTAGCAGGCAGGCAGTTGGGTCTATTGCACTGAGTTTTGGAAGAGTAGATGAGGTTCAAAACGTAGATCAAGAAATAGATTTTCGTACATTGAAAATGAAACACTTTCATTTGCATAAAATTGATTCACCATGGGAGCAGCAGCATTTATGAAAATAGCAACATCCCCAGATTTATTCTGACCTGTTAGGATCTCTGTGATGTGGTCCTTACCTGTTTCTTTTAGTGTTTTCCTTTGATGACCATGTTCAAGCTATACTGCCTTTCTTTCTATTCTTCCAGCATACCCAGCTAGGTCCTCCTTTGGGCTTTTGCACTTTTTATTTTCTCATTTTAACTCTTCTCTCCTTCTTAGTAGAGGGATAAGAGGGCTGAGAAAAATTCTGAAGTTGGTGTCTGGGAAGTGGAGAAAGTTGCAAGCAGATCTTTGCTAAGGTGTGGGAGCATGGATGAGCACATGAAGTAGAATGGCTGTGGGAGCCCTTGACGTTGACATTTGGTCAACACAAAGACACAGAGTACCATGTTGGTCTCAGTGTATCCCAGTACTCAAATCTGTTGACCAGAGATGCTACAGCAGTGATAGTTCTTCTCCGCTTGGTTGTCTGATGATGGTGGTGGTGATGGTCCACCTTTGAAATATGACTTGACTCATTGCTATCTGTCCTGCCACCGCCGATGGAAACATCTTCTGCATAGGTGAGAAACTCCCTTCAGTGAAAGCTATGGGTGAATTATTTCAGAAACTTGCTGGCTTGAAGAAACAACATGAAAACAGCAGGGAAGTTCCTTGCAGTCCACTTTGACATATTGTTAGGAATTACTTCTCATTAGGAGCACCTATGTGGCTCTTTATTGGTGGTGTTAGTAGTAAAAGGGAGTAATGCACTCCACATGAATCCTTAAAAAGACTTGAGATTTAAAAATCAACATGGTATTTTTTCAGAATAAAAGTATTTGCTTTTGCTGATTATGAAATAATTTGTGGAAAAAAATAGAAAAGTATAAAGAAAAAAGTAAAAAATTACCCCAAATCCCACCATACAGAGTTAACTACAGTTAACATTTTCTGAACATCTTATTGGGCATTTCTCTAAATGTGTATGTGCATGTAGATATTTATATCTATAAAAAATTGATTGTGTGTTTTTAAAATTGCTTTAAAAATTCAGCATATTGTAGACCTCTTTTATGCCAGTAAAAAAATAACTTCTCAAAGTAACTACATAGAATTCTGTTTTATGGATTAATCATACTTTATTTGGCCAATTTCCCAATAATGAATTTTTTTCCTCCAGTTTTTCCTTATAAATTGTGCTGTGATGGCCAGGCGAAGTGGCTCATGCCTGTAATCCCAGCACTTTGGGAGGCTGAGGTGGGCGGATCATGAGGTCAGGAGATTGAGACCATCCTGGCTAACATGGTAAAACCCTGTCTCTACTAAAAATACAAAAAATTAGCTGGGTGTGGTGACACGCTGCTGTAGTCCTAGCTACTCAGGAGGCTGAGGCAGGAGAATTGCTTGAACCCGGGGAGGTGGAGGTTGCAGTGAGCCGCGATCACGCCACTGCACTCTAGCCTGGGTGACAGAGCAAGACTCTGTTTCAAAAAAAAAAAAAAAAAAAAAGGCCGGGTGCGGTGGCTCATGCCTGTAATCCCAGCACTTTGGGAGGCCGAGGCGAGTGGATCATAGGGTCAGGAGTTCGAGACCAGCCTGGCCAACATGGTGAAACCCCGTCCCTATTAAAAATACAAAAATTAGCTGGGCGTGGTGGCGGGTGCATGTAATCCCAGCTACTCGAGAGGCCGAGGCAGGAGAATCGTTAGAACCCAGGAGGCAGAGGTTGCAGTGAGCCGAGATCACGCCATTGTACTCCAGCCTGGGTGACAGTGCAAGACTACATCTCAAGAAAGAAAAAATTTGCTGTGATGAACATCGTTGTACATAAATCTTTATACATCAATCATGTTGATTCCTTAGGATTTATTCCTGAAGTAGAATTGCTGTACAATATTAGATTTTTCCTAATTATTCCTTAAATATTCTTATAATTGAAAAAATATGTAAACAGCATTAAAGGACATTTTGATAAAGGTAAAAAAATCAACTTTATTCTTTTTTTTTTTTTTTTGAGACAGAGTCTTGCTTTGTCGCCCAGGCTGGAGTGCAGTGGCGCAATCTCGGCGCAATCTCGGCTCACTGCAAGCTCCGCCTCCCAGGTTCACCACATTCTCCTGCCTCAGCCTCCCAAGTAGCTGGGACTACAGGCACCCGCCACCATGTCCAGCTAATTTTTTGTATGTTTTTTTAGTAGAGACGGGATTTCACTGTGTTAGCCAGGATGGTCTCGATCTCCTGACCTCGTGATCCGCCCATCTCGGCCTCCCAAAGTGCTGGGATTACAGGCATGAGCCACTGCGCCTGGCCTAAATCAGTTTTATTCGTATAGCAACTGTTTTCTTCTTTCCATCTGATAAGTTGTTTTTTAAGTACCAATTCCTAGATCTCACTAGACCTATAAAAGAGAATTTTGGAATAGGGAAAAACATACAGAGAATTAAAATTCTGGGCATCCTACGTTAATTGGCAGCTAATGGGTTCTTAGTAACATTTGTTAACTGCCAAGAAAGTGACACTAGGAATTTAGAGTATACTGGGGCAGTTAGGAAATGCTTCAGAACAAGGTAGGACTTGACTTGGACCTGGAAGGGTAGTATTCAGATAGGAGGTAGAACATTTCTGGCTTTCAGGGTGGTATGAATAAATTTGAGAAAGGCATATGGTTGTATGTATGAGCTGACAAACAGGCTAGAGTCAACTAATTGGAGAGGAGGGTTTGTGTTGTGGTGTAGTGGAGAGGTTTTTATGGGAGTTATGTCCCAGAGGACTGATTTTATTTTTAGTACATCTGAAGTTGTATAGTATGCAAGTGTAAGATAAAGCAGTATCTAGATGTGGCCTAATTTTAAGCAAACTGGGTACATTGAAGTCTCTTTTTACAAGAAATACCGGAGAAAGGTTCTTTATACGTGGATTATTTAAATAATGATCTTCCCAATACTTAAATATTTATTTTACTTTGTAGTTCTCTATAGATAGACTAGTTGCAACTTTTGTGGATCTCAGATTCTTTTGTAATATCAAAGAGTTCAGACAAGGTGGTTTCTGAAGTTCTTTCTGGCACAGAGATTATTACATAACTTTTAAGAATACCTGGCTGGGCACGGTGGCTCACACCTGTGGTCACAGCACTTTGGGAGGCTGAGGCAGGTGGATCACCTAAGGTCAGGAGTTCGAGACCAGCCTGACCAACATGGAGAAACCCCGTCTCTACTAAAAATACAAAAAATTAGCCGGGCATGGTGGCGCATGCCTGTAATCCTAGCTACTCAGGAGGCTGAGGCAGGAGAATCACTTGAACCCGGGAGGCGGAGGTTGCGGTGAGCCAAGATTGCGCTATTATACTCCAGCCTGGGCAACAAGAGCGAAACTCTGTCTCAAAAAAAATTTTTTTTCATTCAAAAATTATTTTATGGCTAAGACTGAGCTGTTAGAAGATGCTGTGAGATCGAGAGAAATTATTATATAGTAGTTTTAAGTTATCCTCATATACATTATCCATCAACATTTATCTCATGCTGAGTTCCTATTTTATCTTGAATTCACTCCCATGATGTCTTTTAATCTATGTCCAGGCTACGTAAATAATTACTGTTATTTCAGCCAAGATAGAATTTTGGATGTAAATCTATAGGAAAAATTACATCATGCATTCCAAACTAAAATGTTAAGAATTTCCTTTCTTTTTTTTTTTTTGGAGACGGAGTCTCGCTCTGTCGCCCAGGTTGGAGTGCAGTGATGCGATCTCGGCCCACTGCAAGCTCCGCCTCCCAGGTTCACGCCATTCTCCTGCCTCAGCCTCCCGAGTAGCTGGGACTACAGGTGCCTGCCACCACGCCAGGCTAATTTTTTGTGTTTTCAGTCGAGACGGGGTTTCACCGTGTTAGCCAGGATGGTCTCGATCTCCTGACCTCGTGATACACCCGTCTCGGCCTCCCAAAGTGCTGGGATTACAGGAGTAAGCCACTGCGCCCGGCAAGAATTTCTTTTTTAATACCTGTTTTGGAATATTTATATCACTTTTTACATCCTTTAATATGGAAAATTGAAAACTGACTAGTACTTTTTTAAACTCAGTAACTTTCTTTTTAAAGTATATAACCATGTTCAGAGCTTATCAGGGGTGTACGTTAAGTATCTCCTTCCTAGTGTTACATTCTTTTCACTAAATTATACAAGTTTTGACCAAGGTAAGGCACCATAAGGTGACTGACTGGCTCTTCTGACAGGCCCTCTTAGGATGCTGTTAACTTGGTGGAGTCTTAAAGATTCAGGATCTGTTCCTCAGTTTTGCTAGTAAACTCAGTTTCTTCATTGTTACCAGAGTTAATTGGTCTTGGGAAAAGTAGTTAGCAAAACTCACTAACAGTTGACAAAATAAACCAGAATGCCATTTTATTTTATTTATTTATTTTTTTTTTTGAGACAGAGTCTCACTCTGTCACTCAGGCTAGAGTGCATTGATGCGATCTCAGCCCACTGCAACCTCCGCCTCCCAGGTTAAGGCGATTCTTCTGCCTCAGCCTCCTGAGTAGCTGGGACTACAGGCATGCACCACCACGCCCAGCTAATTTTTTGTATTTTAGTAGAGACGGGGTTTTGCCATGTTGCCCAGGGTGGTCTGGAGCTCCTGAGCTCAGGCAATCCGCTGGCCTCGGCCTCACAAAGTGCTACTGTCTCTTTTAAAAAAAGAAAGAAAGGAAAAAAGAAACTAACATAATTTCCAAAGTGGATGCCATGAATTAATTTAATAATTACTTATTCAGTATCTACTACATGCCAGACATTGTAACAGTTATTTAATTAAACATTTAGTTGGCTGTGGTGGCAGCATACCTGTAGTCTCAGCTCCTGGGGAGGTCAGGGTAGGAGGATCACTTGAGTCCCTGAGTTTGAGAACAGCCTGGGCAACATAGAGAGACACTGTCACTAGTAAAAAACAAACAGTTTTAAAAATGCCTGAAGAATTGTTGTCTATGTGTTTTACTAACATGTTTATCACCTCTGGAATTGTGCACTGTCCTATTTAATTGGGGGATAATGGCTGCATTAATAGGTATCCTTTGTCAATGACAAAGACAAAGAACTAAATTCACTTTCACTGTGCTAATAACCATTTCTGGGTGAAAGAGGCCAGATTATATGTAGAGGAATTTGGTTGTACATTTAAATTCACATCCTGATCTAAGACAGAATTAGGCCTTCTTGGGATTCATAGGATTTGCAATACAAGTTGCTCACCTACTCTCCTTGAATAGAAAAAACTTTTTTTCTGTCTGTATCTTCTTTCAGAGCTCTGCAAGGAAGCATCAACACTTAAATCTTGTAAATAAACAAAGTACCACATATCATATCTATTATATACTTATATATTGTGTATATTATATTTATATTATATATTTATATTATTTTTGTATTTATAAAAGGCATTTCTGACTTTCTCTTTTTTTGGTCTAAATCTCACTGGCTCTTCTACTGAAAGGTTTTTTTTGTACCCACTCTTCTGTGACTATCTCTGACCATCCTGAATGTATCAAAGAGGGTAGATGCTCAAGTGGGAGTCACATTGGAAGTACATATTGATATATTTTGGAGGGCAATTTGACAATATCAAAATAAACAGCATGCAGGCTATTGGGCCTACTTGTGCTTATGTTTAGATACACTTGTTTGCTACATTGTTTGCAGTAGCAAAAACATGGAAACCATTCGGCAGGGTAACAGTGGAATTCTCTGCAACCATTAGAAAGAATAAAGTGTGTCTACAGGGAAAATATTATTTGTATTTTATATATATATATGCCGGTAGATGCCTGTTGTGTTCATTTTTTGTTTGTTTGTTTTGAGGATATAAGAAATCCCTCTCTAAAGGCTTTAGAGAGGGATTTGAAATCTAGAAGGAAACTTACTTTTCAATTGTAGCTTCCTGTAACTTTTGAATTACTTAGGTTATGTATATATATTGCTTTTCTTTAAAATAAAATGCATATATGAAGAAAGGTAGATACAATTTTAACAGTGTTTCCAAAGGGGCATAGAACTTTAGCACTGAAGGGACCTTAGAGATTCTTACACAGTCACCCTCAATTAAAGATGAGGGGGGAAAAAAATGAGGAAATTCAGATTCAGGAAAGTATCTTCAAGCCTGCACTAGAATTCAGGCCCTGAGGATAGCAATAGCTTATGAATATATTGACTTGTTCTTATTCTAACAGTTTATTTAACTGACGTCCATTTCTCATTGTGAAGGATTGATTTTTGGAAGACCCAATAAAATGCTGACCTTTGTAAGACAGTTCTTAAAGCAACTACCTCTGGCAATAATGATAAAGTGGTAGTTTTAACTCTTCCCCATGTTTTGTAACTTTGAGGGGCCCAATCCCTTAGAAATATATTTATAAGTTCCTTAAGTATTATTTGAAGCGAATTTGGGTCTAGAGTCCAAAGTTTCCCTTCCTGATTTGAATTCCTAGCTGACTATTCTAGATGTTTAAAATTGGTTTTACTGTGTTTTTGTTCCATTTGGTATGCAGGGATGAAAGGGTCAGGGTATAGTTTTGGTGACTTCTAAATGGCTTGCTATTTAAAGGAAGAATTTACTGTAAGAGATGGTAGGAAATTGTCTAGAGGAGGAAATTTTATGTACTGAAGAGAAACTCAGTTCTTGAACATATGAGTTACTCTTTTAAGTTGAGTCTTTTCCTGGCTCTTCAAGGCCAGAAACACTTTCTCCTTATTAAAACCACACAAAGACATTGGTAATGGTGAGATTGGCAGTTCAGCATGGGACTGGACATTCAAACTACATTCAATGAATATTTTTTATGGTTGATTGACTTCAGTTAGGCACAAGCAATAGAAACACATTTACTAATGTTAAGATTAGTTGTTAGCTTTAAGATTAAAATCTGTCTCTCTGGTGACTCTACTACAGGTTGAACATCCCTTATCCAAAATGCTTGGGACTAGAAGTGTTTCAGATTTTTTTTTTTTTCTGGTTTTGAAATATTTACACCCCTAATCCAAATACTCAGAATCCAAAATGCTCTAATGAACATTTCCTTTGAGCATCATACCCGTGCTTAAAAAGTTTTGGATTTTGGAGCATTTCAGATTTTCAGGTTAGGGATGATCAACCTGTAGTAGTATAGGTGGGGAAAACTTATTCTTCCAATTTTTTTTTTTTTGAGAGTGTCACTCTGTCACCCAGGCTGGAGTGCAATGGCACGATTTCGGCTCATTGCAACCTTCGCCTCCTGGGTTCAGGCAATTTTCGTGCCTCAGCCTCCCGAGTAGCTGAGATTACAGGTGCCCGCCACCACGCCTGGCTAATTTTTGTATTTTTAGTGGAGACAGGGTTTCACCATGTTGGCCAGGCTGGTCTGGAACTCCTGACCTCAAGTGATCCGCCTGCCTTGGCCTCCCAAAGTGTTGGGATTACAGGCGTGAGCCATCGTGTTGGGCCTATTCTTCCAAAATTTAATGATCCATAGGCCGATCACAAAATGGGTACTCTAAATATTTGGTAATAATTTGATTAAGATGATAGGATGAATCTTTGCTTTGAAAGAGGAAATAAAGGAAGCCTTTTATTCCGGAAATAAAGACACCTTTCACATCTTAAGAATCAGAGTCAAATTATGTCTGTGCTGTTTTAATCAGTAAAGATTTGGTTGAATTGAAAATAAAAGGTTATGGGAGCCAAGAACAAATAGAGTTGCAAATTTATCTTTGTAACTCCATATCCTTAGGAGGAATCCAGTTTGTATAGCCACTTTAATTTTGTTGTGAATATAGACTGAGCAGTGGAATTGAGTAGCTTGACAGTTGACTTAATTTGAACAGTCACATTAGATAAGACTGGAAAGCTAGGTTGAGGGAAGTCAATTTTGTGTGTGTTTTCTGGTTTTGTTTCTAGTATCGTTTCTGATAATGAGAATTTGGTGGCCCATTTGGACCCTACTTAATGGGTAACTATAGTGCCTCACCAATATCTTTCTTGTGCTATTCCAATTTATCAATCATTATTGGACCCAATATCCTGAATTACAGTCTGATTATTTTTCACCAATCTTTTATCTTTCATTTACCCACACTGAAATTCTTGAGCCCAACATCTCTTTTTTTCCTCACATAACTGTGGGGAGATAGTATGATAGCTAGGTACTGTTCTAAACTCTGCTGCTGGCTTCCTGTGTGTATTATTAACACATTGGGCAAGCCACTAAGCTGCTTTGGGGTTCAGTTCCTTGATCTGTAAAATGAAATAATTTGACTGGATATTATTAAGTCCTTTTATATCTCCAGAGATATTTTATTCCTTTATTCACCAGACTTTTGTTGTGAAGCACCTTCTCTGTGCTAGGCACAATACAGGATGTTCTGGGTACAAACTTCTTGCCCACAAAGAGTATTTAGAACTTCCATCACTTTATTCAAATCAGCTTAGTCTTTTACTCTGGAAAAATTTAGTATTAGCAAGTTTTGTCAATTTTTACTATCACTGTATAAGGTATTTGTTAAAATTGCTGGTATTACTTAGATCTTCATCTCCAAAAATACTCATATCTCTACTTTTTGTTTTTCTACTTATTTATTTATTATTGTTATTATTATTTTTGAAACGGAGTCTTGCTCTGTTGCCCAGGCTGGAGTGCAGTGGCACGAGCTTGGCTCACTGTAACCTCCACCTCCCGGTTTCAAGGGATTCTCCTGCCTCAGCCTCCCGAGTAGCTGGGACTATAGGCGTGCACCATCATGCCCGGCTAATTTTTGTATTTTTAGTAGAGACAGGGTTTCACCATGTTGGCTAGGCTGGTCTCAAACTCCTGACCTCAAGTGATCTGCCCGCCTCAGCCTCCCAAAGTGCTGGGATTACAGGCATAAGCCACTGCACCCAGCCTGTTTTTCTATTTATAAGCCAATTTCTCATCCTGGAAAACAAATCTCATCTTCCTGGTCCCATTATGACTAGTTGTTGTTTTCTAAATTGATAGAAAGTAAACTATGGGCTGGGTGCGGTAGCTCACGCCTGTAATCCAAGCACTTTGGGAGGCCAAGGCGGGCGAATCACCTGAGGTTGGGAGTTCGAGACCAGTCTGACCAAGATGGAGAAACTCTGTCTCTACTAAAAATACAAAATTAGCCGGGCGTGGTGGCGCATGCCTGTAATCCCAGCTGCTGGGGAGGCTGAGGCAGGAGAATCGCTTGAACCTGGGAGGTGGAGGTTGAGGTGAGCCGAGATCGTGCCATTGCACTCCAGCCTGAGCAACAAGAAGTGAAACTCCGTCTCAATAAATAAATAAATGAAAGTAAACTATGTACTATGGAGTAAGAAACTAGTGGTTTCTTTTTCTTTTTTCTTTTTTTTTTTTTTTGAGATAGAGTCTCTCTCTGTCGCCCAGGCTGGAGTGCAGTGGCTCAATGTCGGCTCACTGCAAGCTCCGCCTCCCGGGTTCACGCTATTCTCCTGCCTCAGCCTCCCGAGTAGCTGGTACTACAGGCGCCTGCCACCACGCCCGGCTAATTTTTTGTATTTTTAGTGGAGACGGGGTTTCACTGTGTAAGTCAGGATGGTCTCGATCTGACCTCTTGATCCGCCCGCCTCGGCCTCCCAAAGTGCTGGGATTACAGGCGTGAGCCACCGCGCCCGGCCTCTTCTTTTTTTCTGAGACCGAGTTCCACTCTTGTTGCCCAGGCTGGAGTGGAATGGCACAATCTTAGCTCACTGCAACCTCCCCCTCCCGGTTTAAGCGATTCTCCTGCCTCAGTCTCCCTAGTAGCTGGGATTACAGGCATGCGCCGCCACGCCCAGCTAATTTTTGTGTTTTTAGTAGAGATGGGGTTTCACCATGTCGGCCAGGCTGGTCTCAAACTCCTGACCTCAAGTGGTCCGCTCTCCTTGGTTCCCAACGTGCTGGGATTACAGGCGTGAGCCACAGCTCCCGGCCCATAGTTTACTTTCTATCAATTAAAGAAAACAAAAACTAGTCATAATGGGACACCACCGCTTCTGGCTGATTTCTTTAAGGCAAAAAAAAAAAAATACAGAATCTAGAGGTGTGATGTAACTTTTAAAAAGAGAGACCTAAACAACATCATAGGAAAATTTTCTAAGATTAAGTATGGCTTTGTTTAAAAATTTTACACCCAGGCTGGGCGCGGTGGCTCACGCCTGTAATCCCAGCACTTTGGGAGGCCAAGGCGGGCGGATCATGGGGTCAGGAGATCAAGACCACCCTGGCTAACATGGTGAAACCCTGTCTCTACTAAAAATACAAAAGATTGGCCAGGCGTGGTGGCGGGCGCCTGTAGTCCCAGCTACTCGGGAGGCTGAGGCAGGAGAATGGCGTGAACCCGGGAGGCGGAGATTGCAGTGAGTCGAGATCCGCCACTGCACTCCAGTCTGGGCAACACAGTGAGACTCCGTCTCAAAAAAAAAAAAAAATTTACATCCAAAGTAAAAAGAGTTTAGTAGGTACTCTGTTGGGCACTGAAAAGAAAAAGACCAGGGAGCTGCTTCTGATGTAGAAATGGGCATTCTTTGAGGAGAGCCCCCATTGTCTAGGTTCTGAGGCTCAGCCCGGCAGGACCACATGTGATTATTCTAAGTGCACCCACAGTGTAGAGGATTAAGTCACATGAAACATTCATAGCAGGTGTAGGAGTAGAGCTACTACTTTTGGCTGTGGTCAGAGAAGACCTAAGTAACAAGAAGCAATGTGAATATCTGGAAGAAGCGTCTTCCAGCCTGAGGGAAGAATGCAAAGGCCCTAAGGTGGAAACAATCTTGGCTTCTTTGTAGAAAGAAAACCCAGTGTTTTGGAGTAAAGTTAGTGATAAGGGAGAGTGGTAGGTGATGAATTTGGTATAATGGGCCAGCTCTTATAGGACTTTGTAGGTTCAGATAAAGAGCTGGAATTCTAAGTGTGGTTAAGTGAAGGAGCAATATCTGGATTTACATTTTAAAAGCTCACTGTGGCTGCTATGTGAAGAATACATAAATTGGGCTACAGAGGAAGCTGGGAGATCAATTAGAAACCAGTAACTATTCAGGTGAGAAAACTCTGGCTTGGACGAAAATGGATAAATATGGAATACATTGAGAAGCAGGACAGCTGACAGGACTTCCTGATAAAGAGGATAGGAAAAGATAGGGTTTTTAGCTTAAGCAATTGAGTTGAAGAGGTGCCAGTTAGTATGGACACCTGAAATGAATATAATTAAAGAATGGTAAAAATTGTGCTTTTCTGTAAGCTTGTGGCAAAGGAGAGGAAGGTAACTGTGGAGAAAGACACTGGTTTCTTGAAAACTTAGACTAGAAAAATTACTCTGGCAGTTAGAACAATAGATATTTTATTTGAAAAAATTAATGATGATTAGGTGCTAAAGCATGAAAAGTCATTCTAAAATAATTACAACATAGGAGGGCCAGGCGCAGTGGCTCACACCTATAATCCTAGCACTTTGGGAGGCCAAGGTGGGCAAATCACTTGAGGTCAGGAGTTTGAGACCAGCCTGGCCAACATTGTGAAACCCCGTCTCTGCTAAAAATACAGAAATTATCTGGGCATGGTGGCACACCCCTGTAATCCCAGCTACTCGGGAGGCTGAGGCAGGAGAATCGCTTGAACCTGGGAGGTGGAGGTTGCAATGAGCCGAGATTGCGCTACTGCATTCTAGACTGGGTGACAGAGCAAGACTCTGTCTCCATCTCAAGAAATAAAAAAATTAAAAAAAATAAAAATAATTACAACATAAGATTCGTTCCCAGGATCCAGTCATGGAAGTAGACACGAACCCATTAATGATTTGCTGAGGTCTCCGTTAATAATGGTGCTCCAAATTCATTAGAACAAAAGAACTTTTTTTTTTTTTTTTTTAAGATGGCGTCTCACTCACTCTGTAGCCCAAGCTGGAGTGCAGTGGCGTGATCTCGGCTGTCTGCAACCTCTCTGCCTCCTGGGCTGAAGCGATTCTCCAGCCTCAGCCTCCCGCTCAGCCTTCCGATTAGCTGGGACTACAGGCATGCACCACCACACCTGGCTAATTTTTTTTTTGTATTTTTTAGTAGAGACAGGGTTCTACCATGTTGGCCAGGATGGTCTGCAACTGCTGAGCTCAGGCGATGTGCCTGCCTTGGCCTCCCAAAGAGCTGGAATTACAGGCATGAGTCACCTTGCCCGGCCAAAAGAACATACTTTCATACTGAGTTGCCACTTGAAAATGAAATTGGAACTGAAAGCTAGGGAATATAAGTATCTTTCTCAGGTATTTTTCCCATTCCTACATGTTGAATAAAAGACCATACCTGATCTAAGAGTCACCCCAAAGGAATTGCAAAGTGTTGGTTTAGGAGTTAAAAGACTTTGTGTTCTGAACTCAAGCCCATTAATAGCCATGTGACCACAGCAAATTGGAACTCTGAGCTTCTGTTCCCTTATTTGTAAAATACTTGCTTGCTCTGTGTGCCTCACAGAGCTGTTGAAAATCCCAAATAAGATCATAAATGTCAGAGTACTTTGAAGACTGTGAAACATTGAATACTGCTTATGAGGGAGTGGTTATATAGCTTAAAGCATTTAACTGGAAAGGACCTTGGAAATCCTTTTAAAGGAGGATGGGGGTGGAAATGCACAGGTTGCTTCTCTCTCTCTCTCTTTTTTTTTTTTTTTTTTTTTTGAGACTGTCACCCAGGCTGGAGTGCAGTGGTGTGATCTCGGCTCACTGTGGCCTCCACCTCCCAAGTAGCTGGGATTACAGGCTTGCGCCATCATGCAGGGCTAATTTTTGTATTTTTAGTAGAGACGAGGTTTCATCATGTTGGCCAGGCTGGTCTGGAACTCCTGACCTCAAGTGATCTGCCCACCTTGGCCTCCCAAAGTGCTGGGATTAAAGGCATGAGCCACCACGCCTGGCCTAGGTTGTTCCTCTACTGTGAATCTTGAGGTTATGGTTTCCACTAGACTATAGTGCTCAACTATAGTGGCCTATTTTAAGTGGCCTTATAATTCCTAACCAAAGTGACTTGTGAAACAGAGGACCCTGGATAAATTTAAATGTTATAAAGATGATAAAATGTACAGGTAAGTTTGATTTTGCTCTCTTATTTGGCAATTAGAGCTTTATTCCTAGCCATAATACAGAAAGGAAAGGCAGCAAAATATGGTTAGTACTTTTTATGTGTTTTTTCCCCTTTATTTGACCTTTGGGCTGTGGAGTGGGAGCATCTTTTCCTTTAAGAAGTGAAAAATATAAATATGCCAGGGGCTTGCTAGCAGTTGAAAGCAACTGTTGGTCAGTGAGATAATGGAAGGAAAAAAAAACAACAACAGGTTGGAGATGGGAAACATCAAGGAAGAAGGAGGAAAAACATGTTTGAAAGAAGGGGAAAAAAAGCTTAAGTGAATTGAAGAAGGCAAAAAAGCCTTAAGTGTTCTTTTTATAATCTGTCTTTGAGTTTCAGGTACTAAAATTTGAGATGATTAAAAGAGAGATTGGTTCTTAGAGGAATAAATAAAATTAAGACAAAGTATAAGGATTTATGGTCTTTATGAAGATATGTCGGATTACTGTGGACATTATTTTTATTTAAGATGTGCTTTCTGGCTGGGTGCGGTGACTCATGCCTGTAATCCCAGCACTTTGGGAGGCCGAGGTGGGCAGATCACAAGGTCAGGAGTTCGAGACCCGCCTCACCAACATGCCCCATCTCTACTAAAAACAAACAAAAAAATTAGTTGGGTGTGGTGGCACGTGCCTGTAATCCCAGCTACTTAGGAGGCTGAGGCAGGAGAATTGCTTGAATCTGGGAGGCAGAGGTTGCAGTGAGCAGAGATCGAATCACTGTACTCCAGCCTGGGTGACAGAAGGAGACCCCGTCTCAAAAAAAAAAAGAAGGAAAGAAAGAAGATGTGCTTTCTTATTGACATGTATGAAGTCAGTCCCTATACTTTCTCTGCTTAAGGAACCCCAGTGCTGTATAATTTCCATCAGCTATAGGAAAAATATTTACCAACACAGGATTTTCCTTAGTGAGATGATCTGGACTGAATTCATTGGCTCTTTTTGGTTTGATTTAGGCTGCATTAGTATCTATTTAAAATATTGCTTTGAGCTATTTAGCTTTTTTTTCTATATCACAAGTCATTAAGCAATCTTTAGCTTTTCTAATTTACCATTTTTCCTGAATTCATCGATTTGAAAAGCCTAAAAAAAGAAAAAGCCAAACATAAAGAGACTGTGACACTGTCAGCTAAAGTTTTATTTATTTATACTTTCAGTTCTGTTTCCATCCTTCACTACCAGAGACAACCTATTGCCATGAATTTAGTGTGTATCATTCCAGTGCAATATAGATGTGTATGTATGTATGTGTGTATGTATGAAAATGTATTGCTTTACGTGTTTAATTTTTAGACAATAAATTATATACATGTGTGAGTATATATGTGCATATGTATATATATTTATATGTATATAAGTTCTGCAGCAGTCTTATTTTCATTCTTTTTTTCCAAAATCTGTACATGTTGGTAGATTCAGATCTAGGTCTTCCATTTTAGCTGTTTTGTTTTTATTATACAGTATGAATATTTCACAGTTTTTCCACAATCCCTTTGATGGATATTTAAATTGTTTTCCTTTTTACCCCCCATTACATTACAGACAACTAGTGAACAACCTTGTACATATCTTTTCTGGTCTTTGTCCTCATCATCATCATCTTCTTCTTCCTTCTCCTCTTCTTTTGTTTCAGTGGTTTGATTTTGTCCTAAACTATCTCATTATTTGAGTTCTCCCACTGGGTCCAACACTTTGGTATTTATAGTCATTATTTGAGGGAGGGAGAGGGATGAGGAAAACCTTCTATACTTTGGAATGATACTCTTCTTTTATCAGAGAATGAGAGGCTCTGAAATTTTCTTTCCTTATGGATTCTTTTTGGAATCTGATAAATTTGGCAACTTTGCATTTTATTTTAATTTAGTTAATTTTTTAGAGACAGGGTCTCACTATGTTGCCTAGGCTGGTCTTGAACTCCTGAGCTCATGTGATCCTCCTGCCTTGGCCTCCCAAAGTGTTGGGATTACAGGTGTGAGCCACAGCACCTGGCCAGCTTTGTATTTTAATATTTTGCATTTCTGTTGTCTCATGTTATTAACTGTTTTTTAATAAATTTCAGTTACTGCTCACCTTTTATTCTCCTTGTAAGCTTTCTTTTACTACTTTTTAACTCCTAGAATACTTTCTTTTTTTTTTTTTTTTTCCTTGAGACGGAGTCTCACTCTATCGCTCAGGCTGGAGTGCAGTGGCACGATCTCAGCTCACTACAACCTCTGCCTCCTGGGTTCAAGCGATTCTCCTTCCTCAGCCTCCCAAGTAGCTGGGATTACAGGCACCTGCCATTATGCCTGGCTAATTTTTGTGTTTTTGTAGAGATGCGGTTTCACCATGTTGGCCAGGCTAGTCTTGAACTCCTGACCCCAAGTGATCCGCCCGCCTGGGCCTCCCAAAGTGGTGGGATTACAGGTGTGAGCCACCACACCCGGCCTTCTTCTAGAATATTTTCTCCCTACTGTGTGGGACTATTTAGTGATCTCCAATCCAGTTCATGTTCTTCTTATGTTACTTTATAAGTTCAGTGTGATCCAGACATAGTTGATATTTATAGAAGGGTTTCTTGAAGCATTCTTAGCCAAAGGAAGCATTTAAAAAATATGTCTTCACCTCGATATTTGATTAGAATTATTACATTTAAATTTTGTTCAAGGACCATATGTTTCAATTACCAGTGGTTTTCATTTATAAATTTTTTCTGGAGTCTTTAATCCACTGTGCCTTATTCATTATTGTGAGGTTGAGTATATTTTTAATTTTTATGCTCCATGTTTTTTCACCCTTTAAACCTGGCTCCTATTCAGAGCTTTGAGCACTTGGAATCCTGAAGTGTTACAAATGAAAACTGTTACTCTTCTCTAATAACACACTCTGCCTGCTGCAAGCGTTTGAGTAGGACTTCCTTTCTTAACAACTAGTTTGGGCAGCCACCTGTCTCATGAATATATCAACTATCTTTAAGAATTTGAGAATTTATGTGCTGAATTTTTTTTAAGACAACCAATAAGACCTTCAAATAGAAATCAGAGTAATAAATAGAACTAGTATATCAGATGCCTGTGTATTTTATCTCAGATCTGTTCTTGTCTTAGGGTTTGGTTCAGGTAATAAGTATTGTGGTTGGAAAGTAACCTTTGGATCTAGGCTTACGCCAACTTTAACATAGATGACGTATTCCATCAAAAGTACAAGCACTATATGTATACTCGGAAGTATCTGTCATGTCACCCAATAGGCAATTTCATTCAGTGAATTATCTTCCCTATGCCATCGTAGTCACCAAGTTTGAATGGAATTGTTTACCTGCTCTTTGTCACATCAGTCCCACATTTTATGCTACAGAGAAATGTTCCTATCTTAAATCTTTCTTTAGAAGAAAATGATGCTCTTATATGGAACACTAACACTGTAGAGTTCGTTTTCCCTTCCGCTCTGGAAACTGCTATAAAACTTTTTTTAGTTCCTAAGTAAAAAACCATTATTTTTCTAACTGTAGTTACCCTCTTGAGATATTTCATCTGGATATGTAACAGAAGCCTTTATTGCTTTTGTTGGAGTCAAAATACAATATAAAGAACTTTCTCTTTTTTTGAGACAGAGTCTCACTCTGTCACCCAGGCTGGAGTGCAGTGGCATGATCTCGGCTCACTGCAACCTCTGCGCATGCCAGCATGCTCAGCTAATTTTTGTATTTTTTGGTAGAGATGGGTTTTTACCATGTTGGCCAGGCTGGTCTCAAACTCCTGACCTCAAGTGATCTGCCTGCCTTGGCCTCCCAAGGTACTGAAGAACTTTTTTATTGAAATTATATATTTTTTTGCATGATTCTTTCTTTTAAAAATCTTTTTTTCTGACTATAAAAGTAAAATGTGCTCACTTTTTACAAACTTAAATAGTATATATAGTAAGTACTCAATCTTTATCCTACATATTGTCAAGTAGTTCCCATAATAGTTATGCTGATTTCCACCGCACCAGCAGTACATGAGAGTTCTTGTCTCTTTGTGCCCTCAATGGCATTGTTATTAAAAACAGGTATTACACTTTTTTTTTTTTTGAGGCGGAGTCTCACTCTGTCACCCAGGCTGGAGTGCAGTGGCGCCATCTTGGCTCACTGCAACCTCTGCCTCCCAGGTTCAAGCGATTCTCCTGCCTCAGCTTCTTGACTAGTAGCTGGGAGTACAGGTGCCAACTACCACACCCGGCTAATTTTTGTATTTTTTGGTAGAGACAGGGTTTCACCATTTTGGCCAGGCTGGTCTCAAACTCCTGACCTCAGGTGATCCACCCACCTCGGCCTCCCAAAGTGCTGGGATTTTAGGCGTGAGCCACCGTGCCTGGCCAATATTACACATTTGTTAAGGGAAAATATGTTTGTATCAACTTTTTAGAAGTCTTAACTCTGACTCATTAATATTAATAAGTGCATAAACCTGAAACTTGTTAGTAAAATAAACTTTGTTAATTTGACATACAAGGGGAGAAACATTCTGGGTTGTTTTTTTTTTTCTTTTTTTTTTTTGTGCTATAGAGTTACTGTCTAATCTTTCAAGCACGGGAATCTAAAAGAAAACATTAATTCAGTCATTTATTAAATAAGTATTTGTAGCCTTCCATGTGCCAGACACTGTCTGGGTGCAGCAGCAAAACAGACAAGAACCTGTCTTGGTAGAGTTTATTTTCCAGTTAGAGAAGACAGATTGTAAAAAGATACAGGATGGTAGATGACTTTATGCACTATAGAAAAAAAAAATGATGAAGCAGGAATAGGATTGTGGTTGTTAACGGAGGGAATTGCTTTTTTTTTTTTTTTGAGACAGAGTCTTGCTCTGTCATCCAGGCTGGAGTGCAGTAATGCAATCTCTGCTCACTGCAACCTCCACCTCCCAGGTTCAAGCGATTCTCCTGCCTCAGCCTCCTGAGTAGCTGGGACTACAGGTGTGTGCCACCACGCCCAGCTGATTTTTGTGTTTTTAGTAGAGACGGGGTTTCACCATATTGGCCAGGCTGGTCTTGAACTCCTGACCTCAAGTGATCCACCCGCCTCGGCATATCAAAGTGCTGGTATTACAGGCGTGAGCCACCACGCCCAGCCAGGAATTCATTTTTAAGGGTATCAGGGAAGACCTCACAGAGATGGTGACAAGGAAAGTCTTAGCAATGGTGAAGGAGTGTGCCCTGAGAACATCTAGGGGAAGACTTATTCAGACAGAAAATGACACGTACAATGCTCCAAGGCAGGAATGGGCCTATTCTGAGGAATCACAACAAAGAACGGCAGTGTAGCTGGTACATAGTGAGATCAGGAAAACGTAGTTGGAAATGAGGCCAGAGAGGTAATCAAGTCCAGATTGTGCAGGACCCTTTTGGCCATTGTAAGGCTTTCACTCAGAGGGAGTTGGGATTTTACTGGAGGTTCCATCAGAGGCCATGATTAAACTAGTAAAACCAAAAAATACTTGTGTCTTGGCTTTGCTTTTTCAGAAGATTTTGTCTCAAAATAATTTGGGGATTAACTCATGGTTCCTGGTGGTAGTCATATGTAGATTTAAACCTTTATATTAGTACAGAAAATTTCCCTGAAATATAGATCTTAGGTATGGCATTTAAATTCAAAGAACGTAATAGAAAATCCTGCCTATAGGTATTTATTCCTGGGTGGCCCTGCTTTATTACTGACTTCTCATCCTAAATTGTCTTTTTTTTAAAAAAAAAACTGTATTATTTGCAAGATGTACTCATACTTATATATTATTGGAGGCTAGATAGACATCTACTCTATTAGGTTATTTTAATAATGTATGCTTTGAACTTTTTTTTTTTTTGAGATGGAGTCTCACTCTGTCATCCAGGCTGGAGTGCAATGGCACCATCTTGGCTCACTGCAACCTCTGCCTCCTGGGTTCAAGTGATCCTCCCACCTCAGCCTTCCAAGTAGCTGGGATTACAGGTGTGCGCCACCACATCTGGCTGATTTTTTTTGTATTTTTAGTAGAGATGGTGTTTCACCATGTTGGCCAGGCTGGTCTTGAACTCCTGATCTCAAGTGATCCTCCCTCCTCAGCCTCCCAAAGTGTTCGAATTACAGGCGTGAGCCACCATGCCTGGCTTGAACATTTTTATTATGAAATATAACAGAAAAATACACAAAGCATGACTGTATAATGTAAGGATTAATTACAAAAGGCAAATACCTAGGTAACCACCAGTTAGACCTAGAAATATATCATTGCCAGCACCTGGAAGAAGCCTGCTGCGTCTCCCTTCTAGATCATAACCTATACCATTGCTCAGAATAACCACTGTTCTTACATGTGTGATAATCATATCCTTATTTTTCTTTATGATTTTACCACCTAGGATTCATTCTAAACCAATATAATTTAGTTTTGTCTGTTTTTAAACTTTGTATAAATTGGAATAATACATTATGTGATTTTTACATTTTTATGTCTTCTTTCAGGAAGAACCTAACAATATATATGTTCATAACTTTCATCCATGTTACTATATAGAACTGTAGTTTGATTTCATTGCCATATAGCATTCTGTTATATGAATATACCACAATTTATGTATTCATTCTGTTGATGGACACTTTGATTGTTTCTAGTTTTTGGCTGTTAATGAACAATGCTGCTGTGAACATGTACAGAAGTTTCTCTAGGCCATATACTTGGAGTGGAATTGCAGAATCTTTAGTCTTATTAGATAATAATAAACTATTTTCCAAACTGGTGGTACCAGTTTGTTCTCCTACCAACAGTATGATAGTCTCCGTGTTCAGCCCTTACCAGTTTTGTCAGATGCTTTAAATTTTGAGAAACCTAAACCTTAAGCTTAAAAAAAAAAGTGGAGAGTAAGGGACTAAAGGTATTGGTTTCTGCTTTAAGAATCACAGCTATTTATTTTCATTTGTTAGAGTTGGTTGATATCTTCTGCCTTAAAGGCATTCTATCTTTCTATCCTCAGAGGGTCGGGAACCTTGTCTGTCTCTTTTACCACTGTGTCTCAAAGAATGCCCTGCAGTTGGTACTCAGTAAATATTTGTTGCATGAATTCAGCCTGACTCCTGCTATTATTAACTGAACTACGTGGGATTGTTGGCTCAGTCTCTGCTCACTACAACCGCCACCTCCCAGGTTCAAGCGATTCTCCAGTCTCAGCCTCCCAAGTAGCTGGGATTATAAACGCCCGTCACCACGCCTGGCTAACTTTTGTTATTTTTAGTAGAGACAGGGTTTTACCACATTGACCAGGCTAGTCTCGAACTCCTGACCTCAGGTGAATTTATTTTATGGTATCTGATTAAGACTGCCCTGTTTTAGCATCAGTCATTTAGCACAGTTTTTGGTGATGGCTCATTTGATCACTGATAGTAACTGGACTTGGTTTACCAAAACCTATTATAGTCTAAGAGAAGCTTATTTGTACCATGTACTAGTTAAAGTTGGTGCTTACATTTTCAGGAAGAGATTCTATTTTTTTTTTTTTGAGACGGAGTCTCACTCTGTCACCAGGTTGGAGTGCAGTGGTGCGATCTCTGTTCACGGCAACCACTGTGGGGTTCAAGTGATTTTCCTGCCTCAGCCTCCCGAGTAGCTGGGACTACAGGCGTGCACCACCATGCCCAGTTAATTTTTGTATTTTTAGTAGAGACGGGGTTTCACCATGTTGGTCAGGCTGGTCTCAATCTCCTGACCTCGTGATCCGCCTGCCTCGGCCTCCCACAAGTGCTGGGATTACAGGTGTGAGCCACTGTGCCCAGCCGAGATTCTATTTTTAAGGAATCATTTGCCCATGATTTATGCAATACTTTATTTTCTCACAAAAGGGAATATAGCAGTGGAATTTTCTGCCTATGTTAGACTCCTAGAAGCATTGCTACTTCTCTTATCCCAGTTTCTGTTTTGAGCTACTTTGTAGGATATGGTAGATTATCAGAGGTTGGTGTTGCTTGGCTATCTCTCCAGTCTTCAACAGGAACCTCTTTCTCTCCCTTGTATAATCACTATTAATCCAGTCCATTCTGCATCTCATTGTCACAGTTATTTATTAAAACCATAGGGCCAGGCATGGTGGCGTGTGCCTGTATAGTGCCAGCTACTCAGGAGGCTGAGATAGTGCACTATGATCAGTCCTGTGAGTAGCCACTGTACTCCAGCTGGGGCAGCATAGTGAGACCCTGTCTCTAAAGAGAAAACCATAGGATACATGGCTTTGTTTAAATGCATCTTGCTTTGGTGTAATTTACCCATAGAGCACTTTTTTAAAAGGTGTTTTACATAAAAACTTATAATAATTCTTTAAGCATTTTGTGAAAGAGCTGGCAACAGTGATCTCTCTTTTCTTGTAAATATTGACACAGGACAAGTCACCTCATTTTTGCTGCACTCATAGGTCAGTTTATTAGAAGAACTAGCTTGGGGCTGGGCGCGGTGGCTCACACCTGTAATCCCAGCACTTTGGGAGGTCGAGGTGGGCAGATCACTTGAGGTCAGGAGTTTGAGACCAGTCTGGCCAACATGACAAAATCCCGTCTCTATTAAAAATACAAAAATTAGCCAGGCGTGGTGGCAGGCACCTGTAATCCCACCTACTTGGGAGGCTGAGGCAGGAGAATTGCTTGAACGTGGGAGGTGGAGGTTGCAGTGGGCTGAGATCGCTCCACTGCACTCCAGCCTGGCTAACAGAGCTGAGATTTCATCTCAAAAAAAAGGAGAACCAGCTTGGATTTTTCTGACTTCCATTTCTAAGTATAATATTTTTTTGAGAGATGACTAAGAAATAGAGCATTCAGAGCTAGTGATGAGATAAAGGAATGGTAATTTTTTTGTTTGTTTTTTTTGAGAGAGTATCACTCTGTCACCCAGACTGGAGTGCAGTGGCATGATTTTGAGGTCACCGGAATCTCTGCCCTGCCCTGCCCTGCGTGTCCCTCCTCCACCGGGTTCAAGCAATTCTTGTGCCTCAGCCTCCTAAGTAACTGGGACTACAGTCGTGCACCACCGTGCCTGGCTAATTTTTTGTATTTTTGGTTGAGGCAGGATTTCACCATGATGCCAGGCTGGTCTTGAACTTCTGGCCTCAAGTGATCCACCCGCCTTGGCCTAAGAATGGTAATTTTGACTAGTAAATTTTTACTAGTCATTTCTTCTTTCATATATCACCTGCTTTTGTGAGATTTTTCCTTTTTAGGAATAGACAAAGTAAGTAAAGACTTGTATGAGATTCAGAATCTAGTTAAGTCTGATTCATATTCTCTATTTCCAACAGAGATTTCCTGTTAGACAAGACAAATTAGATTTTTCCTACTGACTTAACTTGCTGAGTTTTTACATAGTTTTATTTTAAATATAGTTTAATCATGAGGGAAAAAGCAGAATGAAATGCATAAAAACATTTACCATGACTTTTAAAAATACACCTCTTGAGTACAATCTACTGTTTCATTTTAGTGCAAATGATAGGTAAAGTTAAAAAGTTAAAGTCATATAAGGTAAGCATGTAAGATTTTCTTTTAAAATAAGAATTATTACAGTGTTAAATAAACATTTTCTATAAGTGTCTTCAAAAAAAGTTTTATTCTAAATATTCTTACCTGGAGTAAGCCAGAACTATTTATTCTGATCTTCTCTGGTGATTTCTAGATATAGGATAAGACTTTACAGTAATGGTGGAGGGGAGAAATGATATTTGAATTTAAATTTTTAATCAATGGTTGATAATATATGATACGGAAACCTTAGAGTCAGATTATTTTTCTTGCTAGAAAAGTTCTTCAGGAAGGTCGGGCATGGTGACTCATGCCTGTAATCCCAGCACTTTGGGAGGCTGAGGCAGGAAGATTGCTTGAGCTCAGGAGTTCGAGACCATCCTGGTCAACATGGTAAAAACCCATCTCTACAAAAAATACAAAAATTAGCCAGGTGTGGTGGCACATGCCTGTAGTTCCAACTACTCAAGAGACTGAGGTGGCGGATAATTTGAGCTCAGGAGGTCTAGGCTGCAGTGAGCCATAATTGTGCCACTGCATTCCAGCCTGGGTGACAGAGCAAGACCTTGTCTAAAACAAAAACAAAAACAAACAAACAGAAAAAACATAAAAGACCTTCAGGGAAATTAGAATTACAGTTTATGAAAAAGAGATACTTGGGACCAGGTGCGGTGGCTCACACCTACAATCCCAGCACTTTGAGAGGCCGAGGCAGGTGGATCACTTGAGGCCAGGAGTTTGAGACCAGCCTGGCCAACATGGAGAAACCCCATCTCTACTAAAAATACAAAAATTAGCCAGGCATGGTGGCACGTGCCTGAATCCCAGCTACTCGGGAGGCTGAGGTGGGAGAATTGCTTGAACCCAGGAGGCAGAAGTTGCAGTGAGCTGAAATCGCACCACTGCACTCCAGCCTGGGCGACAGAACAAGACTCCGTCTCAAAAAAAAAAAAAAAAAGAGAGATACCTTAAAGAAATTTGTAGGCTTCATTTTACTTTATAAAAGGAGTTTGATTTTGAACAAATTGCCTTTGTGTATTTTACCTTGGAGCTCATATCTCTCTGGGTAACTTACAGAAAAAAAACTCTCCACCATTTTGTATAACATCTTAAAACTTGTTACTTTGTAGTATGAGATTTTTAGCTTCCAAAGCTTGTGTATGTTTTGTCAGAGTCATGTTGGGTTAAATAGGTGTTATTGCATTTTAATCTTTTAAATTCTGACACAAATCATCAGGAGCCAGGAAATTCTGTTAAGACAGACGTTCTGTCTAACTTTCCCTATTTTGTCTGCCTGTGTGGTTTTACTTTTTCCTTGAGTCATGAATTTTGGAATGAACATTTAAAACTGAGAAATTCCTGCCCATCCTTTGTTCCATTTCGTTTACTTAGAACTGTAACATTAACATAGAATTTTGCTTATTTTTAATAATGTTAGAAGAGGGAATTTATTTTCTGCAGATTGTTTCTAGGCAAGGCACGTGGTCCATGTAAATAGTAGTTAGGCTTTTTAAGTTAAGACTGTAAAGGAGAAGATTAAAAACATACATATACCTCTCTTCTCTTTTAAAGTTGGAAGGAGGTTTAGGTGCCTTTCAGGAAGAAAAGTATCTCGTGGGAATACTGAATTCTTTACTGCTGGATAGTAATAGTTAATGCTGAACATAATCAGTTGCCCTTGTAGGAGACCAAATCCCCTGGAGCAGGTGGGCCTTTTCAGTTTCCAAGTTAATGAACTTATTTCAAATTGTATGCCCTAAGACTAATTAGACTTTCTCCTTTGAAATTCATTCCTTGGGTCCCTTCCATAGCCGAATCATGTTAGCAAGAAATATTTTTAAATGGCTTGGCTGAAGTATAGATGGCCAAAGAGAACTGCCTGTTGAATTTGGCTTCTATAAAAGCCAGGGGACTCTGTGGGGTTATATAAGCTCTATTTGTTTCATGAAATGACTCTTCTGTTTTTGAATTCCTTGCAGATTGGACATGCTTAAATAGTATTAGGGCCAGCCTTTTCATCTGTTTACTGTTTAGATTTTATAAGGTTCTTCATAGTCATCATTGAGGGGAGTGGGTCAAAGACCATAACCTCTCAAATTGGAAAACAGCTGTGAGAATATTAACTTATGTAATAAATGGAATCTTCTTACCATAGGGCTTTTCCCTGCTTCCTCCTTTTCTGATCCTTTTTCAGCTCTTCTTTAGAAAAAGTAAATTTTCTCAGCCTAGAGGAGGCATCTTTTATAACATGTGGGACGTGTTAAAATCTTCATCTTTCCCAAGTTCACTCTTTGTGGCCCTAGAGATTTGTGCCCAAGCCATTTAGTGGAATCGACACATGATTCTAATTTGTGAGAATGGAGAAGTTGTTGATTGCTTGCGTTTGCCTTTCTGACTTCATTTCTAAAGACGTTCTCTTTTGGAACTGAGACCCACTCTGAAGTGAAATAGCCCCTTTGTAATCAGGTTTGTTTCCTGATTCGGATTCCTGTCCTTCCATTTCAGGTATTTCCCAGTGTGGAAAAGTCTAATCTGAGGAACTCTATTTTCTTTTTTTCTGTTTTTTTTTTTTTTAAGCAGCTGGAGGAGTTTTTCTTCCTAGCAGGGGTTCTGTAATTAACAACAGCAGCATGTCACCTGATGGTATTAACCCAGATCTTGTGAAACCTGTGCTTGTTGCAGCCATTATTCTGCTGGATCCTCCATCCAAATGGAGACAGAGGAATTTTTTCCTCTGATGTTGTTATGTGGATGTGTTTAGCTCAGTAATCCTTTGTGCCTAAATTAAAAGCAAAACAAAAATTCAAGAAGTCTTTTTAAGGTCCAGGGAGTTGCAGTCCTGCAAGGTGTTTGAGTGGCATCTGCCCCTTTCTAGGACAAACTTCGGCATTTGGAGCAGAGATGCATTGCATTCTTCCTGGACATATTTTTGGGGTAAATAATTTTGCTAACATGTTTATATCAATAACTGTTACATAGTGGATAGTTTCTAGGGCAAGGGAATGATCCCCCTGCCCTAACTTAACTTGGCATTACATTTTCTGCTTTTTTGATTTTTTTTGCTGACTGGAAAAGTTGCATCCAAAGTGAGAATTATTCCATATTTTAACCTTTGAGCTGGCTGCTAAGGTCTCCTTGGGGACAAGGACAGTTTGTAGTTATTTATAGCCTGAAAGAAGAGCAGTAAGCCTGTAAACTGCCAGCACACACCGAAGCTTGATAGTCAGAGCATTCTGTTGTTATCCTGTTGGGTTTAGTGACTTGAGAGTCATGTACCTTCTTGTTCATCTTCAGCTTGCCTTGATCTATCTAGATGAACCTTACTAGCTAGGCATTTCTATAAAATTATAACACAGATTGAGGAGAGGAAGGAGAAGTAGGCTTTTTATGTACAAGTGCATATCTAATCCTCACAATCATTTTAGAATCTATACTTACCTAAGAAATACCTGTAAACTGGGAAAATCTTAAAAGTACTGACTTGAACACATAATACTATGCTTGTTTCTAGGTTTTCCTTATATACAACAGTTACAAAGTAGTTCAGCTCTTAATTAGAGAAATATTTGGCTATGCCAGAAATGTGTTCTACATCTTAGCCTGGTATAGAAAAAATTTAGTTATATGCCTAGTCATGTTTTTACATATGTACATATTTACACTGGTCTGTATTTAATAAATGTTAGTTATCTTTTCTCCATACATCCAGAATCCAACCCAGTGTCAGATACAAAAACAATAGATCAAATGTAAGTAGATGCTAAGGATTTCCCTCACTTAATATATTGGAATTTTATTATAATATATAGTATTTAACTTGAGGCAAGGCACAGTGGCTCACGCCTGTAATTTGGGAGGCCGAGGTGGGTGAGGAGTTCGAGACCAGCCTGACCAACACAGTGAAACCCCGTCTCTACTAAAAATACAAAAATTACCTGGGCATGTTGGTGGGCGCCTGTAATCCCAGCTACTTGGGAGGCTAAGGCAGGAGAATTGCTTGAACCCGGGAGGTGGAGGTTGCAGTGAGCCGAGACCATGCCATTGCACTCCAGCGTGGGCAACAAGAATGAAACTCTGTCTGGAAAAAAAAAAAAGAAGAATTTAACTTGAAATAACTTAAGAGTTTAGCTTGGGTTCCTGACAGCTGCTGTAATGGTACTTCTATAACCAGGATTGACTTATTCTGGGAAATGTACTTTTTTCACTATTGTCTTGTGGATTCAGGAACTCCCCCCATAGCTCTGTACGTTTCCCTTTTCTTCCGTTTTCTTGGATTTGAAAAGATTTTTAATCAGGGAAGGGTATAAATAGTTTTGTAATGTACTCAATAAATTCTTAAAGTTGGAGTGACTTGATAGTTTTCTTTTTAAAATGTTTTATTGTTTTAAAAGTATGCCTGGATTCCTATAGCTACATTCATTCAACAACTCCTAAACTTTAATTTATTAACTAGAACTCATTAGGGAAAAATGATCCCAAAAGAGAAGGAGTCTAATTGCTCAACCAAAATTTCATTGAACAAATATTTACTGAGTGCCTGTTATGCCATTCTAGGCACAGGGGGATACTATTCTCGTTGAGCTTAACTTCTAGTAGGGAACACAATAGACAAGTGAAAAAATAAAAACAAGATAATTTCAGGTAGTGGTAATAAAGAAGAAAATAAAATAGGGTAATGTGATGAGAGGAACAGGCTAGAAGTGGAAGCGGCTTCAGATTGGGTGGTCAGGGAAGACTCCTCTGAAGATACTTCATTTGCTAGGAGACCTAAATGACAAGAAGGACCCACCTATAAAAAGACCTGAGGGAAGAAAGAGCTTTCTAGTCTGAGGAAAGAGCCCAATGTGTTTGTGGATTAGAGTTAAAGGCCTGAGTGACTAAAACATCAGGATTGAGAAGATTGTTAGAGAAGGTCAGGGAGGTATGCTGAGGCCATGGTGGTCATGACGAAAAGGTTGATTTTACTCAGATAGCAATGGAGGCCACTGAAGAATTCCTTTCTTGTCTCTCATGTGGGTCTCGATGTATAAGCCTCTTCACAACTTGGAAAAATTAATTGTAAAGGCTGCTAATTCCTTTTTAAATTTTGTAATTTACTATTTGAATAGGTAATATATTTACATGGTTCAAAATTCAGAAAGTATTAAGAGGAATACAGTGGGACTTCTTCCCACTCAGGTGTACCCAGTTTCCTTCCATGGGAGTAACCAGCATCCCTAGAGCCTTGTGTCTTTTGGGAGATATTCTGTATGTTAAAACAAATGTATATTTTCTATTAAAAAATGGAGCTTCCTTATTTTTTAAGAGATGCATATTATTACATTATCTGTATCATAGTTTATTTAATCCACTGTTGATGAACTTTTAGGTTATTTCCATTTTCACGTGTTTTATAAATAGTCCCCACAGTGAAAAACCTTTTATATTTGTCATTTAAAACATATCAGTAGGGATACATTTCTAGAAGTGAAATTGCTGGATTAAAGGGGATGCACATTTTTTACTCTGATAGACATTGCCCTTCACAGAGATTGTAACAATTTATACACCAACCAGAAATGTTTTCTTTACCCTGGGTAAGTGTTATCAAAC
Source organism: Pan paniscus (assembly GCF_029289425.2). Taxonomy (NCBI): domain Eukaryota; kingdom Metazoa; phylum Chordata; class Mammalia; order Primates; family Hominidae; genus Pan; species Pan paniscus. The sequence goes on along the minus strand of NC_073268.2, from coordinate 65,815,797 downwards.
ATTTTGATCTTTGCCAATTCAGTGGGTGAATCAATGTGTGATTTAATTTGCATTTTTATCTTGAATGAGAGTTGAACATCCTTTCATATATTTAAGAACCATTGGGTATTTCCATTTCTGTACACCGTTGGTTGTTCTTTGCCCATTTTTCTGTAAGGCTGTGGACTTTTTTCTTGATCTCTAGATTCACTTGGTATCAGTAATCCCCCTATAGGTGCAGTGTAAGAATTTAAAAAATGAAAACAGGCTGGGCACAGTGGTTCATGCCTATATTCCCAGTGCTTTGAGAAGCCAAGGCAGGAGGATTGCCTGGGGCCAAGAGTTTGAGACCAGCCTAGGCAACATAGCAAGACTCTGTCTATACAAATTTTTTAAAAAAAAAATTTAAAAGAAAGAAAACAAACAAAAAAACAGGCATCTTTAATTTGTAAAGTTTTACAAAGCATGAACCTGATAAAAGACATAAGAGAACCTCAGTCTTTCCTTTGCTGATTGAGGTCTGTCTGAAGCCCTGAGTTTCATTTTAAGCAGTGTCTCTAAAAATTTTTTAAGTATATTTAGTATTTTGTTGGACTAGATTGAACTGCAGAAAGTTTACTCATAACAAATATTCAAAAGTCATTTAAACCTTGCAACAGTAGAAGTCAGTATGACCTGTAATAACTACCCTTGGGGTAATGAGAAGGAAAAGATTACCTCCTGGGCTGTGTATGATTGAGCACACTGTAACAGAAGAAACAAAAGGCTCCTTTTGGTCACATTAGTTTCTCAAAAATTAGTATACAAAAGTCTTACAGTTTTTTTGTTTGTTTGTTTGTTTTTGCAATTGTCATCAATCTTTTTGGCATCTTCTGTTTTGGAAAACGCAAACATCTCGGGTTGAAAATAGTTATGACACTGGGGCTTTTCTTTACTTGGAAACTGTACAAAGCTTTAAACCAGAAGAAAGCAGAGAGAGAGGCTTTTAAAAAGTCCCTAACAGACCATTCTCTGGTCTGTTCCCAGCCATCTAGCTTGTACATGCTGTGTATTATGTTGAACCACATGAAATTGCTGATATTCAACTATTTTTGTCATATAAAACAACAGTTTCATGATTCAATCTAATATCTTCACAATCTTGTTCCTGTCATCTTAAAACTGATGGATATAAGTAAGGCTAATTCATAGATATCATGTATGAGATTCATGCCTCTCTCTCTGTTAACTGGTTGATTTTATTTTAATTCTCTGGATAAGTAGATTAGACTGATGATGGAGAAATGCTCATGGGAAATAAGTGAAAGATTTAAAAAGTGACTGCACAAGCTGTCTGTGTAACACTTTTCAGAGGGTGTTCTAGCCTAGTTCTGTAAATACTGCAAAATAAACTATTGGGACATTTTCCTTTATTGTACAGGGAATTTGTCTTCTATCTTGAAAGAATTCTGATTATGCAAGAGTTTAGTTCAGATTAGTTACTGATTTTTGTTTTCAAAATGAAATTATAACAAGGCTTTCTCCTCTTGTAGAATAAATATATACTTGATACTGGATGAAAAACTCAGTTTTACCAGGACCGGGATTAGAGGTACCGGGCTGGGAGTTTTGGGCTTTGTAATATAATTTATCTGAAATAACAAATTATTCTCATTACATTGCAAATCTGATATACTCAGCATTGTTCAAAGGGCTGTTTTAGAGATACGTGAAAAAAAACCAGAAAACTTAATGAACTTGAATGCAACTGGATGAGTGTTTCAGTCATCAGAGTATTTTTTTTTTTTTTTTTTTTTTTGAGATAGAGTCTTGCTGTGTTGCAGGCTGGAGTGCAGTGGCACCAACTCGGCTCTCTGCAACCTCTGCCTCCCAGGTTCAAGCGATTCTCCTGCTTCAGCCTCTTGAGTAGCTGGGATTATAGGCACGTGCCACCACGCACGGCTAATTTTTGTGTTTTCAGTAGAGACGGGGTTTCGCTATGTTGGTCAGGCTGGTCTTGAATTCCTGACCTCATGATCCGCCCACCTCGGGCTCCCAAAGTACTGGGATTACAGGTGTGAGCCACCACGCCTGGCCTTCATCAGAGTATTTGTACTGAATTCCTTGAGTTCCAGGCAGGCTGTGCTAGGTGATAAGGGATAGATAGAATAGTTGCAGGTTCTGTTTAAGGAGCTTAAAGTCTACAGGAGTCAGCAGAAGTGTTCATAAGTATAAAAGAAGGCAGGAAAGAAGTGCACCGTAGGTTCAGTTGAAAGCATTATCTGTGCATCACGACAGCATTACAGGTTGAATATCCACTTATCGGAAATGCTTGGGACCAGAGTGTTTTGGATTTCAGATTTTTCCAGATTTTTTGGAATAGTTTTGTTATGTACTTACTGGTTCAACATTCCTAATCTGAAATCCAAAGTGTTCCAACGAGCATGTCATGTCAGTGCTCAAAAACTTTTGGATTTTGGAACTTTTCAGAGCAGGGATACTCATCTGTAATTCGTTTTTTTTTTTTTTTTTTGTCCTTCTGTCTGTCCTCCAAAGTTTAATATTCTAGTTAGAAATTATATTGTTGGCTTGAATCACATCAAAACTGGTTAATGACTTCATAGTCTTATAATACCCACTAGAAAGCATTCCATTAGAGATTTTTATTAGTTGCTAGCTGATACTACCTTCGTTGGAAATTAAGCAGTATTACAGTTGACAGAGATATTTTAAAGTGCATTTTTTTATGTAACTCGAAGAGGTCTGTTCTCACAGGTCAGAATTTAATAGAGTAAGCAGGAAAATAAATGGTGGTATATGTTCAGCCTCAGAGTTTGAGCGTACTAGAAAGTTTGGTAAGCTTTGGAAAATAAATTTCTCAATAGAGAATGCAGACAGACTGTCTTAACTTGTTTGAAGGCAGGAGCAATATATTTTGGCTTTAGCTGTCTGCTGCAGAGGTTCTCGAACTCTAACCCTCAGGTAGGTCTCCTCTTTTCTAAAATTTTTTTCTGCTGGTCATCTGCAGCAGTTGGCATGAAGTGCTAGAGAGTTCATGTAGCACTAGGCTACTTTGCTGATGAATACTTTGCCCATAGTTCCTGCTACGAGTGAAATTAATTAGACTTGTGCTGTCCTAGTCAATTTCCTTTCCAGCAGGTTGTTTGGTTAGAGCTCCTCAGAGTCTGAGACAGATTCTCCAGTTCTGCTGGCTGTGAGGTTAGAGATTTTTAAAAATTAGAAGAAGGGAAAAGATGTAGCTACAAAATAAGTCAGAAGCAAAAAAAGGTGGGAAAAAATGGTCAAGATCAAAGTAGTAGTTTCTTTTTTCTGGTTATAATAATGAACCAAGGATGAGTAACAACAATTAAGGCATTAAAATAAACCGGTTATTAAAATTTGGCCTTTTCCTGGGCTTAGATAATTCATAAATTGTTCATTGTTAGATCAGTTTGAAGTTTTTTTAACCTCAAAATAAGTTCAAATTGGTATTTTAGGATTACTCAGTGTAGAGCTGTGCCTATAATCCACCTCTCCAGAGCCAAATTTTTTGTTCTTAACTAACGCATAAAATCAAACCTTCATTGCCACCCTGTCCCAAAGTAGGAATTTTGAAATTTCATTCTGGCCATTAATGATAATTGGGATTTGTAAAACTAGCTCATTTATACTTACTTGTTAATGGAAAAATAAAACAGTTCTTTAAGAATGTGTTTTCCATCAAATGCAAGCCTATCTTGGAGGTGAACACAGTAGCATTTGGCTTCTTTTCTTCATGTTATCATGGAATCATAAATTGCACAAGCCAGGGAGGCCCAAATGCCACTGCAGTGCTTAGGTTGCTAGCTTAAGTGAGACAGCACACCATGTTAGCTTCATTTGTGATTTCACAGATTCTTTAATTGTAAATTCCTGGCCGGGCGTGGTGGCTCATGCCTGTAATCCCAGCACTTTGGGAGGCCGAGGTGGGCAAATCACGAGGTCAGGAGATCGAGACCATCCTGGCTAACATGGTGAAACCCTGTCTCTACTAAAAATACAAAAAATTAGCTGGGCATGGTGGCGGGTGCCTGTAGTCCCAGCAACTCAGGAGGCTGAGGCAGGAGAATGGCATGAACCCGGGAGGCGGAGCTTGCAGTGAGCCAAGATCGCCACTGCGCTCCAGCCTGGGCGACAGAGAAAGATTCCGTCTCAAAAAAAAGGAAATTCCTGTAAGATAGTGTTTATGACCATGGGAATAACATCTCATTCCATTTATGAGTATTACTCTGTGAAAGTGCAACTGTAGGTTATTAATCTCCTTGTTTATTATTTAAGTAGTCAGTGAATATTTGTGAGTTGAGTTATTGTGTGATTTGTTGTTACTTTTTTTTTTTCCTCTGTCTCCCAGGCTAGAGTGCAATGGTGACATCTTGGCTCACTGCAACCTCCACCTCCACCTCCTGGGTTCAAGCTACTCTCTGTCTCAACCTCCCAAGTAGCTGGGATTACAGGCACGCATTATCACACCCGGCTAATTTTTGTATTTTTAGTAGAGATGGGGTTTCGCCATGTTGGCCAGGCTGATCTCGAACTCCTGACCTCAGGTGACCCGCCTGCCTTGGCTTCCCAAAGTGCTGGGATTACAGGCATAAGCCACCATGCCCAGCCTGTTGTTACTTGTTATACCTCTTTCTGCAGAGGATTTGAGGCAGATTCCAAAAATACTTAACATATAAAAGATTAAAAGTTGAGAGAATTATAGCAAAGGGAATAATTAAGAAAATAAAACTATTATAGAATGAACTATAATAAAACTATTATAGAATGATCCTGTATAAAATATAGCATCTAAAGCAGGCATATGGGCTTATAGTTTTAAAAGATGAGTCACAAACTTGTCTCAGGATTTCTTAGTAGCCAAGCAAGGAGGGCAACATGATCAGTTATAAGATTCATATTGTTTGGCCTTTGAAAACAAACTAGGTGTTCAGGAAATTTCTCCCTTGTATATTATAAACCAGAGATGTGTGATATAATGGAATATATCCTTACACAATTGCTCCAATATCAAAACGATAAAAATAAAGCAGAACACTACAAAAAGTAGTTTATACCCAAGTACCTGTCATCCCTAATTAACAGATATTTGTATTATCATATTTTCTTTGTATCCTTATTTTAAAAGAATCGCAAGAGATAAACTTGAAGCATCTTATATTATTTTCCCAGTCTCCTTCTCCTTCCTTCCCTCTCCCAGTATGAAACTGATATATAGGCTGTCAAGGCTGTTTTTTGTTGTTGTTGTTGTTGTTGTTGTTGTTTTTTACTTTTACTGTATCGTATATCTGTAAATAATATATAAACCTTAAATTTGCATAAATAATATACTGTACATGTCATTCCTAAACTTGCTTTTTTTTATTAGCTCCGTGTTTGATGTCCATGGTGCTGTAGATCTAGTTCTTTTATTTTATTTTATTTTTTGAGATGGAGCTTCGCTCTTGTTGCCCAGGCTGGAGTGCAATGGTGCGATCTCGGCTCACCACAACCTCCACCTCCCAGGTTCAAGCGATTCTCCTGCCTCAGCCTCCGGGGTAGCTGGGATGACAGGCGCATGCCACCACAGCCAGCTAATTTTGTGTTTTTAGTAGAGACAGGGTTTCTCCATGTTGGTCAGGCTGGTCTCGAACTCCCAACCCCAGGTAATCCTCCCACCTCAGCCTCCCAAAGTGCTGGGATTACAGGCGTGAGCCACCGTGTCCAGCCTAGTTCATTAATTTTAAATTCTGAAGTATAGTTTTCTATTATATGGAAATAATACAAATTAGTTACTATTCCCCTACTAAAGATTTTCAGTGTGTTTCTAGTTTTCACTGTTATTAATGGTGCCGCATTGAAAACCCTTGTCTGTATCTTGTGCCCACGTGTAGCGTTTCTCTAGGACAGCAGTTCTCAAAGGATCATCTGGGAACTTGTTAGAAATGCAAACTTGGGCCCATCCCAAATCTCTGAATCAGAAACTCTGGGGGTGGGGCCAGCAATCTGTTTAAAAGGAGATTGTGGTGCACTCTACACTTCAGAATCACAGCTCTAGCACATGTATCGTTAAAAGTGGAGTTACTAAGTTTTAGGGTACATGTATTTTCCACTGTACTAGATAACACCCAATTGATTTCACAGAAATAATTTATATATCAATTTTTTATTAAGTCCCTTTGTCATGTGTTACAAGCTTTTTTTTTTTTTTTTTTAGTTTGTCTTTTGGCTTTGTTTATGGTGCTTAAAAATTGTAACCAAATTCACCAATTAAAAAAAATTGTGGCCAGGCGTAGTGGCTCATCCCTGTAATCCTAGCACTTTGGGAGGCCAAGGTGGGCATACTGCTTGAGTCCAGGAGTTCAAGACCAGCCTGGGCAACATGGCAAAACCCTGTCTCCACAAAAAAATACAAAAAATTAGCAAGGTGGTATGGTGGTGCACGCCTGTAGTCCTAGCTACTCAGGAGGCTGAGGTGGGAGGATTGCTTGAGCCTGGGAGGCAGAGGTTGTAGTGAGCCAAGATTGCGCCACTGTGCTGCAGCCTGGGTTACAAAGTGAGACCCTGTCTCAAAAAAAATAGTAAAAATTGTATATATTTGAGGTATGCAGCATAATGTTTTGATTTGCATATGCATAGTGAAATGATTACTATAATCAAACCAATTAACATATCCATTATCTGACAGTTACCGTGTGTGTGTGTGTGTGTGTGTGTGTGTGTGTGTGTGTGTGTGTGCGTGCGCATGCGCACGTGTTCCCGCGTAGGTGGTAAAAGCACCTAAAATCTCTTCTGGCAAACTTCCATTATACAATACAATATTATTAAGTATAGCCCTCATGTTGTACAGTAGATCTCTAGATGAATTCATCCTACCCATCTGCAACTTTGTACCCCTTGACCTACATCTCCCCAGTCCCACTCCCTCATCCCCAAGTTCACCAGTTTTTTTAATGGCTTTGGTATTTAGAAAGGCTTTTGGAGGGAAGAATTTTGAGTTGGATTTGATTTGCTACTGAGACACCCCATTGAGATATATAACAGTTATTGGAGAATGGTCTGAGGCTTATGAGAGAGGTGAGAGTTGTAGAGATTTGGAAAACTTGTATAAAGGTAGAAATTTGACATTGTTGGGATGGATGAAATTGCCATAAAGATATGTCTGACTGGTGAAAAAACAAAAAATTGACACAGAGAATGTAGATTGAGAAAATGATTGAGGATTAAATGATGGGGAGCAACAGTGGACGAAGATAATCTAGTAAAGGAGACTGAGGAATGATCACAAAACAGAGCAAGGAGAAGAATCTGAAATATCGAGTGATGACAGGAATGTAAGCAGGGAGAGATCACGAATGCTGCAGAGAAAGGAATACATCTAAGAAAGGTGTAAAAATATTCCCCTTCAAGAGAGCAGCTAGCAATGGGTTGAGGAATAGAAGATTCCTTAAGTTTGCAGTGAAGCATAGGAGAAGATGAAGCAAACTTAGAGAGGGTAACAAGGTCATTTTGCTTTAGGAGTAGAGTATTTTTACCCCAAAGGAAGGAGCCCATGGCAAGTTATGTCTGGTGGTAATGATGCTGTCTCCTCTTCAGGCAGCCTTTTCGTAGATATACTTTAAATACCCTTTGAATAAATTCATTCAGCAATAGAGTTATTGAGTATTGTGCAGAGGTATAGGGTGATATAATTGTGACTAGGTGACTACTTTACATTAGATAGTCTTCTCTGATGTTAACATTTAAATTTAGGACCTCGGCTGGGTGTGGTGGCTCACGCCTGTAATCCCAGCACTTTGGGAGGCCAAGGAGGGTGGATCACCTGAGGTCGAGAGTTCAAGACCAGCCTGACTAACATGGAGAAACCCCGTCTCTGCTAAAAATACACAATTAGTCAGGTGTGGTGGTGCATGCCTATAATCCCAGCTACTCGGGAGGCTTAGGCAGGAGAATCACTTGAACCCAGGAAAGGCGGAGGTTGCGGTGAGCCGAGATCGCACCACTGCACTCCCGTCTGGGCAACAAGAGCGAAACTCTTATCAGGAAAAAAAAAAAAAAATGTTAGGACCTCAGTGGTAAGGAGCCACTCAAACAATGTGGAGACAAAATTTCCAGCCTCTATCAGGTCAAACAATAGTTAGGATCGTATCTTAATAATCTAATAAAGTTTTCTTGCTTCTTGGATCTGACCAGGGTGAAGAGGGAACAGAAATCTTTGCCCCCTGACTTTGGAAATCTCGTTTAACCTTCAAACTGGCGATGTCAAGGGTTCCAAGTCCTCCACCTCCGGCAGAAATGTCGAGTGGCCCTGTAGCTGAGAGTTGGTGCTACACACAGGTAAGTTGAAGTTTTCAGCCTGTGAATCTTGCATCTGGGGAGGATTTGGTGGACGAAAGGAGTAGGATTGCTTTTCTACATTGGGCTTCTTGCTTTCTCTGGAACATAACTGCCAAAGAGCACATAGATAAGGTACTTGTTAGCCTCAGGTTCCTTAGTTTTCCATGTGGAATCTAAATTCCCTAGGCTAGTGTTTTTCAGTGGAGGTTGAAAGGGGGAATCTTTGAAACTAGATCTGCTTACATTGCCCTTGATGAAAGTGTGTTCTGAGTTTCCTCTGCTGGGGAAACAAGTTTGAGATGTGCAACCCCAGGCAGTGACATCAACATTTTAATAACAGAGACCCATTTTAAGTACGGTTTTATCATATGCTTTCCCAGCCCTGTCCATGGTGGTGGTGGGTTTTTTGTTTTTTGTTTTTCCTATATGTTTCTCTCACTTTCCATCCAGTGTTCTCAGCAGCTGAAAAAAGTTATAAAAGCTATTGGTCAGTGTGAGATTTCTTAAAATGTGGATGAGGAACATAAGGTGAGAAAAACCTGAAAACTGCTATCTTCCTATCAGGATCATGCAGAGGGAGGGAGGGGAAATGATAATCTGCCCTTCATCCTGTTTTTCCAGGTTGTCCACTTCCTATTTAATTGCTTCCTGTTTTTCTATCAACAGATCAAGGTAGTGAAATTCTCCTACATGTGGACCATCAATAACTTTAGCTTTTGCCGGGAGGAAATGGGTGAAGTCATTAAAAGTTCTACATTTTCATCAGGAGCAAATGATAAACTGAAATGGTGAGGAAGAATACATCTAACTGTAAAAATTTTTCTGAAGTTGTCTGTTTTGTTTGGTTTTATGGGACACTGACAAGAATGTAATTTCCATGAAGGCCAGGACTTTTGTTTTGTTCTTACTGTATTTCCCAGTGCCTAGCACAGTGCCTGGCACATAATAGGTACTCACTAAATGTTTGTTGAACTAATTCAATGAGTATATCAGAAATCAGCAAACTCAAGCTATAGGGTAATGTAAATAAATAAAGAAAGCCAGTGTTATAAATGATATCCATAAATGGAATGACTGGTGACTGCTTGGCAAACTAGTGAGTGTTCTTCTAAAAGAGGTGCTGGCTACTCAGCTCCAGCTAACTATAGCTATGCATGAGTAAGGGCTGACCCTTGCCAGATTTTCTGATTTTTCAAGAAAAGCAAGAAATCTAGATTTTAACATAAAAATCTCTTTACTTTTAAATTGCCTGCTTTTAAACAAGAAAGGGGATTTATTTGCTTATGTAACTGTATTGACAGGGTATAGGATGGGTTTGAAGGTAGCTTGATCCAGCAAGCCAGTGGTTAGAGTAAGAACACCATCTCTGCCCCGGCCCTGTTCTCCACGCTCTTGGACATCTCAGGTCTGGCTTCTCTTGTGCTTAAGGGATAACTGGCAGTACCAATGGGTATAATCTACTACATGCTAGCAAAAGTCTTTGAGCTTTCTCTGAACTGTGTGGCCAGGAATATGTCGTACATGCACCAATTGTTTTACGTTTGCGTTCCCTGAACCAATCCCTGGAGCAGGGAAAATATGATCCAGGAGTGAGGATCAGTCTCATTCAGACTATGTGTCATCTTGCCTGAGGAGCAGGCAGTTGAGGATACAACCATATACCCACGGCAAAGACCAAAACGCATGTCTCTGAACCACCAGTTTTGACCTCTGATAACCCACCAAAACTTATTTTTTCATTCATTTAGTATTTTTTGGCTATATATTGTGCATTTTACTACTAAGTGTTGAGAGAGATGTTTATTCTTAGACATTGTATTTAAATCCTCATCATTAGCAAGGTGTATAGTAATGTATGTAGCATATGCACTCCCTAGAGAGACACTGGATTGGGCCACCTGTTTGAGAGAGGTGCAATAATACAGATAAGGCTTAAGGATACATATGACCTGTGTATTGCATGTGGTAGAAGCAGTGCCTGAAACCCATGCATTTGACTAATGACATTTACAACTTAGTTGAACCTATTCTGTCTGAATTTTGTTTTGATCTCTCCGTAACAGATTGGCATCTCTAACACTATTTAGAAGTCTGGCCTGGAATTCTATGCTGCATAATGATAATTTACTTTTGTCTATGCTTCCTTCATATTGCCTCTTTTATTTTAGTCTTAGAATATTGTTGCCAGATTGGTAAAATATCTATAAAAGATTATGTATATTATTATCTATAAAAGATTATTCACACTTTTTTTTTTTTTTTGAGACAGAGTCTCACTCTATCGCCCAGGCTGGAGTGCAGTGGCACGATCTCGGCTCACTGCAACCTCTGCCTCCTGGGTTAAAGTGATTCTCCTGCCTCAGCCTCCAGAGAAGCAGGGATTACAGGTGCCCGCCAGCACGCCTGGTATTTTTAGTAGAGACAGGATTACACCATGTTGGTCAGGCCATTCTCGAACTTAAGTGATCTGCCTGCCTTGGCCTCCCAAAGTGCTGGGATTACAGGCATGAGCCACCGTGCCTGGTCCACACATTTCTTTTTTTTTTCTTTTTCTTTTTTGAGATGGAGTTTCGTTCTTGTTACCCAGGCTGGAGTGCAGTGGTGTGATCTCAGCTCACTGCAACCTCTGCCTCCCAGGTTCAAGCGATTCTCCTGCCTCAGCCTCCTGAGTAGCTGGGATTACAGGCGCCTGCCACCACGCCCAACTAGTTTTTTTCTTTATTTTTTATTTTTAGTAGAGACGGGGTTTCACCACGTTGGCCAGGCTGGCCTCGAAGTCCTGACCTCAAGTGATGCGCCCGCTTTGGCCTCCCAAAGTGCTGAGATTACAGGGGTGAGCCACCGCACCCAGCCTGTTGTTTACTTTTTAAAAGGTGACCCATTTTGCTTTACGAAAGTGGTTCCCAGCCAGGTGTGGTTGCTTATTCCTGTAATCCCAGCACTCTGGGAGGCTGAGGCAGACGGATCGCTTGAGCTCAAGCATTCAAGACCAGCCTGGGCAATATGGTGAAACCCCATCTCTACAAAAATTAGCTGGCCATGGTGGGGCACATCTGTAGTCCCCGCTACTCAGGAGGCTGGGGTGGGAGGATCACCTGAGCCCAGGGAGATCGAGGTTGCAGTAAGCCATGATCATACCACTGCACTCCAGCCTGGACGACAGAGTAAGACCATGTCTCAAAAAAAAAGAGAAAAAAGTTGTTCCCAACTAGTCATCCTACTGAATTATATTCTTCTATGGGGCCTGCATTTGTTTTTTAAACATCTCCCTCTCTTGAGTCTGATTTCCAGTTCTATCAAAATGGATGCTTTTGACATTTTTTTTTTTTCTATCTGTTTTGGACAGGTGTTTGCGAGTAAACCCCAAAGGGTTAGATGAAGAAAGCAAAGATTACCTGTCACTTTACCTGTTACTGGTCAGCTGTCCAAAGAGTGAAGTTCGGGCAAAATTCAAATTCTCCATCCTGAATGCCAAGGGAGAAGAAACCAAAGCTATGGGTAAATGTTCTCCTCTTTGTTCAACTCTTAAGTTTCACATCCAGAAGTTTCCTACACTGACAAGTTGTGGCTTTGATCTGGTTTTTGCGTAACCTTAAATATGACTTTTTTTTTTCCCACCCCAGAGAGTCAACGGGCATATAGGTTTGTGCAAGGCAAAGACTGGGGATTCAAGAAATTCATCCGTAGAGATTTTCTTTTGGATGAGGCCAACGGGCTTCTCCCTGATGACAAGCTTACCCTCTTCTGCGAGGTGAGTCCTTGTATTCTGCTGAGACTAGCAGTTCCCAGATCTGATGAGTATTGGTAGACTTAATTATATTGTATCAGGGATGTAGAGTAAGAAAAAACCCCAAGTGGAGTAGTGCTGCACAAATGTTATTTATGTGACTGATTGAGCTACCTGATGATTTCAAGGTTGTTGGGCATCTCAGCTTTCCACTTGTTACTGTTCTTAAAAACAAAGGTTGTATGTATGCTACCTTGGTATGTGTCTGTTTTAAGTTGCTTGGGTCAGGAGTTTTCACTGTGGGATTTTTTTCAGATAGCATTTGAAAGGACTGTCACATCAAGCTAAATATGTGTATCTGTTGTTTATACTTTCTGGCTCCTTAAGTGTGAGGGCCATGTGTGTTTGCAGATTACTTACCTTTTCTGCTCTTTGAACTAGATTCTTATCAAGAGTTGAGGCCTATGGTTTGTCTTGCTGGAGTAATTGTGAAATAAGAAGGTGAGAACCATTTTTTTTCTAGGGTGAAGGCTATGTAAAGCTCTCTAACTCAGAGTTAGCTCAGAGAGTTACCTGTAGTCAGTTAGGGAAGTCCTCTCACCAGTGACCTAAGAGCTTTTCCCAGGTTTACAGGAGAAGCCTTGAAATAAAATTCCCAAACCAAGAATGAGTTGGAAAGTGGTTTCTTTAATGAGTATATACTGATTAGTCATTTCATGCTGTTATGAATACATTTAGAAATACTGACAAGCTCACAGTGTAATAAATGAATAAAATCTCCAGTCAACTGGGGCATTAGTGTTCCCTGCACATAGGTTGAGGAACCACTTTCTGAGCAGCACCGCTTGATAATAATAAACAGTGTATCATCATGGGGGATGGTACAGTTGTTCCCCAATTGCCAACTCGCTCTGTCAAATAATAGGCTCACACTGTGAGTTAATGACAGTTTCAAAGGCATATCACCACCTGAGTAGCAGGGAAGGGAGTCCCTTAGGAATCTTGCCCTTTTGCAGAAAAGGCCTAGCGGTCGGTAGCAGGCTTATGTATTGCTTTCTTTCTTTCTTTTTTTTTTTTTTTTTTGAGACAGAGTCTTGCTCTGTCACCCAGGCTAGAGTGCAGTGGCGCAACCTTGGCTCACTGCAACCTCTGCCTCCCAGATTCAAGTGATTCTCCTGCCTTAGCCTCCCAAGTAGCTGGGATTATAGGTGTATGCCACCAGGCCTGGCTAATTCTTGTATTTTTAGTAGGGATGGGGTTTCACCATGTTGGCCAGGCTGGTCTCGAACTCCTGACCTCAAGTGATCCGCCTGCCTCAGCCTGCCAAAGTGTTGGGATTACAGATGTGAGCCACCACGCCCAGCCAGCCTTCTGTATTGCAACAGAGTAGTTGCAAATGATTAGAAAACTTTGGAGGCAGTTTCTTATAATACCACACTAAATATGTAAAATATAGTTTGCATAATTTGGTATCCCCTCTCCTTTTTAATTACGAAGTAAAAGAAGGAAATACTAGAGTGATAGCATCTGTAATAAATACATAAAATGTGGCAGTTCTTTTATGTCTGATAAACGTGGAGTGTGAATTCTGTGTAAATCTAACGTCACAGATTATACTCAGTTGCCTGAATGAAGAAATGAGAATTTAGTTGGTTTTACATGAGGTTAGATGTTATGTAAACAGATCACAGTTTGAATCTTCACCTATCTTAGAGTCTTGCATTTCAGAAAAATTTAAAAATAGTAGAAAATTCTAGTTTCTATTGGAAATGAAAGCCAATCTTTAAACTGTTCTCTGAAGAAAATCTCCCCTAAATACTGCATCTGGCAGTGTTAGGCAATACCATAACCTTTACTGCAGCTTTTTTGAGTCCACAGTGGGTCCAGCCTTTTCTCATATGCCTCCCCCTCTCTTCCCAATCCATTCCAGCTGCTCCAACCCCTGTCTTCACAGTCTTGATTTGGAAGCCAGTTGGCCTGCCCTCACTTGGCAGTCTCTTATCCTGTGGTTAAATCCGAGGCCAAGTTCCAGCTCGCTTGCTCTCTCCCTTCACTTCCCCATATGAAATTCTCTTAGGAGAAATCCTGTGGTTAAGTTTAGATGTGCCTTGACTTAGATGGGAAGTGAGATGACACTTTAGAAACGAGGAGATGTTGAACAGGGAAACGTCTGCTGGGTTCTGCTGATGCCATCGGTTTCTTACCATCGAACCAGGTGTGCCATCTGTTCCTCTCACACTTCTCTGTTGGCCACAGGTGCCGAGTGTTGCTTCTCATACTTGGGCTTATGCCTAGTGAGACTTGTTTCTGTTCCAAGGCTCTCTGTGGACTTAGTAGCATTCAGCATTGCAAGACGGTTGCGTGGGGGTGTGTATTGGATGTGTGGGTTTTAAGGATGTCTGCAGCTCATCTAAGTTCTTAGCACTTTTCATAGCTAGATCATTTTTGGTGCACATTTTATCCCTTTGACCTGTTGTTTCCCTTCTATCAGTGGAATATTTATAAACACATTTGTTTTAATTCATATTTACATTTTGTTTGTTATTGGTTTGATTAGTATTTTCATATTGTTTAGAGGCTTTTATGAAGTTGATGTCCAGATAGAAATCTAGGTTCTAGTACCCCAGTGCCCCATTCGTCACTCAGCCTTTGACTCAGGCACTTCTCATTCTCATCCTGATACAATAAATACAGTTGTTTCATAGGGATTCTGGTGCTCCCAGAGGCCACAAGAGGGACTCCTATGGTGGAAGACCGAGAAGCACCCTTTTATGTTTGGCCTTTATTTCAGTGGTATTCCTGTTGTTGAATGTTTAAATGAAATTAGATTGTGGACTCTGAAAATGATGAATGGGTGGTCTTGTTTATAATGTGCCCTACATTGAGTTCACTTTCAGACAAAATCAGGCGTGTTCAGGGTGTTATGACTGTAGACACTGAGATCACTTTCAGTTCTCAGTGATGTTTTACCTATTAGGAAATGTGGCAGTTCTTCCAAGTTGTTATTGCTTAGTTAACTTATTTGGAAGCATTTCCAAAGCATTTCCTGAATTGTCCCTTATTACAATCCTTTGAGCTAGGTTTAGTTCTGTTTTCTTCATTTCATGTTACAAGGGGAGAGAAGCAGTGCCTAGGGAGTCAGGAAATTTTTCCTAACATTGTGCAGCAAACTAGTGCGAGGGTCATGTTAGCTCCCTATTTTCTATCTCTAGTCTGCTGCACTACACTAAGTGGAGCTGAATGCCATTCACCCAAGGAAGCACAAACTCGGGTCCCAAGTTTTCTTGACAGAGCATTTACTTTGGTAATGAAAGAGAGAGACATAAGAGTCAGGAGTGGTGGCGCACCCCTGTGGTTCCCAGCTACTCCTGAGGCTGATGCAAGAGGATCACTTGAGCCCAGGAGATCAAGGTTGTGGTGTGCTATGATCGTGCTTGTGAATAGCCATTGCACTCCTACCTGGACAACATAATTAGTCCCTGTCTGTTAAAAAATAAATAAATAAATAAATAGAGACGTGAAGGCATGTTTAAATTCCATTTTAAATTTTCTCTTTAATAATTTGGTCCACAGAAAATCTTCATGAAATAGTTCAGCTTCTATTGACCCTTTTCTCCAGTTATTTATATTGAAAACAAATAGCCATTAGCAATAAAGAAGCATTGTATTCCAACTTTACCATATATGCCTTTGACAGGTAGATAATCCCAGAACCTCTTTGTCATGTTGTAACTAAAGATGAAATATGAAATAACATATAAATGTGAAATATCCAGACACTAATTGACTTTATTTTAATTTTTTAAGAGATGGGATCTTGATCTTGCCCAGGCTGGAGTGCAGTTGCTTAATCATAGCTCACTATAACCTGTAATCCCAGCACTTTCGGAAGCCAAGGTAGGAGGATCATTCAAGCCCAGAAGTTCGAGACCAGCCTGGGCAACATAGTGAGACCCTGTCTCTACAAAAAATTTAAAAATTAGCCAGGTATGATGGCACATGCCTGTAGTCCTAGCTACTTGGGAGGGTGAAGCAGGAGGATTGCTTAAGCCCAGGAGTTGGAGGCTACAGTGAGCTGTGATCACACCGCTACCACTGCACTCCAGCCTGGGCAACAGAGGGAGACCCTGTCTCTAAATTTTTTAAACTAATAGTTTTATACACACACACACACACACACACACACACACACACACTCACACACTTCATAGCCTGGGAATAGGTATTTTTGCTAAATTTTAAATAAATGAATCTATTCATTTTTACCTTTTTATCCTTTAATTATTGGATTATTTGAATATATTATTTGTACTGGATGAAAATACCAATATTTGCTTGTTCTTGACCTACACAAATGGTGATTCAATAGGTAACATCATTGTAGGTTATAAAGCATGAGAATATACTAAACCCACCACTCAACCTAAAAATATGACCAATAACTTGGAACTAACCTGTAATGCTTCTCCCCAATCCCTAAGATTTGTTTCCCCACTCAGAGGATGATAAATAGCTATTTTGAATTTTATGTTATCATGCACTTGTTTATTATTTGTATGTCTGAATAATATATTGTTTAGGTTACTTGTTTTGGAGCTTTATAAAAATGGTGTCAGACTGTATGTAGTCATCTAAGATTTGCTTTTTCACATTATGTTTCTAAAATTTATATAACTATACTTCATCCATATTTAGTGCTGTATATAATAGTCTTGTGTGAATGTATAATTTATTCATTCTTTTGTTGATGGACATTTAGGTTGTTGCTAATCTTTTGCTAGTAGAAATAGTGCTCCTGTTGTAAATAATTTGTAGGCAGTGTCTGTTTTTCCTAGATTGTTTTAATTATATAGAAGTTAAAAAATGTATTTCCCTGGGTTTTACTTTATGTATAGATGAAATGTACAAGAATTGGCACAATCTTTAGTTTTTTATGAAATTTGTTTTTTTAAGAAAAGGATTGACTTTAAAAGTGAGACCCTTTTACAACTTGAAGTTAAGGAGATTATACAGCCTTCCTGAGACATTTTCATGCAGTCATTTATAAGATGACATAAATGTCACAGTCACGTCATCTTCACAGCTGCAGTTCTGAATGAGTCTCCCCAGTCAACTTCATAGGCATTAAAAAAAATCTTTAGTTTTTCTCAGAATGGTCTCATTTTAGCATCATCATTTGCAGAGGAAAACAATCCCTTTCTAAGTTAAAAGTTTGGGCTCTGAAGACTCATTTGTGAATGCCATTTAGAATTTATTTTTAATTAAGCGTATTTAATGTTGGTGAGAGGTGCCAGACATTCAGAGCTCTGGAGACTCCAGGCATCTATATATCTACAGAACAAGCCTGGCTCAGACAATAAAGGTACATTCTCTTTTCTGCTGTGTTCCTGTCTGTGTCCAGAGAGAGGAATTGCCCCAGTGAGAGATGTCACAGCCTTTGGGCCCCACTCATTACCACATGTGCATCTAACCAGCAGAAGGCCCACTGGTAACTATGGTTTGATTATGTGAAATTCAGTTTAGCTCTTCTTGCCAATTCATTTCACCCAGTCTACTAAATTGCCATCAAGTGTTAATGACTTTGGGCTCCTGTCAACCTGGTTTAATTCAAGCTAGGAACCCAGTGCCAAAAGCATTCTCCATTCCCTTCATTGGCCATCCCAGGAGATTCCTGCCTTTCCCTGTGAGAAAGTTGGATTTAATTGGTCTTTTCCTTTTTTTTTTTTTTTAAATTAGTATTTTAGAGCTATAACTGAGAACAGGCAACTTCTACTTTCGGTGTTAATGTTATGTCAAAGAAGTGAGGGTATTAATATGAGAAAGTGGCAGAAGCAAATTAGAGGTCTTATAAAGGACAAGAGAGAATCTCTATGGGATGGTTTGTACTGTGTCCTAGGCTATTAAAATAATGTTATAATCTGGCTCTGATAAATGTGATACTAATGCCAAGTATATTCATAATTGATTAACTTGGCTGTTTCATTGCCCAAGACCATAACAGCTAGTTTTAAACAAATGAATAAATTTCTTGACCTGATAGTAAATATCTCACTCCTGCACAGAAGGAACTACAGGTCATTAACTTTGCCTCTGGGCTTATGACTGCGTTTAAGGGATGACTTGCATCTTGAAGGTTAAAAGAAATCTGGGTCATTAAGGATGTTCCTAAGCTGTCTTTCTCATCTTACTGTTAGGAATAGCAAGAGTGGGGAGCTAATTCTCAAGGTTTGTGAGTTCTGCTTTGAATTTAACTTTTCCAACAGAATGTGATGTAGGAGATGAAGCATAACAACGATTGTTAGGCAGATGACTGATCTGCAGTGTCCTATCTACAGTTGGGCAACTGACATTTATTTTATGATGTTGTATGATTTATAAATCCTTGTATTTGGTACCCTAACAGATTTATCTGAGTTTTACTGACTCACCTAGAAGTTAACTTGGTTTTTTATCTAGGCTGAACTGGTTAAAACATGCTTCTGCTGAAGCCATAGTGGGAAGTTGGGATTCCTTTATAAACCTATTGTCATCATTATCTTCCAAAGCTATAAGTGCATGTGTAGCTACAGCCAAGCATCTTGTATGTCATTATCACGACTGACTAAAGGTATAAAAGTGTGGGATACTCACCCAGTTTTCACTACTAGAAAGATCTTCCAAGTCTGGTCCTTACTGACAGTGGGTCAATAATGTCATGTTCATTAAACTAATATTTTTGAAGAAGTGCCAGTTATTTACCAGGCTCTGTAGAAGATGCGTTTTATGTGCATGTTCTCGACCTAACTAAAATAACGTCTTTTAGGCTTCAGTTATTAGATTTGGCGAGGTGCAGTGGCTCATGCCTATAATCTTAGCACTTTGGGAGGCCAAGGATGGAGGATCACTTTGAGCCCAGGAGTTCAAGATCATCCTGGGCAACATAGTGAGACCTTGTCTCTGTAAACAAATAAAAAATTAGTCAGATGTAGTGGCATGCACCTGTAGTCCCAGCTACTCCAGAGGCTAGAGTAGAAGGATCACTTGAGCCTGGGAGGTCAACGCTGCAGTGAGCCATGATCATGCTACTGGACTCCATCCTGGGTGACATAGTGAGACTCTGTCTCAAAAAAAAAAAAAAAAAAGTGATCAGATTCTTGTCTCTAGAGTTTAATTTAAATGGTAGTATTTATAGGAGTTCTTTGTATTGAACTTAAGGCAGAATAAGGTAAATACTTGAGGTTTAACATTTGTTTCTGTTAGTTTTGTCTCTCTGGCACCTTTGCCCAGGTTTGTAGTCCAAGGGAGGTGAAGCTTATTAGAAACTGGGGGAAAAAGAGATTTGTGGGGCTGTCTTCCTATTGTCCTGAGATGGTATAGAATAAGTCTGATTGTGACAGAAAAGGAGTTACTTGATCCAGGGATAAAGCCTTGATTTGTGGAGGTGGTTTCAAGATAATATGATTAATATTAGTATCTGAATGTACTACAGCAGTTAGGTAAAAGTCGTCTCTCTATCTGCTGGCAAAAAAATTCCTGGTAACAAAAGCTTGGCTTGTGTTTCCTTGTCTTTCACAGGTGAGTGTTGTGCAAGATTCTGTCAACATTTCTGGCCAGAATACCATGAACATGGTAAAGGTTCCTGAGTGCCGGCTGGCAGATGAGTTAGGAGGACTGTGGGAGAATTCCCGGTTCACAGACTGCTGCTTGTGTGTTGCCGGCCAGGAATTCCAGGCTCACAAAGCTATCTTAGCAGGTTGGTATTTATTCATGAGGAATTTTATAGTTTTGGTGAAATAAGGAAAAACAAGTGATTGCATAATCACCTTTTGAACAACTTCAACTTTTTGAACTCAACTACAAAACAAACTGCAGCTAAATATATCTTTGTATTCCGGTAACAATGCTCAGAACCAAAAAAGCTGCTCTCTAAAATGACATTTCTGTTTTTCCTCTCTGTAGTGGACCTAGGCCATCATTTTCAAGGCATGGATGATGATGTACAAAGGTATTGAATGCCTTTGCCCCTAGAGAGTAGATGTCAGAGCACCAGTTAAGAGCAGGTATCAACCCCTAGATAAGGGTTTAGGATGTAATGGAGAGGATTCTATACTCAGGACTAAATGCCATCTAGCTAGTCCTCAGCCCTGGAGGGGTTAGCCCTCTTTTCAATTTAAACATACTAGAAGAATGAAACTCTTGCCCCTGACGTGGAGGATCAGGTCTTGCTTTAATAGGCCCATGGTTTTCAAGACCAGGGAGATTGACACCAAGGAGGAACTGATGAGGAAGGACTGACTTCACCACCCAGGGAAGGGTAACAATCACCGTATACTTCTCTTAAGACCATAAGACCTAACAGGAAATTGCGTGAACCTTCAAGTAACACACTTCTTACTAAGACCTCCGCTCTGTCATTCTAAAGTACACACCTGGTAAAACCTCAGACTGCCTCAGTCTAAACATTTTCCTGTTCCCTCTCACAACTGGCTGTTACTGTGTAATACTCAAGGAAGTCACAGGCGCGGTGGCTCATGCCTGTCATCCCAGCACTTTGGGAGGCTGAGGCGGGTGGATCACCTGAAGTCAGGAGTTCGAGACCAGCCTGGTCAACATGGTGAAACCCCATCTCTACTAAAAATACAAAAATTAGCTGGGCATCGTGGCACGCGCCTGTAATACCAGCTACTCCAGAGGCTGAGACAGGAGAATCGCTTGAACCCCGGAGGCGGAGGTTGCAGTGAGCCGAGATCATGCCACTGCACTCCAGCCTGGGCAACAGAGCAAGACTCTGTCTCGGGGGAAAAAAAAACAAAACTCAAGGAAGTCTATAACTCTTTGGTTAGTGTCTCCACACTTAGCTAGGCCCTCAACACCGCCAATAGTTTTTCTACAGATGTTTAGGCAACTCCCTTTCTTAACGATAGCTGTCTCAAACCTTAACCACTCTTTAACTCCTTCCAAACTCCTAAAAGATTACCTTGCCTACTTCCTCCAAGAGAAAAGGAGCCCCTTTTGTAGAAACTTCCTCAACTCTTGCTTCTCACCTCACCTGCATTCTCAGTGGAGGTGTTCTTCCTCGTGGACAAAGCAGACTTTTTTTCTACCTCTGCTCTGTTTTATATCCCATCTTGCCTTCTCAGAAACCTTACTCTACCGGTTATACCCTTGCTATCTATCTAGTATCTTCACTATCTCTCTGTTATTGCCTCTTCACCTTCAGCCTGTACAGGCTCCAAGCTTCTCCCTCTAGTTATTCTCTCTCTCTTTTCCCCAGAACTGAGTTTCTTGAGTTAGCATATTCACTTTCTACTTCCTTTCCTCCCACTTATCCTCAGTTCACCTCCATGCTATGAAAGCAGTTTTTCAAAATTACATGATCTACTAGTTCCTAAATTTGAAGGACTTTAGTTCATATACTAGGACTCCTCTCTCCTGATTCTCTGGTTGCTTCTGATGTGTGGTCTCCTTACTTCTTCCTCACCCATCCCTTTATACATTGGTGAGCCCTGAGGATCTGCTTCAGTTCCGTTTTCATTCCACTTCTTCTCCCTGAGTGATTTCATTTATTCCCGCTGCATCAGCTGCTGCCTATTTACCGAGGACCCTCAAGACCTGGCTGCTTTGGACCCTTCCTTCTTTATGAAAAGCACCAGGCCTTTAGTCTTTAATTTCTGAAATATATTTATTTAGTTCTCTATGGTCTGTAACCCTTCTGAAATAAGAACAATGAGAATTGATATCCTTTTGGTAGAAATTAAAATACTGAAGTTCAGAGGGTTAAATGATTTGCCCAAGAATATGTGGTTAGATAATGGCAGAGCTAGGCCGGGTGCAGTGGCTCATGCCTATAATCCCAGCACTTTGGGAGGCATAGGTGTGCAGATGACTTGAGGTCAGGAGTTCGACACCAGCCTGGCCAACATGGTAAAACCCCATCTCTACTAAAAATACAAAAATTAGCCAGGCGTGGTGGTGGGTACCTGTAATCCCAGCTACTTGGGAGGCTGAGGCAGGAGAATTGCTTGAACTCAGGAGGCAGACATTGCAATGAGCCGAGATCACGCCACTGCACTCCACTCTAGCCTAGGCAACAGAGCAAGACTTTTGTCTCAGAAAGAAAAAAAAAATGGCAGAGCTAAAATTAGTGCTTTCTGACATAAACTATAGGCCAAAATTTCCAGTTCTCTGTTAGCTCAAAACCCTTTTACTATATATTTTGTCCATTCTTTCACTCTTAGGTAATCGTTGGATCTCAGCTTTCACCAGAACCCCTGATTTATTTGACAACATGAACAAATTTGAGTTCTTAGCCATTCTATTACTTTTCATGGTTGAGATTATTATTTTTCATGGTGTTCATTGGACTAGAATGAGCATGAGTTGGAGCACTGTTTCTCAACCTTCATTATCCCTGCCTCTAAGGAGAAAAACTAAATTTAAATTCTCCCTGATGAGAGAAATAAAATACTAAGGAAGAAGATTTTATCAGGTAGGGTTGTGCTTTAAAGGGACACAAATCATTATAATATCTAAAGTTTCTTTCCCCCCCCCCACCTCTTTGGGGCAATATCATCTTTGTTAGGAATGCATAGCTTAGAAAAACAGACAGTTTGCCATAGGTGAGCATGCGCTTCATCTGGTTAGTGGATGCCATTGAGCCCAGTTCTTGACCTTCTTCCTGTGCGGTCCCTGGAGGTGCAGAAAGTATGGTGTCAGTTCCAACAAAAACGTAGGTATTAGAACACCCTGCTTGATCATAAGGGACCTTCCATTTGAACCCCAAATCTATACAGAGAACATAGCATTATCATCCAACATAGATAAGTAATTTTCTTGAAATGTGAATGGTTGGAGTAGAGTCGATAAGTTATTTTTGAAGTAGTGGTTTCTTATTTTCCTTTATGTATTATAATTAGTTACTTATTGTTATAATATATGAAGAAAGGAATTTTGTAATTCTGATGTAAATTGAGGTGGAGACCTTTCCTATAGCAGTAGGATAGGTTAGAAAATGATATCTCCCTCATGACTGGCAACAACCAAGAGATTTCACTGTGATAGCCTTATCTGCTTGTTTCTCTTTGACTTTGTAGCTCGTTCTCCGGTTTTTAGTGCCATGTTTGAACATGAAATGGAGGAGAGCAAAAAGGTATGTAACAAGATGAAGACATGTCTGTTTAGCCAGGTATCTAGAGTCAGATGATTTCCCACTTTAGCTGCAGATTCATTTTCCTAATTACTTTTTTCTTACTAAAATGGAGTATGAGTCCCTAAACTCCTTCTGAGAGCAGAGAGAAGTGGTGTAGAAGTATTATGGGTAAAGCAGATTGACTTATTAAATGAGGCTGATCATCCACACAGTTTTGGGTGAGGGTATTTAGACATATATGTTTTTACTCAGAAAACTGAGGAAAAGAAAGGTGAAAAAATTGAAGAGTTGTTTTGCTGTTATGTTTGAGAAAACAAAGATGGAACATGTGATGGACGAAAAGGCTATTATAATCAAGCCGGGCAAATAAATTTTCCATTAATGTTAGGTTTTAAATGATACAAAGTTCTCTCCTCACTAGAGCTTAAAATCATGAAAATAGTTTAGTTTAGGGATTTTGTTCTGTTGGAATGTTTCTCATATTCAGTTTTTCTGGCATAGAATCGAGTTGAAATCAATGATGTGGAGCCTGAAGTTTTTAAGGAAATGATGTGCTTCATTTACACGGGGAAGGCTCCAAACCTTGACAAAATGGCTGATGATTTGCTGGCAGCTGCTGACAAGGTAAGATAAGAATAGAAAAATAATCAGGACTAGGAGTTATTGTGACTTCTTGTGTTTCATGAACAGGATTCTATGTTGCATTGTGGGTAAAATGAGCATATATCTTGGTTTGGCCATGACAGTCCTGGTTTACACATATTATTCCAACACAATTATTAATAGCACACTTTTTATTCTCAAAAGTGTCCTGTTTTGAATAGTAAACTATATGATCACCTAACTATGGGAAAGAAGGATAAGTTTGACTTCTACCTCTCTTCTTTTTTCCATCTCAAATTTAACCACAGTGATAGTAAAGATTCAAATAATACTAACATTTGGATTGTGCTTTATAATTTACAAAATGTTTTTGAGTTTATTAATGTATTTAAACTTTATCAGTAAAACAGCCCTTTGTATCCATGTGGACTCAACCAATCTCAGATCACAAATATTTGAGAAAAAAGAAACAAGAGGCCAGGCACAGTGGCTCATGCCTGTAATCCCAGCACTTATCGGAGGCCGAGGCAGGTGGATCACCTGAGCTCTGGAGTTTGAGACCAGCCTGGGCAACGTGGCGAAACCCCATCTCTACTAAAAAATACAAGAATTAGCTAGGCATGATGGTGCACGCTTGTAGTCCCAGCTACTCAGGAGGCTGAGGCAAGAGGATCGCTTGAACCCGGGAGGCAGAGGTTGCAATGAGCTGAGATCGTGCCACTCCAGCCTGGGCAACAGAGCAAGACTCTGTCTCCAAAAAAAAAAAAAAAAAAAAAAAGAAACAAGAAAAAACAGGCTGGGCACAGTGGTGCTGGGTGTGCGGTGCCTCCAGCCTATAATCCCAGCACTTGGGGAGGCCAAGGAGGAAGGATCGCTTGAGCCCAGGAGTTCAAGACCAGCCTGGGCAACATAGACTCCATCCCTACAAAAATAAAAATAAAAAAATTTAGCCAGGTGTGATGGTGCACGCCCATAGTCCCAGCTACTTGAGAAGCTGAGGTGGGAGGATCACTTGAGCCCAGGAGGTTGAGGCCACAGTGAGCCATGATTGCACCATTGCATTCCAGCCTGGGTGACAGAACGAGACCTTGTTTCAAAAAAATAAATTAAAAAAATACAAATAAAAAACCAAAATAGTATAACAACTATTTACATAGCATTTATATTGTATTAATTAGTATAGATAATATAGGGCTAATTTAAAGTATACAGGAGGATATACATAAAGATACAGAGAAATACTGTCTATTTCTTTGTTTGTTTATTTTTTTTTTTTGAGAAGGGAGTCTTGCTTTTGTCACCCAGGCTGGAGTGCAATGGCACGATCTCGGCTCACTGCAACCTCCACCTCCCAGGTTCAAGTGATTCTCCTGCCTCAGCCTCCTGAATAGCTGGGATTACAGGCGCCCGCCACCATCCCTGGCTAATTCTTGTATTTTAAGTAGAGATGGGGTTTTGCCATGTTGGTCAGGCTGGTCTCAAACTCCTGGCCTCAAGTGATCTGCCCACCTCTGCCTCCCAAAGTGCTGGGATTACAGGTGTGAGCCACTGCACCTGGTCTATTTATTTACTTTTTGAGACAGAGTCTCACTCTGTTGCCCAGGCTGGAGTGCAGTGGCACAATCTCGGCTCACTGCAACCTCCGCCTCCCAGGTTCAAGCAGTTCTCCTGCCTCAGCCTCCCGAGTAGCTGAGATTACAGGCATGCACCACCACACCCAGCTAATTGTTGTATATGTAGTAGAGACAGGGTTTCACCATGTTGGCCAGGCTGCTCTCGAACTCCTGACCTCAAGTGGTCCGCCCACCTCAGCCTCCCAAAGTGCTGAGATTATGGGTGTGAGCCACCATGGCTGGCCAATACTGTCAATTTATATAAGTGACTTGAGCATTCACAGATTTTGGTATTTGTGGGGCCCTGGACCCAGTCCCCCAAGGATAGTGAGGCATGGCCGTAATCTTTTACCTAGTGTCCTGGTTAGCATTTTCAACTTTTACCTAAGTAGTTATTGAAATAAACAGTATTTCTTCAAAATTATGAGAGAATTAATAGCTTAATAGTAGAATAAATTGTACTTCATGACACATTTCAATTTGAGAAGTGTTCAAGTGTGGAAATAAAAATGCAGATTTTAGAATCAAAGACATATGATGATTACCTAAAATAATTCGGTCAGTGATTCCCAAAATAAGGTGAAATATCAACAGATATTAGGTTGGTGGGAAAGTCTTATGAAAAATACTGAGTTTAACCAAGACAAATAGTTGCTATCTTACTGCAGGATTTCTCAGAACCTGTAGCGTATTAATGTTACTGTGAATTTTCTAACAGGAATTATGATAGACAGCATTTCTCCAATTTAGTTAACCCTGGAATCCTTTTTCTCAAGGATCACCTGCAAGATTAGTGGTCCCCAAAACGCACATTGGGAAACGGACTTTCATTGTTTAGGTACATCAGAGAGAGAACTCAATGGTCTGCCCTTCTAGGCCCTGCGGTCTGTGGAAACATGACCTGTGGGGAAGGGTGAAAGAATTGGTGTTTACCCTTTGGGAGCTTTTCCTGTGTTGGCGGACAAGTGGAGTTGGCGTGAGGGTGGGAGAAGGGCGTAGATCCTGCCAGCAGTAGACCCTGTGAGAAAGAGGGTTATCTGCCAAAAGCACCTCCTTTTCCTGCCGTGATGCTGCAATACCCATTGGAGGGAAAAGTGGGCTCTGGTCTAAGGACACAAGAGCCTTCCAGGGTTTGCTCATGGGATAGTCTCCTACCTTCCTTTGTGCCTGAGGACAGAGGAAAGTGCCTGTGTTTATAGTGGAGGTTTTATCTTTATTGATCAGCTTTTGGAGTGTATGTGGAGGATGGGGCAAGTAAATGCAATCAGTGCTCCTGATGAAGAAGATTGGAATAATAACCGTATCTTTCTTGTCACTTTTCAAGACTTTATGAGTACAATGAAGCAATGTGAAAATTCCATACCCTTCCAGTCTACCTCAATTCTGACTAGGGGAAACTTGCTTTTAATGGAGACAGTAAGAAAATATTCACTGCAAGCTCTGGGAAAGTAGAAGACACAATCCAATAACTGCCTTTTATAAAGTTAATTATGATTCTGCCTGATCTGTGCTCTGATTTTTAAGGAAGTGGTCACTTGTACTTATACACATCATGTGTTTATCCTCTCATCTTCTAGATTCCATAAGGATAAGTATTGCAAGGCCCACTTTTTAGACAGAAATACTAAGGCTCAGAGTTGTATATCCGCAGAGCCAAGATTAAACTTCTGCCATGTCCCTTAGTTTTCATTCTTGCTCCCTAGCCAGAAAACCTACTGGTAACCTACTGTAAGTACACAGGGCATGGTGATCAGCCTGAACTGCCATTTCAAGGATAGCATTTCAGCACAATGTGTTAACTTGTGGTTTTAAAAGATAAAGCTGTTGAATCACGGCAGTGCTTTAAATTTATGAATGAGAAGTAATTGAAGGGTGTATTTTCAAATTCCATTCAGAATTTCCAACTAGACAGTTTTTGCTTCAAGCCTATTTGAAAACGTTTTTACCTTTACACCTCTTCGTGAGTTTTAGGAAAACAGAATAAGAAATCTTTCATGGAATGATCTAAACATCTAGAATTTACCCAAGAGGCTGAAACAGCTTCTCCTAAGCTTTTCCAGTCTCCTGGGGACATGTGTAATTAGACCAAAAACAACAAAACTCGTTGGGCTAGGCCTGGGAGACACAATTTCCATCTCTTGGGTAAGTACTGCCATTAGGCAGGTTTTTCAGAAGCATAATTAAGAAAAAACTTTGTCCCCAAGGGACAAGAATGGCTACTTTTGTCTAATTATGCAATAGGGATCAGAGCTATTCACAGTAAAAGTCCTTTTAAAAGAATGTATTGAGAAAGGATAAGAGGAATCGTCTGGGCAGCACTGTATAAAAACTGAACATTTCAGCCTTTTAAAACAAAAACGGCAACTTCATTTCTTGCTTATCTAATGTTATTCCTGTTTTCCATGGAAACTGTTTTTCAGTTACTCAAATGTAAAAAATTAAAGCTGCACCAAAACCAATAAAACCTCTCTTTTTGCTGCAGGAGATCACAGTGCCAGCAGATATGCCTCCTCACCCAGAATTCATAACAATTAAATTGTCCTGGTTTGATTGCCATGATTCACCCTGAAGGGGCATTGTGTCATTGAGTTCTGGGGCCTTCAAGCTGGGGCCTATAAGGAGACTGTGCATAGCCTCAAAGCAAACTGTTTTCCTGTGAACTGATGAATGACATTTTATTTTGTGCCTCCTTGTATTTCCTTCCTCTTTCGTATCCCTCAAGTTCCTAGTAAGTTCATAATCTCATATTAGAGAACAAGTGGTAGAGTTGTATCTGAACCAATCAAGTAGATCAGATGTGCCCAGCATTAACCTAGGCTTTCCATTTCAAGAACATTTATGCCCTTTTCTTAGAAAATACAAGTTTTTAAACTGAAGTTTTTAAACTGAAACTGCATTTAGGCTCTCTGCCACTTTGTCCTTTTACCCTGAGAAGCTTAACCTCAACCCCAGTAAAATAAGACTCTATTTATCCTTCTCTATTTAAAAGGAGGCCTTTAGTTGACCCTCATTCAGAAACAACTAGTGGCAGAGGTGTTGGTAAAAGTCACCACAGGGCTCCTTTTCACAGCCTGATGGGCCAGTTGGGATATCTTGCTGGGCTAGTGACAATGCTTAAGTCAAAAGGACTGTGCTTCACCCTCTTCTGGCTCTAACTAAGGGGATTGCAGTAAATAAGGGATTTCACAGGGTAAACACCAATTCTTTCACCCTTCCCCACAGATCATGTTTCCACAGACCGCAGGGCCTAGAAGGGCAGACGATTGAGTTGCCCTGTTGACGTGAAGCAGACTGATGCCTCACTGTAATTGTAAGTGGTGAAGGTTTAAGAACAACTTTCATCACAGTCAGGAGGAGAGTAAACTTCAGGATGCAGATCTACCCTGTAATTGCCATTTTTCTAATAGGTAGACTTTAGAACTCTAATGGCAGCTTTCCAAGTTACTTTAGCTGTTTACATTTCAAGCTTAAACATCTAACCTTCAGAAATGGTTATGTTTTATCATTGCAGTAGTAGCTTTTCATGGTCTGTGCAGTTCTGTTCAAGTATCTAGTTAATATGATGGTACAGCTAAAGAAAACAGCTTCAGTAGTGGTCAGCCCAGAACTATTGCTGCTCTGATGACAGCAGTGCTTGTGTTTTACAGTATGCCCTGGAGCGCTTAAAGGTCATGTGTGAGGATGCCCTCTGCAGTAACCTGTCCGTGGAGAATGCTGCAGAAATTCTCATCCTGGCTGACCTCCACAGTGCAGATCAGTTGAAAACTCAGGCAGTGGATTTCATCAACTAGTGAGTTGCCATCTTCAAAGTTCTTCTTTCAAAATAGTTGGATAGCTGAAGAAATGAGAAAGGCTTTGAATTAGTGGGTAAAGCAGGCAAGTAGCTTCATTAACCTTTTGGCAGTAAGAATAGAGTTTTCATCTTTTCCTTCAATTGACCGTATGGAATTGACTTCATGGGTTGAATCCTATTGGTGAGTAAAGTGTTTTACTTCCTCATAGTGAATCGAAGTGATGAAAATAACTTGCTGGCCTGAAAAAGCTGTATGCCCCAAATGATAGTATCTTTACTTCACACTCAGTGACTTAATAAAAGACATGTAGATTTCTAGGAGGATAGACATATGTTTATGAGTTAGTAAAATGTACCTCATGTTTGGTTGTAGAATAAGGAAAAAAGAAGGGATCATCAGTAGCTGGTTTCACTGTTTTGAGAAAGAAATGTTCATTCCACTAGGTCTGTTCCTTCATCTTAAGTGACAAATGACCTGGAAATACTACTTT
Organism: Pan paniscus; assembly: GCF_029289425.2. Taxonomy (NCBI): domain Eukaryota; kingdom Metazoa; phylum Chordata; class Mammalia; order Primates; family Hominidae; genus Pan; species Pan paniscus. The sequence continues at coordinate 65,786,129 of NC_073268.2, read as the reverse complement.
CTGAAATAATAATATGGAATAATAATAATATGAAATAATAAGAATAATAATATGAAAGATGAGTTGTAACTACAACCCATCTTCTCAGTGGGACATGTTCTACTCCCTTGCCCCATGGAGAGAGCAAAAGCTGGAAAAAACCCAAAGAAGAAAAGCCCTCACAACAGCAGTTCTGGGGCAGGACAGGTCTGAGACATTCCAGGTGGATGAGTGAACAATATTCAACATAGAAAATTCCCAAAGACAGGAAATAACATCCTCTAGGTCTAGTTGTAGAATTATTTTCTAAGGAGTGATCAAGTGAGGCAGAAGAGGGAGGGGAGAGACCCATCAGTGTGAGTTCCTTTGAGTGCTTACTGTGTGCTGGACACTTGCTTGGTGCTTTTGAGATATTAACCATTGAATGAAGTATGGTTATCCTCCCCTCTTTTTTGATAATCAAGTAGGCCCCAGGCTCTGATCTGCCCTGTGGTTAAAGGCTGGTGAGTGGCAAAGCCAGGCAGAAGCTCAGGGCTTCTGGCCGAGGGAGCCCATGCTCCTTTTTATGACTGGCATCACCGGTGAATATAAGGAACATAGGCAGTGTTGGGGGCCTGGGGAACATTCTGCTTTTTGTTTTTGAGAATATAGTGGCTCAAAGTCTTGGTTTTCAGATGACGACAGCCACAGGCAAGTCACCAGTCTGCTCATTGTCTAACAAGCAAATTCGTATGCATATTAAGGGTTCTTCTGTTTCTTGCATTGACACCCTTTATACCTAACAGTGGAAAATTAGGCTATCTAGGTGGCTGTTGAATTCATCCCTTGCTCACTCCCTTTGGTAACCCATTTCTCCACATTTCTCCTAGTCATGCTTCGGATGTCTTGGAGACCTCTGGGTGGAAGTCAATGGTGGTGTCACATCCCCACTTGGTGGCTGAGGCATACCGCTCTCTGGCTTCAGCACAGTGCCCTTTTCTGGGACCCCCACGCAAACGCCTGAAGCAATCCTAAGATCCTGCTTGTTGTAAGACTCCGTTTAATTTCCAGAAGCAGCAGCCACTGTTGCTGCCACTGACCACCAGGTAGACAGCGCAATCTGTGGAGCTTTTACTCTGTTGTGAGGGGAAGAGACTGCATTGTGGCCCCAGACTTTTAAAACAGCACTAAATAACTTGGGGGAAACGGGGGGAGGGAAAATGAAATGAAAACCCTGTTGCTGCGTCACTGTGTTCCCTTTGGCCTGGCTGAGTTTGATACTGTGGGGATTCAGTTTAGGCGCTGGCCCGAGGATATCCCAGCGGTGGTACTTCGGAGACACCTGTCTGCATCTGACTGAGCAGAACAAATCGTCAGGTGCCTGGAGCAAAAAGGAAAAAAAAAAAAGAAAGGACATTGAGTTTTAACAGAAGGGAAAAGGAAAGAAGAAAAGATTTTTGCAGAATTTCTCAAAAATCAGTTTGTGGATTCCAGTAGTATTTATATTGAGAGAAACAAATTTTAGTCCTTCTAACTGTGCTAAAACTTGGATATTTGTGAAAACTCCTTACCACCATACAAGCATCAGAAGAGCTCTCTTGTTGTTAGCACTTATTGTTTGCAAGAACAGAATACATCCTTTTATCCTTTTATGAAAAATGACAAGTGAAGGCAAAAGGGGAAGGTTATTTGATCTGGAAGATGAGTGTTCTGATGTGGTGGCTTTTGCAAAAATCTTTATTGGTGTTGAAAACTGGAAAAAATAACTCATCCAGAATTCATACTGTCTTGACAAGAACTATGGTTCTCTGTTTTTAGATATTGTGGAAAATGTTTTTGGGCATTTTTCTCTGATTTTATTTCTTCTCCCCCACCCCTTTTTCTAAAAAACAAACAAAAAAAACCACACACAAAACAAAAACAGAACAAAAGAAGAGAGAAGGAAATTTTATCAATTAAAAATGCTGTGTGATAAAATCCCAGCCCAGATTGCTCAGCTGTTTGTACCTGACTTACCGCCTGCATAGGAGCCAGTTCTGTTCCTTCTGACTAGCCCCTTTTCCTCCAGGGGAGAACTTCCAAATGTTAATTTTTTTTTTTGAAAATATAAATAATTACTATTTTGTACTGTGTGGTATCTCTGGTCTTTTGTTTCACTCACCTGCCTTGTCTCTTGGGTCTGAGTCCCTTGCTTAAGGGATTTTGAAGTCCTAGTTTTCAGCTTGCAGAGATTATGTCTGAAATGCCTAATGAGTTGCAGGGATTTGTTGAGACTCCGTAATCTCAAGTTTTCTTCGTGAGCTATCGACATCTGCCAGTCTCTTGTCCTCCCTGAGTATCTCACAGTCCATATCCTGATGAGGGATCAGGCCCCTACCTCTGCCAAGGCAAGTAATGGTAGTGGGCTTTTAAACTGCCCCCCGTATGTTTTAAGACCTAATCCCCACCTCCCTTCTTCTAACTAAATATAAAAAGATCCAGGGGACATAAATGTGGAGATTAAATAAAGGGAAATTATTGTCTCTAACTGGTTCTGTCATTGACTTGATGTGTTTCCAGAAAAGCTAATACTGGAGCTCACAAGAATGTTCTGGGGCTCCCTGTCTGCCTTTTTTGTGGCTCTGTTAGGACAGTGGGATATATTGAAGAATGCATCAGCTATTTGGCCAGCCTGTGTATTTTTTACCTTTGATGGAACCTCAACCTATTTCACCTTCTATTTCCCTTCAGTGGACCTTAGACTTTGTACATTTTCCGACTTTCATTTATCTTACTGCCTCTAGAATGGATAAATATGATCTGTTACTAACATAATCAAAGGCAGGATTAGTTTATTGGAAACCACTCCATTGCACTTCCCGGTTTCCCCTGGGAAGCGTCCCCTGTGTGAGGAAGCACCCAGTTCTGCATCTGCTGGCTGCTGGCTGCTGTCCTGTGCCTCCTCCATCCTAGCTTTCCAGATCAGCACACAAGTCCAAGGATCCAGGCGAACTCAAAGTCTCCTCTACCCATATCGTCTTAGGTTTTTCCAGCTAAATTTATATACAGTATTTCATCTGAACTTCCCAACAACTTGACGAACTTGGTGGGACAGGTGAGATATGGCATCTTCCCACTGTGTAGATGAGGGAAGCAGAAACCCAGAGAAGGGACATGCCTCAGATCATACAACTATTGAATGCCAGATCTTCTAATGGAGTATCCTGAAGATTACGTAATTAACTGGAGGAAGTTCCATTTCTGAAATGTTTAGGTACAAAACTGAAAGTAAAGCTTCCTTCCTGTGGGAATAGCAAGAACAAAGCTCTGGAAAGGTGCCTCTGCTGGCCTGTTCTTCAGAGGTTCCAGAAGGACAAACCAGGCTTCAGATTTGCTTTCCTCTTCATTCACAGACAGCTGTGGGTTGGGATGCTGGTGAGTTCAGGGACTATGCCCTCAGGAGGACAGCAGTCCTGGCACCTAGCTTCTGTCAGGATGAAGGTCTCTTCTGGGATCTTCAATATTTATGGAATTTCCAACTTGGGCTTTACTGTGGGTACAAAGCTGTTGGGATTTCAGGTACAGGTAAAGCTACTGGATGCTTCTGTCATTATTTCATTCTTTCTGGACATGTTTGTTTTTGTTTTAAATGATACAGTTGAAGCCATCTGGTTATGACAACATCAGAGCCCCAGCATACTGTTCATAAACCTCCCACTGCCACCACCCCCCTCCCTTAGCTCCCCCACATCTGAAATTTAATTCAAGTTAACTCCACAATCTGGGGCATGAGCTGTCACTGCAGAGATGTCCGTGCCAGTGAAGCAGTTGGAGATTTCAATTCCACGAGGATATGGCTTATGTATCAAAACAGTATTTCGGGCAAGTAGTTTCGCAGAACCATTGGAGTTGCAGTTTCAGGTCCACATAGAATATCTGGCATCATCCCCATCTCCCCTTCCCCTGTGTTGTCAGCTTACCCCATATATCCGACCACCTATGGAAAATTTTCCCCATTCCCTATGTAAAGATTAAAGCTCTTTGCATTGTTACTAGGCATCTCAAACACCTTTGTGGGTTTTAACAATTTGGGTAAGAGATGCTCCTCTTTTCTTTTTCACTGTTAAAGCCTTTTAGGTCTTGAAGAGCTTTCTCTTGTATTTTTTTTAATTCCAGCCAGGCACATTGAGATCTTTCTTAGGCCGGAAGATCCCTGGCTTGACCACAGCTCTGCACATTCATCTTTAAATCTGGTGTAAATCTATTGTGGGATCTCCATATTGTATGAGCCTGTGCAGATGAAAGGAAACAGCTTGTATGTTTATGAGCAGAACAACAAACAGAGGAGGAGTTAAGCTGCACTTTGAAACCGACTGTTGCTTTGTTCTTGCTCTTCAACTCCTATAAAAGAACAACTAAATCCCCCCAAAATGACTGTATCAAAGCCTTTGGTTTATCTTTGTCAAAGACAAATTCTGGGCTGGAGCCCAACCTTATTTTCCACAACTAATTATCTTTTTAATCAGCCTGAGCCCTGTGTGTTTCCTTTATCTCTTGACTTGTCACTGAACTCTGCCCTACATCATTTAGATTCATTTCTAATGGCTTGCTGACTAATCTAACATTCAGGTGAGTATCGTTGGGCTGCTCTTTATGTACGTGTATGCACAAGGTGAATGCGTTTTCCTTCTTTTAATTTCAGAGGTGACCGCGCCATGTTGGGGCCTTTGACCCAATAGATGGGCACCTCATGAAGACAGTGAGCAGGAAAGCAAATGTAGGACGATCAGTATTTGGGATAATGAGTTGGGAGAACCAGAAGCTTTGACCTCCGGATGAGAACAGGAACTTGAATGTTGTTGACTGATGGGATCTTTATGCCGCTGAGCCATTAGCAAGATGATCCCTCCCCCTCTGTAAATCCTATAGTGCTGGAGTAGAAAGTGGCATCTGGAATACTGTTTGGTCTTGATTTCTGCAGCTCTAGGAAAAAAAGAATTTTAGACTTGAGGGAATTCAGTGCAAGCAACCGAAATGATTAAGGAGTTGAAGGGGATCAACTCCAGGGGAGAAATGTTACGAAGATAAAATATGTGTAACTCTAGTTTGGGGATGTAGCTCCAATACCTGCAGTTTACAGATCTCACAGGAGTTCTAAACATTTGCCAACTTGTCTTGCACAGCTCCCATTCATTCCAATTGTATAGCTTGGGAAGATAGCTACGTAACTTCCTCAAGGTCACTCAGCCTGACTCTGAGCCAAGAAACAACAGAAGGCAAAGGGAAAGCTTTGGAGCTTAGACCCAAGGACCAAAGAGAAGGTGAAAATCCAGGAGTTTGCCTGGTAATAAAAGTGGACACATCCACTTATAACGCTCACTTGAAATAGGGAGAGTTGGCTGGGCGCGATGGCTTATGCCTGTAACTAGCACTTTGGGAGGCCGAGGTGGGCGGATCACAAGGTCAGGAGTTTGAGACCAGCCTGCCTAGCATGGTGAAACCCCGTCTCTACTAAAAATACAAAAATTAGCTGGGCATGGTGGCATGTGCCTGTAGTCCCAGCTACTCAGGAGGCTAAGGCAGGAGAATCTCTTGAACCCAGGAGGCGGAGGTTGCAGTGAGCCGAGATCACGCCACTGCAGTCCAGCCTGGGTGACAGAGCGAGACTCCATCTCAAAAAATAAAAAATAAAAAAAGCAAGCAGGGGGAGAGTTTTAGCCCTTGCAAGACCCTTAAAGGTGAGTCTCGACAAACTGAAGGAGAAAAAAGAAGGGGTCCCACATGATTCACCTTCTTTTCGTGTCTAAGAAAACAGACATCCATGGAAGTGAGGTGGCATGCCCAAGGTCACAGAGATTACATTTCCAGCCACTGAGCAAACAATTGCTGAGCATCTAGGAGGCCCCAGACACTGTGCTAGGCTAAGCCTAGTATGGAAGGTAGGATTTCTGTTCTATTAACTCAGTCTAATGGAGGAGGCAGAAATAAACCAGAGAGCCCGTAGAACTGAGGACTAAAAAGAAGCCATTGAATTTAGCAGTAAGGAGGTCAAGGGTTACCTTCGAGCAGTTTCAGTCAAATGGTGGAGGCAGGAGCCAAGCCTGACAAGGAGGTGAGAAAACATAGATTGAGAATAAGCTCCTCTTTCCAGAAGTTTGAAAGGGAGAGAGGAAGGGGATCTCTCCTACTCTTCAGGATTTGTATCTCAATCTAGTCAACACATTTGTTTTTGTCTAGAAGTAATGGTGTACAGGTTGTCCTATAAACGATGGACACTTTAGTAAGTGGTATTTGTTATGAAAGCCATGTTGTAGAACAACTGTAGCTTTGAGAAAAAATTGCCTTCAACCCTTACACAATTTTGAGAAGGATTTCTTAAAGACATGTTTTTATACTTTTTTTGAGACGGAGTTTCACTCTTGCCCAGGCTGGATTGCAATGGCGCGATCTCGGTTCACCACAACCTCTGCCTCCTGGGTTCAAGCAATTCTCCTGCCTCAGGCTCCCGAGTAGCTGAGATTACAGGCATGCACCACCATGCCTGGCTAATTTTGTGTTTTTAGTAGAGACTGGGTTTCTCCATTTTGGTCAGGCTGGTCTCGAACTCCCGACCTCAGGTGATCCGCCTGCCTCAGCCTCCCAAAGTGCTGGCATTACAGGCATGAGCTACCACGCCCAGCTGACATGTTTCTTTACTTTTTAACCTATTCATCTTCCAAGTAAACATTTGCTTCAGACCTTCAAATGTTTTCATGGGCCAGTGGTTTGGTTCTTGGTGTGCTATAAAGGTACACCATTCAGTTCCCAGACATGGAAGCCCTGGCTGGCAGCATTGCCAGTTCCCATGGTGTAAACACTGCCACCATGGCTGATTCTGGATCACTAAAATGACATCACTGGAGCAGAGTTGGGAAGAGCAGCACAGCCCACCATAGCTGAGCATGGATAGTAGTAAAATGTAAAATAATTAGAAAGAAATAAGTCTTGGGTACTTAATTACCTTTACTAATTGTATGTTAGTATAATTGAATTTTTAATAATGGCTGTTTAGCAACCAGCTCTCAAATTCCTGAAAATTTAATGATTATCTCTAGAGATCCAGTGTGAACCAGCTCCAGCACACCACTGGACATTTGTGTGCCTCATCTCCTGTTACCCATAGCATTTTTTTAAATTATTATTATTATTATTATTTTAGACAAAGTCTCACTGTGTCACCAGGCCGGAGTGCAGTGGCACGATCGTGGCTCACTTCAGACTTCTCCCAGGTTCAAGCGATTCTCCTGCCTCAGCCTCCCCAGTAGCTGGACTACAGGTGTGCGCCACCACGCCCAGCTAATTTTTATATTTTTGGTAGAGATGGGGTTTCGCCATGTTGGCCAGACTCTTCTCCAACTCCTGACCTCAAGTGATCCACCCGCCTTGGCCTTCCCAAGTGCTGGGATTACAGATGTGAGCCACCATGCCTGGCCACCCATAGCATTTTAAAAATGCATTTATGGACTGGGCGCAGTGACTCATGCCTGTAATCCCAGCACTTGGGGAGGCTGAGGCAGGAGGATTGCTTGAGCTCAGGAGTTCAAGGCCAGCCTAGGGAACATAATGAAACCTTGTCTCTACAAAAAAAAAATAAATAAATAAAAATAAAAAATAAATTAGCTGGGCACAGTGGCATACGCTTGTAGTCCCAGCTACTTGGGAGGCTGAAGTGGGAGGATCGCTTGAGCCGAGGAGTTTGAGGTTGCAGTGAGCCATGAGCACCACTGCGCTCCAGCCTGGGTGACAGAGTGAGACCCTGTCTCAGAAAACAAAAACAATACATTTATGTAGTTTAAAAGCAAAATGAAATACTGCCTTTTCAGAAATCGAAAGATACATTGACACTGATACCTGTTGTATTATATATTTTACTCTCTGGTTAAATTAACACATTTTAAAATTTCTATATCTTATCAGTATTGGAAGTGTGTATTTTTTTTTTTTTTTTTTGATTCAGAGTCTCACTCTGTCACCCAGGCTGGAGTGCAGTGGCGTGATTTCAGCTCATCGCAACTTCTGCCTGCTGGGTTCGAGCAATTCTCCTGCCTCAGCCTCCTGAGTACCTGAGACTACAGGCATGCACCACCATGCCTGGCTAATTTTTTGTATTTTTAGTAGACCTGGGGTTTCACCATGCTGGCCAGGCTGGTCTCGAACTCCTGACCTCATGATCTGCCCGCCTCAGCCTCCCAAAGTGCTGGGATTACAGGCGTGAGCCACCGCACCCAGCCAGAAGTGTGTATTTTATTGAAACACTAATGAAAAGTAGACATTGTGACTGACATGTTATCCAACATAATCTTCAGTGACTCCAGGGAGTTTTCTCCGTAGTGCATCCTTTCTGCCCCATTATCTCTGAACAACAGTTTTTCATTTTAAAAGAAGAAAAGGGCATTTGAGAGTGGTCAGCACGCCTGCCAACAGGTGATCCCGAGGGTCTTCTCCCACCAATATTTAAGAATCTCTGCCTTGGTTTGGCCAAGAGTTTTTACAGCTCTTTTTGTTTTCTTTGCTAATAGTTCATTTATACATCATTTACTATGTGCCAAGGACTGTTCTAGTTTCTAGGGATACAACAGTGAGTAAAACTAACTGCTCCCTGTAGTCATCGGAGTCTAATGGGGAGAGATTATCCTTAATAATCCCACAAATAATGTCAAAGCATGGTAAGCACCCTGAAGGAAATGTGTAGGGTACCGTGAGATCCTCTGCATGGAACTATCTTGTCTGGGGAATCCAGAAAGGCCTTTCTAAGAAATCAGCTCTTGAAGTGAGAACTGAAGGATGAGGAGCTGTCAGCTTGGTACTTGGGAAGGCACATTCCACACACACAAATTGCATTCATAAAACCCTGAGGCAGGAGGGAGCTTAGTGTGTTGTTCCAGGAGCCTAGGGCAGGCCAGGTGGCTAGAGTGTGGAGAGGTGTGAGAGCAAGTTGGAAGCCGTGGCAGAACCTTCGTAGGTCACATTAGGATTTAGATACTTAAACTAGAGCGATGGGAAAGCCATGGAGGAGCTTTAGGCAGCAGGGGATGACAAGATCTGCATTTTAATAAGATCTCTGGCTAGAGTATGGAAAAATTAGCATTGGGGTTGGGGGTGGAAGAAGGGAAGAGATGACAGAACTTGAAGTAGGAAGGTGGCGCAGCTGGAGAAGAGTACATCTATATGAGAGGGATTTTAGGGAGCAAATTTGGCAGAACTTGATGAATTGGACAGAGTAAGGATGAAGAGGTTTCTGGCTTGTGTGAATAGATGGATTCACCGAAGCGAGACCAATGGGAAGGTAAACAGGCTTGAGGGCAATCAGGTCATTGATTTTATTTTACTTGTTGACTATGAGATGCCTTGAGAAATCCAAATGGAGGTATCACATGGGCTGTTGAGTTGATAATCCTAGAGCTCAGAAGAGAGGTTGGGACTGGAGAGATGGTTCTGGGAGATATAGTTTTAGGGGTGCCATTGAAATCCTGGGGTGTTAGATCACTGAGGAGGAATGTAGAGTGAGGAGAAAGGGGGCCCGGGACTGAACTTTATGGAATTCTTATACTTAAAGGCTAGTACAGGAAGATACGCCACAAAGGAGAAGTGGCCAGAGATCTATATGAAGGAAATACAAAGTTAAGTGAACCAGATTTAAAAGAATTTTTTAAAAAACTGTTGAATAAGAGAGTAAAAGATGCCCACTGGAGTTAACAACATTGAAGTCATTGGTGACCTTAGCCAATGCCGTTTCAGGGAAGGGACCCTGATGGGGGAAGGTGAGGAACTGGAGACAGGCAAACCTTTGAAGCATGGCTGTGAAGGGAAGGACAAAGGACAAAAATTGGAGGAGGAAAAAGCATTGAGGGGAGTGTTTTGGTTTTGTCTGTAGAATGAAGGAGACGTAACATGTTTAAAGCTGATGGGAAAGATCCAGTAGAGAGGAAGCAGTCGAAACTCCAGGATCCGGTACAGCGGGGACAGTCTATGCCTTCAGGTTCTAAGAGTGCTGGAGAAGGAACAGATAAGTGGGCTTAGGCAGGGATGAATCCTCTCTCTAGATGTGAGGAGAGTCCTGCAGAAATAAGTGGGTTTGTCTGATACTGGGAGGTTGAACAAGTTTGTCGTATGTTTTTCAGATTTAAGTGGAAATAAGGTCAGTGGCTGAGAACTCCTGGGAAAGGTTGGGGTTTGGAGACATGATCTGAACTAGCTGTTGAAGAGGAGCTGGTAAGAGTGCAGGCTGCACCAAGGGCCCAGCCGCGGCAGGTGTTTGGAGAGCACACACCTGGAGTCTAGGAGTCTGGCTTCCATCTCCTGCCACCACTCGTGATCCTGGCCTTAGTTTCCTCATCTGTAAAATGGGTATATCTCATAGACTTCTTGTGGGGAATTAATGAAAATATACATGTCACATCTTCATCATGGTGCCTAGCATTGAATAAAGGCCTCAGAAAGATAAACTGCTACTAAGATTATAGCTATTGCTATATTATTGTTTCTGAACTAAGCCATATATGGCCTTCTGAGACCAGTTCCTGTAAGGATTTCTTAGATTGGAATAAAAATCTGTAATGAGACACTAAAATGGGCACCTTTGGGAGTGTGGGAATCTTCTGAGTAGGATTCACTCTGGAAAAAGCATCCTGAGTAGACGAGCTGGCCTGGCGTCCTGCAAGTTTCCAGGTATCTTACCTGTTGTGATATGGAAGAGGGAGAGTCCACAGAGGTCCCAGGAAAGAGCCTGTGTCAAATCTTTCACTCACCTGGAAATCACTCTTTCCTTCTTCATTTATGATCATCACTGTCATCATTGTTACAGTCTCCAAAAGTTAGGAGATTAGGCATTCCAGAGAGGAAGCTCAGAGGCATGGCAGAGGCAGTTTGGCTTGTAGGTATGAAAATAAGGGTTGGGGGCTGGGCACGGTGGCTCTTGCCTGTAATCTCAGCACTTTGGGAGGCCAGGGTGGGCGGATCACCTGAGGTCGGGAGTTCACGACCAGCCTGACCAACATGGTGAAACCCCGTCTCTACTAAAAATACAAAATTAGCCGGGCGTGGTGGCGCGTGCCTGTAATCCCAGCTACTGGGGAGGCTGAGGCAGGAGAATCGCTTGAACCCGGGAGGTGGAAGTTGCAGTGAGCCAAGATTGCGCCATTGCACTCCAGCCTGTGCAATAAGAGCGAAAACTCCGTCTCAAAAAAATAAAATAAGAGTTGGGGCTGGGCATGGTGGCACAAGCCTGTGGTCCTAGCTACTCTGGAGGCTAAGTTGAGCGGATCCCTTGTCCAGGAGTTTGAGACTAGATTGGGAAACATAGTGAGACCCTGTCTCTAAAAAAATTTTTTTAATTAAAAAAAAAAAAAACACAAGGGTTGAGGAGAGGAAGGCACTTGGGACCCAGGAGTCCTGTGTCTTGGGCTGTTGCTGCCTTCTGAGTGGCTGGGGAAAGATGGATGCAAACCTGCTAAATCAAGCCCATCTTCCCTACACTATCTTATTTAGCTTCTCTTCTTTTTTCTTTTTTTGCCCCCATTCTTCTCTTCTGGAACATAGAAGCTTCCATTTATTTCTCCCCTATTTTCGTAGACATTTATCTCCCCATCTCTAGTCCTGCTCACTAGAGTGACATCTTGAGCCTGATCCTGCCACATTTAGAGAAAAAACAAAACCTGCCTACAATGAGCCCTCCAGTTCTGATCTCTGCTGAGATGTGGCAGATGGCAGAGCCTGACTGAGTGGCAGCAGGCCCCCTCCTCTCCCAGGCCTGGGAGCTGCCAAGACTGGGAAATGGGGGCATTATATACCTTTCCACACTCATCCCCCGTCTACCCTCTATTTACCCAAGCCAGCGTGGCATGGCAGAATGTAGCTGCCTCCTCACCTCTGTCTTTTCCCTTCTCTTTCTCCCTGTCCCTGTGAAAGATTCCCACAATAGAAACTGTATTGAGTTCATCTGTGAGTCAACCAGATTTACTAGCCAGGCCCTGTGTGTACCCCAGGCACTTGGCCCTTCTCAAAGTATGGAAGGAAAGGGTCACAAAAGGCCCTGTCCTCAGGGGACTCACTATGTGGCAGAACAGACATGGTCCTCACCCTCAAGGATACAGTCAAAGACAGGGACATGTTTCACACACGCATTCACAGGGGGTACCAGCAAGGGATCATGGGGCCATCCAAGCCTAGAGAAACTGATCTGCCAGGTGAAGGTGATGAGGCTGGGTGAGGAGAGAGGGAGGGCACTGGGTTATCGGTACATGGTTGGGGGACAGGGCACTGGGGCCAGGACTCAGGGCAAGGTAAGGCAGGAGGGTCCCCTTGCCTGGAGAGTGTGCCTGGTGGACAGCTCTCTGGGTCCCTAAATAAAAATCCTTTAGTCGCCTGCATTCTCTGAGCCTCGTTTGTTTACAGGTAGAGGTCCAGAGGGCGGTACACAGATGAAACCACTCAGTGCACTGGAAGGGCTGGTGCTTGCACAAGTGAGATGCTGGGCCAAGGAACAGAGGGAATGCAACCGAGTGCCCCATTTTTGGGCCAGAATCAAGGAAAACAAAAGTAGATTCCTTTTTATGTGTCATCTTTTGTAGACATGACAGACTTCTGACCTTCCCTAGTTTTTTCCTGCACATTCTTCCTAACCCAGTGACTTCTTCCCATTATGCCAGGCTTCCTCGCCCCAGATCCCCTTCATGGCTTGGCAAAGAAAGCCCTACTCGGTCCTAGGGAGCTTGGACTCCCCTCACTTTGGGGTGAAGGCAAAGCTGTGCCCAGCTAGGATATGCAGCAAGGAATGATAGAGCCCATGGCCACTCTTCTCCCTACCTCCCACCCAGGCTTGGCAGGAGCAGGACAGGCATCATGAGCTGTCATTGGGCTGCTGGTCTTGAGCACCGCCCCTGTGCCAAACACAGCTCCGACTCACAACAGCCCTCTGCGAGGAGCAAGCATCCCCACTTTACAGATGCGGAAATTGAAACGCAAAGATGATCAGTAATTTGCCCAAGGTCTACAGTTACGAGGTGGCAGGGCAAGAATTTTAATCCACACAACCTGGCTTCAGAATCTGTGCACTCAGCTGTTGTGCCACATAGCCTGCCCTGAAAAGAAAGAGAAACCCAGCCCTCTCCCCATTCCTGTGGATGCCTGTGAGCACTAGCGGCTGGGGCCGACAGTGATGTGGGGCTCACCATCCACTGGGCCAGTTTGGCCCTCACAGGGACCATGTGAGCAGGTGGGGGAAGAATTGCCATCCAAGGCCCAGAGAGGCAAGGTGGGTAGATGATCACATGCCAATGAAGACTCAGACACAGCTCTCTTCAAACATATCCCAACTTGGCACACCTTTGCCTTCACCCCAAAGTGAGGGGAGTCCAGGCTCCCTAGGACCAAGTAGGGCTTTCTTTGACAAGCCATGAAGGGGATCTGGGGCGAGGAAGCCTGGCATAATGGGAAAAAGTCACTTGGTTAGGAGCCAGAAGCCTTGGCTCTCTTCTGACTAAGAGATTCAGGGTGAGACCTGCCCCTCACTGTGCCCCAGGAGCCAACCTGGGTCTCTGAAGACCTTTCTAGAGAAGACGACATACAATATCAGGGACAGGTGAGAGGAGGGGTGTGTCAGCACTGGCTGGCATGCCACCATCCTTTCCCACTTTCACCCTTCCTGCCACACCTGCTCTTCCGGCCAGGAGGACCTGGGAATTTGGGGTGCATACCGTGCAGCAGTCTGTCTTCCTGTTGCCACTTCCTCTCCCACATTAGTGGGTTGAGGCTGTGATCATGCATCAGCAGCAGGCCAGTGAGGCACAGCAGGGATGACCTCTCATGCAGAGTTGGATGAGCCGCAGCACCTGCATGCAGGTAGCTTATCAGCCGCACCTCTGTAGGGAGTGACACTCTGCCTCTGGCGAGTTTGTTTTTTTTTTGTTGTTTTTTTTTTGTTTTTTTTTTTTTTTTGAGACAGAATCTTGCTCTGTTGCCCAGGCTGGAGTACAGTGGTGTGATCTCGGCTCACTGCGACCTCCGCCTCCCAGGTTCAAGCGATTCTCCTGCCTCAGCCTCCCGAGTAGCTGGGACTATAGTCACTCACCACCATGCCCAGCTAATTTTTGTATTTTTTGTAGAGGTGGGGTTTCACCATATTGGCCAGGCTGGTCTCGAACTCCTGACCTTGTGATCTGCCCGCCTCGGCCTCCCAAAGTGCTGGGATTATAGGCGTGAGCCACCGCACCCGGCCTCTGGCGAGTCTTGAGGGGCACACAGCCCCTGCCCTTAGGGAGTCTCTGGTCCGAAGGGGAAGGCCGCTCCTGTTCCCCGTCTCTAGTCTAGAGGGGACATCCACATTTCCTGCTCAGAGAGTCTGCAGGTTGGCACTGCAGACACTACTCCAGACACAACCTGAGTCCAGGGATAGCAACAGGCTTTTCAGAGGCTGTGAATGGTAGGGACAGCAGGGGAAGTGAGATGAGGGTAACTGAAGCAGGATTCTGGAGGAGAGAGGAAGAGGATGGATGGGTGGGAGCACAGAGGGCTTGGTACTGGAGGGCTTGTTCAATAAAGCATGTAGATAGCCTCCTTGGCTTTAGCTTTGGAAGAATCTTTGAGGTGTGGAATGGTGGGGCCTGTGGTTTTAGCTCTTCCCTCTTGAGTTTCTCCTTCCTTTTGGGATTTCTTGGTTCAATTCCAGCTGCTGATATCACACTGACTCCAGTAGAACATTTCTCTTGCTTTAAGACTATGGCTCAGGTGTGAATCAAAGCCTTTTCACCTGGATCTCCTGGGCCAGGGAAGACCAGCCGGAACTTTCAGAGGCTTTGTTAATTAAGCAATTGTTGAAGGACTCAGTACTAAGGGAGAACTGAGGGAGTATTAACACATGATATCCCCCAAACAGCCCAGCTTACAGGTCTGGGTTTCTGAGTCTGCCTTTGCCAAGGCCTAGCAGGCTCTGGCCTGGGCTGGGCTCCTTCTTTCTGCCTCTATCAGGAGAAGCTAGTTGAGGCTCAAGACCATGAGAAGAGACCAGGTGTGGTGGCTCACGCCTGTAATCCCAACACTTTGAGAGGCTGAGGTGGGCGGATCACCTGAGGTCAGGAGTTCACGACCAGCCTGGCCAACATGGTAAAACCCTATCTCTACTGAAAATACAAAAATGAGCCAGGCATGGTGGTTCACACCTGTAATCCCAGCTACTTGGGAGGCTGACGCATGAGAATTGCTTGAACCCAGGAGATGGAGATTTCATTAAGCCAAGATCATGCCACTGCACTCCAGCCTGGGCGACAGACAGAGTGAGACTCTGTTTTGAAAAAAAAAAACCACCAACAACAAAAAAACATGAGCAGTCCTTATAAGTCCCCAAGAAACCATGTGGCCCCTCTGCAGCCCATTCAGGTTACTCCCTTTCATCGCCCCTCCCCAAGTAGATGACATCTTGAAGAAAGACCCTGTTCACAAGGGCACGAATTTCCTTTGGTGGTTGCAGAGGTAACTGCTGCTTCTTAAGCCAGGCCATTCAGGAGAAATTAGAGCCATGCCTGCTCCTACCCGGAGTGTCCTGCAGGGGCAGGGTCTTGGGAGTGCTCAGACCTGACCAGAACAGGCTGTACTGGTCTCAGTGTCAGCACAAAACCAGCACTGACAGCTTCAGGCCAAGAGCCTGGTACTCTGCTCCCAAGGGCCTGGTTCATGCACTCCCCTGCTTGGCTGTACCCTATAAACCAACCAGAAGCCTGGACCACACTGGCTGTTCCATGCCCACTGGGGTGAGAGAAACACCTTGCATCCCTGGGTTCCCTCAGTGCTAAAAGGGCAGCCACTACTCTGCCCTGTGGACGGTGCCCCTCCCATCACAGGGCCCTTTTAAGGCATTGGACTTCCAAAGCAGTGTTATTGCAGGTAATTAAAGGGTTTTAATTAAATTAGGATCCCATCTGGCTGGGATCATTCAGGCCCTTAACGAGGATTGTGTGTCACCAACAGCAGAATGTAGATGGGACTCAGAGGTGTCGGGGACGAATTTGGGGACTGAGGCCTTTCAGGGCTAGAGAATCCTCCTGAGCCCTTCCAGGGCTCCCAACAATGCGGTAGCAACCTGTTTGTTACTCCCCTCAAAATAGAGGCTGTGTGCCTTGAGACAGGGAGGAGGACCAGAGCCTTCCATGTTTATTCTTGCCCGTGAGTCTATAAAACCTCTCTGGTGTGTGCCAAGATGTAAGCATTATCTCAGTTCTACAGATGAGGAAACTGAGGCCATGTAAGTGAAGTGCCCAAATACATCCACTGACTTAGGAGGAGCTAGAATTAACTGCAAGAAAGGGAAACCCAAAGCATAGTGACTTAAATAAGATAGAACTGGCTGGGCACGGTGGCTCACGCCTGTAATCCCAGCACTTTGGGAGGCCGAGACGGGTGTATCACGAGGTCAGGAGATCGAGACCATCCTGGCTAACATGGTGAAACCCCGTCTCTACTAAAAATACAAAAAAAATTAGCCAGGCGTGGTAGCAGGCGCCTGTAGTCCTAGCCACTCGGGAGGTTGAGGAAAGAGAATGGCGTGAACCCGGGAGGCGGAGCTTGCAGTGAGCCAAGATCGCGCCACTGCACTCCAGCCTGGGCGATAGAGCGAGACTCCGTCTCAAAAAAAAAAAATTGTTTTTGATTTTTCTCTTACATAAAAGTCTGAAGGCAGGCAGCCTAGGGCTGGTATGGTATTTCTTTCTTTTTTATTGAGACAGAGTCTCACTCTTCTGCCCAGGCTGGAGTGCAGTGGCGCAATCTTAGCTCACTGCAACCCCTCCCTGGCCCCCCGGCCCCCCGCCCCCCCCACTCCCCCACCCCTCACTCCCCCACATCCCCATCCCCCCTCTCCCTTTCAAGCGATTCTCCTGCCTCAGCGTCCCCAGTAGCTGGGATTACAGGCGCCTACCACCACACCTGGCTAATTGTACTTTTAGTAGAGACGAGGTTTCGCCATGTTGGGCAGGCTGATCTAGAACTCCTGACCTCAGGTGATCCACCTGCCTCGGCCTCCCAAAAGTGCTAGGATTACAGGCATGAACCACCACACCTGGCCCTGGTATGGTATTTCTATTCCACAACATTCCCAGGGACCAAGACTTCTTCCAACTCACTGCTCTGCCACCTCTAGGGTGTGGCTCTTACCGCCGGTCTAAGATGGCAGCAGTCTCCTACCTATTCCAGGCTGCAGGATAGAGGGTGGAACAAAGGGACGAAGAGTGCACATCAGCTGTCTGACAATTTCTGGAAGGTGCCACCTAAACCTTTGGCTTAAATGTCACTGGCCAGATCTTAGTCACATGACTACATCTAGGGAGGCTGAGAAATGCAGTAGTTATTTCAGGCAGCCACATGCCCAGCTAAAATCAGAGAATCCCATTACTATGGAGAAAGGGAAAATGGGTATTATGGGACAATTAGAAATCTTTGCCACATGCATGATGGGGTGGAACCAGGATAGGAACCTAGGTCTCCTACCTCCAGCCTGGGACCCTTTCCCCTGTCCACACCAGGAGCAAGGTCGAGGTTAACATCAACCCATCTTAGAAAAAAAAAGACAGGAGGAAGTAACATTTATTGAGCAACTCATTTAATTTTCCTAACAATACACCAAGGTAGGCAAAGCCCTAGTTTTTTATCTAAGGAGGCTCTGGGAGATTATGTCATTTGTCCAAAGCCACATGTCTAATAAATTACAGACCCAGGATGAGGACCCAGCTATATCTTCCTGCAACACCTGTGTTGCCAGTTTATTGGCAGCCTCTGCAGTTCAGGAGGACCTAGCTTGTCCCTTGGGACCACCTGACTAGGTGGCCTGGGATGAGGAACTGGGAGGCCTTGAACTAGGCATCCTTCACTTGAATTATCAGGTCAGCCTTTGAGCCTGGGAGACCAACAGGAGACAGGGGCCCTATGGAATCACAACCCAGGTGAGTGCCAGGTCTCTGCTGGCATTTGTGCCTTGGTGATGGTGCCAGCTGCCACTCCAAGACTTTGGCATAATTGGCAGGTGCCGCCCCCACCCCATCTTGCCTCTGCCTGGCAGGGCTAATGGTGCCTCTCCTTACCCATTACCCCAGCCCCCGGTTCTCCTGGCAGTACCACAGGACTCGGAGTCTTTGGAAGTAACATTTCTGTCTCCCACTCCCAGCGATGACACTGGATCACTTCCCAACACAGAGCAACTGTTTCATTGTGTCTCTACAATCCCTCCTGCACATACTCACTCGATGATCCCAGCACCTGGTCACCCCTCCCTGCCCTTCAGCTGCCTCCATCCCCATAAACACTCCCCCAGGATCCCTGCCACCCACCCACCGGGTGCATCTCGAGCAATGGGCCTCGCCACCTGAATCTGCCACAATGCAAGGTCACCAGCATTCCTGCCAAGGATGGGGAACAGGGTGACTCAGTTCCCGCTTGCTCATCCCAGGAAAGGGAAGGGGGGAAGGGGGGGAAGGGACCTAGATATTCATTTGCTTTTGCCTTAAGCTTCATCGAGAAGGAGACTCGGGCATTGCTACCAGTTGACCTAACGGGTACTCCCCCTTATTAGCTTCACAGAGTGCTAGGAGATTCACCCTACTTGAGAAAGGAATGCTGAGACCCAGACAGCACCTTTGAGCAAAGCTGAAGGGCAGAGGCAGCCTCCAGGTGCTCTGATGCCTAGGAAAAGGCAAGCTGTCCCCCTCCCATCCATAGCACAGTTCTTGCCCTCAGGGAGACTCCAGTCTGATGAGGGGAGGCATAGCGTCTGCCCTCAGGGACCCCCAGTCTAAGGGGCCATCCAGCCCCTGACATCAGGGAGTCCTCAGTCTGATGAGGGAGGCATGGCCCCCGGCCCTAGGTGTTCCCCAGCCTGATGGGGAGATCCAAGCTGTGTCCTTAAAGAACCCCCAGCCTGGTAAACTTGTCCCAGAGGCTCCACTGATGGAGGAGACAAGGCCCCCGGCAGCCCCCAGCTGGGCTGAGGGGTTTGGGTGGAGGACCACGGGACTGCTAAACAGTCTGAGGGCATTTCAGACTGCCTTGAAGGGCAGTGGATGGGGAAGGTCAAAGGGTTGGAGTGTGAGTAGGACCTGGCCCTTTGGGGTCTGGGCAGAGTGGGGGACAGGTTTCTTCAGAGGAATCTCCTGTGAGTGTGTGCATGGCAAGAGTGGGAGGCCAGCGCACTTCGTCGTGATGGTGGGGGGGCATCACCATGGGGACACTGCTCGCCAGTGGGGCAGAGGTGACGTCTTCTTAGCCAGAGGAAGTTGGATGGACCCCTTGCCCTTGTGAGGACCAAGCGGGCACAGAAGTATCTGGCAAGAACAGTAGGGACCAGAGGGCTATTCCAAAGAATTAAGGTTTGGGAGGAAATCTGTTAGCAAAGTCCTAGCTGAGGAGAGCAGCCAGGCTACTGGGGAAGGTGGAAAGGAGGGATGAGGCGGCAGAGTGTGCATGAGGGTGAAATGAAGTTATTAAAATGAATCCATCCCTAGTGCAGGCAGAACTGTGTGCCAGGAAGGCCGGGCCCTCCAGCTGTCGCCAGCATCTGGCTCTCCACAGGAGGAGAGGAGCAGGAGGGGGGTCAAAGTGCCCCCAGT
Organism: Pan paniscus; assembly: GCF_029289425.2. Taxonomy (NCBI): domain Eukaryota; kingdom Metazoa; phylum Chordata; class Mammalia; order Primates; family Hominidae; genus Pan; species Pan paniscus. Next base: position 65,766,567 of record NC_073268.2, on the reverse strand, counting down.
GCCTGCTGAGAGTTCAGCCAGGGGAGGTGGGGAGGGCGCCCAGGGCCTCTGGCCCCATTGCTTCCTCCTCCTTCCTGCAGTCTCCACAGCACTGTGGGAGGCTGAACGGCACACGGTGGGTGTCCATTGGTGGGCTGCTCCAGTGCCAGCAGTCTCAAGCCTCCAGGGTGGGGAGCGGAGGGTGGTCTGGAGGAGGGGTGTGTGTCTCACATCTCCACTCAGGAGAGACGGCCCCTGGAAGCATGATGTGGGGGAAACAAGCTGGGTCATTTCCTACAAGGTGGGCTGTAACCAGATGGCTTCTCAGCCCCACCCAGCTCTGCGCTGCAGTATGAGGGGACCAGTTTGCGCGGAGCACTGGTGGGCAGGGGCGAAATGTGGGGGGTGGCAAGCCCATCTTACCTTGCTGCCAGGACTCTCCTCTCCTCAAGAGGGCCCAAAGGGCCCTGAGTGCTGCCCTCCCAAGAGAGCCGACTTAGAATGACCTCCAGAAGGCACTGTGACCTTGGTAGTGTCTTCCCTTCACAGAGTCCCAAAGGGCCCAACTAACTCCCAGACAAGGTGCCACTGGCAGCTGGCCATTCTGAGGCCTCTTACTAGCTGCAGGAGGGGAGTGACTGACGCAGGCCCTGTGTCCACACCCCACTCCAGCCAGTTCCTTCACTGGCATGTGGTCAGATTGAAAATCCAATACAATAGCCCCGATTCTCTGAAAGGCCCCTTCCCCAGGAGAAGCAGATGGAAATTACAGCTGGGAAAGCACATCCGAGGTGTCTCCCCATCCTGCGGAGCCATAGCCAGAGATGAACTTCAAGGTCCTTTGAGTGGGTCTCCCAGCATGGGCCCTGGAGCAGCAGCATCAGCATAGACCTGGGAACTCGTTAGAAATTCTAATTCTTAGGCCCCACCCAGGCCTGCTGAATTAGAAACGTGGGTAGGACCCAGAAATCTGTGTGTTAACAAACCCTCTGGGTGATCCGTGTTTGAGAACCCCTGGTCTGGGCAAGCCCTTCATGTCATAGAGGAAGAAACAAAGAAAGCCAGAGAGGAGAATGGACATGGCCAAGGCCACGCAGCAAAATGACGGGGCTAGGACCCTGCTGGGTCTGCAGATGGCAGTTCAGGGAGGACACCAAGGAACACCCTCATTGGCCCATTCTACCTGCTAGCTCTCCCTCCCTGAGCTGTTCTTGAAGATGCTACGCCCTCCTCCAGCACCGAGCCCAGGGTGTTTGCTCAAGTTTCCTCGTGGGGGATCAGACAGCTTGGAACCGGGGCTGGAGAGGGAAGCCCTGAGCCCTCAGCAAACATCAGCGCCAAGGGCGGCTGGAGCCCTGCCACTTGGGTCTCAAGCAAATGTCCTGCGGCCATCAGAGAAATTCTTCCTGGACCAAGGGATGCCTGAGGCCCTTTCCTTGGACAACTCTGACTCCAGTGCCCCGGGGCAAGCTTTATTTCCTGCTCCAAGAACACGATTCTTCACACAAAAGTCAGCAATCAGCGGTTTCACAAGACTTCCCTCCCCTCCCCCCACCCACAGACAGACACACAGAACAGATCCAGCACATGCTCTGCGGCCCGGCCCCGCCCCACCCGTGCCCGCTGCTGAGAGGGCGGCGCCATCCAGATCCGGGAGAACCCCGGTCTGACAGGTGAGGCTGACTGTTGAGGGACCCCTCTCCGGGACATGGACGCTCCCAGAGGAGCCAGCAGGGGGTGGGGTGGAAGAGGGACACACAGCACGCGGATGGGCTGTGGCCTTAGTGTGGGAGGACCACAATCGTCCTGTCTTAGCTTAAGGATGGGTGTGCCATCAGCAATGGGTGGTACAGGGGGAGTACTGGCAGAAGAGGGAATTTTGGAAAGGGGTGGCCTGGCTGGAGACAGATGGTCAATCTGTCAAGACATCAAAGACCCCAGGGTTGCCACTTCAGCCTCATGCCATGCTCAGCACACGACAAGGGGCTCAGGGCGCCCACTAGGCAGGGCTGGAGAGCTCCTCTGGCCCCACCCCACCCTGCTGACTGGCTCCTAGGAAGCCCTCTCAGCCATCTATCCTAAGTTGACAGGCTGTCCACACTGATGAAATCTCCCCTTCCCTGTTGCTGTCTTTCCTCAGGATGGCAAGAACCAAGGGCTTAGCTTCCTCCCATGACTTGATCTGGGGCCACACTGATCAGCCTGCCCACAGGCCTCGGGGACCCAGCATCTCTCTGTGGCTCCGTGGCAAAGCCCTGTGAGGCTGCACAGAGAGCCCACTCCTCCTCCAGCGCTCCTGTGATCTAGTCACTCCACAGCTTCAGGTTGGGACCAGCACTTGGGACCCTTTCTCTGCCACTTGAGACTTGGCCCTGGCCCCACTTGGCATCTCCTCGTCTCCACCCCCCTCCCTGCCTGAGGCCCAACCCCTTCCCTGCCCGGTGTCCAGATGGTCTCCTGCATGGGCAGGCCTGTCCTTCCAGCCCTGGCCTGGCCTCTGTGGCCTGCCCCGGGTCACCCAGATGGGTAGTAGGGAGTATCACTATGGTAGTTGTAATCTGGGCACACCTTCTGGACCAGCCGATAGTCCGTGCTGTAGAAGGCGATGTAGACACAGACGACTTTGAAGGGCTGGGAGCAGCTCCAGGTGGCTGAGCTCTGAGCGTGGTCTCGGGAGCAGATCTTGGCTGGGTCGTGGGTGCAAAGCGAGGTCCGGCGGCCCCGTTCTACCTTCTCCCACTCCATCCGGCAGTTGAAGATTTTGGAGGCCTTGGCTTCGATGAAGATCTGCTGTTCCTGGTGGAACTCTACAGCTTTACTGGGGGGCACGAGGCTGATGGAGATGTTGCCCTGGCCTGTGGCATTGTGTTGGAAGTGGACGCTGAAGGTCCCATTGCCATGGTCCACAATCTTCCCTGTGACGAGCAGGTTCAGGGCCACCGTCTTGATGTTGGAGTAGAAGTCGCCCCAGCCAAAGATTTTCTTCACCTTGGCTGAGGGTGGGGGGCTGTGGTTCGGGCGGTTGGGGGGCTGCCCAAGAATGCCCCAAGCCTCCCCAGGCGGGGCCAGCAGCCCTAGGAGAGTGGAATTGGCCATGGGGCGGGACTTAGGTGAGATGTGGCCCCGCTTCCGAGGCACCCGGGGCCGGGGCTGGCCCTCGTGGTCATCACGCTCAGGGTCCTCTGAGCCGGGAGGACCATCATCCTGGCCACAGATGACCTATGGAGGGAGTTGTGAGTACAGTGAGAGCCCTGTCCCTGGAGGTCCACCACCCCCGCTACCAGCAGTACCCCTGTCCCTGCCACTTCACTCTGACCTGGGTGAGGAGCTCCTGCGTCTTGCCCACTGAAGCTGGGGGGCAAGTGTACACTCTAGCTTGTGTACATCTCAGGTTCTGACAGTTGGGTCACCCTCCCCCCCATTGTCCTTTCCTCACTGTCTTGGCCACTATTCAAATTCAAAGCCTCAAAGACCGACAATAATTCTCTCCAGTGGACTGTGGCACCAGGGACAACGGCTCCTACCCCCAGGGAGTCCCCAGTCTGATGGGGGAAGCCCAGCTTCTGATCTTGGGGAGCCCCCATCTAATTGCAGAAGCATCATCCCTGTGCTGACAGAGCCCCCAATTTGATAGGAAGTAGAATCCCTGCCTCTGTGAAATCCCCAGGCTGATGGGGGAGGCATAATGTCTGCTCTCAAACAGCCCCGAGTCAGACAGGGAAGCACCATTCTTATCCTGGGAGAGCCCCTGGTTTGACAGGAGAGGCCAGCCCCTGCCTTTTGGGACTTCCTAGTCTGTTGGGTAAGACACCGTCCCTACCCTAGGATAATTTCTACCCTTAGATGCAAAGAGAACCACCAGACAATGGAATAAGAAAGCAGAACACAGTGTAATTCTCAAGCACGAATATAGTTTAGGTTTGGCAAGAGAACTAGGGGAGACCCGGAGTGAATGCCACACCCAGGATGGCCATGGGAATGGAAAGCCAAACACCTCTCCAGGGTACACTGATGATGACATGCCAAGATGTTACTTGGATTCTGAGGTAGGAGTTCTTATTCCCATTTCACAGATAAGGACACCGGGGCTCAGAGATTACAACACTACAAGGCTGAGTTCACATAGGGTCAGCCCTTCCTTTACACTCCACACTCCTGGCCTCACAGATCAGATGTGTCTTTTTGAAAGGGTTTTTATCCAGGCGCCATCCGCCTCTGGAATCTGCAGGGGCTCATCCTCCCTCTGCTGGATCAGCTGTGGTGACAACCCACACCTGGGAGATTCCTGGAGGTGCCACAGGGAGAGTGGGACAGCAGTGGGGGGCATCAGGGGGTTGACAGGGCTTCCTGAGGCGCAGCCTGGCTGTGTGTTTGCTCAGCTTTTGAAAGCAACCACTTGCCCTAGGTGTCTTTACTACCAGCACCGGGGGCATCTGGATATGGTGGTGACACTGGGGTGGGGACAGTAGGGCTCCAAGGGGCTGTGGGGTCCTCATGCCTGTGTTCTGGCCTGGGTGTTGCCGGCAGCTGTGTGCTGTGGCCGAGTCTGTCTCTGCCCCACAGTTCAGGCTGGCCCTGACTGCCAGGCCCCAGAGGTGGGGTAGAGGGACGGCTAGGACGGGAGGCTCGGGGTCTGGGTCTAGGGCTGCAGACCTGTAGGTACTTGCTCCTGGGGGTCACGGCTGAGTGGCTGGAGGGTAAAGGTGGGGCCGTGAGAAGGGAAGGGCTCTTCCCACAGTGGCATGGGGCGGTGGCAAGGGGCTTGTTGATTAAAGGGGCAGGTCCAGATGTGGGGCTGAGGCTTCACGACAGTATTGCGGGGAGGGTCAGCGGGTGCTCGGTCGGAGGGGAGTTAAGCCACGGGCTGGGTTCGGGGAGGGGATCCCCGGCGCCCTGGGTCGCCGAGAAGCCGCGAAGCCGGCGCACGGGGAGCGGGCTCTGGGCGCTCCGCTCAGCTGCCGCGAGTGCCTGGGGCGGGAGCCGCCTGCCCAAGTCCTGTGGGGCTCCGGCTGCGCGCAGCCGGGAGAGCAGAGGAAAACAACAGGCGGGGAGGGAGGGAGCGGGAGGGAAGGCGGGAGGGGAGGGACGCGGGGGCCGCCCCCCGCCTGGACCGACTCTGTGCTCTGGGGGACCCAGAACCCGGGGCTCTCTGAGTCCCAGAGGTCAGGGGAAAAGCCTGCAGGTCACCAGCTCCACGACCCGCGCCCCACTCGCCCCCCGCTTCAGCGGTCCTGAGGCTCTGGGAAGGGGTCGGGTAACCCTGGCGACCCGGCTCGAGGCCTTTTTCCGAGCGCTGGTCGCACCTCCAGCCACCCGCTGCGGAGTGGGTGGGCCAGCCAAGCACCCTCTCCCCGCCCCTATTAACCCTATCTGTCCAGTCTCCGGCCTCGGACCCGCCCTCTCCCCCAGCCTCCAGTCTTCCCCGCCATCCCCGGGATGTCGGGGGAAGGGAGAAAGTTTCAGGGCTCGCAAGCTTCCCGCGCTCTCCCCCGATCCTCCGGGCCCCCGCCCCTCTGCGCAGCTCCCCTCGGACCACTCACCAGATAGAGGCTACCCTGCACCAGGAACACGAAGCAGCAGCGAGTCAGTTGCATCTTCCTCCTCCGCTCTCGTCCCCTCGCTCTCCCCTTCTCTTTTCGGGGTCCCAGGCCTCCTTCCCCTTCCTGCTCCTTCAGGCGCGCCGTCCCATGCTCCAGTCCCCGGCGGCCCGCGGCCCTCCCCTCAGCGGGTCGCCCAGGGCCGACCCCGCCCCCTTCGGTCCAGCTGTGCAGCCGCCGCCCCCCTCCCCTGGTCCAGCTGCGCGCGGCACGGCCCCCGCTCGAGGTCCCAGATGTGCGCCCCGAGCGCCTCGAAGGGCCCCAGCTGCGCCGTGGCTCTGCTGCTCCAGATCTGCGCTCGGCGCCCCCCTCGGCTCCAGCGGCGCCGCTCTCGCCCAGATGTGCTGGGGACCTGCGCGCGCGCCCGTCCTTGGTGCTAATTCCCCAGACCAGGCTGCTCCACCCGCCCCGTCGCGGCGCGCCCCCTGGCGGACGCCCCCAGCCGCGCGGAGCCCCGGCCGCCCGCTCCCCGCGCTGCGCCCCGCCAGACTAGAGCGCTCCTGGCGCCCAGGCGGCTCCCGCTTCCTCGTCCCTCCCACCGGCGGCGGCGGCGGCGGCGGCAGGTACAGTGAGCCCAGCCGGTACCTCCGGAGTTAACTCCTCCCCTGCCGGCCCGCAGCCCGGGGACCTAGGACGCCGGCTCTCCATCCAGGAGAGGACGGCACGCGGGGGCGGAGTAGCTCTTGGAGAGGAAGGGAGAGGGTGGTGTCCAGGGGATACGGACCCTACCGTTTCCACCTCTTTTGCAGGGCGCCCGTTCCCCGGGAGCGGGCAGCAAGAATCGGCTGCCCTGCCCCCAACTCAGGAGTCCTGGAATTAAGAAAGATCCTTTTTTTAAAAAACCCATTCTAAGAGCCAAAACCTGTGCTGAGGGAAGTCCTTCTGGGTGTCTAGCCTGCACTCCTTTTGTTATGATGTCTGCTCCTTCCCTCTTCTACTTTACTTGGAGGGGCTGAGATAATCCCTGGACCTTCTCGGTCCAGCCACTGTGACAGGAAGTATTTGGCTGGGCCCCTGGGCTGAAAAGGCTGTTAGGGGCCAGGCTAGATTCTGGGGCCGGGGGCAGGTCCTGAGAAGCTGGAGAGTGAGGGGAGCAAGGCCTTCCTGGAGCCTGTCCCTTCATTATTCACTACTTACCCTCTCTATGCCACAGGGGTCACCAGGCCGAGAGTGGCTCCTGTCCCAGTGGGGTCCCTGCAAACCTCCAGGGCAAGGAGGAAGAACACGACCCTGATCTGAGATTCCCAAAGATGGGGGCCCATCCTCCATCACCCCCACTCCATATCTTCAGGTCTCCCTCCTGGAATTCCAGGGTCCCTTTAGTCTGTAGAAAAATGAAAGGTCAAGTCCTGGCACCCCTTGGAGGCTATGAAGGTGAGGAGGCACCCCATCATTTGAAGTGGTCCCAGCTTGGGCTGGGCCCAAGGAGCACAGTGGGTGGGCACTCTGCTCTGTGGCCCTCCAAGGCCCAGCTCGGTCCCATGGCTGCAACCCCGGCACGCACCCAGCCTCCTCCCCCACCATCTGCCAGGCGGGTGCACGGAGAATGCAGATGAATCTTAATATCAGCCTGGGCCAAGTGCGATGAGGGAGACAGATTCTGCAAAACCCAGACAGCATCACAGAGCCCCCTGCATTTCCAGGCACCCTGGGCCATACCAAGATGCAACAGCTCTTTCTTGGTGTTGGTGGGGGGTGGGGTGGGTGGTGGCATGCATGTCTAGTCAAAGACCCCCCAAAGCCGGGGAGGCAGGAACAGGCAAATCTTTGTTTGGCCTCTAAGCCTCTGGTCCGGCTGGGAGGGAGAAGCTGTTGGCCTGAGTGTGGGCAGCTGGTTCCGGCGCTCAGCTAGGCAGGGGCGTAGCTGGGCCCACTCCTTGTCTGGTTTCCAGAAGGTCCTGTCCCTAGGAGAGCTGTGTGGCCCAGCAGAAAGAGCACAGGTTTTCAGGCCAGACAGTCCCAGATTCTGTTCCAGACCTGGCTGTGTGACCTTGGGCAGGTTACTCTGGTTCTCTGATGTCCGTTTCCTGATCTGTTCTTGCAAGAACCAAATGAGACAAAATGTGCAAACAAAGCGCAGGCACAATGGCTGGCTTTGTCGTAGGAGTGCAGTAAACGGAAGTTCTTGCTCCTCCACTTCCCACACATTTGCTCCGGCTGCTCCTCCTGCCAGGCTTGCCCTTACTCCCCTCTTGGTCATTTCTGGCTCTCACTTTGTTCAAGTTTCCCCTCCGCATTTATCCATCACCCACTGGCCGAGCCTGTCCGCCGTGCCAGGCGCCAGGCCAGGGGTTGAGATAGAGATGAATGGGACACCCTCCCTGCCCTCAAGGATCTCATCGGCAAGTGTGGAACAGAGACATGAAAATCGATAATTATAACTCAGTATGGTGAGTGGAATAACAGATCCTTGAACAAGGAAGGCATTATGGATGCACTGAGGAAGCTGGGGGCAGGGGCGAGAGGGTCAGAGATGGCTTCCTGGAGGAGGTGATACTGCAGTTGTGAGGAAGAGCCTGTCTGGCAAGGGCTATTCCTGGCAGAGGGCACTGAATGACTAAAGGTCTGGAGGCTGGAACTGGAAGCAGTTTGCTGTTCAGGGAGCACAGAGCGGGAGGAGGGGAGGCTGGGACCAGATGATGGAGGGTCAAGGGGTTGGGATCTTTGTTTATGAGGAATCTTTGAAGGATTTTAAGGGGGCTGTGATTATAGTTAGATTTGCATTTTAAAGGCTTTTGGAGAATTCCCTGGACTAGAGGGAGGGAGAGGAGAAGAAATCATTAGGAGACAAATGCAGTGGTTTGGGGGTGGGGGGCAGGGAGACTGAAGGCATCTTTAGGAGGCAAAATGATCAGGATTTGGTTGTTGCTGAGGTGAGGCAGGAAGGGAGAGAAGGAGTCAGGTGTGACACCCAGTTCCCTGGCTTGAGCAACAAGCTGGCTAGTTGATGAGGTGGGTACCATAGATGGGAGGAGAGGGATGGGGTCTGTGGTGAGGGTGGGAGGGTCAGCTTTCGCCATGTCAAGTCTGGGTGCTGTCGGCCACCCAAGGGCAGGAGAAAGTCTAGCCTGGGGTGCTAGAGGTATGGAGGGTGCCAGAGGAGCACTGGGCACCCTGGCATTTAAGGTAAGGTGGTCAGAGGAAAAGAACCCCCAGAGGATTCCAGGGAGGAACAGGGAGCCAGGGGCTAGGAGGACAGGTGGGGCTGATCCCGAAGCCACTGGAGAAGTGGGGTTCTCACGCTCAAGGTGCCAAGCACAGTGGACACAGTGCGGAGTGTGCATCATGCAGATTCTGGGGTCCCATTCCCAGGGAGCCTTAGTTGGTAGACAGGAACCGAGGACTACATATTATATAAGCTCCTGCCCCTACCCAGGTGATGCTGATGAAGATGGCCTCTAGATCTGGGTGTGGGGAGTGTCAGGAAGAGGGGAATGAGCCACAGCAGAGAGACCTGGCAAGGGAGAGACAGAAAAGTGACCACTAGGTTTGGCTGAGGTTTGACAACAACTGTACCCAACCTTGGGCCCTCCAGCTACTCCCAGCGTGGGAAGACAGATCCAAGACACAGTAAACTCTGTGTACCAAGCACACTAACAGCTGTGCTAGAGGTGATGTGTCTGCCATTCAGGCGCACCTCTCCATATTCCTCACCCCTCTCCCTAGCCATGCCCTGCACACAGCAGGTGCTCAGTGTAGGGGGCAGAACTGAGCGCTTTAGGTCCACCCCTCTGCCTCCAGCCTTCCCTGCACCCATTTGCACCCTGGATGGGGGTGGCTGGGCTTTTGCTGAGCACCTCTGATGCTTTCACCTGCTTCCCTCTCACCCTTGGAAGAATCCTATCTACACTGCTTCCTTCCTCCATGCTTCCCCAGTGCTGCCGGAAGGAAAACAACGCAACACAGTGGGCACCTGAGCAGTGCCTCATGAATGAATGGGAAATGGGGTTCCTAATGGCTTGAAAGGCAGAGAGAGTGATGCCCTTGAGCTAGCTGCGGTGGAGAGGTCTGGGGGAGAGGCAAGAGTAGATAGATCATTATTGTTGTTAATCTCTCCTGTTTAGCTGGCAATTTGCAATTTTAAAGTGTTAGGATAGAGTGCTATGTATAGGGTACCAAGGGGGCCTGGAGGGAAACCCTAATTCAAATGAGGGGGCGATGGAGAGATTGCAGAGAGATTAATCTTAAATGACGTGTGGATCTGCCCAGGTGGGAGGGAATGGAAAGAACCTTCCAGGCAGAGGAAGCAACTCTTGCAAAGGCCAGAGATGAAAGAAAGCCTGGGAATGGGGTTCTGATGAGGACGAGATGAAAGATTCATTTGTTCCACAAATACTTATCAAGTGTCTACTTTTATGTCCGGTCCTGGGCTGGTGTGGAGGTACAGTGTGGACAGGGGAGACTGCAGTCCTATTTGCATGGAGAATTTGGGCTATGGGAGAGACAGACATTAAATAACTAAGCACATGAAAACATAAGCTCTGAGATGTGTTGGCAAGAGGTATGGGGGAAGAACAGCAAATTCCAAACAAGAGAGAAACTAAGGAGGGATCCTAATTTACCTGGGAGGGGTCAGGGAATGCCTCTGCAAGAATGTGACCTTTCAGCTGGGATCTAAAGATGAAGAGCTGGACAGAGGGGCTGCCCCTGCTGAGACCGTGAGCCTAGGAAGAACTTGGTGCTTTGGAGGAGCTGAAGGGAGCTGAGCCTAGTGAGTCGGGGGAGAGGGACACAACACCACCAGAGAGGTGGCAGGGGCCAGACCATGCAGGGCTTTACGGGTCTAGCTAAGGGTTTGGGGTTTCATCCTGTGGTTAAGGTGTCTTTGTTTCTGTTTTGATTATGAGGTTTAAACACGGCTCGGATTTGCACTTTAGGAAGATCTCTGGAAAGACCATTCTGGCAGCTGCGTGGAGGGTGGGTCCAAGAGGGTGGGTGAAACTAGAGGCTGGGAGGTGATGGTGGTCTGAATCAGAGCAGAGGCATCTGCTGGGAAGAAGGGATGACCTTGAAAGATGTCTAATGGGTGGAATGGAGAGGGGACAGACTCTAGGACATGAGGGTGAGGAGTCAAAGAGGACCCCCAGCATTCTGGCTTAGGGAGCACAGGTGTGCAGGGGTGATGTGGCATCTCATCCTGGACAGGGGGCCTGCAAGGGGCTTGAGGGTGCTCAGGTGAATAGCAGGGTGCACAACAGAGGTCAGACTGGAGGGACAAGACTGGGAGGTGTGTGAGCCCGGAGAGTCATCTGAGGTGAGTATTGGGAGCTTGTAGAGAGCAGAGCAAAGCCTGGGGAGGCCGCATAGGAAGGGATGAGGAAAGACGGGGAGGACAGGAGCAGGGGGCGAGGGAGCCAGAGGAGCAGAGGAACTTCTGGCCCAGAAGGCCCTAAGGGATGTTGCCACTGACATCCCAGAGCGCACCCTCCTCTGGCCTGAGAGGTCAACATGTCTATCCCCCTGCCTCTCACAGGACCTCACCCGCCAGAAGGGACCTTCTCCTGGCTGTGAGCGCTCCTGCCCGTGCTCTGGTGGAGTGGGGAGGGCGTGGCAGCTGGGGTCCGGCAGCCTGGATTGGGGGCCTCGCTCTCTGTGGCCAGGGTGATCTGGGGGCAGTCTCTCCTCTTCTTGGGCGGTAGCCTCCTCATCTGCAAAGGGGGATCATCCTGCCCGCCTCCTGGGGTGAGGACGTGGCGAGTGTGAGACGGCACGTAGCCGGTAGAAAGTGCTCTGTCCCCAGTGAAGCACTGGCGGGAAGGGGTCGTGCGGGGCTCCTTCTCGCTACACTTCAGTGTCTTCAGAGGTGAGAAGCAAGGGAAGAAAGCAGGGCCTGAGCAGGGCCGCTAGACTGCAGGGCACCTGGCAGGGAGCCAGGGACACCTGGCACCAGGTCAGTGGCTGCCCCCTCGGCCACCTGTCGGCTGGACCCAAGTCGCTGCGGTCCACGCCAGCTCCGCAGGGGGCGATGAAGAGACCAAGCGGGTGTGGCGCGTGGGAGGCGAGTGGGGTCAGCGCGCCACCTGGTGGGCACTCGGGGCGCCTCCTGTGGGCGCTTGGCCCGGGAGAAGGTGAGGCCCCGCCGCGCCCGCCGCGCGCTCTGCTCACTCGCCTGCTGGGGCGCAGACCCTTTCCGCTCCCGGTTTCTGGCGCACAGCGGCGCTTAATAAAGACAACTTAAAAAACGAATGGCGGGCCGGGCGCGGTGGCTCACGCCTGTAATCCCAGCACTCTGGGAGGCCGAGGTGGGCGGATCACCTGAGGTCAGGAGTTCGGGACCAGTCTGGCCAAGATGGCGAAACCCCATCTGTACTAAAAATACAAAAATTAGCCGGGGGTGGGAGCGCGCGCCTGTAATCCCAGCTACGCGGGAGGCTGAGGTAGGAGAATCGCTTCAACCGGGGAGGCAGAGGTTGCAGTGAGCCGAGATCGCGCCATTGCACTCCAGCCGGGGTGACAGAGCGAGACGCTGTCTCAAAAAAACAAAACAAAACAAAAACTCAAACAAACAACGATAAAACCGAATGGCAGCCGGGCGCGGTGGCTCACGCCTGTAATCCCAGTATTCTATTTTGGAAGGCCGAGGAAGGTGGATTGCTTGAGCTCAGGAGTTCGAGACCAGCCTGGGCGACACAGGGAGACCCCCGTCTCTACAAAAAAAAAAAAAAATTATTTATATATATATATACACACACACCTCTATATATTTGTCTGTGTGTGTATATATATATTATATATTATATATATACATATACATTATATATGTATATATAATATATATATATATAGTGTGTACACACATATATATACACACACAAAAATTAGCCGGATGTGGTGGTGCACACCTGTAGTCCCAGCTACTCGGGAGGCTGAAGCGGGAAGATCGCTTGAGCCTGGGAGGTCGAGGCTGCAGTGAGCCGTGATAGCGCCACTGCAATCCTGCCTGGGTGACTGAGAGAGACCTCATCTCTAAAAAAAATTTAAAAACAAAAAAATAAAGCATTTGCTACAGAGAGGCGTTGTTACCAGCCTGACCTTGATCTTTGGAACCAGATCGCCTGGGTCCCCATCCTGGATTTGCCACTGTGTCGTCTGGCAAATTACGTCACCTCTCTGTGCCTCAGTTTCTTCGTGGGGATAAGAGTATCCACATTTTAGACTGCTGAGAACAGCGTCTGGCACACAGTAGGTGCTCAGTAAGTGCCGGCTGTTGTTATATTCGCATTCATTTACTCGTTCAGCCACAGACTTCCAAGTGTCGCTGTCGTGCTAGGAGATCGCATCTCTGGAAATAGTCTCGACTGGAGCGGGTCATGGGGTTGGTGCCACTTGGAATACGAAACTGAGCCTCGGGTTCTTTATTTGTGAAACAGGTCTATATAACGCGTACGGCGAGAAGTTCCCGCTTCCTTTACACTCAAGCGGCCCAGGGTGGGCGTCCAGGGTCCGGACCCTCTCTGCATACCTGGCCCTCGGGCTTGGCGTGTGTCGCGGCCACAGCGGCCTGAATTCAGGGGCGTGTGCCTCTCTGGACTCCCGATGGACATTGGGGTCAGAGCGCCAAGTGGCAGCCATCTCCGGACGTCCTTGGCCACCCTGCCAGTCCTGCCCAGGCCCTTCAGCCAGTCCCGAGGCTGACAGTTCCCCTGGCGTCCAGACCGGCCTGACTGTGCCTTTCATTTCCAGGCCGGTGGTGACGCCTGGCGGTGGCGAGAGGGATAACCGCGACCTCCACTCCTTTCCAGGAACCCCCACTGAGAAGCTCCTCTCTGTGGGGCACCTCTGGGCGCCAGTGAATGGTGGTGGAGAGGAGCAGCCGACACTGTCAGGAGGACCCACGAGGTAGAAGGGCCTCTCACAGCAGCGCTGACCTGAGCTTCTACTGGGGGGATGGAATCTAGGATCTTCTGATTCTACATCAGACGAGAGGTGGAGGTAGGGGGAGTGGAGGGGCACCCAGCAAGGGGCCCAGCTGCGGTGGACGCCAGAAGAGATCTTAGAGAGTTCGAAGGGAAGACTTCCCGAGTTCCTTCCTCCACCCCTTTTGGGGTCATCATTGTCCTCCTTTAGTGCCCCAGCCTCTTAAGATTTCAATGAGGCAATGGAGGGCAGTACATGGCAGGGAAATTGCCCTGAGGGTGGCTGAAGCCTGATTGGGGTCCCAGGCCCGGCACTCTCTGGAGGGCTCAGTGGCAGCCACCAGGCCTAAAGGACCAGCAGAGGACTGAGCAAAGGAGCAGGAGGGATGCCACCTGGAAAGCACTTCTGACCCCTGCTCATCCCTGGACCACCAGGGAGGCATGGCTGCCACAACCACTTCATGCAAACTCAGCACCTGCCAGCTCCAGGGGTGCGGGGGCTGGTGAGGTGCCCGACCTTGGCCCATGGGCGCAGCCTACTCACTCCTGAACACCGGGCCTGAGGTCACCTGCCTCCGGACACACTGACTCCCCCAAGTCAAGGCATATAAATTGGGTACTAGACACATCTGGTCCTAGAAATATGTGAACCCCTGTGGTCCCTACTCCACGAAGGGCCCGATGCTTCCCCTCATTAGAATCTCGGTGCCAGCTTTGCCTCTGGTCTCTGTCCCCAGTACTCAATTGCATCTTCCTCTCCACCCTTTTGTAGGCTTCAGGTCTCCATCATTGCTTCTCGGAACCACAGTAGCCTCTGATTGGTCTCTCCTGGCCCCTCCTTATCCCACAGCCAGAGGGAGATCTAGTTCTAAGATGCAAACTAGACAGTGCCCCTCTTCTGGTTCGAATGCTGGAGGGCTTTTCATGGCCCCAAACTAGCCAAGGCATATTCACTAAACACTCCCCACATTCTCTCACTGAGTTGCGCAACCCAATGAGGTAGGTCCTGTTATTGCCACATGTGACAGATGAGAGAACTGAGGCACAGGAAAAGGAGGTGACTTTCCCAAGGACCTCTAGCGAGTGCTCCTTAGAGCTGGGGTTTGAACCCAGGCAGCCTGGATGCGGGCACCCATGGTTTTCCCATGCCAGCGTTTCCTGAAATGAGGTAGGCATGCATTGGTTGGGAGAGTCCTCTCTCTGTTTTAAAATAGTACAAATGAACATTTTAAATTTTAATAGAAATATGTTTCTTTTTAAAGGCTTTTCTTCTATTTTGTTTCTGGCAAGGGATACTGGTTTCTCATTTATGGGAATGATACAAAATGTTCCTTTAAAATACATTTATTTTGAGGAAAAAAAAAGTAGTTGATTGAAAGAAAAGCACTAAGTACGTGCGAGCACAGGTGGAATGTTGGTGTGGAAGAAGGAGTGCTGGCATCCTCATCGCAACATACTGCCTCTCAGGAGAGAGTCCAAACCCGTCAGCACGCCTACGCCAGGGCGCTCAGGCCCGCTCACCCGCCAGTCCCTTTCCACTTTCCCTTCCTCTGCCCTCCCTCCACTGTGGCCTCTGAACCATTTGCAGCTCCCCAAACGCAGCAGGTTTTCTGTGCCTTTGTACACACTGTTCCCTCCACCTGACCCCCCGTTTCCTTCTTGGCTGTCTGGCAAACACCTACTCACCATTTGAGGCTTAACAGAGCTCAGATATCACTTCCTCCTGGAGGCTTTTCTGAAATGGAATTGACACCCCTCCCACCACTGTAACCCCAGTCACCTGTCCTCAAGCATCATTATACTCTGTTCTCTGCCTTTCTCCCGCCCCCGGTTTGAACTCCTAGAAGACAGGGACAGTCATCTCTAGTCCAGCACCTGACACCCAGGGGGAGCTCAATAAATGTGTGTGCAGTGAATGAATTCCATGGGAGTGCAGGTGGAGAAAATGTTGATTTCAGATGGGAGGACGGGGGAAGGTAGGAGCAGCCTTTAAGAAGAAGGTGGGTGTGGACTTTTGAGCTGGATGTTGATGACTTCATGGAGAGCTGGGGAAGATGGTCTCCTGGAAGCCAATCCAGGGATCTATATGGGAATTTACTATCTGTTCAAGGGGAAATGCCAATTTAGGGCAAAAGTCAATTTATTTAATAAATGATGCTGCTGTATCAGTGATCCATCTGGGAGAAAATAAAGCCAAATCCTCCCTCCCATCTGATAACACCTACAAAATAGATCCCAGATGGACCAAAGATTTAAAGTAAAAATCTAAATATATTAGAAGCAACTAAAAATATTAGAAGAAAATTTAGAAGACTAATTCTTTTCCCTTGTGGGTGAGGAAGTTCTTTTTAAGTAAGACAGGAAACTAAGAAGCCACCAACAAGAGAAACAGTCAATGAGAGAGATTTGATTATGAAAAAATTATTTCTGAATGACATAAGGTCCTGTAAACAAAATAAAGAGGTAAAAAAATAGACCGAAGTAATATTCGCAATGTGTGTAACAGACAAAGGATTAATATATTTTCTTTTTCTTTTCTTTTCTTTTCTTTTTTTTTTTTTGTGACTGAGTCACTCTGTTGCCTAGGCTGGAGTGCGCTGGTGGGATCTCAGCTCACTGCAACCTCCACCTCCTGGGTTCAAGCGATTCTCCTGCCTCAGCCTCCTGAGTAGCTGGGAGTAACAGGCACCTGCCACCACACCCGGCTAATTTTTGTATTTTTAGTAGAGATGGGGTTTTGCCATGTTTGCCAGGCTGGTCAGGATCACCTCCTGACCTCAGGTGATCCGCCCACCTCGGCCACCAAAGTGCTGGGATTACAGGTGTGAGCTATTGCGCCTGGCCAGGATTAGTATCCTTTCTATGAAAAAAACTATAAACCATTTTTAAAAGACAAAAAATTTGAAAGTAGAGGTATGAACAAGCAGTTACAGAAGAATATACAGGCATACCTTGGAGATACTGCAAGTTCAGTTCCAGACCACAGCAATAAAGTGAATATCATAATAAAGTGAGTCACACAGATATTTTGGTTTCCCAGTGCATATAAAAGTTATGTTTACACCACACTGTAGTCTATTAAGTGTGCAATGGCATATGTCTAGAAATGTACATAGCTTAATTAAAGAGTACTATAGTGCTAAAATATGCTAACCATCATCTCAGCCTTCAGAGAGTTGTACTCTTTTTGCTGGTGGAGAGTCTCCCCTCGAAGTCGATGGCTGCTGACTGATCAGGGTGGTGATTGCTGAAGACTGGGGTGATGGTGGCAATTTCAATTTTTTTTTTTTGAAAGAGGTTCTCACTTTGTCACTCAGACTGGAGTGCAGTGGCATGATCATGGCTCACTGCAACCTCAACCTCCCAGGCTCAAGCCATTCTCCCTCCTCAGCCTCCCTAGTAGCTGGGACTATAGGTGCATGCCACCACACCTGGGTAATTTTTTTTTTTTTTGAGACGGAGTCTTGCTCTGTCACCCGGGCTGGAGTGCAGTGGCGCAATCTCGGCTCACTGCAAGCTCCGCCTCCCGGGTTCACACCATTCTCCTGCCTCAGCCTCTCGAGTGGCTGAGACTACAGGTGTCCGCCACCAAGCCCAGCTAATTTTTTGTATTTTTAGTAGAGAAGGGGTTTACCAGGATGGAATTTTTTGTATCTTTTTTTGTAGAGACAGGGTTTCACCATGTTGTACAGACTGGTCTCGAACTCCTGGTAAGTTGTTGTGATCCTTTTGCCTTGGCCTCTCAAAGTGCTGGGATTATAGGCGTGAGCCACTGTGCCCGGTTGCAATTTTTTTTTTCTTTTCTTTTTCTTTTTTTTTTTTTTTTAAGATGGAGTCTGGCTCTGTCACCCAGGCTGGAGTGCAGTGGTGCGATCTTGGCTCACTGTAACCTCTGCCTCTTGGGTTCAAGCAGTTCTCCTGCCTCAGCCTCCCGAGTAGCTGGGATTACAGGTGTGCACCCCCACGCCTGGCTAATTTTTGTATTTTTAGTAGAGACGGGGTTTTGCCATATTGGCCAGGCTGGTCTCGAACTCCTGACCTCAGGTGATCCGCCTGCCTTGGCCTCTCAAAATTCTGGGATTATGGCGTGAGCCACTGTGCCTGGTTGCAATTTCTTAACACCGGACAACGATGAAGTTGTGGGGGCCTTTGTGGGGTGGGGATTGCATTGACTGACTCTTCCATTCACGAAACTATTTCTCTATAGCATTTCATAGCATTTTACCCATAGTAGAACTTCTTTCAAAATTGCAGTCAGTCCTCTCAAATTCTGCCACTACTTTATCCACTAAGTTTATGGAATTCTCTAAGTCCTTTGTTGTCATTTCAACAATGTTCACAGCCTCTTCAGGAGGAATAGATTCCATCTCAAGAAACCACTTTTTTTGCTCATCCATAAGAAGCAATTCCTTACTC
The DNA here is from genome assembly GCF_029289425.2 of Pan paniscus. Lineage (NCBI taxonomy): Eukaryota > Metazoa > Chordata > Mammalia > Primates > Hominidae > Pan > Pan paniscus. The sequence continues at coordinate 65,748,719 of NC_073268.2, read as the reverse complement.
ATCCAGTTTTATTGTGAGATTGCAGCAATTCAGTCACATCTTCAGGGTCCACTTCTAGTTCTATTGCTATTTCCACCAAATCTGCAGTTACTTCCTCCACTGGTCTTGAAACCTTTAAAGTAAGTCATCCACAGGGCTGAAATCAACTTCTTCCAAACTCCTGTTAATGTTGATGTTTTGACCTCCTCCCATGAATCATGAATTTTTTTTTTTTTTTTGGTGGGGGTACAAAGTCTCGCTCTTGTCCCCCACGCTGGAGTGCAATGGCACGATCTCGGCTCACTGCAACGTCTGCCTCCTGGGTTCAAGCGATTCCCCTGCCTCAGCCTCCTGAGTTGCTGGGATTACAGGCGCCTGCCACCAAGCCCGGCTAATTTTTGTATTTTTAGTAGAGACGGGGTTTCACCAGGTTGGCCAGACTGGTCTTGAACTCCTGACCTCAGGTGATCTGCCTGCCTCGGCCTCCTAAAGTGGTGGGATTACAGGCACGAGCCACCATGCCCGGCCGAATCATGAATGTTCTTAATGGCGTCTAGAATGGTGAATCCTCTCCAGGAGGTTTTTTCTTTTCCTTCCTTCCTTCCTTCCTTCCTTCCTTCCTTCCTTCCTTCCTTCCTTCCTTCCTTCCTTCCTTCCTCTCTCCCTCCCTCCCTCCCTCCTTCCTTCCTTCCTTCCTTCCTTCCTTCCTTCCTTCCTTCCTTCCTTCCTTCCTTCCTTCCTTCCTTCCTTCCGAGCTTGCTCTGTTGCCCAGACTGGAGTGCAATGGTGCTATCTCAGCTCACTGCAACCTCCGCCTCCCAGGTTCAGGCAATTCTCCTCCCTCAGCCTCTTGAGTAGCTGGGACCACAGGCGCATGCCACCACACTCGGCTAATTTTTGTATTTTTAATAGAGACGGGGTTTCACCATGTTGGCCAGGCTGGTCTGGAGCTCCTGACCTCAGGTGATCCGCCTGCCTCGGCCTCCCAAAGTGCTGGGACTACAGGCATGAGCCACCGTGCCTGGCCTTTTTTTTTTCTTTTTTTGAGACAAGGTCTCATTCTGTTGCCAAGGCTGGAGTACAGTGGCATGACCATAGCTCACTGTGGCCTCAATCTTCTGGCTCAAGTGATCCTCTCATCGCAGCCTCCAGGACTACAGGCACAAGCCATCATGCCTGGCTATTTTTTTTTTTTTTTGGTAGAAACAGGGTTTTGCTCTGTTGCCCCCACTGGTCTCAAACTCCTGACTTCAAGCAAGTCTCCTGCCTCAGCCTCTTAAGGTGTTGGAATTATAGGCATGAGCCACTATGCGTGGCCCAGAAGGTTTTCAATTTACTTTGCCCAAATCCATCAGAGGAATTACTACCTAAGGTAGCTACAGCTTTATGAAATGGAATTCTTTTTTTTTTTTTTTTTTGAGACGGAGTTTTTTTTGTTATTTTTGCCCAGGCTGGAGTGCAATGGTGCGATCTCGGCTCACCGCAACCTCTACCTCCCAGGTTCAAGCGATTCTCCTGCCTCCGCCTCTCAAGTAGCTGAGACTACAGGCATGCACCACCACGCCTGGCTAATTTTGCATTTTTAGTAGAGACAGGGTTTCTCCATGTTGGTCAGGCTGGTCTCGAACTCCCGACTTCTTGTGATCGGTCCGCTTCAGCCTCCCAAAGTGCTGGGATTACTGGCGTGAGTCACCGCGCCCGGCCTGAAATGGAAATTTTAATAAGCCTTGAAAGGTTGACATTACTCCTTGATCCGTGGACTGCAGAATGGATGCTATGTTAGGCATGACAACAACATTTGCACATCTCTGCCAGCGCTCTTGGGTGATCAGGTGCATTGTCAACGAGCAATAATATTTTGAAAGGAATCTTTTTGTTTTGAGTGATAGGTCTCAACAGTGGGCTTAAAATATTCAGTAAACTATGCTGGAAACATCTTTGCTGTTAGCCAGGCTTTGTTCCATTTCTAGAGCACAGGCAGAGTCGATTTGGCAGGATTCTTAAGGGCCCTGGGATTTTCAAAATGATAAATGAACACTGTCTTCAACTCCATGTCATCAGCTGCATTAGCCCCTAACAAGAGACTCAGCCTGTCCTTTGAAGCTTTGAAGCCAAGCGTTAACTTTTCTTCTTAGCTATGAAAATCCTGGATGGCATCTTCTTCCAATAGAAAGCTGTTTCATCTACACTGAAAGTCTGTTGTTGAGTGTAGCTGCTTTCATCAGTGATCTTAGCTAGATCTGGATAACTTGCTGCAGCTTCTACATCAGCACCTGCTGCTTCATCTTGCACTTTTTTTTTGTTCTGGAGATGTCTTCTTTCCTTAAACCTTATTAACCCACCACTGCTAGCTTTCAACTTTTCTTCTGCAGCTTCTTCACCTCTCTCAGCCTTCACAGAACTGAAAGAGTTAGAGCCTGGCTCTGGATTAGGCTTTGGCTTAAGGGAATGTTGTGGCTGATTTGATCTTCTATCCAGACCACTCAAACTTTCTCCACCTCAGCAATGAGATACAACATTGATTTGCTGTTTCACTTTCTTATCATTGGTGGGTTCACTAGAGTGGCACTTTTAATTTCCTTCAAGACCTTTCCCTTGAGGTTCTCCAAGCTGGATTCACAACTTGGCTGGTGCAAGAGGCCTAACTTTCAGCCTATCTTGGCTTTCAACATGCCTTCCTCACTGAGTTTAATCATTCCTAGCTTTTGATTTAAACTGAGAGATATATCTTTCTTTCACTTGAATACTTAGAGGGTTATTAATTGGCCTAATCTTAATAATGTGTCTAAAGGAATAGGAAGGCCCAAGGAGAGGGAGAGAGATGTGAGGATGGCCAGTTGGAGCAGTCAGAACACACAAAACTTTGATCATTTAAGTTTACCGTCTTATATGGGCATGGTTTGTGGCACCCCAAATCAATTACAATAACATCAAATGTCACCGATCACAGATCATCATAACAGATATAATAATAGTGAGGCTGGGTGCGGTGTTCATGCCTGTAATCCCAGCACTTTGGGAGGCTGAGGTGGGTGAATCACTTGAGGTCAAGAGTTCGAGACCAGCCTGGCCAACATGATTAAATCCTGTCTCTACTAAAAATACAAAAACTAGCCAGGTGTGGAGGCATGCACCTGTAATCCCAGCTACTCGGGAGACTGAGGCAGGAGATTCGCTTGAACCCAGGAAGCAGAGGTTGCAGTGAGCCAAGATCATTCCATTGCACTCCAGCCTGAGTGACAGAGTGAAACTCTGTCTTAAAAACATAAATAAATAAATAAAATAATAATAATAATAGGGAAAAGTTTTAAATATTGCAAGAGTTACCAAAATGTGATACAGAGACACAAAGTGAGCACATGCTGTTGGAAAAATGGTGCCAATAGACTTGCTCAACGTGGGGTTGTCTCAAACCTTCAATTTGTAAAAAACACATTATTTGTGAAGCACAATTAAGTGAAACATAATAAAGCAAGGTGTGCTAGTCTATGCGAAAAGAGATTCAGCCTCAGTAGGAGTCAGGGCCCAGAGCCCAACACATAGTAGTTCTCAGTTCTTCTTACTTGTTTAGTGGAAATACCATTTAAAAAAACAATGAGGCCGGGTGCGATAGCTCATGCCTGTAATCCCAGCACTTTGGGAGGCCGAGGCAGGTGGATCACCTGAGGTCAGGAGTTCGAGACCAGCCTGGTTAACACAGTGAAACCCCTTCTCTACTAAAAATACAAAAATTAGCCCGGCATGGTGGCAGGCGCCTGTAATCTCAGCTACTCGGGAGGCTGAGGCAGGAGAATCCCTTGAGCCTGGGAGACGGAGGTTGTGGTGAACAGGGATCATGCTGCTGTATTCCAGCCTGGGTGAGAGAGTGAGACCCTGTCTCACACACACACACAAAATAAATAAATAAAAATAAAAATAAAACAACAAGTTGTGCATTTTTAAAAATTAATAGACAATTTTTTAGAGTTGTTTTATACTTACGGAAAAAAGTTGAGCAGATGGTACAGAGAGTTCCCATCGGTACCTCCCAACTCTGTTTCCCCATTATCAACAACTTACCTTAGTATGATACATGTTACAATCAGTGAATCAATGTTTATATTTGCTTATTAACTCAAGTCCATAGTTTATTAAAATGCCTTAGTTTTTGCCTAGTGTCCTTTTTTCTGTTGCAGGATCCGTCATTGCCAAATGCCTCATGACTTCTAGTTATCATTTTCCCTGAGGCTTCTCTCAGCTGTGGCCATTTCTCAGACCTTCTTTGTTTCTGATGACCTTGACAGTTTGAGGAGTACTGGTCAAGGATATTGTAGGGTACTGCTCTGCTGGAGTTTGTCTGATGTTTTTCTCATAGTTGGGGCTGTCGGTTTTTGGGAGGAAGACCACAGAGGTAAAGTGCCATTTCACTCATCATATCAAGGAGCCAAAAAACTGTTGGTATTGACCTTGATCCCCTGGCTGGTGTCATCTTGGTCAGTGTCTCCACTGCAGAGTTAATCTCCATACAGTGCTATTTAGAAGGAAGTCCTGATGTGCACCCCATAGTGGGGAGTAATGTTCCCCCTCTTTTAAGGTGAGGTCGCGACATAATTTATTTGGAATCCTGCATGAGATATTTGTCTCTTCTCTCCCACTTATTAAGTGTTTTTTTGAGATGGAGTCTCGGTCTGTCACCCAGGCTAGAGTGCAGTGGCATGATCTCGGCTCACCGCAACCTCCGCCTCCCCGATTCAAGTGATTCTCCTGCCTCATCCTCCTGAGTAGCTGGGATTGCAGGAGTCTGCCACCACGCCCAGCTAATTTTTGTATTTTTGGTAGAGATGGGGTTTTGCCATGTTGACCAGACTGGCCTTGAATTCCTGACCTCAAGTGATCGATCCGCCCGCCTTGGCCTCCCAAAGTGCTGAGATTATAGGCGTGAGCCACCATGCCTGGCCCCCACTTACTAATTTATTCAATCATTTATACATATCAGTGTGGACTCATCGATATTTATTTTATACTTTAAGTGATTATCCAATATATTTTTGTTGCTCAAATTGTTGTGTGTGTGTGTGGGGGTGGGTGTTTTACCCTGTGGATTGGAAAAATCAAAAGATTGATGTATAGCCAGGGCTGTGGCAGCTGTGGGGCTGCCCAGAGGATGAATTGCTGCCCCTTTGGAGTGGAGGAGCGTGTTCTGACCTGGAAGTACCAGAGGAAAAGGGGCAGGAGCAGGGCAATCTGTGTCATCGGGCCCATTTTTACTTAAAAAGAAGGCCGGGCATGGTGGCTCACACCTGTAATCCCAGCGCTTTGGGAGGCTGAGGAAAGCTGATGGCTTGAGCCCAGAAGTTTGAGACCAGCCTGGGTAACATGGTGAAACCTTGTCTCTACGAATTTTTTTAAAAATTTGCTGTGTGTGGTGGTGTGTGCCTGCAGTCTCAGCTACTTAGGAGGCTGAGATGGGAGGAACGCTTGATCCTAGGAGCTTGAGGCTGCAGTGAGCTGTGATCATGCCACTGCACTCCAGCCTGGCGTCAGAGTCAGACCCTGTCTCAAAATAAATAAATAGAAGGAATGTCTATTTTATCTGTCAATTCCTATCTATAGCTATCGATTATCTATTGTTCAATCAATTATCAAGCATTATTTATTATCTATTGATCAACATATCTCTTGATCTATCAATTATCTACTGATTTATCTATCCATTATCTACCTATCTGTCTATCTAATTTGGTTCCTGTCAGCTACACTGTCCCACTCTCAATCTGTTCTCCACCCAGTGGACACCTGAGGGGTCCTTGGGCAACGCACATCACATCAGGTCCCCTCCCTTCCCTCAGTGGCTTTCCGACGCCCTCAGAATAACGTTCAAGCTCCTTATGGTGGCCTACAGTGCCCTCTATTGGAGCTCCACTCAAATGTCCCTCCTCAGAGAGCCCTTCCCTGGCAATCCCACTTGTAGCAGGTGGAAAGTGGCATTTTACTCCTGCTCCAGGCCACCCGACTTCCGGTCCATCACCTATCATCCCACCATCCCTTCCCCCCAAGAATTCATCACCATTTGAAACATTCTCCTCCCCTCCACTAGAATCGAGGCCCCATCAAGGCAGTGGGCTCCATGGCTGCTGACTTGTTGGCTCTTGCAGCCAGGCTTAGCCCAGAGCCCAACACATAGTAGGTCTCAGTCCTTCTTACTTGTTTAACGAAGGTCCTGAGAGAACCCAAGGCAGAACAACGCTCCTTCAGCCACATTAGTGACCGGCGAAGGGGGACTGGAGAGGGAGAGAGGAGATTATCAACTTTTTCTTTAGATACCTCTGGTTTGTTTAAGCTGTTACAAAGAACATGTAGTACTATGGTTTGTAATTAAAAAGAAAATCCAAGAAAGTTAATCAAAAAGGAAAAGACATAAAGTTTTCACTTCCTGGGGACAAAAGAAGAAAGCAGCAGAGGCTTTAAGTGGGAAATGGTTGGTGTATAGGTGAGCACAGAGAGTCTCCTGAGGCTGCGGATGGAGTGGGGCAAAGGGGGCTGGAGGGTGTGTGGCAGCAGAGGGTGCTGGGGAGATGGGGAGGCTCTAGAATTGTTACGGATTGAGGGGCCTGCAGTCTGGGTGGAAGGTGGGGGCAGGGGTGGGAGCTGTCTAGAAGCTGTGCTTTTGCAGTCGGCTGGATGTGGGTTTGAGGTGACTCGTGGGGGTGACTAGGGAGTCCTGGGGCATCCCATGCTTCCACCACTGGAACCTGGACAGCCCCCACAGTCCAGTCCCTGGCCCAGCACCCGGATGCACCGGGCCTCTCTCCTCTCTTGGCTTCAAGTTTCCCAGCAAAAGAATAGGGCTTGGCACAGGAGTCTCCAAGGTTCTCCCAGCTGGGATGGCCACCTCCGTGGCCGCTGACTCCGGGCGGAACGCTGGAGCACCTGCCTGTCTTGTAGGCAGCTCCAGTCCCCGTTTCCATCAGAGGCCCTGAACAGGCGGCCTCCGCCTCTGGCCAACAGAGGGCGTTGTGGCACCGCCGCACCTCGCGCATGGCAGAGCGGGTGCCTGTAGCCCAGGCCCTGGGTGGGCCCCAGGCATCCGGTACCTCCTCGTCCACGTGTCCTTCTCCGTGCAGCCCTATTCACTCCAGAGTGTCCACAGGACTTGAGTGTCCGGTTCTCAGGGCCCCAGCCGGTGAGGTCATGCTGGATCTGGACCTGCCCAGGAGGTCATTCCTTCCATGCCCCTGCCTCCGGGCAAATTTCACAGCCGGGTGTGTCTCTGGGCATGTAGCTAAAAGCGACATGGCTGCTTCCAGAGCTGAGGGGGAGCTGGTGTTGAAGAAGCCAGGAGAGGGGTGTTAGCCACTTTCCCAGGCGTCTTAGTGGTTCCCTGCCCAAACCAATAAATCCCAGTAAATCCCGCCGTCCTCTAACCCCAGCACTGCCCTCCTCCCTCTCTTCTTGGGAGTGGAGAATAGCTGGGATGGGAGCCCTGGGTCTCAGAGGGCAGGTGGGAGAAGCTGAATTGGGAGGCTTCTACCAGATTCTCCCCAAGAAACCTGGCAGTGGGAAGGGGGCTGAGAGGGTGGCTGGCTTCCTGGTGCATGCCCAGGGCAGGGGACCCCAAGGCTAGAATATCCCTGGACAGCCCTTTCCTGTGCACGGCAACCTCCATCACGGGCTCTTCTAGGCCTCACCCTCCCCACACCCCTAATCCCCACATCCCCGCTCCTCCCCATAATTCTCCCCACGCCCAGAGCTGGCCGGGCCCCAGCGGGGACATCCAAAGGCAGCATCAGCCCCAAGCTGCAGGCCTCTCACGCCCGTGTCTTGCTTCATTTCAAGAAAGCCCCTCCTTTCCTGTTTCATGCCCCATTGGCTCTGCCGTCCCAGGCTGGCAGGCTCCCGGGAGTGTGCTTGGTCCCAAGAACAGAGGAAGCTCTACCACCTCTCAGATGCCTAGTTTGTCCCTACTGGGATTTGGGCCATCTGAGACACCCTCCCTGAAGCGGACTGGGCACACAGGTGGAACCAGGCCCACAGCAGAACATCCAGGGACTCCCACCACCTGATAGCCAAGCCCCCAGCAGGGTCAGGGAAAGGGAGCTCCCACTGACTCAGGGGGCCAGGCAGGCCCAGGCTTGCTGTGTGACTTGGAGGAACCACTCTGGCCTGGCTGTGGCCCAGATGTCACCCAGGAAACCCATGTGCCCCTGCCTCTTTTGCCCTACGCAGTCCCCATAGCCGTCCTCACAGGACTGAGGGCCCCCATTAGGCTGTTGGCCCGAGGTCTGTAGTGGGAAGGTGGAGGGGAGTAGGGCGCCCCGGACGTGCATTCCAGGGCAGGCTTCCCAGGAGTCATGTGGTGCTCACTCTCCTGTGGCGTGTGGAGTGGAAAGGTCTCCCCAGCCAGGCGCTCCGGGCCGGGATGCTGAGTGGAAGTGTTGGGAGGGGCTGAACGACCAGCACCCTGGGCCCTTGTGGAAAAAGACCTTGGCCCCAGATCCTCCTGTCTCCCCTTCCCCTTGTGGCCTCCTCTTCCTGGGTACAGATGAACCTGTTTGCCATGGAGATGGGGCCACGGGGCAGCTCCTTCTCAGGTGTCCACACCGTCATCAGTTGCTGGTCCACCTGGAGCACAGGCTGCATGCCGTGGAGACACAGCGGGGGCATAGACACACACAGACAGGCCACACCACCAAGTCCCGGGCTGGACATGTGATCAGTTTGCCCAGAACCATCATATCCTGATCCATGATGACAACATGAGGACATCTTGGTTAGGCCTCTGCCAGATCCAGGTTCAAATCTGGGTTCTGAACCTTGCTTACCTTAGCAACGAGGGCCCTAAGCATTCCGAACCTTGCTTTCCTCACCTGTGAAGTGGGATAACCGTATCTCCAACAACACAAGGTTGATGTCAGGATTAAATGATAGTGTATGTAACAGTAATTATAGCAACAAACCCTGAGGGAGTGCCAGGGAGCTCTTTTAAGCACATCCTGTGAATGAACTCTAATCCTCATCATAAGTCTAAGGTCTGGCCTCTTATCCTCATTTTTCAGATAAAAGAGACATAGCCCTTGCCCTCAAGGAATTTCCAGTCCAGCAGGGAGATAGAGAAGTGAGCAAAAATCCTTTGAGCCAAATTCGTCTTTACTGTTCGGTGTAATGAGAATTCAGGTCACAAAGGTTCACATTTTAATTGGGTCCTCATAATCCCCCACCATGAGCCCATGGTACAGGCAGGGAAACGGGCCCCGAGAGATTGCAACACTTGCCTAAAGGTGCAAAGCAGAGAAGGGGGAAGCAGCACTGTGTGACTTCCGTGCCTGGGCCCTTCCACAGCAATAAACACAAAATACCATTGAAACCAAGATGCTTGCCATGTAATTGCAGTTTCCAGAACAGTCCCCTGGCTCCTTCTTACAAATGGAGGATTGCAGCCCACGAGCCCCAATCCAGACAGGCCAATCCTGTCTCTCCACCACACTGTTCTGCCTCTGGATGCCCAGAGTGAGGAATGACTACTTCTGCTTGGTAAAGCTGGAGAAGAGTTTACCCACAAGGTGACATTTGAGGTGGGATTTGAAGGATGCATAGGAGTTCATCAGAAGGACAGGGAGGGAAGCCAACCTAGGAGGAGGGAAGAGAATGGACAAGGGCAAAGAGGCACAAATGTATATGGTGGAGGAAAGCAAGCAGGTGTTCTGGTGGGGAACAGGGTGAACAAAGGTAGAAGGCAGGGCCACCCAAGGAAGCTGTGTTTGGTGATTAATGAAGGCAGGGGACTTGAGGGGGTGGGAGGGATGATGGAGATAAGACAGAAAATGCAGGTAGGAGCCATATTTCAGTGGAGACAAAGCTCTCACTAAAGGACTGCCCCCTAACTTGGGAATTCCAGAGACCCCTTGGTGGTAAAGCCACTGAAACAGTCACACAGGACAGCTGCTGCCAGTCCTGCCCAGGTTGGGGTCTGGGAGGGGTCTGCTGCTTAGAGCACCTCACTGGCAGCCAGGCCCAGTGTGTGGAGCGTGTGCAGGCTCTGGGCCCCTGTGTGAGGCCAAGGTGTGTGTGCTCATTCATCAATGGAGTGTGCAGAATGCACTGGAGGCTCTGGGAGGGTGTATAGGAGTGTAGAGAAATGTGGGTGAATTGTGTGTGGGTGTGAAAACACATAACCATGGGTGTCTGTGCAACTGCCTGTGCAAGTGTGTACATGTGTGTAACCCCATGGAGCATGCACAGGGCCAGGCACCCAGGACTCTCATGGAGGGGGAAATAGGTGTATGTATGCAAATACAGGTCTGTAAATGCAGGTATATGCAGGGACTGAAGTGTGTGTGTGTGTGTGTGTGTGTGTGTGTGTGTGTGTGTGTGTGGCTGTCCCTTAGGAGGTGTCTGGGTCAAGGCGGGATGGAGAGAAGCAAGCCCCAAGAATAGATGTGAGGAAAGGCTCAGCATCCTGAAATCAGGATTCCAGCATTACTTAGAAATGGCCAGCCTCACTGCACATGCAAATCAGATGGGAGTGATATGCAAATAAGCAGTCTTCTCCTTCCTGGCCTTTGCCTGGGCTGTCACCCCAGAAGTCTTCCTGGAGTTCTGGGGACAGGGGCCGTGGAAAGAGGGGCTCTGGCAGTGCTGGGAGCAGAGCTCCTTGTTGCCTTGGTCCCCTCTAGCTCATGGGTTAAGGCTGAAAACTCCATAAGACCCTACATATTCCGTGAGACCCCACGGGAGGCTTCCAGCTGCCACTGGGCCTAGTTCCCAGCTGTGGGGGCAGGCGTAGGAGAGGAGGGGAAAGAGCTGGGGGAGCTGGGTGAGGGCTCCCAGGCCCCACTGCGGAGAATGGATGTCACAGTGACAGCTGGCTCAGCCAGCATTCACTGGTCAGGCCCAGTTGTCAGGGTGCCAGGGTGAGGGATCAAGGGTAGACGGAGGCCTGCAGTGGGCATGCAGGGCGCCTGGGGCTTTCCTTGGGGCTCAGAACACAGACCCATGTTGCTGGAGAGGCTCACACAGCCTTCTGACTCCCTCCCTGCACACAGGGCACCCGAGATCACTCAGCACGACGTCATCGGGCCAAGACCGTGCCCAGGCTCCCCACCCCAGGCGAGTGCTTGTCCCTCTGCCCGGGAGTACACATCCTGACTCATGCACGCGTGCTGCACGGGCAGTGCACACGCCTACACCTCACACCCTCTTAGGCCCTCCGCAGAGTGTCTACACGGAGCACGTTTACTGGCATTGAGGACCAAGCACACAGGCACGCCCAACCTCCAGGCCGAGCACAGAACACCTGCCCATGGATCTGCTCGCAGCCCCGAGCAGGACTTTCTCCCACCCACCCGTCTTCCCCTATGCAGGTGTCCAGACAGGCTGTGGGGAGGGGGCGATGCCTGCTCCTCCAACATAATACACTTTCTCCTCGGTGGGTGGCCATCTCTGCTCCCTGTAGCTTCTGATCAGTTTCATAGTCACACGTGGTTGGGGGTCCAGCTGCCTCCAGAGCTGGGGCTTCGTGTTTGCCTGACTCCTGGGTCTCTCTTCATGTGACAGGTCTCTTCCCTGAGGCAGAGGCTGGGACTCCTTCCTTTGACTGGGTGGGGCCCCTGACGGCAGGAGCCAGGTATCCCCCATAGGATTTGAGCTCCCTGACGGTGGCGACTGTCCCTACTGTCCTGAAGGCAGGGGCGTGTCTGCCTCTGACCTCCAGACAGACTGCCAGCTCCTCTCAGAGCCCAGCCCTGGGTTCTACACAGTCCTAATGATCTGGGGTGAGTGGACAGACAAACAGCCTTGCCCTAGGCCTAACCAAAGGCCAAAGGTCAAACTCCATGCATGCCAGGAAGGGAACCCAGCCCAGAGCAGCCCAGGACAAAACCCTGTGGCCCAGCTACAAAGGGCAAATGTGTACTCCTAGACTGCCTTGGCCCCAGACCCCTCCTGGCCAGCCAGATGGAGCCCTGGAAAGAAACCACACGGGGCCCATCCAGTGGCTCACACCCTCCTTCTAGGAAGTCCTTCTGGGTGTCAGCCTCAAATCTCTCATGCTGTGGCATTTCCCCTCCTTTGCCTCGTGGGTCTCTCACATGGCATAATTCCTCACCTTTCAACTTCCCAAGATGTATTGTCCCTATTGAAATTTAAAAACAACAGATAGGCTGGGCTCATTGGCTCACACCTGTAATCCCGGCATTTTGGGAGGCCGAGGTGAGCAGATCACTTGAGGTCAGGAGTTTGAGACCATTCTGGCCAACATGGAGAAACCTCGTCTCTACTAAAAATGCAAAAATTGGCCTGGCACAGTGGCTCACGCCTGTAATCCCAGCACTTTGGGAGACCGAGGTGGGTGGATCACCTGAAGTTGGGAGTTCGAGATCAGCCTGACCAACACGGAGAAACCCATCTCTGCTAAACATACAAAATTAGCTGGGCGTGGTGGCGCATGCCTGTAATCCAGCTACTCAGGAGGCTGAGGCAGGAAAATTGCTTGAACCCAGGGGGTGGAGGTTGCAGTGAGCCGAGATCCCACAACTGCACTCCAGTCTGGACAATAAGAACGAAACTCCATCTCAAAAAAAAAAAAAAAAAAAGCAAAAATTGGCCCAGGCATGGTGGTGCATGCCTGTAATTCCAGCTTCTTGGGAGGTTGAGGCAAGAGAAGAGCTTGAACCCGGGAGGCGGAGGTTACAGTGAGCTGAGATTGCACCACTGCACTCCAGCCTGGGTGACAGAGCGAGACTCCATCTCAAAAACAAAACAAAACAAAACCCCAACAACTGTGAGGGCCAGAAGGGACTGCCATGACCACCGCAGATCCATCACCTCAGGGGCAAACTGAGGCCAATAGAACAAAGGCCCACAGGACTGAGGACGGAGGCTAAGGACACTTTCCGCAGCCAGCCCTCCTGTTCCTGCCCTCGGGCCCTCTGAAAGTGAGAGCGAATCTCAGCCTCTGCCCAGAGTCCCCAGCCCCACTCAGCAGCCACCCCTGGCTTCCACAGCGGAGGGCCCAGGGCTGTGGGGAGACTGGGCAGCTGTGGCAGCAAGGGCGGAGCCCCAGGGGGGACCTTATGTGGGGAGATCTCCTCTGGCCACATCCCTGAGAGGTGCTTCTGAGAGAAAGTGGGCGGCCTGGCTGCCCTGGAGTTGTGGGCTCAGCTCAGCTCAGCGGGTGGCTGGTGAGTGTTTCAGGATGACACGGCCTGTTCCCCTCTGTTCTGGCGCCTCAGGTGGTGTGGGGAGCAGACAGGGCCTGACAGCTGGTGCACAGCCACGGCCCTGGCAGGAGACAGACCCTCTCTGAGGGAGCCTCCAGCCTGCAGAGAGCACACTGCTCCGACCTCAGGGACTCCAGAGTGAAGGGGGAGACACAGCCCCTGCCCTCAGGGAGCTCGAGGTGCACAGCACACAGCCTGGCCCCTTCCTTTAAGAATTCATAAGTCATCACTCTCTTTGCGATGTGTTTAACACCCGCTTGTCCCTCACAGGCTGGGAGCTCTGTGAGATTCCTCATCTGGCCCGTTCATGGCTGTCCCTTGCACATGGGACAAGCCTGGCCTGTCACAGATGCTCACCCAAGCATTGAATTGAGAGGAGCGGGTCGCAGTCACGCTCCTGGGGAGACTCCAGTTCTTTCCCTTCTGCAGCTGCAGTCAGTTGCCAGGAACTACCCATTTTCCTCCTCAACACAAACTTGGCCCCTTCTACCTGGGCTTCTGGGCCACCAGGCTTCAGGCCCACACCATTCCCTAGGGCCGGCCTTGCCAACCCCTACTTCTCACAGTAGCCAGAGTGGCTCTCCAGAAACCCACATCTGAGACATCACTTCCTGGCCTCAAACCTTCCATGGTTCCCTAGTGCCCCAGGAGAACGCCCCAACTCCTTGCCTGGCATTCAGAGCCTGTCACCTCCAGCCTCACAGGGCCGCCCTACCACACCCAGCCTCACTTTCTCTTCCAATAGCCCAGAGCCCCTCTCTCCCTCTGCCTGCCCTGGCGACGAAGGGCCCCTTCTGTGTGCGCCTGCAACCCTGCGTGTCTCAGCATTTGTCAGGGCTAGGAGGTCTTGGGGCAGGGCCTGGCACCCATTCACCTTTGAATCTGTCTCCCAACACATACCAGGACCCAGGCCCTGAGAGATGGGCAAACGGCTGCTCTCTAAACCCCAGCCCTGACTGTGGCTGCCCCCTCCTCCTCCCCCCTAGGCCCCTGCTCACCCCCATTTTGATTTCCTTCCTGTCACTTGTCACATCTAGGATTACCACGTTTTGCTGATTTGCCTATGGGTTCAATGTCTGCCTCGCGCACAAGAGTGTGAATTCGAGATGGCTCAGATGTTGTTGTCCCCAGAGTGTGCTCAGTACCTGCTATTGTCATAAAGATAGCCAGAGGCAGCTGCCGAGCAGTCGCCCTGTGTGGCAGGCATGGCCTCCTCTCGTCCTCTGAGTAGCCCGCACGGGGCTCCTATGCTTACTGTCATCCTGCAGATGGGGAAGCAGGGACTCAGAGACTTGTCCAGGCTTGGTTAGTGGGTGGGGACCTGTGACCAGGCTGCACCCATGGCTCTGTGCTGCCTCCAGAGCAGAGGCAACACCCTTGGGACATGGAGGTGCCTTGAGCTCCCTCCAGACCCTGCAATGGCCATGTCTCCTGCTCCTACTATTGGCCTCCTGTTGGCCCGCCTGGAGGCTGAGGGGAACTGGAGATCCGAGGGCAGGAGCCACTGGCCAGAAGGGGGCAGTCAGCAGCTGCCGTAGCAGAGGACAGCAGTGACCAACACAGAGTAGGAGGGTCAGACAACAGGAAGAACTTCTAGACCCTGGCACCTTGGGGGCAAACCTGTCTTACCCATGTCTGTAAAAATGAGAGAATGAATGAACCTGTTCTTCAGGAAGCAAGGAAGGGGGAGCATGAGGCTGGAGGCAGGGGAATGGCAGCGATGAGTTCACAGGGGACTCCTTGGGGCCATGCTGGAAGAGAAAGGGTTAAGCCCACCCCCTGGCCAGCCTGCTTGCTCAGGCCCCTGCCCGTTGTATGCTTTGGCTCAGGGCGGCAGATCTGTTTGTCTGAGGTGTCCCCTGTTTGCCCTCCTTCCCCGGGCTATTGGCAGGCCTACTGTCCCACCGGCCAGGAGGCCAGCTGTGCAGCTGTCTGGGGCTGTGTCTGGGGCGATGGGGCGTGAGAACATCTGGGTGGGTGTGCAGAACAGTGAGGCAGTGGGGCGGGGGCCCCTGGGCCTGCTGAGGTGGGCACAGAGGGGTGACCCACCCCGGGGAGCACCCACAGCCTGCAGACACACGGCAATGCCCCTCTGGCTGGCCGCGTGCCTCTGAGTCCATGCAGGGGTTCGGGATTCTGGGGCTTTTCCTTCATGGTGGGTGAAATCAGGAGGAAGGTGCCAGGTTGGACTTGGGCACACAGGAGTGTGGGTGGCCTTTATTTTGAAAGAGGATAAGAATTAGGGACAAGGAGGTTGTTTCCAGACCTTATTTTCATGTGTGAGGGCCAGGAGGCACTCCCCTGTCCTTTTCTGTTTTCTCTGCCGTGGTTCGTGGGGTGTTGTGATATATGGGTCACCACCACGGCTTGGCTGCCTCCTTCCACCACATCCCCTCCCATCCGGGCCTCTGTGGACTTGCCAGACTAGGTCAGATCCTTGGTTCTTTGCTCTTGCAATACCCTGTCCTCTCCTAGTTCACACTGCAGATGTAATTGATGACTTGGTTTGTCTGTCCCGATTTGTCTCTAAAATTCCTGAGGTCCCCTCTCTGCTGATTCAGTATTGCATTCCCAGCCCCAAACACAGTGTCCGGCTTATAGTGGGAGCTCAATATAGAGAAGGAAACGGGATTCTCAGGAGGCGTCCATAACAAGATGTTATCATGTCCCCCACCCGCAGGCACACGTGGCTCCCCATTGCCCCCAGCCTGACATTCCCAGTGCTCCCCCAGCTGCCTGCCAGTCTGATCTGTCTGTCTAAAGCCCTGCAGTCAACAGCCACATTGTTCCCCAAATCCACTTTGCTTAAGCCGCCCCTTAGCTGGAGCTGTCCTTTCCTCTCCCCACCCCCCATCCTGGCTGCCTGCAAACTGCCACCAGCCCTGGCTCAAAGTACCCCTCTGCTTAGACACTTTCCTGGGTTCCTCTAAGGATCTAAAGTGGCTTCTTTATGTGGAGTTAGCCTCCCCGATAAGGATGGGGGTCTCAGGCCTGCACACCCCCAGCATGCCTGGTGCACCTTCCACAGCCCTCTGTGAAGTCAAAGTTGAAGAAAGAAAGGGTCCCCCCTGCCCCACTCCCTGGACTATTGGCAAGCTCGCTGACTCACGGAGACCGAGATGGCAGAAGTCTGCAGAAGGAGGAGATGTAGTGATGTGAGAAAAGGTGGGATGGTGGCAGAGGCAACCTAAGGTGACCCCAGTGAGTGATGCTCTCGCAGATTCCCCTCCCCCGGGCGCAGGCAGGATCGGCAAACTGCTTTCAGCCAATAGAACACGGCAAAGGTGAAGGGGCTTTGCAGATGTAATTAAGGTCCCAAACTGGTTGATTTTGATTTATCAAAAGGGAGATTACCTTGGGTGGGCCTGATGTAATCAAGTGAAAGCTCTTAAAAGAGGGACTGAGGCCCTCCCTGAGGTCAGAGAGAGCCTCCTGCTGGCCTTGAAGATGTGTCCTGCCCTGCACTGAGGGGGCCTGGGTGAGGGCCAGTGGCAGGGACTGTGGGCGGCCTCTGGAGCTGAGAGCAGCCAGCCACTGGCTGCCGGTTGGAAAACCGGAACCTCAGCCCTAGGGCCGCAAGAACTGAAGGCTGCCAACAACCGTGTGACCTTGGAAGAGGCCCATGAGGAAAGGTAGCCCAGCCGACACCTGGACTGTGAGACCCTGGGCAGACGACCTGCACCCAGGCTCCTGGCCCGCGAAACCTCTGAGGTGGTAAATGTGTGTTGTTTTAAGCTGCTGAATGTGTGGTAACAGAGACAGCAACAGGTACATGTGGGTTTAGAACAACCAGCCTCAGAGGTGATGGAGGGAAGGGTCATGGCGTGTGAGAGCCCTGGAGAACAGGAAGATGACTTCAGGCCTTCACACTCCCACCTGCCCCCGGGTTTACCCAGCCCCACCTCCACCCAGCTCACCACCTCTTCTCGCCTGGAATATTGTGAGGGGCACAAGGTTTGGGGGTCTCAGTCTCTGGTTCTCCTTGAATTCTGACCAAAGTTGGGATAACGCTAATCCTATCCCAAACACATGCCCAACCCTAACTCCAACTGTAAGGCCCCAAATTACCATAGAGGCAGGTGAAACACGGATTCCCACTGTTGCCACCCCCTTCCAGAGCCCTGGCGTCTGCCTGTGGCCAGACAGCCCTGAGCAGACAGCTGCCGCCCCCTTGGCTCTTCTCCTGTTGTTGTGACCAGGCAGGCCGCGGGGAAGAGTTCACAGCCTCCATGGCAGCAGCAGCTGGGGCTCCAGATGTGAGGGAGCCCAAGCTTGGGGATGGTGTTACACCCAAATGGCTGTTCAGCTTTCCCGGAGGGGTGGGGGTGTCTGGGAATGGGGAGTCTGGGAAGTGGCCTATTTTTCTACTCTACCCTCACCCGCAGTTCTGCTCCTAGGCCCCCTCCTGGGTGTGGATAATTTGGAATCAGTTAAAAGGGAGTCTTGATGAATGGATTTGGGTCCCCAAACTGCCACCTCCTTTGGCTCTTTCCTGACCCTGAAGAGAACCTGACCCGGATGTACCAAGATCTTGCCGGAAGCCTCTAGCCAGAGCAGCTGGTGAGAGGAGGCTGACCCCCTCTCCAACCCCTTCCTTTTGTCCGTAGTGAATACACCAGGATTTGGTTTACTGACCCCCCCACCCCACTAGCCTCTGGCCCAGTGCTCCCATCCATCCTGTCTCCCCCGGGCCTCTCCAGGATGCAGACAAAGACAGCATCTCAGGTTCCCTTGTCTGGGCGCCCGCCCTTTGATCTGCCCCCTCCTCCTTCCCTGGGGGGTCCTGGGGTGCCCTGGGGAAGCTCCATCCAGGGACAGGCACCCAGAGATAAGATCTGGGATGGGAAGGAGCCCAGAGCACAGGGGACTTTAAAGGGGTGCCGACAGACCCCCCTTCACCAAGCTTGCCTCTGCCTGCCTGCTGAAGCCCCTCCCCTCCCCCACCTGCTTGTTGTTCTCTCCCCAGGCCCTGGACTCCCACTGGGACACTGACTGGGAGATTCTTAGAGCACTGAACGATTGGCCCGCCACCTTCCCAGCGGCTCTTTGGGAAAAGATGCCCATTGCATGAAGCGGTGCCTCTCAAGGAGGAGCCCCAGGTCACCTGTTGCAACAGAATCGCCTGGGAGCTCCAAGGCCCAGCCCCAACCCATACCCAATGAGTCTGAATCTCCAGGAGGTGCCCAGACATCTGCACATCCAGCAGGTTCCCAGCTTCACATTGTAAGGCTCCACCTCTCTCCACCCCCAGGATCTTCAGGGGCACAGTAAAGTGTCCACCATGAGCTGCCTTCACCCCAGCCCTTGGGACCATGTGGGGACCGGGTGGGAACTCTGGGCTCCTGCGACACTCAGACCAAGCCCCTCACATTGCAGGGGCCCTGCTCAGCATCCTGGAGGGGAGCAACCCTTCTGGGACCAGGAAAACCCAATTTTGTCCATCTTTACTGTTCCTTCTGGGGGCTGTGAGCCTCAGGCAGGGTCCCTCGGTCTGGGTCCCGTATGAACTCCTCTTCACCTTTCTGGCCAGGTTATCAGAATGGGCAGGGTAGTAAGTGGTTCAGAGTTTGAGCTCTGGGGTCAGGCGGAGCCGAGTTCAGCCTTGGCACATTCCCCTGCACCAGCCCGTGCCGTGGGGTGAACCCCTGGGCTCCCTTGGCCTCTTCTCAGCTCCTCACTGTGTCCCACCCCTCTGCCATCTCCTCTTCTCCCCTCCAGCTATGGGACTATCTCTCCCGAGTTCACTTTCTTCTTTTCTATTTCCTACTCCCATGTCCCCAAACACATCCTGCCCTACAGTTCCCCACCTCCAGGCCCTGCACGGGCCCTTTGCTCTGTTTGGCATGCTCCTGCCCTCCTGCATCCTGGCAGTCTAAACTTTAAGTGAGACCTGCATGGAGCAGGGAGACTGGCCAGAAGTCTTAATTAACTTCAAAATTTAAAGCTGGAAGAGAGGGATATGATTTGGCTCTGTGTCCCCACCCAAATCTGATGTCGAATTGTAATTCCCAATGTTGGGGGAGGGACCTGGTGGGAGGTGATTGGATCGTGGGGGCAGATTCCCCCCCTTGGTATTCTTGTGATAGTGAGTGAATTCTCATGAGATCTGTTTGCTTAAAAGTGTGTAGCATCTCCCCCTTTGCTCTCTCTCTCCTGCTGCTATGTGAAGATGTGGTTGCTTCCCCTTCACCTACCACCATGGTTATGTTTCCTGAGGCCTCCCAGCCATGCTTCCTGCATAGCCTGTGGAACTGTGAGTCAATTAAATCTGTTTTCTTCATAAATTACCCAGCCTCAGGTAGTTCTTTATGGTAGTGTGAGAACAGACTAACACAGAGAGTTTTAAATTCTTTAGTTGTAGGCCTTTGCCCAGGATGGAGTAGCAGGGACTGTATTTCCTTCCCCTTCAAAACTTTCAGACAGCTGGAGAGGATATATGGAACATCAGTTTCAAGGTACTGGACATCAGGCAATGAAGGAAAGAAATTCTTGAGAGACAGAAAACAAGTGAGCTGAGCCCTAAGATTTCTCCAGCTTCCTGCCTAGAGAGTTATCAGGCTGTGGCACAGGGAGAAAGAACTGGGCAGAGCCTGGGGGACTTTCTGGAAGGAAGAGATGGAGGTGAGAGTCCAAGGAGAGACCAAGGGGATTAGAGTCAGCAAGACAGAGTGCTGGAGAGGAGACAACTGCTCAGAGGGCAACTCCCAGATCTGCAGAAAGGGCTGCCTTGAGTATCAGGCAGAGTACTAATCAGTGCATGTGTGTGAGGTAAAGATAGATAAACAGATCAATGTAACAAAGTAGAGAATCCAGAAATAGACCCACATGTACATGGGCAACTAATTTTTGACAAAGGTGCAAAGGGAATTCAGTGGAGAAAGGATAGTCTTTTCAACAAATGGTGCTGGAACAATTGGATATTCACATGTAAAAAACCTGATCCCGTAGGGCGCGGTGACTCACTCCTGTAATCCCAGCACTTTGGGAGGCCGAGGTAGGCAGATCACCTAAAGTCAGGAATTTGAGACCAGCCTGGGCAACATGGTGAAACCCCCTGTAGACACGCATAAGACATACTTGTTGAATGAATACATGACATGATTATCTAAGGGACCCCTTTGGTGGGATGAGTGACAGGGATGCAGGACACGAAAGATGTGAGGAGGAGCAGAACAGATAAGACAGAGACATGTGATGCTCTCAGTTCAGCAATCAAATACACAGGGTTGAGAGACCTCCGTATTCATCAGGATTCTTCTGATCTAAAGGGTTTCAATTTTTTTGTAAAGGAAACGTTTGCTTCAGGTAACCAAAAAAAGAGACCAAGAATAGGTCTTGCTTCAGGTATCAGTGCATCCAGGAGCTCCCGCACTGCATCTCTACATGCCATTCAGCTGTGCTTTTGTCTGTGTTGTCTTCATTCTCAGGTGGGCTCTCCTGAAATGGTCACAGAAATAGCCAGCAACCATTTCAAGGCTTGCTTACATACTATAATCTCAGCAACTAAAACAAACAAACAAACAAAAAATCCCAGGGCTGATTTTTTGTTGTTTGTTTGTTTTTAAAGACAGGGTCTTGCTCTGTTGCCCAGGTTGGAGTGCAGTGGCAGGATCATCAATCACTCTGTAACCTCAGTTCCTGGGCTCAAGCTATCCTCCTGCCTCAGCCTCCCAAGTAGCTGGGAGTACAGGCGTGTGCCACCATCCCCAGATAATTTCCAAGTCCTGCCTAATTTTGCCCAAACTGAATCATGTGCCCACCCCTGGAGCCAGAGAGTGAAGTGAGCTCTACTGTAATCATGTGGGCTGAGAATGGGGAAGGAATTATTCTTTACAGGAAAATGGGGACGTTGCTACTTGAATAAGGGGACTGGCTGCTGCCATCACATACCTTCCATTATATTCCCTTGGGCTGTGGGTTTTTCCCATCAAATCAGTAGCTACTGGAGAGCAAGGATGTTGTCCTGTTTATCCTTTCATCCCCAGCACCCTGCACAAGACCTGACTCAGAAGTTTCCAGACCCCTCCTAGCTGATGCAAGACCTCATCCATGTCTTACTGACAGAGTAAAATGACGAGGAAGGAGCTCTCACACCATCCCTGCCCTCCAGCCCACAGACCCTTCTGTGACTGTACCCATCTGCCCAGCCTCCTGCCTATTATGATGGAAGATGTGTCCCTGCTCTGCTGTGAGAGTGGTTTGCTGCCCAGCCTTTGTTCCCCATCTTCCTGGTACCAACCCCTCAGATTTCCTTTATGAAACTACCCATTCCTATTCTCAGCCATGTGATCTGAATGAGACTGACTCCATCCCCAATTCCAGGGATATACCATTGTTGGCTTAAACCATTCCGTATATTCCCTGCTTCTGGCCACACTGGTCGGTTCAGGGATCACAGTGATCAATGAAAAATGACCTGGGGGGCAGCCACCTGCCAGAGTTTTGGAAAAGAGAAGCGTCAACCCTCCTCCTCAGGTGCTAGCAGAAAAAAACTCCCTCTCTTCTCCTGGTTGGTGTGGCACGAGGACGTGAGTTCTGGAACTAATTCCAGAACAGCAGCCCTGGGTAGAGCCCAAGATTGAAGTCAACACTACAGAAGGCAGAAAGAAGAGGCCAAAAGACGTCAGGGCCTTGGTCATCTCTGGGGCAGCCATGCTGTAACCACAAGGCTGGGGAGGCAGAGAACAGCATTATCACCCTCAACTTAGACCAAACATGATTCAGCACTGGGGCTGGCCACATTCCTGCCCTGAAGCAAATTTTGGTTTGATGAAGGCAGAAGGGAGAACGACATTAGGGCGGGTAATTCATTGTGTCTGTCACACACCCTACCTTTGCTACTGTAGATGCTGATAACCAACTGCATTGGGAAAGTCAGCTTCAGTTGGAATTTTCTGTTGCTTGAACTTCAGCCTTACTTGTTGCCAGCATCCCTACTTGGGCTCTGGGGCTGCCACCTTCACTTTCTTGGGTTTTCACTTCTGAAATGGGCTCTTCTCCCTCCTGCATCAACTTTCCTCCCTCGTTCCCAAGAAGACATAAACACGCTTCACGGGCAGCAGTTCTCAATGGTGGCTGCATACTGGAATATCCAGAAAGCTTTAAAAAATGCTTAATACCAGTGGCTCACGCCTGTAATCCCAGCACTTTGGGAGGCCGAGGCGGGCAGATCACGAGGTCAGGAGATCGAGACCATCCTGGCTAACACGGTGAAACTCCGTCTCTACTAAAAATACAAAAAAAATTAGCCGGGCGTGGTGGCGGGCACCTGTAGTCCCAGCTACTCGGGAGGCTGAGGCAGGAGAATGGCGTGAACCCAGGAGGCAGAGCTTGCAGTGAGCTGAGATCACACCACTGCACTCCAGCCTGGGCAACAGAGCAAGACTCCGTCTCAACAACAACAACAAAAAAAGCTTAATACCTGGGTCCAATATCCGGAATCTGGGGAGGGACCTAGGCATTGCTTTTTATATTGCCGAGGCTGGTCTCAAACTCCTGGCCTCAAATAATCCTCCCGCCTTCACCCCCACAAAGTGCTGGGATTACAGGTGTAAGCCACCATGCCTGGCCACAATTTCTTTTTATAACTTTACAAGTTTGAAAAAACAAATAAGATGATGCAAAACAAAATTAAAATGAATTCAAACATTTTATCAAAGGCCTATCTCATTCTGCTTAGCCCTATCTTAGGATTCTCCACAAAATTCAGCTAAGAAGACTTCAGTTTTACCTCTTCCAAGGTACTCCCTGCTTCAGCAGAAGTATGTAGAAAACAGTAAAAGGTGCTAGAATGGGGCTATGGATGCAACTGGTAGGGAATTAGAGGTGGAGAAGGGCAACAGGTTGATCTTCTAAGTTATTATGGATAAAAGTGGAAGATTTAACACAAACATGGACTTTTTCTCCCTCCAAAACCCCATTCAAATGGCAGTAAAAGAACTTTTTTTTTTTTTTTTTGAGACGAGGTTTTACTCTTGTTGCCCAGGCTGGAATGCAATGACATGATCTCGGCTCAGCACAACCTCCGCCTCCCAGGTTCAAGTGATTCTCCTGCCTCAGCCTCCCAAGCAGCTGGGATTACAGGCATGTGCCACCACGCCCGGCTAATTTTTTGTATTTTTAGTAGAGACGGGGTTTCTCCATGTTAGTCAGGCTGGTCTTGAACTCCCGACCTCAGGTGATCCACCGGCCTCAGCCTCCCAAAGTGCTGAGATTACAGGCGTGAGCCACTGCGCCCAGCCAATAATTTTTTTTTTTTTTAATGGTGTTGTGGGCCAGGTGCAGTGGCTCACACCTGTAATCCTAGCACTTTGGGAAGCTGAGGCAAGAGGATTGCTTTAGCCTAGGAGTTTGAAACCAGCCTGGGCAATGTAGGGAGACCTAGTCTCTACAAAAAAAATTTAAAAATTAGCTAGGCATGGTGGCATGTGCCTGTGGTCCCAGCTACTCCAAAGGCTGAGGTGGGAGGATCGCTTGAGTCTGGAAGATTGAGGTTGCAGTGAGCTGTGATTATGCCACTGCACTCCAGCCTGGGTGACAAAGGAGACCCTGTCTCAAAAACAAAAAACAAAAAATGGTGTGGTAGATTAAACATGTACACTGATTCTTTCCTCCTCCTTCTATCAAGAGGTTGAGTCCATTTCCCCTCCCACATGGACTCTGGGCTGGTCTGTGACTTGCCTTGACCCATGCAATGCATCAAAAGTGACACTGCGCCAGCTTCTGGTCTGGGCTGCAAGAGGCCTCTGGGATGCGTGCACCATGTAGTGAAGCTCAGGAAGGATTATTGAATGATGAGCAACCACGTGGAGAAAGACCCCGCCGGCCCCCAGCCATGCTGGACATGTGAGTGGAACCATTCTTGGATATTCCAGTGCCAGCCTATCTCCCAGGCGAATGTAGTTGCATGAAGGACTCCAGCTGACACTGCATGGACTCCTGCCCAAATTGCAAAATCATCTGCAAATACATGGTTCTTGGTGTTTTAAGCTACTATGGTTTATAGTAGTTTATTCTGCAGCAATAGATAATACCCACATACCACAAATATCAGAAACAAATAGGCTGGGCGCAGCGACTCACGCCTATAATCCCAGTACTTTGGGAGGCCAAGGCAGTTGGATCACCTGAAGTCAGGAGTTCAAGACCAGCCTGGCCAACATTGCGAACGCCGTCTCTACTAAGAATATGAAAATTATCTGGGCATGGTGCCGAATGCCTGTAGTCCTAGCTACTCAGGAGGCTGAGGCAGGATAATTGCTTGAACCCAGGAGGCAGAGGTTGCAGTGAGCCAAAATCGTGCCACTGCACTCCAGCCTGGGTGACAGAGAGAGATTCCATCTTAAAACAAAAACAAAAAAAAGAAACAAACAAAAATCCAAAATACCTTATCACTAATATCCTCAGAGAAACAAGATCAAATATCGCAAGCATGAAACACAAACAGATTACTAATAAAACAAATATACACAAGCTGGGCATGGTGGCCCATGTCTATATTCCCAGCTACTCAGGAGGGTGAGGTAGGAAGGTCACTTGAGTCTAGCAGTTCAAGGCCAGCATGGGAAACATAGCAAGACCCCACCTCTGAAAAAAATATGATAGGAGGAATAATAGCTCAATAGGACTAGAGGAGAAAGTTGAGAAAATCTACTAGAAAACAGAACAAAAGGCAAAGTGATGGGAAATTGGAAATAAAATAAAATGGAGAATAAATGAAATCAAGAATGGGAACTGGAGAGCCAGTTTGGGAGACCCAACATCTAAAGTATAAGTTCAAAAAAGAGACACTGAAAAAATAAAGAGAAGGAAATAATCGATGAAATAATTCAAGACATCTTCCCAACACTGAGGGTCATGAATTTCAAGACTGAAAGGACCTACTGAGAGTACTGCACAATTAATAAAAATTGACTACACCTTGGCACATCACTGTGAAATTATGGAAGCTGGGCCAGGGAGAGGCTCCTAAAAGCTTCTGGAGAAAATGTCATGTCATATGAAAATAATCAGGAATGCAAATAGCTCTAGGCTTCTTTATAGCAACACTGCTGCCATTGGAGCAGTGCTTTCAAAATTCCGAACCAAAAAAAAAAAAAAATTGATTTCAGAACTACTATTCAAGTGTATAGATAGATTATAGGCATTTCCAGACATGCAAAGTCTTAAAAACTTCTCCTCCCTCCCACATACCCTTTCTTGCTTAGCCCAAGAAATAAGCCAGGAAATAACAAAACATGAGATCCAGGAAACAAATCTCCAGCACAGCAGAGAGGTAAAAGGAAGGCAAAGGATGGTGGTGAAGCAAGAGCTCAGGAGGACCAGGAAAGAAGCCAACAGGACACACTGGAGAGACTCCTTCACGCAGTGGAACCAACTGGGAAATGGACGTGTCTGAACTGATAGAGAGGCAATCTGAACAAGTGGTGAAGTTTTGGATTAAACTAATGAAAAATATATAGAAAACTAGACCAATAATATAATCATTATTATCTAGAGAAACAACAAAAGGTTTTGTATGGAAGAAAAAAATAATTACAGTATACTATAAATGTCCCCTATGAATAGCATATCCATAACAAAAATCACGTAAACACTGAGTGTCAAGTTTGCTCGGTCCTAATAAAACTGTATTAGAAGGATGGGGGTGAGAAAGGTTTGCAAATGGGAGCAAGACTAGGAAAGAAAATGAAATCCTATCTTCCAGGCCAGGCACGGTGGCTCACGCCTGTAATCCCAGCACTTTGGGAGGCCGAGGCGGGCAGATCACAAGGTCAGGAGTTCGAGACCAGCCTGACCAACATGGTGAAACCCCGTCTCTACTAAAAATACAAAAATTAGCCGGGTGTGGTGGCGCATGCCTGTTATCCCAGCTACTCAGGAGGCTGAGACTGGAGAATCACTTGAACCTAGGAGGCGGAGGTTGCAGTGAGCCAAGATCATGCCATTGCACTCCAGCCTGGGTAACAAGAGTGAAACTCCGTCTCAAAAAAAAAAAAAAAAAAAAATCCTATCTTCCACAGGGAGAAGCCAATATTTGCCTAAAGCTGAAAAATCATTAAATAAACAATCATGCATGCTATTTTGAGATGCAGTGGTTTAGATTATCAAAGAAAGTAGTGAAAGTTATTGTCTTTCATGAGAGGGAAAGGACAGAAGTGGAGCAGGAAGCAGTTGTTGGTGAGAGATTTGTAGAACTATTTGACTCTTTAAATCATATGCATCTACAGCTTTGACGAGAATATTAGAATTTAAAAGAAAGAAAAAGAGAAGACAGGAAAGAGGAAGGAAGGAAGGGAGGGAGGGAAACAAAGGCCCGGTGCAGTGGCTCACGCCTGTAATCCCAGCACTTTAGGAGGCTGAGGCAGGTGGACCACCTGAGGTCAGGAGTTTGAGACCAGCCTGGCCAATGTGGCAAAACCTCATCTCTACTAAAAATACAAAAAAATTAGCTGAGCGTGGTGATGGGCACCTGTAATCCCAGCTACTCAGGAGGCTGAGGCAGGAGAATGGCTTGAACCCAGGAGGCAGAGGTTGCAGTGAGCCGAGTTGGTGCCATTGCACTCCAGCCTGGGCAACAGAGCAAGACTCCATCTCAAAAAAAAAGGAAGGCAAGCAGGAGCCAAATCATTCAGGGGCTCAAAGATGGGGTGCACATGACTTAATGGACATTTTAAAATCTCAAGTAAACCCCTTTCCCAGTCAGGGCTCAGATTTCTTCATCTATATCTTGAGGGGTTGGGTGACAACTCCTGTTCAACCTGTCTGAGATCATCATGAGCTGTAGGAGAGAATGTAATAAAATATTTACACGATCAAGGGCGATGGTTCTTTTTTTTTTTTTTTTTTTTTTCTTTTTTATTGATCATTCTTGGGTGTTTCTCGCAGAGGGGGATTTGGCAGGGTCACAGGACAATAGTGGAGGGAAGGTCAGCAGATAAACAAGTGAACAAAGTTCTCTGGTTTTCCTAGGCAGAGGACCCTGCGGCCTTCCGCAGTGTTTGTGTCCCTGGGTACTTGAGATTAAGGAGTGGTGATGACTCTTAACGAACATGCTGCCTTCAAGCATCTGTTTAACAAAGCACATCTTGCACCGCCCTTAATCCATTCAACCCTGAGTGGATACAGCACATGTTTCAGAGAGCACAGGGTTGGGGGTAAGGTCACAGATCAACAGGATCCCAAGGCAGAAGAATTTTTCTTAGTACAGAACAAAATGAAAAGTCTCCCATGTCTACCTCTTTCTACACAGACACAGCAACCATCCGATTTCTCAATCTTTTCCCCACCTTTCCCCCCTTTCTATTCCACAAAACCGCCATTGTCTTCATGGCCCGTTCTCAATGAGCTGTTGAGTACACCTCCCAGATGGGGTGGTGGCCGGGCAGAGGAGCTCCTCACTTCCCAGTAGGGGCGGCCGGGCAGAAGCGCCCCTCACCTCCCGGACGGGGCGGCTGGCCGGGCGGGGGGCTGACCCCCCCACCTCCCTCCCGGACGGGGCAGCTGGCCGGGCGGGGGGCTGACCCCCCACCTCCCTCCCGGACAGGGCGGCTGGCCGGGCAGAGGGGCTCCTCACTTCCCAGTAGGGGCGGCCGGGCAGAGGTGCCCCTCACTTCCCCGACGGGGCGGCTGGCCCGGCGGGGGGCTGACCGCCCCACCTCCCTCCCAGAGGGGGCGGCTGGCCGGGCAGAGGGGCTCCTCACTTCCCGGTAGGGGCGGCCGGGCAGAGGCGCCCCTCACCTCCCGGACAGGGCGGCTGGCCGGGCGGGGGGCTGATCCCCCCACCTCCCTCCCGGACGGGGCGGCTGGCCGGGCGGGGGGCTGACCCCCCACCTCCCTCCCGGACGGGGCGGCTGGCCGGGCGGGGGGCTGACCCCCCCACCTCCCTCCCGGACGGGGCGGCTGGCCGGGCGGGGGGCTGACCCCCCCACCTCCCTCCCGGACGGGGCGGCTGGCCGGGCGGGGGGCTGACCCCCCCACCTCCCTCCCGGACGGGGCGGCTGGCCGGGCGGGGGGCTGACCCCCCACCTCCCTCCCGGACGGGGCGGCTGGCCGGGCGGGGGGCTGACCCCCCCACCTCCCTCCCGGACGGGGCGGCTGGCCAGGCAGAGGGGCTCCTCACTTCCCAGAAGGGGCAGCCGGGCAGAGGCGCCCCTCACCTCCCGGATGGGGCGGCTGGCCAGGCGGGGGGCTAACCCCCCCACCTCCCTCCCGGACGGGGCGGCTGGCCGGGCTGGGGGCTGACCCCCCCCACCTCCCTCCCAGACAGAGCGGCTGGCCGGGGAGAGGGGCTCCTCACTTCCCAGTAGGGGCGGCCGGGCAGAGGCGCCCCCCCCACCTCCTGGACAGGGCGGCTGGCCGGGCAGGGGGCTGATCCCCCCACCTCCCTCCCGGACGGGGCGGCTGGCCAGGCGGGGGGCTGATCCCCCCACCTCCCTCCCGGACGGGGCGGCTGGCCGGGCGGGGGGCTGACCCCCCCACCTCCCTCCCGGATGGGGCGGCTGGCCGGGAGGGGGGCTGACCCCCCCACCTCCCTCCCGGACGGGGCGGCTGGCCGGGCAGAGGGGCTCCTCACTTCCCAGTAGGGGCGGCCGGGCAGAGGCACCCCTCGCCTCCCGGACAGGGCGGCTGGCCAGGCGGGGGGCTGACCCCCCCACCTCCCTCCCGGACGAGGCGGCTGGCCGGGCAGAGGGGCTCCTCACTTCCCGGTAGGGGCAGCCGGGCAGAGGTGCCCCTCACCTCCCGGACGGGGCGGCTGGCCAGGCGGGGGGCTGACCCCCCCACCTCCCTCCCAGATGAGGAGGGAGGACGCTCCTCACTTCTCAGACGGGGTGGCTGCCGGGCGGAGGGGCTCCTCACTTCTCAGACGGGGCGGTTGCCAGGCAGAGGGTCTCCTCACTTCTCAGACAGGGCGGCCGGGCAGAGACACTCCTCACATCCCGGACGGGGCGGCAGGGCAGAGGTGCTCCCCACATCTCAGACGATGGGCGGCCGGGCAGAGACGCTCCTCACTTCCCAGATGTGATGGCGGCCGGGAAGAGGCGCTCCTCACTTCCTAGATGGGATGGCGGCCGGGCAGAGACGCTCCTCACTTTCCAGACTGGGCAGCCAGGCAGAGGGGCTCCTCACATCCCAGACGATGGGCAGTCAGGCGGAGACGCTCCTCACTTCCCAGACGGGGTGGCTGCCAGGCAGAGGCTGCAATCTCGGCACTTAGGGAGGCCAAGGCAGGCGGCTGGGAGGTGGTTGTAGCGAGCCGAGATCACGCCACTGCACTCCAGCCTGGGCGCCATTGAGCACTGAGTTAACGAGACTCCGTCTGCAATCCCGGCACCTCGGGAGGCCGAGGCTGGCGGATCACTCGCGGTTAGGAGCTGGAGACCAGCCCAGCTGACACATCGAAACCCCGTCTCCACCAAAAAAATTCGAAAACCAGTCAGGCGTGGCGGCGCACGCCTGCAATCGCAGGCACTCGGCAGGCTGAGGCAGGAGAATCGGGCAGGGAGGTTGCAGTGAGCTGAGATGGCAGCAGTACCGTCCAGCTTCGGCTCGGCATCAGAGGGAGACCGTGGAAAGAGGGGAGAGGGGAGAGGGGAGAGGGGAGAGGGGAGACGGGAGGGGGGAGGGGAGAGGGGAGAGGGGAGAGGGAGCTCTATCTACCACACAGTCCTTCTCTGAATATCGATATATGTGTTAAAAAACATTTTTTACTCTCAAGAATAGAGACTGAGTCTTGCTGTGTTGCCGAGGCTGATCTCAAATCTCTTTTTTTTTTTTAACCTTTTAAGTAGGAAGGGTACTGTGCTGTAACAAGATTTGAGACAAGCATGTCTCATATATAAGCATAAAAACCCAATCATCATGCTTACCAAGTACAAAAGGATCAAGGGCAGTGGTTCTAAAGAAGAATCACCCTACTGTAAAATGTAGATTCCCTGGCTAATCTTCTGGGGAGTCTGCCTCCTTGGTGTGAGGCAGGGATGAGGAACTGGCATTTTTTTTTTCTTTTGAGACAGAGTCTCACACTGCTCATTCTGCTGCCCAGGCTGGAGTGCAGTGGCATGATCTCGGCTCACTGGAATCTCTGCATCCTGGGTTCAAGCGATTCTCCTGCCTCAGTCTCCTGAGTAGCTGGGACCATGGGCACCCACCAACAGGCCCAGCTAATTTTTGTATTTTTAGTAAAGATGGCGTTTTGCCATGTTGGCCAGGCTGGTCTCAAACCCCTGACCTCAAGTGATCCACCCACCTCTGCCTCCCAAAGTGCTGGGATTATAGGCAGGAGTCACATCCAACCCGGAACTGACATTTTTAATAAGCATTCAAAGACATCTGATGCCAGCCATCTGCTTGCCACACGTTGAGCAACGCTACTCCAGGACAAGTCCTTGGAGGTGCAAGATCACAGGTTTAATTGAGATAAAACGGCAAATCAATTCCCCTTTTCAGGGAGAAAGTGTCAATTTGGTATTGATATGTTTTTAGCACCCCTTTAGCATTAGATAATCTCCTGGAACAGGGAGCTGGCCACAGGCAAAAGAATCTACCTGGAATTGAATTACACTGTTCGGTTTTCATTGCATTCTCCTTTATTCTTACCTTCTATTATGGGAAATGAAACGAATTTTCGATTTACAATAGTGACACAAAGTTTCCTTTAAAATAGATTCACTGAAATTTCTAAGTATCCAAGGATGTATTTTAGGATGAAGAGACAATAAAGCATTTTCACTTTTTCCTAGACTCACTAGATTTCGGCACATGGATACTTGCAATATTGATTTGTATTATGAGAGTGATCTAATTATTACAAAAGGAGCTATAATCACTAACTTATTCTTAATAATAATGGTTACTGGTACCTTTACAATAATGTACAATCCAATGTTTAAAAATGATACAACTTGAGTTTGGTTTGATCCTATAAACTTTCAACAAATGTCTTGGGAGGCCAAGGCAGGTGGATCACAAGGTCAGGAGATGGAGACCATCCTGGCTAACGCGGTGAAACCCTGTCTCTACTAAAAGTACAAAAAATTAGCCAGGCGTGGTGGTGGGAGCCTGTAGTCCCAGCTACTCGGGAGGCTGAGGCAGGAGAACGGCGTGAACCCGGGAGGCGGAGCTTGCAGTGAGCCGAGATTGCGCCACTGCACTCCAGCCTGGGCGACAGAGCGAGACTCCATCTCAAAAAAAGAAAAAAGAAAAAAAAATTTTTTTTCAACAAATGTCTTAAAATTTAAAAGCGGGCTGATTAGTTTGGAACCAGACTACAAGTAGAGCTAACATTTGGTGAATAAGAAAACATCACACTACATTTTGGATGTATGAAAGAAAACTTGACCATGTGAAGATATATGAATAAAGAAATGTACTATAGATACTACTTTAGGAAAAAAAAGAGTGATCTATAAATAAAAACATTTGACGTATTTGAAAACGTGTGGGTCTTGCATACGATTCACATGATAAATCTAAAATTCAACCTAGCAATGGATAAGAATTAAGAACGGATGGTTTGGGCAAAGGACATTAACAGACATTGCTCCAAAGGTGATACATAAATGGCCAACAAGCAAATGGAAAGATGCTTAACATTACCGATTATTAGGGGAATGCAGATCAAAACCACAATGAGATACCAGATCAGGCCCATTAAAATGGCTATTATCAAATAAACAGAAAATAACAAGCATCGGTGGACAAACTGGAACCCTCCTCCTGCATTGCTGGTGGGAATGTAAAATGTTGCATCCATTGTGGAAAATAGTATGGCGGTTCCTCAAAAAATTAAATATACAGGCTGGGCACAGTGGCTCACGTCTGTAATCCCAGCACTTTGGGAGGCCGAGGTGGGTGGATCGCCTGAGGTCAGGAGTTCAAGATCAGCCTGGTCAATGTGGTGAAACCCCATCTCTATTAAAAATACAAAAATTAGCTGGGCATGGTGGCAGGCTCCTGTAATCCCAGCTACTTAGCAGGTTGAGGCAGGAGAATCGCTTAAACCCAGGAGGCGGAGGTTGCAGTGAGCACAGATTGTGCCACTGCACTCCAGCCTGGGCAACAGAGCGAGACTCGGTCTCAAAAAAAAAAAAAAAAAAAAAAATTAAACATACTGTTACCACATGATCCAGCAATTCTACTACTAGGTATATATCCTAAAGAATTGAAAGTAAGAACTGGAGCGTGCAACATTGGTTTTCTGTTCCTGTGTTAGTTTGCTAAGGATAATGGCCTCCAGCTCTATCCATGTTCCCACAAAGGACATGATCTCATTCTTTTTTTTTTTTTTTTTTGAGACGAAGTCTCGCTGTATCACCCGGGCTGGAGTGCAGTGGCACGATCTTGGCTCACTGCAACCTCCACCTCCCGGGTTCAAGTGATTCTCCTGCCTCAGCCTCCTGAGTAGCTGGAATTGCAACCTCTGCCTCCCGGGTTCAAATGATTCTCCTGCCTCAGCCTCCTGAGTAGCCGGAATTACAGGCAGTCACCACCACACCCAGCTAATTTTTGTATTTTTAGTAGAGATGGGGTTTCACCATGTTGGTCAGGCTGGTCTCGAACTCCTGACCTCGTGATCTGCCTGCCTCAGCCTCCCAAAGTTCTGAGATTACAGGTGTGAGACACCATGCCTGACCATGATCTCATTCTTTTTCATGGCTGTATAGTATTCCATGGTGTATATGGAATATACATGATAAGTCACTCTCACTTCAGTTGGCTTTCATGAAACACTGTGACAGGCACAAGAGGACAAAGTGTCTGCCGGCATCGTTCTCCTCCTACCTCAATGACTGAACTTTGCTGCTTCCACTCCTTTGCATGACTTCCAAATATCAGAGGACCTTAGGGCACAGCTTGTGCCTCTTCTCTTCCCTACTTATAGGATATTCTCTGCCTAGTGATCTCCACCAGCCTGTGGTATAGATGTACCTGTGTGCTTGTGACTCAAAGATGCACACCTGCAGTCCTGAGCTCTATGCCCAGACGTGGGTTCTCCACTTGGATGTCTAATGGCCATCTCAAACTTAGCATCTCCAGACCGAAAACCCCAAATCTGTTATGTTATTCCCCCAAAGCCCAAATCCATAACTTCCCCTTGGCATCTCTCCCCCAAATCCCTCCCTCACTGCACTCTTGCCTTTCCCTCCTCCAACAAGCCAAGCTTTTCCTAACCGCAGGGCCTCTTCAGGAACAGTTTCCTTTGCACAAAACTCTGTTCCCCAGACAGATCCTTTCACCTCCTCTGAGGCTCTGAAGGCCTCCCTTTCCACCTCTGCGGGCCTCCCTTCCCACCTCTGCTTCTCACTCCTTCACATTAGTCTGTTTCATTTCCTTCATTGCACTTATTATCATCTGAAATTATGTGTTGGTTTACTTATTTTCTCTCACACTTGATTTTTTTTTTTTAGACCGAGATTTGCTCTGTCGCCCATGCTGGAGTGCAATGGCACAATTTCACCTCACTGAAACCTCCGCCTTCCGGGTTCAAGCTATTCTCCTGCCTCAGCCTCCTGAGTAGCTGGGACTACAGGCGCCCGCCACCATGCTTGGCTACTTTTTTTGTATTTTTAGTAGAGATGGGGTTTCACCATGTTGGCCAGCAACTGTGCCTGGCCTCACACTTGATTTTTAATCTCCATGAGAGCAAGCACTAGGTCTTGCCTGGGCCTTTATCAATAGCAGTGAGCATAGCACCTGGCACAGAGGTAGTTCTGAACATTAATTATTGAATGAAATAAAATAACGAATGTAGGCTGGGCACGGTGGCTCACGCCTGTAATCCCAGCACTTTGGGAGGCTGAGGCAGGCGGATCATGAGGTCAAGAGATCAAGACCATCCTGGCCTACATGGTGGAACCCCGTCTCTACTAAAATACAAAAATTAGCTGGGCATGGTGGCACTCGCCTGTTGTCTCAGCTACTGGGGAGGCTGAGGTAGGAGAATCGCTTGAACCCGGGAGGAGGAGGTTCCAGTGAGCCGAGATCATGCTGCTGCACTCCAGCCTGGCGACAGAGCAAGCCTCTGTCTCAAAAATAAATAAATAAATAAATTTAAAAAATAATGAACGCAGGCCCAAGAGTTGTGGGAAATGGGGTGATATTTCTGCATAGACTTCTAAGGCTAAGAAGGAAAACAAACAGACGTGGTAGGCACAAATCTACCCCCACCCCAACTGGGTCCCAACTCTGGGCTCTCTGGCCTGGCACCACCACTGAAAGGCCCCGTTCCCCAAACCTCAGGGTATTCTTAGTCCCTCCTGTTCCCAGCGCTGCCAATCCCCCGCCCACCCCCACTTTAGTTGCGTGTTCCAGCCTCTCCGCCCCGCCCCTCCCCGCCCTGAAACGGACGTGCTTTTTAGAGGAGTCCACTGGGCTTGGAGTCAGTGGCAATAACCAGGGGCAATAACCAGGCGTGTCCCAGGGGGAAGCCCAGCTCTGCAGCCCTGTGCGCCGTAGAGAGCTGGACTTAGGCCGGCAGCATGGCCGAGTTCAGGGTCAGGGTGTCCACCGGAGAAGCCTTCGGGGCTGGCACATGGGACAAAGTGTCTGTCAGCATCGTGGGGACCCGGGGAGAGAGCCCCCCACTGCCCCTGGACAATCTCGGCAAGGAGTTCACTGCGGGCGCTGTGAGTGCGTGGGAGTGGATAGGGGTGGAGGTGAAGGGGGCGAGCAGGAGGGTCCGGCCTGACGCATACTTAACTTCCCCTCAGGAGGAGGACTTCCAGGTGACGCTCCCGGAGGACGTAGGCCGAGTGCTGCTGCTGCGCGTGCACAAGGCGCCCCCAGTGCTGCCCCTGCTGGGGCCCCTGGCCCCGGATGCCTGGTTCTGCCGCTGGTTCCAGCTGACACCGCCGCGGGGCGGCCACCTCCTCTTCCCCTGCTACCAGTGGGGACCCTGGTGCTGCAGGAGGGTACAGGTGAGGGGCGGGCCGGGCTGGGCCTGCAGGGGGAGCACAGGAAGGGGTAGGGGACTGGGGGCTGGGGAGAAGGGCAGGTGAAATGGAGAGGTGAGCTGGTGTGGCCACAGAGTAGCGGGCAGAGGAGAGGGGATGGTGGAGCCTTGGGGAGCGGGAGGTAGCAGCCTGGTGTAGGAGAAACTGTACTTATGGGAGGAGGGGACCTGGTAGAGGGTGGCAATCGTGGAGACTGTGTGGCTGGTGGTAGTGATGGTGAGTTTCTCTCCCCACCCCAACCTACTCCCCTTCTCCCACAGCCAAGGTGTCCTGGGCAGACCACCACCCTGTGCTCCAGCAACAGCGCCAGGAGGAGCTTCAGGCCCGGCAGGAGATGTACCAGTGAGGAGGGGGTTACTGATGGGGGAGGGTGTGCCTAAAGGATGAGGGGCAGCTTGAGTGTCCTGGTCATGACAGAGATTAAAAGCCCCTGCCTCCACCTCTCCTATCAAAGCTGCTCCTAGGATCAGCAGCGTCTACAGGAACATATTAGAAATGCAAATTCTCAGGCCACCTCCAACCTACTACGACACTGAGGGTGGAGAGTGGGAATTTTTGTTTTGACAAGCCTTCCAGATGACTCTGGTGGCCACTGATGTTTGAAAAACACTGCTCTAGGGCCAGGTGCCGTGGTGGCTCACACCTGTAATCTCAGCACTTTGGGAGGCTGAGGGAGGCGGATCACCGGAGGTCGGGAGTTCGAGACCAGCCTGGCCAACAGGGCGAAACCCCATCTCTACTAAAAATACAAAAATCAGCTGGGTAGGGTGGCGGGCACCTGTATTCTCAGCTACATGGGAGGCTGAGGCAGAAGAATAGCTTGAACCCGGGTGGTGGAGGTTGCAGTGAGCCGATCACGCCATTGCACTCCAGCGTGGGGGACAGAGCAAAACTCCATCTCAAAAAAAGAAAAAAAAAAAAAGGAAGGAAGGAAAAGGAAGGAAGGAAAGAAAGAAAGAAAGAAAGAAAGAAAGAAAGAAAGAAAGAAAGAAAGAAAGAAAAAGAAAAAGAAAATGCTTTAAATGCCTTACCTTTGCTGGTGTCTTCCTTGCCCTGGGACTTTTTCATGCATCGGCTTGTTGTGTCCTCCCAGAAATCTGAGTAGAGCCAGAAACATGCCCTTCAAGCCCCAGGAAACTCACCCTCCAGGGCTAGCAAGGGGTGAGATGGGGGCTCTCTCTGTGCTCTGGGCTCAGCATTGGAGATCACAGGGGAAAACTGGGACTTGGAGATAGCAGAGGAGTTGGGGCCGCTAGTGAGGATTCCCTTGGCACAAAGCCAGGAACTGCATTCCGAAGCAGATTTTCAAAAGATCTTGATCCGGCCAACTCATCTGCTATCTAAAGCCTGGGCTGCAGGCTTTTGCTCCTGGTCTGTGGGATCAGAGCAGCCACAGGCTCATTTGGTTCCTGGTGATTCTCCATGTGTCATGAATTCC
Source organism: Pan paniscus (assembly GCF_029289425.2). NCBI lineage: Eukaryota > Metazoa > Chordata > Mammalia > Primates > Hominidae > Pan > Pan paniscus. The sequence continues at coordinate 65,712,153 of NC_073268.2, read as the reverse complement.
ACCCCTAAGGAAACCATTGCACCAAATCTGGCAGCAACAGCCCCAAGAGAGGGAATAGACATTGAGATCTACTGTGTCCATGGAGACCCAGAGTCAGCCTAGGCCCTGCCAAAACGAGCTGTGAGATCTTAGACCAATTTTTTCATCTCTTCAATTCTTATTTTCTTCTGTAAAAGAAACTAAGAATACCAATCTCGTTTGGGTTAGGAGGAACAAATGAGAAAATGGTTAAGAATGTAGGTGGTCAGCTGCTAAGTCTTGCACAACTGTGTGCTCTTGCTGTTGTTCCTGTCTTTCAGTTCACTCTGTTCCAACACTCTAGGCTCTTATAAAACGTACAGTGAGGTCTCAGATCCATTGCAACAGCATTGCCTGGGAGCTTGTTAGAAATCAGAATCTGCATTTAACCAAGATCTCTATGTGAGAGGGATTCAAGTCTGAGAGGAAGGGTTTGGCCACCACCTGGTGGCAGTGTACTTTAATTGCAAATTTTTCTTTGAAGTTGAAAGCTCAAACCCAAAAGCAAGTTTTGAATGAATCAAAGAATGAATGAGTGAGAGCATGACTGGCTAGGGGTCATCAAGTTTGCAGATACATGAATTTACCATTTCCCTGGAAGGTCTTTGGCTGTGTTGCTTGTTTGAGAATAGAATTTAGAGATGCCTCAGGCGGCTCCCCCTAAACTATGAAGGCTGAAGTGCCTCTCTATGGGACACCTACCAAAGGCAACTGAAACCTTCTGCGCAGCCCCTGTCCCAGGATAGTCTCGCCTCTACAAGATGCGTCTGTGTTAGTCGGGACTTCTGTAGTTGCAAGAACAAAAGCTAACTCCAACTAGCAGGCAGAAAAAAAGTTTTTCGGCCAGACACAGAGGCACTTACAGAAACACAGGCAGGAATTGTCCACCCAGTGGAAAATGGCCATAACTAACAGTCTGTGTTTACTGCTATAATCTACATATCCAGAGAGAGACCACCTCTCTGGCTCAGCCCCAATGGCAAATTCCCTGGAAAGGACTCTGATTGGCCCAGCTCTAGTCAGGTGCCCAACTCTGGACCAATCACCCTTGACCAGGGGAGCCATCTCACTGTGGGAAAATGGCAGCTCCTTTGCAGCCTCCTTGGGTAGAATGGAAGGGCAGCTCCCAGGAGGGCCCTCTTGGCTGAAGGGGTCTGGCTGTGACCAGGCCCCCCAAGGGGACTGCCACTCCACCTGCCCTAGCAAAGAGTCTCCCTGAGGCCTCTTGCTGACCACCTTCCCTCTCTACCCTCCAGGTGGAAGGCTTACAACCCAGGTTGGCCTCACTGCCTGGATGAAAAGACAGTGGAAGACTTGGAGCTCAATATCAAATACTCCACAGCCAAGAATGCCAACTTTTATCTACAGGCTGGCTCTGCGTAAGGATGCCCACCCTTCCCTGCCCCTGGGCCTCAGATGCCCTATGACCTCTGCCTTCTGCCCTCCCCTAGTCAGTTCCCCCACCCTCAGTGATATGAGTCACATAGTCCTGCCCAGGAAACAGCCTCCTTCCCACTACCAATCCCACAGAGCAACAGCTACCTTAGGGGTAGTGACTACCTTGGGCCTGGAGGCTGGTTCAGGATCCCAAGAGGCATAAGGCTGGCTGACAGGGAAGGGTCTCCCAGGGCCTCCTCCCCACTCCCCACCCCTCACATCCCCTAGCAGTTTTGCAGAGATGAAAATCAAGGGGTTGCTGGACCGCAAGGGGCTCTGGAGGAGTCTGAATGAGATGAAAAGGATCTTCAACTTCCGGAGGACCCCAGGAGCTGGTGAGGAGCTTGGGCCAGGAATCCTGACCTCTTTCCTGGGGCATCAGCTCCTGTGGCTGCCCAGAGTCTCAGAAAACCAAGCACCAATTTGCTATGTAACCCTGAGCAGGCCCTTGCTAGACCTTACTTTTCCCCACAGAGACAAAAGAGAATATGGACGTAGGGGATCCCTGACCTTCTAACGCCTTCTAATCCAACAGACATTTGTTGAGCTGCTACATATCAGACACCGGGTTAGGGGCTACATGGTTCTTCACGGGGCTCACAGTTGAGCAGGCCAGTTGGTGTTAATTAGACTCAAAATCAAATAATTCATTTCACTGTGAAACATGCTCATTGGATCCAGTGAGTGTGTAAAGGGGGCACCTGCCATACCCTGGAGAGGGCCCCAGGAAAGCTCTCCCAAGGGGGTGAACTATGCTGAGACCTCAAAGTTCAGTAGGCCTTAGCAGTGCCAAGGATGGGCCGTGGGGGCAGAGAGCAGTTCGGGGAACAGTGAGTGTGAAGGCCCTGAAGACAGAAGGATCAGCCACCTTTGGAGGAAAGAAAACACCACTGTGGTCAAAGTGTAATGAGCAAGAGAAGGAGGGCGAGAGAAGGAGCAGGAAGGTGCACGGGGGTCGCACAGGACTGTGTGGGCCATGGCAGGACTTGCGTCTTTCCTCAGCCCAGTGCTTGACTGGTTGCCAGCAGGGGAATAATGTGGTCACTGTGCACTGCTGGGGGGCAAGAGACTATGAGAATCTGCTATGAGGCTCTGGCTGTGGTCACCAGAGGATGGTGGCCTCAGCAAGGCAGTGGCAATGCAATGGAGAGGATGGGTGGACCGAGAGGTACTCAGGATGGAGAATCAATGGGATTTGATATGTGAGGGGTACTGCCAAGAGAGGTCCCCAGGCTCCGGCTGGGCGCAGTGGCTCACACCTGTAATCCCAGCACTTTGGAAGGCCAAGGTAGGTAGATTGCATGAGGTCAGGAGTTTGAGACCAGGCTGGCCAACATGGCAAAATCCCATCTCTACTAAAAATACAAAACTTAGCCAGGTGTGGTGGCATGGGCCTGTAGTCCCAGCTACTCAGGAGGCTGAGGCCTGAGAATTGCTTAAGCCTGGGAGATGGAGGTTGCACTGAGCCAAGATAGCCCCACTGCATTCCAGCCCGGGCAGGAGAGTCAGACCCTGTAAAGAGAGAAAGAGGTGGGGAGCGGGGGAGAGAGAGAGAGGAAGGAAGGAAGGAAGGAAGGAAGGAAGGAAGGAAGGAAGGAAGGAAGGAAGGAAGGAAGGAAGGAAGGAAGGAAGGAAGGAAGGAAGGAAGGAAGGAAGGAAGGAAGGAAGGAAGGAAGGAAAGGAAAGGAAAAAGGAAAAGGCGGAAGCTGAGGCAGACAGATCACTTGAGCCCAGGAGTTCGACACCAGTCTGAGCAACATGGAGAAACCCTGTCTCTACCAAAAAGACAAAAATTAGCCAGGCATGCTGGTGTGTGCCTGTAATCCCAGCTACTTGGGAGGCTGAGGCAGGAGGATCGGTTGAACCCAGGAGGCAGAGGTTGCAGTGAGCCGAGGTCACGCCACTGGACTCCAGCCTGGGCAACACAGCGACACAGTCTGTCTCAAAAAAAAAAAAAAAGGAAAGAAAAAGAAAGGGTCCCAAGTCTCCTCTGTAGGCAACTGGGTGGGGGATGGAGCTGCCACTTCCCAAATATCAGGCAATGGGACTGACCTGAGCTATAGGAATAATCTGTATTTGGCCTGCAACGTGTTGCATTTGAGGCTAGTGAGTTATTCAGGGGGAGTGTCAGGCAGACACTGGGATGCATGGGCTGGGGACTATGATTTGCTGCTGGGTGAAGAGGCAGCGACTGAAGACAAGGGGCAGGGGAGGTAACCCTGAGGACACACTGTGAAGATTAGCCAGAGGCCTGTGGGAGCTGGGGTAACCCCGTCCCCGTGTCCCCCACCCCCTCCAAAGCGTGCATTTGAGTGACCCCGTGCCCCTGTCCCCCACCCCCTGCAGAGCACGCATTTGAGTGACCCCGTGCCCCTGTCCCCCACCCCCTCCAAAGCATGCATTTGAGTGACCCCGTGCCCCTGTCCCCCACCCCCTGCAGAGCACGCATTTGAGCACTGGCAGGAGGATGCCTTCTTCGCCTCCCAGTTCCTGAATGGTCTCAACCCTGTCCTGATCCGCCGCTGTCACTACCTCCCAAAGAACTTCCCCGTCACTGATGCCATGGTGGCCTCAGTGTTGGGTCCTGGGACCAGCTTGCAGGCTGAGCTAGAGGTGAGGGGTGCAGGGATCTTGGCTCTGCACAGTCCCATCTCAGTGCCTTCACACCCGTCCCCTACTGGAGACAGAGGGGCACACTCACATTTGTTAGGGACCTACCGCGTGCTGCGTGCCAAGCACACTCTCCTGAAACACACTCCTCTCCCAGCCCTGAATCCTCTCCCTTCTACAACTGTACCCCCTTCATTTAGAAAACCAGGTGGCAGCCCCAGATCTCCTTTCTTCTGCAGAAGGGCTCCCTGTTCTTGGTGGATCACGGCATCCTCCCTGGCATCCAGACCAATGTCATTAATGGGAAGCCTCAGTTCTCTGCGGCCCCAATGACCCTGCTATATCAGAGCCCGGGCTGCGGGCCGCTGCTGCCTCTCGCCATCCAGGTATGCAGTCAGGCAGGGGCAGGGCAGCGTGAAGAAGAGTCAGGAGAATGGTTGGAAGACACTCATGGCTGCCTCTCTCCCCACCTGCCTCCCCCCAGCTCAGCCAGACCCCCGGCCCAAACAGCCCCATCTTCCTGCCCACTGATGACAAGTGGGACTGGTTGCTGGCCAAGACCTGGGTGCGCAATGCCGAGTTCTCCTTCCATGAGGCCCTCACGCACCTGCTGCACTCACACCTGCTGCCTGAGGTCTTCACCCTGGCTACCCTGCGTCAGCTGCCCCACTGCCACCCTCTCTTCAAGGTCAGTGGCTTGACAAGGTGGCCCAGCCTGTGCCAATGCCTCTGTGCCTCTTCTAAGCAGCCTTTCCTCACATGGCCCTATCCATGCAAGCTGGGATGCAGAGCCCCCGTCCGCTTCAGCAGCATCTCCTGGCACAACTCCCCTGGAAGCCTGCTTTCCAGCAGGCCCTAAGTAACATAAATGCAGCACCCCAGAAAGGCTCTCGAAGGGAGATCAGGCAGCATCAACAGCCATCATAGAAGCCCAAATCTTAGGAAGGGGAAGGACCTGGGGCTGGCAGGTGCCAAAGTTTGAACATGGCTTTGAGAGACCGACAAGTTCTCTGCAGATACTTCTGGGGTAGGGGAGGGCTGGGTGGGAGGCCCCTGTGCTCTAGGGTGGGTTCTGTAGGTTTCCTAGACCCTGCTAGCTTTCAGACGGCATGGATTCGAGGCATCTCCTCTGTGAAGGGCAGGATGGCCCCCTCCCAGGGTCCACCCACAGCCGCCGCTCAGATTCTCTGATCCTTCTAGACTTCTCCTGGGTCCCAGATGCGGGCCCTACTCTGTGCTCTTCTGTCCTAGCTGGTTCTTTCTGACTATCTGCAGCTTCTGGGGCCTGGCGCTCAGAGGTGGGCTCTGGTGGACGGCTCCACATTGCCAGGCCCACAGGCCCTGGTTTTCCTAGTGCCTTCCCTGCCTAGGGGCTAGGAAATCACAGGATGCCAGAGCCGGAAGACACAGGGCTCAGCCACATCAGCACCCACATTTGACAAAACAACCTGAGGCTCAGGGAGAGGAAGGAGCACGCCTGAGCTCCCAGAACAAGCTGCTGGTGGAGCCCAGCAGGAACTCCAGGGCTCAGACCCCTGTCCCAGGCTGCCTCCTCTCATTCTTTTTGCCTCTTTCCAAGTGACTTGCAGGGCTGGTGCCTGTGTGGGGGAAGGTCTGGGGCCAGAACAACCCAGGCCTCCCCTAGCTCTGCCATTTTCCTGCCATGCAGCTGCTGATCCCGCACACCCGATACACCCTGCACATCAACACACTCGCCCGGGAGCTGCTTATCGTGCCAGGGCAGGTGGTGGACAGGGTGAGAGCTGTGTTGGGGAGGGAGTAGGCAGGCCACTCCTTCAATGTGATGAATTTGAGGTCCTGGGGTAGGAGTGGCCCATCTCCCCGACACCAGTGCTACCTCCTGCTTCTGGAGCAAGGTCTGTAGGACCCAAGAGTCCTGTCTCTCAGTCCACAGGCATCGGCATTGAAGGCTTCTCTGAGTTGATACAGAGGAACATGAAGCAGCTGAACTATTCTCTCCTGTGTCTGCCTGAGGATATCCGGACCCGAGGAGTTGAAGACATCCCAGGCTACTACTACCGTGATGATGGGATGCAGATCTGGGGTGCAGTGGAACGGTGAGGGGCCATCCCTGGAGAGCCGAGGGCTGTTCGGGGACGTGGGAAGACAGGAGAGGAGACTGAGGCCCCAGGGAGGCTCATGTTGAGGAGGAGGGCCAGACATTCATGATGCTAAGCAGAGGCATTCCTCAGAGCGGGTCGGGGTTGGAGGCTGGACCTGAACCTGGATGCATTGCAGCTTTGTCTCTGAAATCATCGGTATCTACTACCCAAGTGATGAGTCTGTCCAAGATGACAGAGAGCTCCAGGCCTGGGTCAGAGAGATCTTCTCCAAGGGCTTCCTAAACCAGGAGAGCTCAGGTACAGGGACCTCAGCCCTCAGGCGCATTTGAGTGAGCCCATCCCGTGTCCCCCACCCCCTGCAGAGCACGCATTTGAGTGGCCCCGTCCCCGTGTCCCCCACCCTCAAGGCTCACCCTCAAGCCTCCGCAGCAGGGTCCTCAGGTCCCTGGAAGCCCCATCCCAGCCCAGCTCTCCTTGCAGGTATACCCTCCTCACTGGAGACCCGGGAAGCCCTGGTGCAGTATGTCACCATGGTGATATTCACCTGTTCAGCCAAGCATGCGGCTGTCAGTGCAGGGCAGGTGAGGAAAGGCCAGCGCCCGGGGTGGCAGGCTGGAGGTGACCCAGCTCCTCAGCCTCATTCTGCCCTCTCGGCCTTCAGTTTGACTCCTGTGCTTGGATGCCCAACCTGCCACCCAGCATACAGCTGCCACCACCCACCTCCAAAGGCCTGGCAACATGCGAGGGCTTCATAGCCACCCTCCCACCTGTCAATGCCACATGTGATATCATCCTTGCTCTCTGGTTGCTGAGCAAGGAGCCTGGAGACCGAGTGGGTGTGGGGCTGGGGGCCAGGCTGGGCCAAATTGGGGTAAGAGAGGGTGTGATGTTTACCCTGCTGGCCCAGACCCAACCCTGCCATCAGGTAGCGGGTCCCTTTGCCCCACTGACCCTCCAGTGGGACACATGAGCCTTGGACATTTCACAGTGAAGGTCAAATGGCCAAATGCGATGATGCGGAGCCACTCTCAGTAGCAAGGGGAACGTGTAATTATGCTCCTTGGAAATTCCGAATTGAGCTTTCATTCCCCGAAAGCTTCCCGCAGATAAGCTTTACATGGATATCTGTTTAAGAGGAGGGACACGGATCAGGCCCCATCGAGGGCTACTTCAGGTCCCACACTTGGGGGCTAGGGCCAGAGCTGGCTAAGGCAAGTTGCAGCTGCTCAGATAGTGGGGACCAGGAGTCTGGGATGCAGGACCTCAGCAGCCGCCTCACCCCACCTTGTGGTGGATCCTCAGAGGCCCCTGGGCACCTATCCGGATGAGCACTTCACAGAGGAGGCCCCTCGGCGGAGCATCGCCACCTTCCAGAGCCACCTGGCCCAGATCTCGAGGGGCATCCAGGAGCGGAACTGGGGCCTGGTGCTGCCCTACACCTACCTAGACCCTCCCCTCATCGAGAACAGCGTCTCCATCTAAATCCCAGGGGAACACAGGCCCAGATGACATCCCTTTGACCACATCGCTCTAGGATAACTGGCACCCAGAGAAAAGGACTCCCCAGAAAAAACAGGCCCCCATGTACCTCTCCTGGGACAACCAGACTCTGTAACTCACCCCCACCACCATACACACACACAAAAACAGAAACAAAATCAAAACAGAGAAAGCAGAAAATCTACCAAGAACAGAGTCTCAGGACAGAACCACTGAGTCTTTTGGAGGCTCCAAGCCTCAAAGTGCCCGCAGAGCCCACCTTGAGGGTTTTGCTAGTTGGTTTTGTTTTGCGTTTTACAGCCGTGGGGGGAAGCACATAATCCTGCCCCAGGGCCCACTAGCATCCACTGATTGGACCTTATGGTCACCCAACTCAAGGACAGCCACCAAGAAGTGGCTGCCAAAGAGACTGGGCACAGTGGCTCATGCCCGTAATCCCAGCACTTTGGGAGATGGAGGCGGGAAAATCATTTGAGGTCAGAAGTTCAAGGCCAGCCTGGACGACATAGCGAGACTCCACCTCTACCAAAAAATAAAAATTAAAAAACAAATTGGGCCTGGTGGTGTGTGGCTGTGGTCCTAACTACTCGAGAGGCTGAGGTGGGAGGACTGCTTGAGCCCAGGAGTTTGAGGCTGCAGTGAGCTATGATTGTGCCACGGCACTCCAGCCCAGGTAACCGAGCAAGACCCCGTTTCTATTAAAAAAAAGAAGAAAAAAAAAAAAAAAAAACAAGGCCGGGCGCGGTGGCTCACACCTATAATCCCAGCACCTTGGAAGGTCAAGATAGGCGGATCACCTGAGGTCAGGAGTTCAAGACCAGCCTGGCCAACGTGGTGAAACCCGGTCTCCACCCAAAATACAAAAATTAGCTAGGCGTGATGGCACACATCTATAATCCCAGCAACTTGGAAGGCTGAGATAGGAGAATCACTTGAACCTGGGAGGCGGAGGTTGCAGTGAGCCCAGATCATGCCACCGCACTCCAGCCTGGGTGACAGAGTGAGACTCCGTCTCAGAAAAACAAAAATGAAAACAAAAAATGCCCAAGAGGTTGATTGTGACCTACTGTCTCAGCTTTAAAGTGAACAAAACACTGAAAAAGGGTCACTGGGAGCCAGGCAGAATGAGAACACCCAGTCGGCACAGGCAGTGCCTATGTATACTTTCTTAAAAACATCCCCTAAAGTTAAAGACTTGTACGTTATAAGGCAGGTTCCGTTTCCAGAGAATCAGAAAACATTGTCATATCTCTAATCATACTTTGCTGCTAGATTTCATCTTCACTGATGGAATTACATTTCATACACATTCTTTCATTCTGTTTTTCTTTTTTTTCTGGCTCATATTCGGTGAGCATCCATTAAGGTAAAAAAATGTCCTTTAAAAAAAAAAAAACTCCCGTGGCGACACCTGGTAGACATCACCTTAATCAAATAATCCAGGTGAGTTCGGGCGTGGTGGCTCACACCTGTAATCCCAGCACTTTGGGAGGCTGAGGTGGGCGAATAACTTGAGGCCAGGTGTTAAAGACCAGCCTGGCCAACATGGCAAAACCCCATCTCTACTAAAAGTACAAAAACTAGCCGGGCTTGGTAGCAGGCGCCTGTAATCCCAGCTATTTAGGAGGCTGCGGCAGGAGAATCGCTTGAACCCAGGAGGCAGAGGTTGCAGTGAGCCGAGATCATGCTGCTGTATTCCAGCCTGAGTGACAGGGAGAGACTCTGTGTCAAAAAAAAAAAAAAAAAAAAAAAATCCAGGTGAACTTGCTTATACCATGTTGCTTTGCTCTAATGTTGTAAGAAGAGCACCTCATCTCTGTGGTTTCTTCTAGAAACTCATAACTACAGTCTAGTGATGAGAAAAATACAGACAAACCCAGATTGAGGGACATTCTGCAAAATACTTGACCAGCACTTTCCAAATTTTAAAATTGCCTTTGCTTTTTTGGTGTAAAAACAAAATGCATCCTTTACAATTCATCTAATGATTTCCATCACTACTACACATTGCAGGCATGAGTGCTTTTGTTTTTCAGTTTCACTGATTTTTATAAAACAATGTGGACAAAAATGCAATTTATATACTATAACTGCATAAACATTACCATTGGAAAAAAACAGAACAGTGCCTCAGAAAGGGTAGGGCTGACTGGCAAGTGGCATTTGACATGCTCATTCCTCATTGAGAGTGAGTATACCGAAAGTGATTTAGAGATATATGTATCTGTCAAACTTCTTTCCATCAATTCCTGCTAACTTAAGCAATAAAGGAGTTAATGGAAAAGAAATGGAGTTCCTTGAGAAGTTAAAGAGCTGACTATGCAGGCCAGGTGCAGGGACTCACGCCTGTGATCCCAGCACTGGAAGTCCAAGGCAGGAGGATTGTTTGAGCCCAGGACTTCAAGACAGCTTGGACAGTATAGTGAGACCCCATCTCTGCAAAAAAAATTAAAAAGTAGAGCGTGGTGGCTCACGTCTATAGCCCTGGCTATTCGGGAGGCTGAGGAGGGAGAACTGCTTGATCCACGGAAGAAGAGGTTGCAGTGATCACAACACTGCATTCTAGTATTCCAGACTGGGCAACAGAGAGAGATCTTGTCTCAAAAAAAAAAAAAAAAGGCCGGGCGCGGTGACCCACACCCATAATCCCAGCACTTTGGGAGGCCGAGGCGGGTGCATTACCTGAAGTCAGGAGTTCAAGACCAGCCTGACCAACATGGTGAAACCCCGTCTCTACTAAAACTACAAAAATTAGCTGGGCATGGTGGCAGGCGCCTGTAATCCCAGCTACTTGGGAGGCCGAGGCAGGAGAATCACTTGAACCCGGGAGGCAGAGGTTGCAGTGAGCCGAGATTGCACCACTGCACTCCAGCCTGGGCAACAAGAGCGAAACTCCATCTCAAAAAAAAAAAAAAAAAAAAAAGTTAATCATGCAGTTTCAGGAAAGAAACTGAAACCCAGGAAGCTCCAGGCATCTGGGGGACAAGGGACAAGAACTGATGGATGCTGTCCTCAGGCACTGCCATGGGAATAATGAAGTGCCTACCATTTTTCATCCTTGAGTTATTTGCCTCCATATTCAGTTCCGTGAGAGAGGCTGTTTGACTTAACACGGAGCAGCAGAGACCACTGGTTCCTGGAACAGAGAGAGTTTATGTTCACCCAATACCTCATGTACTTCCCAACATTTCCCAGCCTGCCTTAAAGTTAGATTGAGGCCATGTGACTAATTATGGCCAGAACACTAATTCGCAGAGGAATGATGTGTGTCCTTTCCAAGATGGGACAGTTACAAGCTGGTGTGCCTCCTTCATCCTTCTATTACCCCATTGCCTATCCCTCGGAGGCATTTCCAGCTGACCTAGCCATCCTGACCTCTATTGCTGGACTTCCAGTTCAGGAGGACAAGGTTCACAACTGCCCATCACAGCGCCGGCACACTGCAGGTGCTCGGTAAGTACGTGCTGAATGGAGGAATTAATGCACAAATAATTCCTAAAACCCTGTGGTGCCCATCGCTTACCTGTGTCTCCCCAACCAGACTGTGAGCTTCTTGAATGCAGGAGCTGGGTCTCACTCAACTTGCCAGGCCTCGTGCCCAGCACTGCATTGACACAGAGTGATACCCAACAAATGTTTGTTTAATGTTGGATGAAGGGAAAGTGATTGGATGGTTGCATGCGTGGATGTATTGGTGAGTTGGAGGGCAGTTGCACCCCAGTCAATAAACTGGTGTTTGTTTCAGTATATATCTTTTGGGATCAACTATCATTTCCAGGAGAAACTGCAGCGTCCAAGGCAGCATAGCCATGAAAATCCAAGCAGTCAGTCCCTAACCACCCTTGGAGAAGCCACCACCACCTCCTCTGCCCAGGGCCTGTGAGCTTGTGAGCCTGTGAGGTCCCCCCGCCACACACACCACACAACCCTAGCCCTAGAGCTCTCAGCTGGCCTCCCCGCCTTGAGAAGAGAAGGTTCTTCTCCTCTACGGAGAACATTCACTTCTACAGAGAACATTCTCTACAGAGAACATTCACCTCTAGGGATATCCAGTTAATGCTCCAGAATGGTGGTCTCCTTGGGCTATGATGGATAGTAAATAGATAGTAGATAGATAGATAGATGATGGATAGATAGATAGATAGATAGATAGATAGATAGATAGATATAGATAGATAGTAGATAGATAGAAGATAGATAGTAGATAGTAGATAGAGGATAGATAGATGATAGATAGTAGATAGATAGTAGACAGATAGTAGATAGAAGATAGATAGTAGAAGATAGATAGTAGATAGATAGAAGATAGATAGTAGATAGAAGATAGATAGATGATAGATAGTAGATAGTAGACAGATAGTAGATAGAAGATAGATAGATGATAGTAGATAGATGGATAGATGACAGACAGTAGATAGAAGATAGATAGATAGATAGAAGACAGTAGATAGTAGATAGATAGATAGTAGATAGTAGAAGATGGATAGATGATAGTAGATAGATCGATAGATAGATGATAGACAGTAGATAGATCGATAGATAGATAGAATATAGTAGATAGAAGATAGGTAGATAGAAGACAGTAGATAGTAGAAGATAGATAGATGATAGTAGATAGATAGATGATAGATAGTAGATAGAAGATAGATAGATAAATAGATAGAAGATAGCAGATAGAAGATAGGCAGATAGAAGATAGATAGTAAATAGATAATAGACATATAGCCATGCATTACTTAACGATGGGGATATGTTCTGAGAAATGTGTTAGGTGATTTCATCATTGTGTGAACACCGCGGAGTCTGCTAACACAATTTTAAATGGTAGCGCGTACCACACACCTAGGCTATATGGTCTAGCCTGTCGCTCCCAGGCTGCAAACCTGTGCAACATGTTACCATGCCGAATACTATAAGCAGTTGTAACACAATGGTAAGTATCTGTGTGTATAAACATATCTACACATTGAAAAGGTACAATTAAAATATATTGCTAAAGGTAAAAAGTGGTACACCTAAGTAAGGCATTTACTGAAGGCCTTGGAACCAGGGATGCCGATGGTGTAATGAATGGAGCTGCGGGACCGAAAGTCGCTGTGGGTGTGTCAGTGAGTGCATGGTGAGGGAATGTGAGGACCTAGGCCATTACTGTACACTTTTATGTGACTGGCAGCACAAAATTTTACTTAGACCAGCATCACCGCAAACATGTGAATAATGCATTGTGCTATGACATTATGACAGCTATGATGTCACTAGGCATTAGGACTTTTTCAGCTTCATTATAATTTTATGGGACCACCATTGTACATGTGGTCCATCACTGATCAAAATGTCATTATGTGGTGCATGACTATAGACAGATATATAAGGAGAAATTAGGGGAATTGGCTCACGTGATTATGGAGGCGGAGAAGTCCCACTATAGGCCGTTCCCACTACAGGCTGTCTGCAAGCTGGAGACCCTGGGATGCCAGTAGCAGCATGGCTCAGTCCAAGTCTGAGGGCTTTGGAACCACGGATGCCAATGGTGTAATTCTCAGTCCAAGACCAAAGGCCTGAGAATACTTCCACTGGTCAGAGGGCCACTGGTATGGTTCCTGGAGTCCCAAAGCCAGAGAGCCAGGGTTCTGATCACCAAGAGCAGGAGGAGGAGAGTGTCCCAGCTCCAGGACAGAGAGAAAGGGAGGAAATCCTTTTCTCCCTTTTTTCATTCCACCAGGACCCACAATGATTGGATGATGCCTGCCACATTGAGGGTGGATGTTTCCCACTCAGCCCACTGACTCACAGCAATCTCCCCTGGAAACACCCTCACAGACACAACCAGAAATAATGCTTTACCAGTTCTCTCGGTATTCCTCAATGCAGTCAAGTTGGCACTTGAACACATTAATGATGAAGTGTTATATAATATAGGTAGAAAACAAGTCACACCATGAGAAGCACATGATCCCTTTTGTTTTTTGTTTTTTGAGATGGAGTCTTGCTCTGTCACCCAGCGAGACATGCCACCATGTGGCATGATCTCAGCTCACTGCAACCTCCGCCTCCCGGGTTCATGCCATTCTCCTGCCTCAGCCTCCCTAGTAGCTTGGACTACAGGCGCCCGCCACCATGCCTGGCTAATCTTTTTTATTTTGAGTAGAGACAGGGTTTCACCGTGTTAGCCAGGATGGTCTCGATCTCCTGACCTCGTGATCTGCCCGCCTCGGTCTCCCAAAGTGCTGGGACTACAGGCGTGAGCCACTGCGCTGGGCCCCCTTGTGTGTTTTTGTTTTAAGTGAAGTATGTAAATCAATAGAAATGGCAAGGAAAGGTATGGAAAGAAGGATGCACACCTAGCTGTTGCTTGAGAAGGAGAGTGGGATTGTACAGCAGGGCCACAGTGAGGAGTAAAGAAGTGGGAGCCTTAAACTAAGAGAGAGAGAGAGAGAGAGAGAGAGAGAGAAAGAGAGAGAGGTGAAACCCTGAAAAGGAGATCTATTTGATTGCTTGAGGTACTCACAGGGAACAGCCTTGTTAAGAAAAATTATCCAAAACTGATGAATAGAATCAAGAGGACAACTGCCTGTCCTTTTAAAGATGTTTTCTTTTCTTTAATTTTTGGTTTTCCTTCTTTCTTTTTTTGGGGGGGGGGTGGTTTCTGGTTTTTGAGACAGAGTCTCACTGTGTCACCCAGACTGGAGTGCTATGGTGCCATCTCAGCTCACTGCAACCTCCGCGTCCCGGGTTCAAGAGATTCTCCTGCCTCAGCCTTCCAAATAGCTGGGATTACAGGCACCCACCACCACACCCGGCTAATTTTTGTATTTTTAGTGGAGACGGGGTTTCGCCATATTGACCAGGCTGATCTCGAACTCCTGACCTCAAGTGATCCTCCCACCTCGGCCTCCCAAAGTGCTGGGAGGGATGTTTTATTTTCTAGCACGGCATACCACTGTTTGACTTTTCTGTGTGTTATTAATAAAGGCCTCGATTTATGTGAAGTTCATGTAAATGATTTGTTCCTTTTTTTAAAAGCAAATAAACCGGAGATTATAGTTCATTGCTCTGTAGAATGTTGACTAGTTTCATATCTAACCCAACAATCATATCCTAACATTCCTTTATTAAATTGTCTGTAAGTGCCCGGCTCCTCAATTGTTCTTGAAACCAGCATGACCATCTGGCTGAGTCGAATAAAATATTTGACTTGTGAACATTCTAATTTGTATGAACCATGTTTTTAATTTGTTTGAAATCCCTCCCAGGCTGGAGGGAGAGCTACGTGTGCCACCCCAGAACAGTGCCTAGAACCCCAATCCCTTCTTCTCTCTGCCAGGTCCTCTTCCAGCCTCCTCTTTATCTTTGTGCCCGCCTTCCCCTCACCGCACCCCCATCCATGTTGGACATCCCAGGGGTGCCTTTGCTCACTACCCCAGGGAATGAGAAACAGACTCTTCTGTCCCCACCCGCATCCCCCACTGACCTAAGAAGGTGCTGAAGCCTGGGACAGAGACAAAAGTGGCAGAAATGGAGAGGGATGTGTGGGTTGAAATAGGGGGCTTGGATGTGGGCCCAGGTGGTTGAGGACCAGCCTACACTGTGCCCATTTAAAGATTAATAGTATATGCTTTAGAATAGTGCTTTACTAATATGATTATGAATCATAAGTATAATAGCTTGTGCTTAGTCCAACAATAAGAGAATCAGGCGGTGAGCTTGCTCCACTGACCACAGAGTGGAACAAACAACCACAGGAAGTCTGCGGAGCCTCTGAGCAAGAAAGTTGGCTTATTGCTCAACCTTCCACTTGAGTGCCTGAACAAAGGTCTCATGGGAAGGGAAGCGACCCCTGCTCCATTACCCGGGAGGGTACTGCAGGAGGCTGCTGGTAAAAGAGGAGAAGTCCTCTGCAGTAGGGTTAAGGAGGAAGCCTCCTATCTCCCGCATGTTCCCAGAGGCAAAGCAGCTGCTCTGCTGACTGTGCTCAGGAGTTGACCACTCCTTTGATGTACAGGCCTGTGGGTTTGAAGGGCTGTTTGCTTTCACGTCCTGTTCTGTTCTATTAGCCGCTTAGTTGGACTCTGATGATTATCTGTAAGTTAAACATAGAGTATTAGCTTACGTGGTGGAACAGTAAATAGTATTAACTGGCTAATGACGGACACAGCAGGCTCCGCCACCTCTCCCTATGCTCACCCAATGATCACCTCACCATCAGCCCACCCTCAGCCTATAGGATCAAAGGAACTGTACTCAATAAATATCAGTGGAACCCAGAGCTCCTGGCCTTTGCAATCTCCACGTTGCGATGGACCCTTGGACCCACTTTTGTTAACTCTTAAACTTTGTGTCTTTGTCTTTATTTCTTTTCTCATTCCCTCGTCTCCACCGGGAAGGGGAGAGCCTGCGGGTGGTGTATCAGGCCGGTTCCCCTACATCTTTGGCACCCAACACGGTCTCCTTGAACCCAGGTGAAGTTACACCTGAGCGTGGTCGTTGTGAAGAACGGTCTGTCCAGGAACTCCTGAGAACATGTGGTCGGCCTTGCGGTAAGCTTGTGCGCTCGGAGCATTCCAGGGACACCATGGGACAATCCAAAAGTAAACATTCTGCATATTTACATTTTATTAAGCTCCTCTTAAAGAGGGCAGGAATTAAGGCTAGCACAGAAAATTTGATTACTCTGTTTCCAACAGTAGAGCAATATTGTCCTTGGTTTCCTGAACATGGTACCATGGACTTCAAAGATTGGGAACAGGTGGGAATTGCCTTAAAACAAGTTTGTAAGGAAGGAAAATTTATCCCTCTAACAGCCTGGTCAAACTGGGCTATAGTTAAAGCAGCCTCGGAACCATTTCAATCGGAAAATGAGGCTTATCCTCCAGCAGAAAGAATTTCTGCAGAGGAAGGTGTTGATGCTGCTGGAGGAGAGGATAGTGAAGAAGATTTTGAGGAAAATACAGACAAACCTGGAGATAAGTTAATTTCTTTTGAGGAGCACGTGGGACCTTCAGCTGCTCCTAAAATAGAGAAGCCATATATGCCAAGATGTTTAAAATAAAGAAGAGCCTTGAGGAGCAGTCGGCTCCTCATTGGGATCATCCGGAGTGGCCACCTCCAATAAAGCAATGTAGCTTGGAGCCTTGGAGGTCTGAATCTCAAATTTGCCCTGTTTCACGAATGAATGAATTGTGGCCTCAGGAACCACGAGCGCATATGTTGTAGCACCAGTACAACATAAGGCTGCACTGCCATCTAATGTTAATGAATCGCCATTACAGTTTACTATTCGGCAGGCTAGATTAGCCGGAGATCTTGATGCCTGGCAGTTTGCAGTAGTTTTGCAACCCCCACGACAGCAAGGTGGAGCCCATCAGGCGGTATGGGAATCATTTTCTTTTAAGCTGCTCAAAGATCTTAAAGCAGCTGTTGGTCAGTATGGTCCCAATTCGCCTTTCGTCCGATCGCTATTGCAATCTGTGGCTCAGAATAAGCGATTGACTCCTTGTGATTGGGAGATTTCAACGAAAGTTACACTTTCGCCCTCCCAATTTCTTCAGTTTAAGACTTGGTGGACCGATGAGGCTCAAAATCAAGATCGAAAAAACCGTTCTGCTAATCCTGCTATTGCCATTACATTTGAACAACTTCTAGGAATAGGGGTCAATGGGGAACTGTAAACAACAATCAGGACTTCGAGATGGTGCCATTGAACAAATTCGCAATTGCTGTTTGAGGGCATGGGAAAAAATTCAGGATGTGGGAACTACTTATCCGTCTTTTAATTCTATTAGACAAGGCTCAAAGGAACCATATCCTGATTTCATTGCTCGCCTTCAAGACGCAGCTCAGAAGGCTCTCACTGATGAAAGTGCCAGGAAGGCCGGGTGCGGTGGCTCATGCCTGTAATCCCAGCACTTTGGGAGGCCGAGGTGGGCGGATCACCTGAAGTCGGGAGTTGGAGACCAGCCTGACCAACATGGAGAAACCCCGTCTCTACTAAAAATATATAAATTAGCCGGGCGTGATGGCACATGTCTGTAATCCCAGCTACTCAGGAGGCTGAGGCAGGAGAATTGCTTGAACCCAGGAGGCGGAGGTTGCGGTGAGCCGAGATCACGCCACTGCACTCCAGCCTGGGTAACAAGAGCGAAACTCCGCCTCAAAAAAAAAAAAAAAGAAAGAAAGAAAGTGCCAGGAAGGTGAGTGTAGAATTATTGGCTTGTGAGAATGCTAACCCTGAATGCCAGTCAGCTATTTACCCAGTGAAAAGAAAGATTCCGGTGGGAGTTGATGTGATTAATGAATATATCAGGGATATAATGGAGTTGGTGGAATCATGCATAAGGCTATGATAATGGTTCAAGCCACGACAGAGTTAAAAGTGGGAGGTCCAATTAAAAACTTTTCAGGCAATTGTTACAATTGTGGGCAATTTGGACACACAAAAAAGGAACATAAGAACAAATCGAACAAACAGGCAAGATATAATCAAATAAAAGAACCACCTGGCTTATGTCCCAGGTGCCAGAAGGGTAAACATTGGGCTAATCAGTGTCACTTCAAATTTGACAAAAACGGCCAACCGTTACAACCGCAGTCGGGAAACAGGAAGAGGGGCCAGCCTCAGGCCCCGCTCCAAACGGGGGCATTCTCACTCCAGCAGTTGGTCCCTCAGTCGGTTATTGCCTCTAGTCCAACCACCATCATTGTCTCTTGCCCAACCACCACAGTAACACAATTGGCGCCAGCTACAGCAGGGAGTACAGGCTTAGATTTATGTTTCCCAAAAGCTATCTCTCTGCTTCCAGGGAAATCCCCTCAAAAAGTCCCCACTGGAGTATTTGGCCCTTTACCTGATGGACAGTTGGACTTGTTTTAGGAACATCTAGTCTAAACTTAAAAGGAGTTCAGATTCATACTGGGCTGATTGATTCAGATTTTGTGGGAGAAATTCAATTGGTTATTAGTTCCAGTATTCCTTGGAGTGCAAACCCAGGAGATAGAATTGCTCAGCTGTTGTTATTACCTTATGTAAAAGTAGAAAAAAGTACAGTAAAAAGAGAAAGTGGTTTTGGCAGTACTGACAGTGAAGGAAAAGCAGCCTATTGAGTAAATCAAGCTTCTAAAAACAGACCTGTGTGCACAATGATTCAGGGAAAACAGTTTGAAGGACTGGTAGACACAGGTGCTAATATTTCAATTATAGCTCTAAATCAGTGGCCAAAAGCGTGGCCCTGACAAAAGGCTTCTATGGGCTTGATTGGAGTAGGCACAGCATCTGAAGTCTATCAAAGTGCTATAATTTTACATCGTTTAAGACCAGATGGGCAGGAAGTCACCATCCAACCTATGATTACTTTCATTCCCATTAATTTGTAGGGGAGAGATTTGTTACAGCAATGGGGTACAGAAATCACCATTCCCTCTGCAATTTACAGTCCTGAGAGCCAAAGAATGATGACCAAAATGGGATATATTCCTGGGAAAGGATTAGGAAAAAAATGAGGACGGAATAACCCAGCCGATTGAGGTCTCAGTCAAATTTGACCGAAGAGGAATTGGATATCCTTCTTAGGTGCGGCCACTGTTGAGCCTCCAAAGCCCAATGCATTAAAATGGAAAACTCCAAAACCTGTTTGGGTTGATCAGTGGCCGCTTCCTCAACAAAAACTGGAGGCATTACATTCATTGGCAAAAGAACAATTAGACAAAGGACATATTGAACCATCTTTTTTACCATGGAACGCCCCAGTTTTTGTAATTCAGAAAAAATTCGCTAGATGGCGTATATTGACCGACTTATGAGCGGTTAACGCAGCCATTCAACCGATGGGAGCTCTCCAACCAGGGTTGCCATCTCCGGCCATGATCCCAAAAGAATGGCCGATGGTAATAATTGATCTAAAAGATTGTGTTTTTTACTATTCCTTTGGCTCCTCAGGATTTTGAGAAATTTGCATTTACAATACCTGCCATGAATAACAAGGAACCAGCTACTAGATATCGATGGAAAGTTGTATCCCAAGGAATGTTAAATAGTCAAACTTTTGTTGGAAAGGTTATTCAGCTTGTCAGGGATCAGTTTCCTGATTGCTATATTATTCATTATGTTGATGACATTTTATGTGCTGCTGCAAGCAGGGACAGACAGATTGAGTGTTTTGCTAGGCTACAAGAAGTGGTGGGACTTACAGGTCTCGCTATAGCACCAGATAAAATCCATACTACACCCTATCATTACCTGGGAATGAGGGTACAGGAGAAAACAGTAAAGCCTCAAAAGGTGGAAATTCATAAAGAGTCCTTAAAAACCTTAAGTGATTTCCAAAAATTATTAGGGGACGTTAATTGGATAAGACCTACTTTAGGAATTCCCACCTAAGCAATGTCTAAACTGTTTGCTTTGCTGAGATGGGATCCAAATTCATGTAGCAAAAGAACTCTGATGCCTGCTGCAGCTGAAGAGTTACAAATGATTGAGGAAAAAATTCAAAGTGCTCAAGTCAGTAGAAGAGATCCTAGTGTTCCATTACAGCTCTTGGTGTTCCCTACTCTCCATTCTCCTATAGGAGTGATTGTTCAAAATGTTGACTTAGTTAAATTGTCCTTTTTAACGCACAGTATGACTAGAACTTTCTCAATTTATTTAGATCAAATAGCTATTCTTATAGGCCAAGTACAACTGAGAATAGTCAGACTCATTGGCACCGATCGAGATAAAAATGTAGTTCCTTTAAACAAAGCACAGGTTCGACAAGCCTTTATTAATTCGTCAGAATGGCAGTCAAATCTGGCTGATTTTGTTGGCAGTATAGATATTCATTACCCTAAAACTAAAATGTTTCAGTTCCTAAAAATTGACTACCTAAATTTTACCCAAAATAACTAGTTCCATTCCTTTGGAGGGAGCTGTAACTATCTTTACTGATGGCTCTCAGAATGGAAAAGCAGCTTATACAGGACTGGAAGAAAAGATTATTCAAACTCAGTTTCATTCTGCACAAAGAGCTGAGCTACAAGCAGTTATATCTGTATTGGAAGATTGTAATCAACCTGTTAATATAATCTCTGACTCTGCTTACGTATTCCAAGCTGCCAAAATGGTAAAAATAGCTTTAGTAAAACATATTTCTGATGATCAGTTAAATTTCTTGTTTAGTTCACTTCAACAAGCAGTTAGGACTCAAAATTTTCCCTTTTATATTACACATATTGAGGCTCACACAAACTTACCAGGACCTTTAACCCAATTAAATAATCAAGCAAATTTATTAGTGACGCCTGTTCTAACAGTGTCCGGCCTCTGAGCCCAAGCTAAGCCATCATATCCCCTATGACCTGCACGTATACATCCAGATGCCCTGAAGCAACTGAAGAATCACAAAAGACGTGAAAATGGCTGGTTTCTGCCTTAACTGATGACATTACCTTGTGAAATTCCTTCTCCTGGCTGAGAAGCTCCCCTACTGAGCACCTTGCGACCCCCGCCCCTGCCCGCCAGAGAACAACCCCCTTTGACTGTAATTTTCCACTACCTACCCAAATCCTATAAAAGGGCCCCACCCCTATCTCCCTTCGCTGACTCTCTTTTCGGACTCAGCCCACCTGCACCCAGGTGAAATAAACAGCCTTGTTGCTCACACAAAGCCTGTTTGGTGGTCTCTTCACACAGACGCGAACAGAAGCTCAAAACTTCCATTCCCTAACTCACGTAAATGCTGCTGGATTAAAAAATAAATATTCATTGACCTGGAAACAAGCTAAAAATATAGTACAACATCCTCAGTGCCAAGTGCTACAGCTACCCACCCAAAAACCTGAAGTTAACCCTAGGGGGCTTCAACCAAATGCAGTGTGGCAAATGGACATGACTCATGTCCCATCATTCGGAAAACTTTCTTTCGTACATGTTACTGTTAATAATTTTTCTCGGTTTATCTGGGCTACATGCCAAACTGGAGAAAGCACAGCTCACGTAAAACGACATCTATTATCTTGTTTTGCAGTCATGGGTGTGCCACACAAAGGAAAAATGGTCTAGTGGAAGGATACCAGAACCAAAACTTGGAAATTAAGAAAAATTATTACTTGGGGGAGGGGTTTTCCTTGTGTTTCACCAGGAGACAATCAAACACTCATTTGGATACCCAATAGACATTTAAAATTCTACAATGAACCCTACACCGACCGGTCAGAAGAAAGGAAAGAATCAAAAGAGAAAGAAGACCGGTCCCTTCGACCTGTCTTTTCGGGAGCTGAGGAAAATGGTGAGGCTGAGCGTCTCGGAGAAAAAACAGAAGACGGAGAAGACTCGCTAGGCTACACCACTGACATGGGGACAGATAAAGAAGCTGACTCAATTGGCAGAGGACACCCTAAAGGAGAAACAACTAGCGATTACACCGGGTAATATGATCTTGGCTGCCTTGATGGTAATCACCACGGCTAAGTCTCTCTGCTGTTTCAGCTAAGCAAAATTTTACTACTGGGCTTATGTTCCATTTCCTCCTTTGATTAGACCTGTCACTTGGATGGACTCCCCTACTGAAGTTTATACAAATGATAGTATCTGGATGCCTGGGCCGACTTATGATCGCTGTCCTGCATAGCCTGAGGAGGAAGGCATGTTAATGAATGGGATAATTGGGTATAAATACCCTCCAATTTGTTTAGGAATTGCTCCTGGATGTTTGCCATTACAAATACAAAGTTGGATGGTCTACGTACCTCCTCATAATCGTTCTCAACCTAGTTATCACGTAGTGAGTGGAATGTCTTTTCAACCCATCAGGACTGTAACAACTTAAGGGGATAGTTATTATCAGTCAAATATAAAAGTCCAAAATTACAAGCCTAAGGGATTGGCTTGCCCTAAAAGGAATCCGGAATGGTCAGAAAAATGAGAAATTCTTACTTGGGAAGTTTGTGTGGCAGATAATGCGGTAGTTTTGCGAAATGGTTCTCATGGGGTCATTATAGACTGGGCTCCTAAGGAATCTTTTGCTAGAAATTGCACCGGACAAAACGCTGGGTGCGCTGGGGACTCCTTTATGATCGAATATAGAAATGATCCATATAATCCCCCCACTTTAGTTAGAAGATTTGAATCAATATACCCATTAAAGTGGGAAGATAAAGATACTGCTCCCCCTCCACCAAAAATAATTAGTCCGGTCGTGGGTCTGGAACATCCAGAATTGTGGAAGTTGCTTATGGCGACCTCCGGAATGAGAGTGTGGAAAGGGGAAGCGTCCTGGGGAACAAAAGGTAATAAGCCACTCTTTACTATGCCTTCTCCCTCTGCCCACTCCCCCGCCCCTGGAAAGGAAGACCTCCAGGTGACGCTCCCTGAGGACTCGGGCCAGGTGCTGCTGCTGCGTTTGCACAAGGCGTCCCCCGCCTCCCCTCCCCTCTGCCTCCCCTCCCCCCCTCCCCGCCTCCCCACCTCACCCCTACCCCCTCCGCCCCCCGCCCCCCGCCCCCCGCCACGCTGCCTCGCCCCCCCTAGGTCCGGCCCAGACTCCGGGGTCTGCCGCTGGGTCCAGCTGAGGCTGCTGGGGACCCCCTCCGCTCCCCCTGCTACCAGTGGCTGGAGGGGGCAGGCAAAGGGCAGGGCCGGGGCTGCAGGAGGGGCATGGAGGGAGCGAGGGGGGCCAGGGTGGTCATGGGTCAGGGGAGGGGGGCTGGTGTGGACACAGTGGGGAGGGGGAAGGCAGAAAGGTGACATGAGGGGCACGGGAAGGAGGAGGTGGGATAGTTGGGAGGAACCATACTCAGGGAGGGGCGGGTGGAAGATAAGTGGGGGAGAGGGGAGCACCGGCTCTGACAAGAGGATTAGGTGGGGAAGTTGAGTGGTGGATCAGTGAGTGGAAGAGGGAGAAGCTGGTGGAAAGAGAACAGGCCTGTGAAGCAGAGGGGTTGGGGGCAGAACATTGTGGCCCAGTATTGGGGGTGGTGGGTGTAGCTATGTCTTCTCTTTCCTCTTCCCACCGACTTTACTCTTTGGTCCCCTCTGGCCTGGGCTGTTGAGTTGGGGCTCAGTGAACGGATGGGGACGACCTCAGGTGCTGAAGCAGGTGCTGAAGCAGGGTCTGCCGTAGGGGGAAGGTGGAGTGGGCAGGGCTTCTCCATCCCTAGGGGAAGAGGCAAAGCAGATGCAGAGGCCAGGGGCTGGCCAACACTCTGGTTCAAAGATGCTCCCACCCCAGATCTGGGGAGAGGAGGGGAGAGGCTGGGGGCTAAGATCTCCCTTTCTGCACCTGGATCCCCTCCGCAGCCCAGGCCATTCTGTCTTTGTTTCTGCAGGAACATTGCCCTGAAACTGCAGGGCTGCTGGGCAGCCAGGGGTCTGGAAAAGGGATCAGTGTACCTTCATCTTCCCCACACCAAGGTGTCAGGTCCGCAGGGTGAGGGAGGAAGGGCGAGGTGGCTGCGGCAGGGCCAGAGGGTCCTCGGTGGCCACCTTGTGGGACTGAGAACCAGAAAGCCAAAATTAGAACATTCTGGAAATCACAGGACTTGTTCTGTGCTGCCACCAGTTCCTACCTGTCCTTTGAAGAAGCTCACTTCTGCCCTGAGAATGTGCACGTCCTGCCATTGTGCTCGGCTCACTGCAACCTCTGCCTCCTGGGTTCAAGCGATTCTCCTGCCTCAGCCTCCTGAGTAGCTGGGACTACAGGCACCCACCACCACACCTGGCTTATTTTTAGGAGAGACCGGGTTTCACCATGTTGGTCAGGCTGGTCTCGAACTCCTGACCTCCTGATCCGCCCACCTCAGCCTCCCAAAGTGTTGGGATTACAGGGGTGAGCCACCGCACCCAGCCCAGCAGTGGCTTCTGTGTGGGAAGAAGGTCAGGGCTGAAGGACCCTGGGAGGATGCCCCACCCAACATGTCCTCTCTCATCGTGGGGTAATTGCCCATGTTTGCCCAGCCATTCTCACCTATCAGGGCTTTCAAAAGAATGGCCAAAGTAAGTTCTAACAACTTTGCTTCTTTGCCAAGGCAAGCACCAATGCTACTTTTCTGCCCTCTCTGGATGCCCGTGACTTCGGACCCACAGGAAGCCAAGCTCCTGAGGCAGATGAAATTCAGTCAGGGGACTGGGGTCTGTGTACTGATCTACACCCCACTTCATACCTACTTCTTCAAACTGTCCCCAACACTGGGAACACCTGTCCCTTGAATATCCTCAGCAATTTAAGGGGAAAAAAAGGCTGAAGCAGAAAGACTTTTTCCTTCCAAAATTGTGCCTGCTTGCTTGGGGGCCTAGGCATGCAGACTTGAAAATAAATCAAGCTTGGGTGGGGCGTGGTGGCTCCCACCTGTAATCCCAGCACTTTGGAAGGCCGAGGCAGGCCAGGCAGGGTGAGGAGGATCACGAGGTCAGGAGATCGAGACCATCCTGGCTAACACGGTGAAACCCTGTCTCTACTAAAAATACAAAAACAAAATTAGCCAGGGTGGTGGCGGGTGCCTGTAGTCCCAGCTACTCTGGACGCTGAGGCAGGAGAATGGCATGAACCCAGGAGGCGAAGCTAGCAGTGAGCGGAGATCGCACCACTGCACTCCAGCCTGGGCGACAGAGAGAGACTGTAGAAAGAAAGGAAGAAAGGAAGAAAGGAAGGAAGGAAGGAGGGAAGGAAGGAAGGAAGGAAGGAAGGAAGGAAGGAAGGAAGGAAGGAAGGAAGGAAGGAAGGAAGGAAGGAAGGAAGGAAGGAAACTAAGCTTAGGAGGCCGAGGCAGGTGGATCACCTGAGGTCAGGAGTTTGAGACCAGCCTGACCAACACGGCAAAACCTCGTCTCTACTAAAAATACAAAAATTAGCCATGCATGGTGGCAGGCACCTGTAATCTCAGCTACTCAGGAGTCTGAGGCAGGAGAGTCGCTTGAACCTGGGAGGCAGAGGTTGTAGTGAGCCGAGATTGCGCCACTTCACTCCAGCCTGGGCGAAAGAGCGAAACTCCGAATGAATAAATAAATAAATAAACAAACAAGCAAACCAAGCTGGAAGATTCAGTAGTGCTCACTCTCCAACATCCTTGTTGCCGCTGGGTGCACGATGCATTTAAACTATACAGGTCAAACTCTTGGTTCAGAAACCCTAGCACCAGTGCCACGCCCCAAAGCAATGCAACCTCTTATTAAATGATCACTCTGGTTTAACAAATCATCCACACTGCCTTGTGGCAAAGTAGCAGGAGAATGGGACCCGGGACTGGTGAGTTTTGGCAGGGAATCAAAAGGGCCTCTCTGGAGCAGAAGCCTGGAAGGACGGGCCGTGCTGGTATCCAGCATTCTTTAGTATTCCAGTTTTCTCAAATTCAACTTATCCTAGGTGAGGTCTTAGTGCACATCACAGAGCATGTTAGGCTTCCCTCAAAACGGGTGGGGCCAAGGGAGTTCAGATGACTCCTCAGGCAGAAACCAAACCTGCGATCCTTTGTTTTCTAAGAAAACCACTTGGAAAAGTAAAGTCATCCAACCCGTTGTGGTAGGGAGGAGGGAAGCCCAGCCCAGCCATCAGCATCAGGAAGTGGCTATGCTGGGAAGTTGGAGATGGGTCTGACAGTGGTGGCCATGCTGCAGGCAGAGGACCAGGGTGACTCTCCCCACGCCTACCCTCTGCAGAGTACGCATTTGAGACTAGAAGGAGGATGAGGACACCTTTTTCGCCTCCTTCACCTCCCAGTTTCTGAATGACCTCAACTCCATCCTGATCCACTGCTGTCACTGACTCCCAGAGAATTTTCTGGTCACCGATGCCATGATGGTCCCTGCGCTGGACCCTGGGACCAGTCTGCAGGCTGAGCGGGTGCCAGTGGAGGGAGGGGCATTGTTCTGAGAAGGTGAGGGCTGCGGGACAGGGCTGAGTGAGGAATGTGCTCTCTCCTGCTACTTTGCCAGGAGCCATGCATTGACAGGCCCTCCCAGCACAGAAACTATAGTGATGCGTTGGTTGCCATGGTTTCCGAGGATGCTCTGCAGCTAATCTGAGTGCCCCCCAGAGCTGCTGCTCTCCCCTCCCTGGGCTACTGGGATGGGGTGTGCTGTGACCCCAGGAGGGTGCATTTCGTGCTGACCTCCAGCGGGGCGCACTTCTCTCACTGTCTCTCACTGATGCTTGGGCCTGGCCACAGCAGAGTCACCTTCAATACTTGGGTGGGGGAAGAGGGGAGGGGCTTCTTTCTCTGGAACCACAAAGTGGCTCTGAGTTGGAACACCCCACTGGCTCCAGAGAATGAAGTTCCTTTAAGTGAAATACTCCAAGGTTCATAATAACTCCCCCTTCCTCACCCAAGCCTG
Organism: Pan paniscus; assembly: GCF_029289425.2. Lineage (NCBI taxonomy): Eukaryota > Metazoa > Chordata > Mammalia > Primates > Hominidae > Pan > Pan paniscus. Next base: position 65,685,207 of record NC_073268.2, on the reverse strand, counting down.
CTCAGCCCTCCTCCTCCTCCACTCCTCCCCTAAAGGGGCTCTTTGTACCTGGTGGACCATGCCATCCTCTCAGGCCTCTACCCCAGCATCATTCATGGGAGGCCCTAGTTCATGACCGCACCCCTGATCCTGCTGCACCAGCGTCCCAACGGCAACAGGCCCTTGCTATCCCTTGTCATTCTGGTCAGCCAGGCAGGGCCTCGGTGGGCTGATGGGTGGGGTGGGGGAAGTCTATTACATCCTCAGGATGACTGAAAGGTTGCCTCCTCCCAATGCCGCTGTGCCTGGTGACATCACCTCTCCAATCCTACTCAGCCCCTCTCAAGTTTGTCTTTCTGTTTTGTCCTCTTTGATTTCCGTCTTGATAGAAAGTTTATGATACTCAAGAGAACAAATTGCCCCTTGACAGGGTGTCAGAATCAATTCTACTAAGTCACGCACCTTTGGCAGTTCAACCGTGTTCCTAATAGTTAAAAACATAACCCCTTCGGGAAGCGTCCACACCGTCCCTTCCCATCCTTCCAGTCTGCCCCACACAACTGGGGCTCTGGATGACCGGACTGGTACAGGGAAGTCAGCCAACACGATGCCTTGGGTCACTTCACCTCTCAAGGAGATTATTCTCATCAACCTTGTCTTACTAATGAGGAAACTGAATCACAGAGAGGTTAATAAACTTTCCCAAGTTCACACAGCTGGTCAAAAGTCGTGTGATTTTGTAGCAGGACGAGCCGCAGACAAAACCCCTCAGACATCAAGTTAAAGAAGGAAGGGCTTTATTCAGCCAGGACCATCGGCAAGACTCGCGTCTCAAAAACCGAGCTCCCAGAGTGAGCAATTCCTGTCCCTCTTAAGGGCTTACAACTCTAAGGGGGTCTGCTTGAGAGGGTCGTGATCGATTGAGCAAGCAGGGGGTATGTGACTGGGGGCTGCATGCACTGGCAATTAGAACGGAACAGAACAGGACAGGGATTTTCACAGTGCTTTTCTATACAATGTCTGTAATCTATAGATAACATAACCGATTAGATTAGGGGTCGATCTTTAACTACCAGGCCCGGGGTGTGGTGCAGGGCTGCCTGCCTGTGGATTTCATTTCTGCCTTAGTTTTTACTTCTTCTTTCTTTGGAGGCAGAAATTGGGCATAAGACAATATGAGGGGTGGTCTCCTCCCTTATTCTGGCCCCATGGACCTGGTGATGGGCTGCCCTTCCCCAGTTTCTGCCCAGTGCCTGCCCTCTCCTGTGCCCCCACTCCAGCTCACTCAGACACCCAGCCTAGACAGCCCCATCTTCCTGCCCAGTGACCCAGCTGAAGACTGGTTCCTGGCCAAGACCTGGGTGTGACCCTCAAAGTTCCTGGTGCACAAGACGGTCACTCTTCTACTTCGAACCCACTTTGTGGTGGAGCTTTTGCTTTGTCCATGCTGTGGCAGCTGCCCATGAGCCACCCATTTTCAAGGCAGGGAGGAGCCCTCCTCTCAGTGCCCACAGCTGTGGGAGACCTGGGGCTGCCTGATCTGACCTCTGACTCCGGCTTCCCCTTTCTTCTGCACCTTCCACATCAACATCCAGCCCGCACTGGGCTCTTTGTACCAGGAAAGCTCATCCACCAGGTCAAGGCCCTGGAGGCCTGGGATCTTGGGGTGAGCACAGAGGGCCTGGGGAGGCCTGAGATTTGGTCCAGAGCCCCTCCTAGCAGCAGGAGTGGGCTCTCTGCTCATTACAGTCAACATTGTTGGGACAGATGGGCTGCCTGGAGCTGATCACCAAAGGGCTGGCAGCTGCCACCTACCACTCCCTCTACCTGTCCCACCAGCTGGCTGACTTCAAGGTCCAGGACCTCGCCCGCTACTACACTCCAGATCTGGGCAGCCATGGAGAGGTGACACTCCCCTGGGGCCTGAGGGCTCCAACCCTCTCACCCTCGGCTAGACCCCTGTTGGTTTATTCAACCTTCCCCCAGCCTCCTTCCCAAACACACTGCTGTCTCCAAACCCTTCCTGTTTACTCTTGATCCTTCCCAGCTGTGTTGGGAAGTTATTTAACCTCTCTGTGCCTGTTTCCTCATCTGACAATGAGGGTAATAAGAGCACCTATGGTATAGCTTATTATTCTTATTCAATCCAAAACCCTAAGAACAAACCCCAGTGCACAGAAAGTGCTCTCTGAGATTAGCTATTAAGATTATTATGCCGGGCGCGGCGGCTCACACCTGTAATCCCAGCACTTTGGGAGGCTGAGGTGGGCGGATCAGTTGAAGTCAGGAGTTCGAGACCAGCCTGGCCTACATGGCAAAACCCCATCTCTACTAAAAATACGAAAGTTAGCTGGGTGTAGTGGTGGGCGCCTGTAATCCCAGCTGCTGGGGAGGCTGAAGCAGGAGAATCACTTGAACCCAGGAGGCGGAGGTTGCAGTGAGCAAGATCGTGCCATTGCACTCCAGCCTGGGCAACAAGAGCAAAACTCCGTCTCAAAAAAAAAAAAAAAAGATTATTTTTCACCTCATAGATAAAGTCACTGTGTCTCCAGGTTTTTCCGTTGAAATCTTCCTCATAGGAGACTGCCTTGGGGTATAGCTGTGGCCTCCACCCCAATGGCCAGATCCTCTTAACATCTGGCCTCCCACGGGTTCCCAGCTTCTGCCACCAGCCTGCATAATGGCCTCCCTCCAGCACCGAGATTGATGGCGGTGCCGCTGCCCATTAGCCTCGAGTGGTGCCCAGTGGCTCGCCACATGCAATGCTGCATTCCCTGCAGCTCAGCCCCTCTGAAATCTGCCCCTACTTCCATTCTTCCACCTCAGCACACACTGGGCCTAGGGAGACGAGGCACCCTAATTTCTCCCTCTCTCCCAATTCAAATTCTGCCCCTGCTTCAAGCCCAACTCATGTCCCACCTCCCCCTTGAAGTCCTCAGGGACTCCCCCTATATGAACATCCACAGCAGGAGCTCCTTCCTCAGCAGGGGTCTGCACATCCTACTATGGCTGGGGATGGAGGGCCCTTTGGGAACCAGTGGATGAGATGAACCCAGTCAGCCGGTCCTAAGGCAGATGGACCTGGTGTCTCATCCTTCCCTGTGGTTTGGAATCCAAATGCCTGCAGGACCAGTGAGCAGAGAAAAGCTAAGGAAGAAGAGTGGGCAGGGACCGTGGCCAGTGGGAAACTCATGTTTGTCTGATGGGGACAGTGGTGACCCAGCTATCACTGTGACCAGATCTTCTGATTTTTCAGCAGAAACCAGACATCTTCTAATATTTAAATGCTGGCAAGTGATTCAACTTGAAAAACAAACAGAAAAACCTTGCCAGCTGATCAAAACACATCTGCAGATCAATCATGGCCCTCGGGCCTCTGTTTGCATGGCATGGTGAAGAGCACAGCCTCCCGGTTTGATCTCGGCTCTGCAGTTCACTCTGTGGTTGGCTGTTTTCCTTCCTTGGCCTCAGTTTCCCCCTTTGTGGGCAGCAGGTCTCAGTGGCCCCTTCCAACCCACTCCCCTGTGCAGTGTTGGCTCCCGGCTGTTAGTCACCGTGTATTCCCGACCCCCCAGCTTTGGGACCAATATTGTTAACATCTACTACCCGGACGATACGGCAGTGAGCAGGGACTCAGAGCTCCAGGCCTGGGTCAGGGAGATCTTCCAGGAGGGTTTTCCAAGCCAAATGCTCTCAGAGGTGGCGTCCACTGCCCCAGGGCAGCAGCCTCTTGGGTCTCAGCTCTGTTCTCTCTACCCTACTCCCATCTAGGGGGTCCCCTCCACCCTTGGCCACTGTGCTGGGCTCATCCGGTGTTTCAAGATGATCATCGTCACCTGCTCAGCCCAACATGCTGCCATCAACAGCGGCCAGGTGAGCCACTGCCAGACCAGGGGGACAAGCAGGGTCACGGGAGGAGCAGCCCTAGCAGCACTGGAAGCTCTGTACTGAGTTTGCGGGGGTCGGTCTGAATTCAGTGCCTGGATCCCCAATATTCCTATCATCCTGTGGCTTGCCCTGCCCACCGCCAAGGGCCAGACAGAACAAGCAGCCTCACTCCCTGCGGTCGATGCCACACACCACACCCTGGTGCTCCTGTGGGGGGTCAGCAATGAAACCAAGGCCACCATAAGCAAGGCCCAGGAGGGGATGGCTGGGGTCTCAGCTTCTAGAGAGTGGGAACATTGAGGAAGGGATCCTGGGGACAATGGCTACTAGGAGGGTGCACTTAGCTTAGCAGGCTGGGCTCCTAGGTGGCAGGGCTTGCAGCCACTAGGTTGCTGGTGGGTGTGGTTTAGGGTGCTGTGGATTCCTAGTAGGGGGAGTTTAGAGTGGTCTGGGCTTCAGAGTGAGCCGGGCTTGGGGTGGTCTGGGTTTCTTGTGGCCCGCAGTCTTTTGTCTAGGTGGGCGGGTGTTTTATGTTTCAAGTTGGATGGGTCTGGAGTGGTCCCGGACCCCTACGTGGGCTGGGCTTGGGTGGACTAAGTCCCCTGGGAGGGAGACTTAAGATGGAACAGAATCGTTGTGGGCTGAAAATGCAGCCGGCCAAGGTCCCAGCCTTTCCGTCTCCCCTCCTGGACACCTACCCAGAGGAGCACTTCACCGAGAAGGCCCCGCGGCAGAGCCGCCTGGCCCAGATCTCGGCGGACGTCCTGGAGTGGAGCCGGGGCCTGGCGCTGCCCTACTCCTACCTGAACCCCGCGGCCGCAGAGAACGGAATCGCGGTGAGAGCGCGCGGCGCGCACAGCCTGCACCTGCACCCCGCGGCGCCAGCCCTGCCGCCAGCGCCCCAGTAACTTGCCGCGCGCATTCACAGCCAGACCCAGGGAAAGGAAGGTTTTTTGTTTTTTTGTTTGTTTGGTGTTTTGGTCTCTGAGGTTTTTGTGGTTTTTGCTTGTTTGTTTTGTTTTGTTTTGTTGAAAATAGTAGGGCACAGAATGGGGAGAGGAGAGACGGGAAGCGCGCTCCTAAATAGAAATGCTGTTCTCAATCAGCACCGGGTCCAGGTAGTAGTAGGGGATGGGAAGGCACTTGTTGCGCTGGCGGATGTCGTGTGAGATCTGGTTCAGGCGCTGGCGGAACGCCTCTATGCTCCTCCGCGGGGCCTCCTCCACGAAGTGAATGTCCGGGAAGTGTCCCAGGGGCCGCTGCGGGCAGAGAGCTCGACAGCTGGGACCAGGGCCGGCCAGCACCCCCTCCTCCTGCCGGTGGCCCTGGCCCCTCCACCCTTTGGTTTCAGTGGCCTCTCACTCCCTGCTCCCCTCTTGACGCCGCTAGTTATCCTCCCCCATCCCCGGCTTCTGGTCCCCTCCCTGTGCTCAGAGTCCCCCATCCCGTCTCGCACCCTGTCGTCAGGCTCTCGGCTGAGGGTCCAGAGCACCAGCAGCGTGATGCACGTGGTCTTCACATCCGGCAACGTGTCCATGAAGGTCTCCAGAGTGGTCAGCCCCTTAGTCTGAATCGGTGGATTCCGCATGGACGCTGGGAAGTTGGGCATCCAGGCGGTGAACTCCATCTGGAGGTGGGATAGAGGCGCGGGTCTGGGTGGAAGAGTACCTCAGGAGTTTCCTTCCACCAGGTGCTGACCACCCGCCCTCTAGTCGCTGAGATGGACTCCCCGCCCTTGGCGCTGAGGCTGGGCTGGGTTGGTTAGACTGGGGGTGGGGCTGGGTGTGGGGCTGGGGCTGAGAGTTGGGGCTGAGGCTCGGTTTCCGTTGGGACTGGAGTTGAAGCTGGAACAAGTTGAGGCTGGACCAGGGATTATGGCTGAGGCTGGGTTTGAGGTTGGGGCATGGACGAAATTTAGAAAGTCTGAGCCTGGGGCTGGGCCTGGGCTGGTGAGACCGCCGGTACCTGGCCTGTGTTGACAGCAGCGTGCTTGGCAGAGCAGGTGTAGATGACTATGGTGACATATCGGATCAGCTCAGGCACGGTTCGCAAGCACCTAGGGAAGCCTGACCGGCGGGGTAAAAGCCCAGGCGACGTCAGTCGTGCCCTGGTACTGGCTGCCCGGCAGAGGGCGCCACCATGCCCCGCTCTCACCGTTTTGCAAAAGCTTCAAGCTGCCGCATCCGTACCCTCATCCTGCCTGCGTGACCCTCCTATGGCAGCAACCCCATCTCCCCTAACCCAGATCATAAGGCTGGGGACGGAGGACTTGGCCAGAAGTCCTCCAGGGCTGCTCCTGGCCCCTGCCTAACCAGTGGCCCTCAGATCTCTCTTCCAGTTTCCCTGGGGATGCCGCTCTGGTCCCAGACCTGGGGATGTTGGGAGAGGCAGGAGGCTTTCCTGGGTTCCTTTGGAAGAGTCCTGCCCCGACTCAACCCAGCGCCCCCTCTCCACTCCCTCCCATCACCTCCTTCCAGACTCTGTGCCCACTCCAGATGGATTTCTCAGTCCCACACATCTTCCCTACCAAGCTGCTGGCTTCCCTTTCCTGTTGTCCCGTGTGAACCTCAGGTTGCTTCTCTTTCCTGTTGTCCGGTGTGTCCTGGTTGCCATGGTGATCTCAGGTTCCAAAAGTCCCACATATTCAAACCAGACCCATCATCTTCCTCCCTAACCGCTCCTCCTTTTAGCCCCCAGCTCAATGGATGACCTACATCACGTATCCAGTTGCAAAAGTCTGAAACGTGGAGTCGCCCTTGGCCCCTCCCTCCCCTCCCCCTCCCCTCACCACCAAACTCAAACCATCACCCAGTCCTGTCATTTCTAGCTCTGGAATTCTCTGTGGCATCCCCACAGCCCTTACCCTAGTCAGGTCCCCAGTCTTCCCTCCTGGACACCACAACAGCTTCCCTAACTGTCTCCTGACTGCCAGTGCAGCCTGATATTCTAGCATACAAGTCTGATCTCCTTGCAAAACCCTCCCTGGATCCCTCTGGCCCTTAACCAGGCTGTGCAGCCTGGCCGTGGCTCACGGCCTCAGCCTCAGCCCATTGGGAACCTCCCCACGTCCCACGCTAAGCTCCAGTTGCAGAGAACGTGATTACAGTAAGCAGCTCCTGGAACTCCCTATGCTCTCTCTGGCTTTCTCGACTTTCCACATACTGCTCCCATGCGGAACTCTCCGTCCCCATCCTCAGTCATCTCGAGGCTAACCTCTCCATCCTGCAGATCTTAGCTAGATGTTAGCCAAGAAGTTAGATTTCAGCTAGATCTTAGCTTGCTGCTCCTGCCCTGTCTTCTCTCCACTACCCCTTCCCAAAGTGGGTTAGGCGCCTTCCCTGGGCTTCCCCACAACTTACTTTAGGGAAGTACCTGCCACCCCAGACTGTGAACTCCTTGAAGGCAGGCACCTTCACCACCTGTCTTTTTCCCTTTTGCCTCCTCAATAACCAGCACAGTGTTGCATTGTGGATGCTCACTGGATATTTGTTGAGTGTGTACCCAGGTGGCGGGACCTCAGGGCGCTTTCACCCCTCTCCTGGAGCTGCCAGCTCCCTGGCCTCCTGCCCCTTCCCGTTGGAGCTCATACCCCATTTCACAGTCCACAAAGATTTGTTTCTGGGGTGGGGCTGGGACCCCTCCAGATCTCTGCAGAGATGACCCACAGCCCCTAATCTCAGACAGGGACCCATTGCCAGCCACGTTTTCTTCCCCAACCTCTCTGAGATGCCACTGCTCCAGGGGCCAGAGAAGAGCCTGTCAAAATCCTAGGGCAGCAATTTGGTCTCCTTCAGTCTACAATAAAATATGTTCTGATCCAGCCCAGGAGGGCCCTAGCAGACCTGCCTGGGGGCTGCCCCTCAGTCCCAGCTCCCCCTGATTGCCCAGGTGTCCAGGCCCATACCTGAGCTCTCCCGCCCCAGGAGGCACTCTTTAAATATTTCCTGCACCCAGGACTGCAATTCCGGATCACTCTCCACAGCTGCGTCACTCGGGTAATAATAGGTGATGATCTCCGTCACATACCTGACCAGGGGACAGGGCCTCAATTTGGATCCTCCTCCCCTCCCACTCCTCAGCCAGGCTTCTCCCACCTCCCCCAGGGTGCCCTGACCTCAGTTGGCCCCAGAGCTGCCCCAGGCCTGTGGAAGGGCAAGTCCTGTGGGGCAGAAGTGGAGAGGATGGCTTGGCAAGGTCAGAACACACCCAGAGCACTCCCTTATAAGGGATGGGCAAGGCCTACAGGCATCTCAGATCCCAGAAGCGATTTGGCCAGCAAAGGTGGGCTGGGGACCCAAGCAAGGAAGGGGCCTGCTGGGCTGAGGGTGTAGGTGTGATGGACACACAGATCCCAGGCCCCTTCCCCAAGGCCAAGCCCCTGGATGACACCAGACCCACACTCAGTTCTCTAGAAGCTCCCCACACCCTCTCCAACATCCCAGGGTGTCCACCCTGAGAGCCACCCACTGCTGTCCTGAGCTCACTTCTCCAGTGCATTCCACACCGCCAAGCTGTCATCGCGGTAGTAATATCCAGGCAGGTCCTGGACCCCACGCTCCACAAAGTCATTGGGGAGGTAGAGGCTGTCATAGGTGAGCTCCGACAGAGCCCGTACCATCACCCCAGCAAAGCCTTCCACGCCCAGGGACATGCCCTGTGAGGGAGGAGGCAGATCCTGGAGCCGGACAGGCATCCCTGGCACCCCTTCAGGTCCTCTAGGATCCCAGTAAGTGCCCCTGTAACCCCTGACCCAGCCCACTCCACCTCCAGGAACAATCCTGCTCCGGGCCAGCACACCAGCCCTGCCTCTGCTCCTTTCTAGACAGGAGAACCAACTTCATCCAGCTCCCTCCCTTCATGCCCCCTCATGATGACCCAAAGGCAAATGGGAAGTCCTCCTCTTCATCTAACTGCAAAGGCCAGAGGAAAACAAATGTCTCGTTGGGGTTGGGGGCAGAAGTCTTACCTTGGCAGAGAGCCCCCCCTCATTGAGGAGAACGGCCCGGCCAATGCTGTTGATCTGGACGGTGTATCGGGTATGGGGGATGAGGAGCTGTGGGGAGAGCAAGGAGGATGAAGAGAGAGGGCTGAAGTGGCCCCCAAAAGAGCTCAGCTCCCCATTTCTGTAACATCAGATCTGCTCACTCTGGGAAGTCCCTATGCCAAGCCCTCTCTTGTGGTCCCCAGATGCCCCCCAGGCTGACTGGAGTCTCTCTGACTGCTCAGTGGGCCTGGGGGTTTTCGGAGGCCAGGTGAGGGCCATGATGCCTGGGGGAGGCTCCTTCTCCCAAGCCCATACCTTGTAGAGGGGGTGGCACATGGGCAGGTTCCTCAGCAAGGCCAGGCAGAAGGCCTCGGCAATGAGGTGGGTCTCCAGCAGGTGGGCGATGGCCTCGTGGCTGTAGAACTCCGCATAGCGTACCCACGTCTTGGCTAGCAGCCAGTCCCACTCAGAATCACTGGGCAGGAAGATGGGGCAATCTGGCCCAGGGGTCTGGCTGAGCTAGGGGTGGTGAAAGAGAAAGGGTTAGGTGAGGGCAGAGACCCACACACATAAAGGCCCCACCGCAGGAAGGAGGCAGAAGGGAGTATGAGAAGGTGAAAACACTCCTAAGCTCCGCTCCCACTGGTCCCCTGAGCACCCCTGGGCCTTTCCTCCCTCCCCACATTTGATCTTGCTGTTCCCTCTGCTCAACTGCAGTACCTTCCTCTTGCCCCTGTCTCTACCTGGCAGCTCCCACTTATTCTTCAAGAACCATCTCACAAGCTGCCTCCTCTGGCAAGACTTCCTTACTTCAGCCACACCTCCACCACATTCAGGTGCGCAGGTTGTGCACTGCACAAGGATTCCTAGCCCCTCAGGGGGCAGGCAGATCACTGAAATCAGCCTACGCTATTCCATTAAGGAGCCAGGAGCATCAGGCTCTGGGGCTCTGGCCCATCCCCCCAGAGGGAGCCTCTTTCTAACTTGCACATGACCCTTGGGGGGACCTCTGGGAAGGAAACACCCAGTTCCTTCCTCTGCCAGACCAGATTCCCAAGGCAGAGGCTAAGTCTAATTATCTCAGTATTTCCAGTAGGGACCTGACCCCCTTCAGGGATTGGTTTTCCAGGTGGATGGATGGATGAAGTCAAAGAGACAAGCACACCCCACAGACACATATACATGCACACACTCACAGATGCACACACATAGGGGCATACAAGTACAGCTGGCCCTCCGTATCCATGGCTTCCACACCAGTGGATTCCACCAGCAACAGATGGAAAATATTCTGGGAAAAAAAGTGTCTCTGCTGAACGTGTACAGACTTTTCCCTTGTCATTCCCTAAACAATACAGTGTAACAACTATCTACATAGCATTTACATTGTCTTGTATTGGATACTATAAGAAATCCAGAAAGGATCTATTTTATTTCATTTTATTTATTTATTTATTTATTTTTTGAGAAGGAGTCTTGCTCTGTCACCAGGCTGGAGTGCAGTGGCACGATGTCTGCTCACTGCAACCTCTGCCTCCTGGGTTCAAGAGATTCTCCTGCCTCAGCCTCCTGAATATCTGGGACTACAGGCGCCGCCCCCCACCGTGCCCAGCTAATTTTTGTAGTTTTAGTAAAGATGGGGTTTCCCCATGTTGGCCAAGCTGGTCTTGAGCTCCTGACCTCAGGTAATCTGCCCACCTCGGCCTCCCAAAGTGCTGGGATTACAGGCGTGAGCCACCACACCGGGCCTAGAGAGCGGGCCTAGAGAGGATTGAAAATACACAAGAGGGCCGGGCGAGGTGGCTCACGCCTGTAGTCCCAGTACTTTGGGAGGCTGAGGCGGGAGAATCGCTTGAGCCCAGGAGTGCAACATGGAAGAAAGCGTAGCGCTCCTTGTGTACACGCAGCAGCAAGAGCTCACCCAGCTCCGCTGAGCCGCGCACTTTGTACTTCTGTACCTCAGGGGACCAAGACAGCAAGCAGGTGAGAGGCGGGGAACTGCCAAGGCGGTCCTTGAGCCTTGCAAGGTGCATCTCCACCTAAGCCTATTCGGGCATACAAACCTGAGCTGCTCCCAGCCCATACCGGGTTTTTGTATGAACTAGAAAAATGTGCCCAGGCTGGACGCGGTGGCTCACGCCTGTGATCCCAACACACAAGAAGATGTGTGTAAGTTATATGTAAATACTGGGACTTTTTTTTTTTTTTTTGAGATGGAGTCTCGCTCTGTCGCCCAGAGCGACATGCAGTGGCATGATCTAGGCTCACTGCAAGCTCCGCTTCCTGGGTTCACGCCATTCTCCTGCCTCAGCCTCCCGAGTAGCTGGGACTACAGGCGCCCGCCACCACGCCCGGCTAAATTTTTGTATTTTTAGTAGAGACGGGGTTTCACCGTGTTAGCCAGGATGGTCTTGATCTCCTGACCTCGTGATCCGCCCGCCTCGGCCTCCCAAAGTGCTGGGATTACAGGCGTGAGCCACCGCGTCCGGCAATACTGGGACATTTTATATAAGAAACTTGAGCATCTGCAGATTTTGGCATCCCGGAGAGGTCCTGGAACCAATCTCTTAAGGATAACGAGAGACGGCTGAATACAGGTCCACACGCTCACATAAGCGCGCGCACACTCGGAGGAACATTCGCACACACAGAGGCTCAGCGGCAGCGCCGCCTGCAGCCCAGGCACCTGGATGGCGATGGGCATCATCTTGCCCTCGGGTCCGAAGTGCAGCAGGCAGAGGGGGGCGCAGTGGTGCTGCTTCCGGCCGCTGAGCTCCACGGTGGGGATGCCCTCCATGATGCGGTAGTCGGCCAGGTAAATGTTCCCCTTCTGGAGGGGAGCCGCGATGGGTGGCAAGTAGGCACCCACACGGGAAGCCCGTGACCCGCGCCGCAGGTGCACAGGGCGCTGGCGACTAGGGGCAGGGGTGCGACGGGGACAGGGACGCGGGGTGCGGGCTTGCCTGGGACTGGCGCGGGCGCCGGAGGTGGGGAGAGACGGGGATGCCGGCGAGGGAGGCCGGGAGGAGGGCCGGGGTCTCCGCCGGAGCGGGCCTCACCTCCAGCTCCGCTTGCAAGCACGTTCCCTCGCCCAGGAACGGAGCCACCATGTCGTCTGTGACGGGGAACTTGTCTGGGATCCGCGTGCAGCGGCGGATCAGGCCGGGGTTGACGCCGTTGAGGTACTGGTACCCAAAGAAGGTGTCCTCTGCCCAGTGCTCGGCCACGTACTCTGCGAGGACGGCGCGAGGGCGTCACAAGGCGGCCCGGCCCCCCTCGGGGACGGAGAGGCATGGGACAGAAGAAGACTGGGCACCGAGAGGAGTCGGGGAGGAAAACGAGGCCCCCAGCCTCGCGCTGAGCGGCCGGAGGAGCCCGGGGCGACATTTTCCAAGAAGCCGCCAGAGGGCGCGCGCGCGCCTCGCTGCCTCTCCCGTCCCACTGCCCCGAAGTGGGGGGCCTGCCTAGCACGCCGGAGACCGCCTGGCTCCCCCTGCTCGATCCTGGACGCCCCATTCCATACCGGAGACGACAGATTTCTTGCCAGGGAAAATTTTCCTAATGTCCTTCAGCCTCTTCCACGAATGTTTGCAGTCCAACAGGCCGCGGACTTTGAAAGCCAGTGCCCTAGGAGATGGGATTCCAGGAAGAGGCTTTCAGAGGGGCTGCCAAGCGCCGGCTGGGGCAGGTGGCGGGGCCGCCCCATCCACTTAGGTCTCTGGGTCTCAGGGTCTGTGCGTCGCAAAGTCTCTGGGTCCCATGTCTCAAGATCTTTGCATCTCTAGGTCTCTGGGATCATGTCTCAGGTTTTCTGGGTCTGGGTTTCAGCTCCCTCTGCCTTCCTGGCCATTCCAACCTCTGGGGCTGTCTTGGAGGCCGCCAAGGTTGGGGGAGAGGGAAAGTCCTTGCAGGAGCCCTCGTTCTCCCGTCACTCACACGCACTCACATGGGCCCCAGGCGGACGAAGAAGGAGGCCGTCTTGAGGAAGGAGTAGCGGAGATTTAAGTTCAGGAACTTGGTGGCCTTAAAGTTGATGAGAATTGGGAATCCCGGAATATAGCCATTCCACCTGTGGGGAGAAGCGCAGGGCAACTGGGATCCAGGGGGCGGGGAGGAGGCAGGCGCCCAGGGGAAAACCATGGGCGGGGCGCAGCACAGCTTCGGGTCCTTACTCAGGCCGGTTGGGGTTGCGATGCCTCCGCACCGGAGGGCGGTAACTGGGAATGTGCACATAGCTGGGCAGGCCAGGAAGAAAGACTCGCCAGCTGCAAGGGAAACCGAGATGTCACCCTCATGCCCGTGCACCACCCCAGGGCAAAGGACCAGAGCCATCACTGCCCCCCACCTCCCTGGACCCCTGCCGGGCGCCCAGACTCTGCCACCCGCCCCCTCACTGGTAGAAGTCCTGCTTGGCTCTGATCTCCTCTTTTCTGTGCTCCAGGAGGACGGGGAGCGAGTCATCGGCTGTTGTCTTTCCTGTAGGGAGAACAAGGAGCGGACTCAAGGGCTGACCCTTGCCCCTGCCCACTTCAGGAAGCAGGAGTTCAGCTTCTGTGCCCCAGGTCGGCTCTGGGGGGGCCCATGACCAAGGAGTGGGAAGGCTCACCTTGGGAGAGTGAAGGTGCGTCCTGTCCGGAAATATCAGATAAAAGAATCACGGACCCACCCTCTTTCCTCTTGCTCTACTGTCAAGCTAAGCTCTGCTGCTGCAAAAAGTCCCTCCTCTAGACCCTCTGAAATATTTTTTATTTCTATAAATTCATGGAGTACAAGAGCAATGTTGTTACATGCATAGTGGCCAAGTTAGGGCTTTAGGTTACCCATCACCCAAATAAAGTATATTGTACCCATTAAGTAATTTCTCATCATCCACCCCCTCCCATCCTCTCACCCTTGAGAGTCTCCATTGTCTATTGTTTTGCTATGTCCATGTGTACACATTTTTTTTTTAATGGAGTCTCGTTCTCGTCACCCAGCCTGGAATGCAATGGCATGATCTCGGCTCACTGCAACCTCTGCCTCCTGGGTTCAAGCGATTCTGCTGCCTCAGTGTCCGGAGTAGGTGGGATTACAGGTGCCTGCCACCATGCCCGGCTACTTTTTGTATTTTTAGTAGACACGTGGTTTCGCCATGTTGTCCAGGGTGGTCTCGAACTCCTGACCTCAGGTCACCTGCCCGCCTCTGCCTCCCAAAGTGCTGGGATTATAGGTGTGAGCCACCACACCTGGCCCATGTGTACACATTTTTTAACACCCATTTATGGGTGAGAACATTCGGTATTTGACTTTCTGGTCTGGCTTGTTTCACTTAAGATAATGACTTCTAGTTCCATCCATGTTGCTGCAAATGACATGATTTCATTTTTTCATGACTGAATAGTATTCCACTGTGTATATATACCACATTTTCTTTATCCAGTCATCCATTAGGGCACTTAGGGTGATTCCATATCTTTGCTAGTGTGAATAGCGCCACAATAAATAAGGCATCTTTTTGATATGTTGATTTCTTTTCCTTTGGGTATATACCACTGAAATATTAATAACTGACGGTTGTTTAGCACTTACTAGGTCCCAGGTATTGGGAAAAGGGCTTGTGGGGTGCCTGTATAAACTGGCCGTAAAAATATGTGACAGTAAGCTGTGGAAAGTCACAAAAGGCCTCTGAGGAGGAAAGCGTTCTTATCGCCATTATGTTCCCATGCTCTGAGCGTTAACCTGCTGTCTTATCTATAAATACTGTGTTCAAGGAGAAAGACACTCCTTTGAAACCTGGAATGTGGACAGAGGTGCAGGCTCCTAGTTAAGCCTGTTCCCACTAGCTGCTCTCCAATAAGTTAAAGATGTGCTGTTTGAGCACAAAGGAGATTCGTTTAAACCGCTATTGCTATAGATTATGCCTGTGACGCACTGCCTCCCTTTCAGTGTTTCGCCCTGAACATCTGCTTCTTAGATCTAAGTGACTGTACTCAGTAAATAGTGTGGAGACCAGAACTCTGGGCCTTTTGCAGCCTCCATTTTGCAACTGCCTCCCTGGCCACCACTCTTTTTGCACTCTTAACCTGTCTCTTCTCATTCCTTCGTCACCACCGGACTTTGGGTACCCTACAGGTGGTGTTGAGGCTGGTCCCCAACACCAGGCACTTTGTAGACACTTTACTTTTATTAATCTAAGCCTAAGAAGCACCCTATGAGGCAGGTGACTATTACTATAGGCTGGTGACCCCTTCTTCACAACTGCAAAGTACAGAAAGCTGTGGAAATCAAGTTTGTCTGTTTGTTCCACAACAAATTCATTGGTTGACAAAGCCTGCTGTGAATCTCCCTGAGGCTATATACAATCTTTATTTAACTCACTGGGTCTAACTATCCATAGTTTTTACTGGGAAGTGTTAGTATATTTGATTGGGGTGCCCTGTGGTAGATATAGCACATAATATATGGGGTATGTGTGTGATATAGATTTATAGATGAAGATATGTATGTATACATATACATATTTTATATAAACATACACACATGTGTACAGATACATGTGTATGTAGCTTCTCAATAAAATCCGAATTTCAAAACACCCCTGGAATCAACAGTTTCAGCTAAAGGACTGTATCCCCATGCCCATTTTACAAGGAGAAACAGTCACTATTATGTATTACGTGGGGACAAGGCTGGATTTGCCCCGTAGCGGGCTGCTTCTGACCACCAACAGTTGTTAAGCCTTTTAAAATTCTGTTCAGGCCAGGGGCGGTGGTTCACGCCTGTAATCCCAGCACTTTGGACGGCCAAGGCAGGTGGATCATGAGGTCAGGAATTCAAGACCAGCCTGACCAACATGATGAAACCCCATCTCGACTAAAAATACAAAAATTAGCTGGGTGTGGTGTTGCACGCCTGTAATCCCAGCTACTCTGGAGGCTGAAGCAGGAAAATCGCTTGAACCCAGGAAGCAGAGGTTGCAATGAGCTGAGATCACGCCACTGCACTCCCGCCTGGGTGACGGAGCGAGACTCTGTCTCAAAAAAAAAAAAACAACTCCGTTCAGATGTCATCTTATTGGATTCTCACATCCACCCTGTGAAGTAGGTTCTGTTGTTATCTCCATTTTACAGATGAGGGCACCAAGGCTTAGAAGAATTTGGAAATGTGGCCGGGTGCGGTGGCTCACACCTGTAATCCCAGCACTTTGGGAGGCCAAGGCAGGCAGATCACAAGGTCAGGAGATCGAAACCATCTTGGCTAACATGGTGAAACCCCGTCTGTACTAAAAATACAAAAAATTAGCCAGGCATGGTGGCACACGCCTGTAGTCCCAGCTACTCAGGAGGCTGAGGCAGGAGAATCACTTGAACCTGGAAGGTGGAGGTTGCAGTGAGCCGAGATTGCGCCACTGCACTCCAGGGCGACAGAGCGAGACTCCATCTCAAAAAAAAAAGAATTTGGAAATATGCCCAAATGTCCAGCTAGTCAGCGGAAGAACTGAGACCTAAGTCCAGGTCCGTCTTTCTCCAGCACCCTGGCTGGTAGTCCCCAGGCTGGCCTGTGCCTACCACTGCAGCCCATCATTTCCCCTCAAGTCCCTTACCTCACCACCCTCTCCCTCCTCCACCTGCCTCAGCTCATGTTGTATTCTGGATGAACAGTGCTCCCTGGAGTTGTGCAACCCAGAGACCCAGCTCGTTTTCATCCCCAGGGCGGAAGCCTCACTCCTTTGAGGGCCCTATGGGTGACTCAAGTCTCCCTGTCCTGTTGCATGGCAGCGGCCCCACCCAACCCCATTCCTGCCTGGCCACCAGCGTCACCCTGCCTGTCCCCTGCTTCCATGTCACCCAGACCTGTCACTCAGGAAGATGCTCTGTGTCCCCAGTGAGACCCTCCCCTTGGCATGCTCACCATCTCCCAGGCTTTCCTCGCCTTTCCTTTCCCCAGCTCAGGCCCTGTACCCCAATCCTGAGGGAAGATTCTAGCACAGGGCAATGAGAAACCGAAGAGAGGTAGTCAGCTGCAGGGAGGATGGGGCTTCGGGCCCTGGGTGTCCTCAGCTCAGCCTTTCCCTCCCATTCGCCTCAAGGGAAGCCAACAGACACTCAGGTGGTGGAACTGGGAGATAAGAGAGGACAGGCCCCCAGTCCTCATGCAGCACCACAAATTAGGAAGCTGACCCCAGCCCACCACACAAGGGGCTCTGGCAGGGGTGGGTGCAAGGAGCTCAGCCACTCAGGTCCTATGTCTCTCCCATGGGAGTAACCAAGCAACTGGAAAAACCACTGGGCAGCCTTAGCCAGCCTTAACCTTGGAGAAACCCTGACAGTCTATCTGAATAACAGGGCCTCTATTAGATAGATCCTTACTGGATTAAGGGGGGCCTTTTGGAGTAACAGTGCATCTTGTTAGAGAAATATGGTATCCTGTTGGGAAAATAGGGAGTCCTTTGGAGCAATAGAACATCCCATCAGTCTAAAAAATGCTCAATTAGAAAACTGGGGCTCATGCCTGTAATGCTAGCACTTTGGGAGGCTGAGGCAGGCAGATCACCTGAGTTCAGGAGTTTGAGACCAGCCTGGCCAACAAGGTGAAACCCCGTCTCTACTAAAAATGCAAAAATTAGCATCAGGAGGCTGAGGCAGGAGAATCGCTTGAACCTGGGAGGTGGAGGTTGCAGTGAGCCGAGATCGTGCCATTGCACTCCAGCCTGGGCAACAAGAGTGAAACTCCGTCTCAAAAAAAGAAAGCTAGGGCGTCATAATTATAAGACCACAGCACCATGGAGACCTGTTGAACTCAAAGGGCTTCTAAATGGGATAGCAACGTGCTGGTTGGAATAATGGGGCATCCTGTTATAGTAACAGAATCCTGCTGGAGTAACAGGGTGTCTTTCTGGAGTGCATATGATTGGCATCATAAATAGGCCTCCTGTGAGAGTCCTGAGCCTGTACTTAGCATCACAAGGGGTCTTTTTAACGTGGCCGGGCATCTTATAGGAGTCAGGGAAGACTGGAGATGTAGCGGGGAGCGCACTCTGGGAATGCTGTCTGCTGCCAGATGGGGATGCTGAGGGTAGCCGCTGGGCCTCAGGCACCTCTCTTCCTCCAGTGTGCAGCCCCAAGCTGAGCTCAGGGCAGCAGCACTGACTGAGGGAAATGTGTGACAGTGGCAGGAGAGCCCAGGAGTCCCTGGTGGGGCTGGGCCCCCCTCTGGCTTGATGGGAGCCTGGGTGCCATGCCAGGGTAGCAGGCTGGAGCTAGAGGCCTCACGGCCATAGGATGGAGCAGGGTGATGAGGGCTTACCTGTGGCCTCCCGGAGTGCCAGGGTCTCGTAGCCATCCATCCACTGGTAGGCGGGGAAGTGGTAGATACGGCCGTTGGGGGCACAGATCTGCACATAGTTGCAGTACCAAGGGTCCTTGGGGAAGAAGGAGTACCGCTCTTTGTGCAGGCGGATGATGATGAGCTCACCCAGGTCCTGAGGGCACTGCACGGTGTACTGGTCCACCTAGGCAGGATGCAAGCCTGGCTGAGCGGGCAGGACTTCACCCTGGCTCCCAGGCCGCCCACCCCTCTGGCCCCTCACCCAGGCGCTGCTCATGCTGGGCAATGCTCACCTCCCTGGACTGACGGAGGGACAGGATATTGACCTGATCATTGAGCTTCCTTCTGACTTCTCCAGCTTGGGGGTCTCCTACTGGACTCCTCTACCCAGGGCTGTGTAGGACTCCAGCCCCTCCTCTCCATCCCCAGCTCCTGTCTTCTCCCACTCCCCTCTCCAGGCACCTGAGGTTGCAGGAACCCTTCAAACCCCTGAGGACTTGGGTACCACTCTACAGTTTTCGAGTGGGGAGAGGCCCAGCCAGCCCCTTCTCCCATTCATCAATGAAGATGCAGATATTCAGAATGGCCACATAGATAGAGTGACCTATTAAGGTCGCCTAGCAGCAGGTGGCTGGGTCTGACTCAAAATCAGGTCTGAGGGCCTGCAAAGCGTGCCTTCCACTAGACAGGCTGGTCTGATGCCATTTTAAGTCACAGAGAATCCAGTGCAAATGTGAGACAGTTAGGAGGCAGCTGAATTAGGAAGAGTGACTGAGAATGGAAGAGAGAGGGATGCGGGAGAGGGGGTAAGACAGAAAGGGGAGGAGAGCAAAGGGGAAGGAAAGCAGGTGGAAAGGATTGAGAAAAGAGAGATGCAGGATAGGCAGAGACAGGGAGAGAGGGCTGAGGAAGAGGGAGAGAGAAGAAAAGGATGGGGAGGGAGATGAGGAATGCCTGAAAGGGTTAGAGATGAAGGAGCAGGATGGAGAAGGATGGCCCAGAGATCTGGGACATGGGCGAGGGCTGGAAGCCAGCTCTGGACAAGGCGTGTAGAGCCACCGGGGAGCCCACTGCCTTCGGAGCTGTGCCTCAGCTCTCCAGCCTCTCCTTGCCAAGCTCAGCTCACCTGGCTCCCCCTGCGCACCTTCACCCCTCCCGGGGCCACAAAGACACACAGACACACACACACACACTCTTACCGCCCCAGTTGCAAAGTCTCTCCCAAAGTGGTTCAGCAGCTGCTTATGGCTCTCTCCTTGTGTCCCCACAATGGTCAGTGAGATGGAGTCCCGTGTTCCCGACAAGAGGTCGGTGCCTGTGGCCACCCTGACTTTGTAGGTGGCCATGGCTGCTCTTCAGGAGGCAAGAGGGGCACTCAGTCCCAGACACCGTGGAGGGGCCACACGAAGGCCCAAGGCAGGCAAGAGAAGCCAGGCACAGAGTGGAGTGGACAGGGCTGGCCTCCGAGGTGCAGAGGTGAGGTGGCGAGGTGGCGAGGTGGGGTGACTGGGCCTGCCAGCCAAATTCTGGAAAAGCTGCTGCCCTTGGTGGCCGGGGTGCGTGCCAGGCAGGCCCAGGCGGAGCCCAGCTGGTGGTGAGTGAGCAGGTGTCTGGGCTCCGAGCCTTCTGGGAGCTGGTGGGGAGGAAGAGCAGGCAGGGCACTGGGCCTGCCTCTGAAAGGGCGGATGGAAGATGCCGTGGATGAAGGCGCCTTCAGGGTGGGGGAGCCAGTCCAGCCTGAGCCAGGGCCCTAGGGAAGTTGCGGGAGGGGGCAGGGTGTGGTCCCCAGATCTTTATCAGACTAATAAGCTCCTTCCTCCTGCCAGTCCCCATTGGCTACAGTGCCAGGCACCCCTACTAAGCAGGGCCATGGGCAGTGAGTGACTTGCATTGGTTCTGAGGCCACTGGTAGGCGGGGGAGGGGAGGGGGAGGGGCACTAAGTTGCAGCGCAGCTGGCCAGCCTCCAGGCCATTCCTCTCTGGGAAATGGGACAGGTAGTGGCCACAGTGAGAAAGCTGGCCTGTCCTTCTGCCCCAGGGCCCAGAGTCTGTGACTGGAAGGGTGGGAGGTGTTGAAGCTAGGGCTCGGGGACCACATGGGTGCAGAAAGGCCTGAAGATGCTGCGGGGAGGAACGATCAGGGTAGGAGAAGGGGATCTGTTGCTTCCTGTGGGGCCAGGATCCACTGGTGAGGGATTGGAGTTGGATATAAAAGCAGAAGACCAAAAAAAAAAAAAAAACTAAATTAGAAGACAGAGTGAAATCTGGGGCATAAGAATTAAGTTAAATAGCTGGGCGTGGTGGCTCACGCCTGTAATCCCAGCACTTTAGAAAGCCAAGGCAGGTGGGTCACCTGAGCTCAGGAGTTCGAGACCAGCCTGGCCAACATGGTGAAACCTTGTCTCTACTAAAAATACAAAAATTAGCCAGGCGTGGTGGCATGCACCTGTAGTCCCAGCTACTTGGGAGGCTGAGGCAGGAGAATCGCTTGAACTCAGGAGGCGGAAGTTGCAGTGAGTTGAGATCGTGCCACCGCACTCCAGCCTGGGCAACAGAGCAAGACTCCGTCTCCAAAAAAAAAAAGACAAAAGAATTAAGTTAAATAATGGATTAATATGATCAGTATTTTGTGGTATAATCATAAAATAGAATTCTACCCAGGAATAAAAAGAATGAACTGCAATGCGGATGAGTCTCACAAAGATGATATTGAGCAAAATGAGCCAGACATTAAAGGGGATACGTTCTGTTATCCATTGATAGGAACTTCCAGAACCAGCAAAACTGAGCAATTCTCAGACAACCCCTACTGGTGAGTATCCCTGGCAGAGGGAGGCCATATAGGCTGCTGGAGGTGTTCTTATCTTGATCTGAGGGGCGTCTAGGGTACTTCATTCATTTCATTATGTGTTATCCTTTAATTTCATAAAGTACATACCCTCACTTCCCTCCCAAAAAAGAATGAAGCTAGGAAGAGGGCTGGAGGCAGGGCTGAGCTCCAGTGGAACTGTGTTTGTTGGGAACCAGGTCGTTCCTCCCTCCCTCCCTCAGATATGTAGTGAGCATGGTGCACGGCGTTCTAGGCACTGCAGAGGCAGAGAAGAAATGAAACATACATGGAGCTTACGGAATATCTGGGAAAGAAGTGAAAGAAACAGTAAACAAGAATTTGTTCACTATAATTTTGGATACTAAGTGCTCTGAAGAAAATAAGCGTGGGAGGTTGGGATTGGGAACTAGTTGCTGATAGAATCACAGAAGTCAGAGCCGCAGGATAGGGAGAAGGTGTTAGGAGTAAGGTGAAGAGCATTATGAGAGAGTCAGAGATAGACTCTCCAAAGATAGGATTTGGGACCCAGGGAGAGTGAGGAGGCAGGCACGTTCCTATTCCCTTTTTCTGGACCTGTCCTCTTTCCTTTCACCTCCCAGGAGCAGCTTCTGTCAACCAGGAAGCACAGCCCTGCTTTCCTCCCTGATGGCACGCTTCCATCACCATCGAAGGAAGGTCATTCAGTGCCCAGGCCAAGTTAGGGCCAGAGGGGGCTGGGATTGTGAGATGAAGAGAAGGTTCCAGTAGGTTCCAGATTGGATGTGGAATGGGGTCGAAACTGCAATTCAGGTTTAGGTTAGAGACACAGATGTGGCTGGAGTTGGGGATTGAAATGATCTTTTCCAGACCCAAATCTGTTCACATCACTCTCTATGTTCCCTCCTCCCAACCCTGATCAAGACTGGCAGTGGCTCCTCTTTACCTTTGGGACAGTGACACCATCCCCTCCCGTGGCCCCCACGGCCTGCCTGATTGGCTTCACCCCTCACATTCCCCTTTGCTCTCTTCTGTCTGGGACCACGTGCCTTTCATTCATTCATCAACAGACACTGGCCGAACCCCTACTGTGTGTTCAGCGCTGTGTCAGGTCCTGAAAATACAATGCGATCAAAGCAAACCCCTGCACCCATGGAGCTTGCCTTCGAGTGAGGGAAGCAGACAATATTACCTAGTAACCAAATACATTAAATAGTATGTTAAATAGTGATAAGTGCTGAAGAGAAAAGAGAGAACAGGGAAGGATAATATAAAAGATAGAGGAGTGCCGGGCATGGTGGCTCATGCCTGTAATCCCAGCACTTTGGGAGGCTGAGGCAGGTGGATCACCTGAGGTCAGGAGTTCGGGTCCAGCCTGACCAACATGGAGAAACCCCGTTTCTACTAAAAATATAAAATTAGCCAGGTATGGTGGCGCATGCCTGTAATCCCAGCTACTCGGGAGGCTGAGGCAGGAGAATAGCTTGAACCCAGGAAGCAGAGGTTGCAGTGAGCCAAGGTCATGCCATTGCTATCAAGCCTGGGCAACAAAAGCGAAAATCCATCTCAGAAAAAAGAAAAGGAGGATATTTTAGATACAGAGTGGCCAAGGAGGGCTCCTTGAGAAGAAGACTTTTGAGTAAAGACCTGAAAGAAGTGAAGTCAACTCATCGCCATCCCAGGGCCTTGGCACATGCTGTTCCCTCTCTACCTCTCGAACTGAGGTCATGTTTCCTCTTCCTCCTGATCTTAGCTCAATAATTGTTTTTTCCAGGAAGGCCAAATTTCACTATACATGGCTCTCACAGCACTATAGCTAACATCTTTGATTGATGTCTGTTTTCTCTAATAAATTAGTCCATAATTTTTTTTGGCTTTGTCCCCATCTCCTGGTGTCATACTTGGTACCTGGGAGACACCAAAAACATAGTTGAATGGGTTAATGACAAGGACAAGGTCAGGGCTGGGGATTGAATCGATGATGGCTTTGGAGTTATGGTGAAGATCCGAAGAGAGCTGACTTGGGCTCAGGGTGAGAGAAGGGGCAAGGCGTGGTGTAGGGGAGGGAAAGAGGTTGGGTGGGGAGGGAGGGAGGAGAGGGGAGAAGGCTGAGGATGAGGGTTGTGCCCAGCTCTGGGTGGCAGGGCTGGCTGTCCTGGGCTGCAGACAGAAGCCATCCAGCTGGATCTCCCTCCTGGGATCTCCCTCCTCAACCACCTCGATGACTCTTGGAGGATGCTGGGAGCCTGAAGATGCAAATCTTAAGATGCAAATTCCATGCAAATTCTCCCAGCTTCCTCTTTCTAATCTCTCCCCTTTGCCCTGTGTCCCCAGGGGGCTGCTGAGGCTTGGTGAGAAGCAGGGCAGTGGACTGGGCAAACTGAGTCATAGCCTGCTACCAATAGGTCTCCTCCAACCCAAATCCCAGGGTGGCCCTGGGTTTGCTCAGGGCTCCAGTCTGGAGTGGGAATTAGGTTCCTGAGGGAGACAGAGATGGAGGCAGGGATGCTGAGGATGTGAATGTGGCTGGGGCAGGGACAGGGACGGGATCAGGCATGAGGATGTAGACGGGGCACTCCCCAGCTATGACCAAAACGTAGACGCGTGACTCTTGATAGGTGCTCACTGGGCTGAAGAACTGGTTCTCCTGGACCAGGGGCGGGAGCCGGTGAGGAGGAGAGGTTCCTGGGAAGGATTCACACTCACTGGGGTTGCTAACTAGGGGCCATCCACACAGGAAGCTGAGTTCTCACTGCTGGGGTATCCCCCGTGCCTGACCCCACCCCAAGCCCTGCAAGGCAAGGAGCAACTAACTCCTGGGGACCCACTCTTCTAAGACACAGAGAAAGAAAAATCAAATCATGCCACTCCCCTGCTTAAAGTTCACCAGAGCTTAAAATGGGGTTGTCCGTAGAAATGAATCCAAGGGCCAGGCGCGGTGGCTCACGCCCATAATCCCAGCACTTTGGGAGGCCAACGCAGGCGGATCATGAGGTCGGGAGTTCAAGACCAGCCTGACCAACATGGTAAAACCCCGTCTCTACTAAAAATACAAAAATTAGCCGGGCGTTGTGGCACGCGCCTGTAATCCCAGCTACTCAGGAGGCTGAGACGGGAGAATCGCTTGAACAGGGGAGGTGGAGACTGCAGTAAGCCGAGATAGCGCCACTGCGCTCCAGCCTGGGCAATAGAGAGAGACTCCATCTCAAAAAAAAAAAAAAAAAAAAAGAAAGAAAGAAAGAAAGAAAAGAGACGAATCCAAGGACTTATCATGTCTACAAGACCATGCCTTCCCGACACCTCTTTCCAGCCACTCTGGCCTTCTTGCTGTACCCAGAACATGTGTCCTTCAGGACCCTTGCATTTGCCATTCCTGGGTTTGTAATACCCTTCCCCCAAGCTGTTCAAGCTGTTTCAACCAAGCTGTTCAAGCTGTTTCAAGAGTGGTTTTGTTTGTTTGTTTGTTTGTTTTGAGACGGTGTCTCACTCTGTCACCTAGGCTGGAGTGCAGTGGTGCAATCTCAGCTCACTGCAACCTCCACCTCTCAGGCTCAAGCGATCCTCCCACCTTGGTCTCCCGAGTAGCTGGGACCACAGGCGTAGTCCACCTGGCTAATTTTTTGTATCTTTTGGTAGAGATGGGATTTTGCCACGTGGCTGGGACTGGTCTCAAACTCCTGAGCTCAAGCGATTCGCCTGTCTCAGCCTCCCAAAGTGCTGGGATTACAGGAGTGAGCCACCGCACCCGACCCTAAGCGTGTGTTGTTCATGTCATCCAGGTCTCAACTCCAGTGTCACCTCCTCAGAGTCCCTCCCTGACCACCGTCCCTCATGTTTCCCCACCCTCCGCCCTCCATCATGCTACCCTGCCACCTGGTTGTATCTCCAACTGCACTTGCCACCGCCCAAAAGGATCTTTATCTGTTTATTGATGCGTTTATTGTCTGTCTCTCCAGCACCCATAAACTGTGAAAGAGGGGGTTGTGCCTGGGGAGCTCACAGCTGCTCCCCCAAAATCTAGAACAGCATCTAGGCAGACAAGAGCCACGAAGCAAAGCGATGCTAGGATGTCAACGCTGGAAAGGGCTTTTCAGGTCTTCTCATCCCACTCATGTATCTGACAGGTTGGGACCACTGAGGCAGAGGGACTTGCTCAAGATCAGCTGGGGAAGGAGGCTGGTGTGCTTCCCATTATACCAGTTGACCTTTTAGACTGACCAAAAAACAGTGGAGGGCAGAGTGTAAGCTGAGGGGAGCTCCTGACCTCACAGGGCTCCAGAAACTTGATGTGAGCCTCCTCCCCATGTCCTGTCCCCAGAGTCAGGGCAGGACATCCTAAGTGTACCAGGTGTGTCTGCCCAATAAATCTCTTTCCAAGCTGCCTTTCTGGAAAACCAGATTCCAATGACCCGCCCTGGTCCCTCCCTCTCCGGCTCAGGGGCATTTTTCAGGATAGGCATGCCTACTAATGCTGCCTTTGTGGAGGCCCAAGGAGTGTTCATCCTCTTGGGGGACAGGGTGCCTGAGCATGCCCATGCCCTTTTCGCTGCTGCTTCCAACCCCAGGGTCAAAGGGGCCTGCACTGCGCACCCAACAATAATACTGGCAGCTGTCACTTACTGAGGAGCTATCACGTCTCTATCATTGAATCAGATCCTTTGCATACACCATTTTAAAATATGAAACAGGCCAGGCGCGGTGGCTCATGCCTATAATCCCAGCACTTTGGGAGGCCGAGGTGGGTGGATCGCCTGAGGTCGGGAGTTTGAGACCAGCCTGACCAACATGGAGAAACCCCGTCTCTACTAAAAATACAAAATTAGCCGGGGTGGTGTGGTGGTGCATACCTGTAATCCCAGCTACTCGGGAGGCTGAGGCAGGAGAATCACTTGAACCCGGGAGGCGGAGGTTGCGGTGAGCCGAGATCGTGCCATTGTACTCCAGTCTGGGCAACAAGAGCGAAAATCCGTCTCAAAGAATAATAAATAAATAAATAAATAAATAAATAAATAAATAAATAAATAAATAAAACAAATACATAGCTCTATTTAAAATGCTTGGCAGCCAGGCGCAAGGTCAAAGGGGCCTGCACTGCGCACCTAGCCTCAGCCTCACTCTCACCCCTGGTGGCCACAAGGGGGCGCCCCTGAGTATTTCTTAGTCCTTTGATTTGTTCTACAGTGAAAAAAACTGGTGATTTGGGATAAGTCCTTAGGTTGCAATCTGCATGTGAGATATCTGCAAACACACCTCTTTATGCACAGTGGTATGAGGATCCTCTTCTCCAAGGATCACAGATGCAGAAAGTGAAAATTCAACAGCCAAAGACAGCCTTCCCCACCACACACACAGACACACACACACACACACACACACACACACGAGCAAAGGGAGAAGGGGTTTGGTTGACAACAGAGAATATTCTTGGGCTGGGATGTAATGGGACAGTTGGCCGCCCCAGAATTTCAATATGCCAGGGCTTTGGGATGGCAATTTAGTTAGGGAGGAAATGTGGTTAGGTGTGGAGCTCTTCGTGGAGCTGCGGTTGTACTGAAAACACATGTTGTTTTCTTTTCTTTTCTTTTCTTTTTTTTTTTTGAAATGGAGTCTCACTCTGTCACCAGGCTGGAGTGCAGTGGCACGATCTCGGCTCACTGCAACCTTCCCTTCCCAGGTTCAAGCGATTCTCCTGCCTCAGCGTCCGGAGTAGCTGGAACTACAGGCGCACACCACCACACCCAGCTAATTTTTGTATTTTTAGTAGAGACAGGGTTTCACCATGTTGGCCAGGATGGTCTCGCTCTCTTGACCTCATGATCCACCCGCCTCAGCCTCCCAAAGTGCTGGGATTCCAGGCGTGAGCCACCGCGCCTGGCTGTATATTTCTTAGATGATTTAAGATATTTCTTAGATTCTTAGATGATTTCTTTGTTTTCTTAGACGATGGCAGCCCCAGCCAAGGCAGCCTGTGGATCCCCACTAACTCCAGGAACGAACACTGACCATGGTCTGCACTGGGGCTGAGACACACTGCAGCCCGCAAAGCCCCCAGCCACGTGAAGCTCTGGGTGGGTCGCTGGTTACGTTGACACTAAAACCATTTGATCCCCCTACCACGGGCACCACAGGGACGGGGGAGCAGTTACCCTGTCATTGTCCAAAGACACTGTGATCCCGCCAGAGAGAGGCCATGACCAGGGTTGGGTCAGGCACAGAATTTGACTCAGGTGGCAGAGGAAGGAAGGAAGGTGGGCTGGATCTGAGGTCTGGGGAAGCAGAAAACCAGGGTGTTGGGCGGCTGTGGATTAAGAAGACCGCGGAGACTGACTTGAGGCTGCACAGATCTCTATGTTTAAGGGCTGTGGGGCTGGAAGGGAGAAAATCAGACTCCCCATATTACCAGCCATGTGGCCAGGATCAACTAGACTATACCACAGTAACAACCCCCAAATTCCAGTGGCTTCACCTGACAAGTTTATTTCTCACTCAGTCCATGTCTGGCTCAGTCAGCGGGGGCCTCTTCTACAGTCCCTTGGACACACAAGCAAGTGCCATCTCAACATGTGCTTCCGGAAGGGAGAGGCAGAGAGAAGGAAATCAGGGGTCTCCGTGTGGCCTGGAGACGATCCTCATCCCTTCTGCTCCCAACTCAACCAAAACTCATCCTGTGACTGTACCCATCCACAAGAGGGCCAGAGGCTGAGCCTTCCATGTGTCCAGGAGGAGAACTGGATTTCGGTGGCAACGTTAACAATTACCCAGACTCTGAGGCTTCACAAAATACTCACTATTCCACTTCTCAGTCCCCTGAATCCAGACATTCCCTCACCTCCTGATGATGCACTCTGGAAGGTGAGGGCAGGAATATATGGCTTGGCTGGATAGTGCGTTGAGCCGGGACACTTCTGTCTCCAGAATAGATGATCCACGGATCCACTGCTGCCCCTCACTGCAATCCCCTGGCACCCCCAACCTCACCCACCCATACACACACACACATCAAAGCAGCAAAACAAAATGAGAGCCAAATATTTTGGTTTTTATTGAACTCACTGGGCTCAAGGACAAAAAGAAAAAAATGGGATGAAAGGGAATGGGATGAAAGGGGAGTTGGATGAAAGCTTTGGAGAAAGACAGATCTCCACAAACACCCCAGGCCTGGGAACCTGTTCCTGAGAACAGCCGTTAGGGGTCCAGGCAAGCTGCCCTCCAATTCTTCCCCTCCCCTTAAAGGTGCTAGGGACAAAGGGGACCACATGTTAGACCCAGGCACACAGTCCTTCTGTGCCCAGTTTCTAGGCTTTTCCAGAGAAGGAAGCTGGGCTGGTGGCTCTAGGCTTGGAAGAAAGAGAACGTAGAAAGGCATGGTAGGAGAAGGAGTTTGGGGATGGGGGAGGATGAGGGAGAAAAGCTCAGAAACCCAAGCTGGGCATTCCAAGAGGCTGGAACAAGAGGCTGCCCCAAGTAGGGCAAGAAGTGAAGCGGTTCCTTCCTTTCAGAGGGGCTATTGTGCATTGGACTTTGGTCAGCGGCTTTTAACCTGGACGCTGCTGTGCTGGTCTCTCACAGCTCAGGGCCCAGTTTGTATGATGTCAGAGCCATCTTGGCTGCAAAGGTCTCCATGTGCAGAAGAGAAGGTTCAGGTGAACTGAGAACAGGGAGGATGGAAGGGTCTGGAGGACCCTGAGGAACTGGTCCTCCTCATGCTTGGACCTTTCTTTCTTCTTGGGTGGTATTTGGGGGTGGTTAGATGGAGACGCTGTTCTCAATGAGGGGAGGGTCCAGGTAGGTGTAGGGCAGTGCCAGACCCTGGTTCCGCTCCTGGATGTCCCTTGAGATCTGAGCCAGGCGGCTCTGGAAGGCGGCAATGCTCCGCCTTGGGGCCTCCTCTGTGAAGTGCTCATCCGGGTAGGTGCCCAGGGGCCTCTGGGAGGACATCAGGTAAGAGGTCAGGATGACATTCAGATGGGATGGGGAATAAAGGAGGACCACATGTAACAGCAAATCCAGTCAAGGTGGCTTCTAGTAGCACAACCCAGTTGCAGCCATTGTAAACACTTGCCCCAAACTGCCACCCCATGATCCTGACACGAGGCCCCCAAGCCCCCAAACCCCAAACAGAGTAGGGGACAGAATGTGACGTAGGAGCCAGCCAACCCAAATTCAGTACTGCCTCTGCTGGCAAGCCTCTGCCTGTTACTTTGACTCTTTGAGACTCAATTCCTGCATCTGAAAATGGATGGGTTGAACTAGAAAAAAAAATTTTTGAGGCAAGGTCTCACTCTGTTGCCCAGGCTGGAGTACAGTGGTGTGAGCATAGCCCACTGCAGCCTCAAACTCCTGGGCTCAAGTGATCCTCCCCCTTGGCCTCCCAAAGCACTAGAATTACAGGTGTGAGCCACCGTGCCTGGCCTAGACCTTTAAAGGTCCCTTTCATACCTGATCCAACTGCTCTGTGAACTAAAAGAACGAACCACACCTTTCATACAACCAAGATCAACGTAAACATTGCCCAGGAAATATACCCAAGAATATAACAATTACTTCATAATTTCACAAAATTCAACTACTAAAAACAACCAGCATCCTGGTTCTAAGGTACCTTCACAATCAACCATCATGATGGAACTTTTGCCAACACAATCACCATCATCCTCCACTGCCACACTTTACAGCACAGCCAATCACTATCGAGAAATATCACAATGAGCTCCAGTCACTGCCATCCTGTGTACAGGACTGTCCCTCATGATCATATCACACAACCAGCTCATCACGACAACACAGAGGTCCAGCCTCCTAACCAGCACACACTTCCCATTTACTAGAACCTTCATATAATTGTTGCCAATACTACTGATCTTTTTTTTTTTTTTTTTTTTGAGACAGAGTCTCGCACTGTCGCCCAGGTTGGAGTGCAGTGGCGCGATCTCGGCTCACTGCAAGCTCTACCTCCCGGGTTCATGCTATTCTCCTGCCTCAGCCTCCCGAGTAGCTGGGACTACAGGTGCCTGCCACCATGCCTGGCTAATTTTTTGTATTTTTAGTAGAGATGGGGTTTCACCGTATTAGCCAGGATGGTCTCGATCTCCTGACCTCGTGATCTGCCCGCCTCGGCCTCCCAAAGTGCTGGGATTACAGATGTGAGCCACCACGCCCAGCCAATACTACTGATCTTTAACAAATTCTTTTTCTCGTTTTGTTGCATTGGCGAAGCCCTCCAGATCAATGTTAAATAGCAGCAGTAATAGTGGGCATTGGGCATTATTTTCTTATCTCTGACTTTAATGAATAGACATCTATGGTCTCACCATAAATACAGTGTTTTCTGAAATATACTTTTGGTTTTTGTTTTTTTTTTTTTTTTTTTGAGACAGAGTCTCGCTCTGTCACCCAGGCTGGAGTGCAGTGGCGTGATCTTGGCTCGCTGCAACCTCCGTCTCCCGGGATCAAGTGATTCTCCTGCCTCAGCCTCCCAAGTAGCTGGGATTACAGGTAGCCACCACCATGCCTGGCTAATTTTCTTATTTTTAGGAGAGATGAGGTTTCGCCATGTTGGCCAGGCTGGTCTTGAACTCCCAACCTCAGGTGATCCACCTGCCTCAGCCTCCCAAAGTGCTGAGATTATAGGTGTGAGCCACTACACCCAGCCTGAAATATACTTCTAATCAAAACTCCTTAAGGGGGTTTCATTTTACACTGAGTTTTTATTAGTAATGGCTGCTCACATTTATCAAATGCTTTTTCAGCACATATTGAGATAATTATATGGTATGCATCTTTATTGACGTAATGAATTATATTGCTAGATTTCATAAGGTTGAACCAACCTTTCATTCCTTTCATTCCTAGAATAAATTAGACTTTATCATGGTGTATTATTGTTTTATTATTCACTATTGGCCTTCATTGGCTGATATATTTTTAAGATTGTTGTAGCTAAGTGGAATAAGTATATATATATTTTTTTCTTTTTTTGTTTAAACAGGGTCTCACTCTGTCACCCAGGCAGAAGTGTAGCGATGGGATCACAGCTTACCACAGCCTTGAACTCCCAAATTTAAGCAATCTTCCCACCTCAGCCTCCCGAGTAGCTGGGATCACAGCCATACGCCATCATGCCCGGCTAGTTTTCTTTTTTTTTTTTTTTTTTGGAGAGACAAGGTCTCACTATATTACTCAGGCTGGTCTTAAATCCTGGGCCCAAGCGGTCCTCTTGCCTCTGCTTCCCAAAGTGCTGGGATTACAGGCATGAGCCACTGCACCCGGCCTTATAATTTCATTTTCGTAATAACAGCTAACACGTAAGCACTTTACGTGAACCACCACAACCATACATCAACCCTTAAGACAGGTATTCTTATTATTCTCACTTTAAAGATAAGGAAATAAGGCTTAGAGAGGCCATTACATAACTAAAGTCATATGGGTGGTAGGTGTGGATCTGGGACTAGAGCCTTCCAAGGAGACCCACTGCCCTTCTTAAGAGTACTACCAGCCGGGCGTGGAGGCTCACGCCTGTAATCCCAGCACTTTGGAAGCCCGAGACGGGTGGATCACCTGAGGTCAGGAGTTCGAGACCAGTCTGACTAACATGGAGAAACCCCATCTCTACTAAAAATACAAAATTAGCCAGGTGTGATGGTGCATGCCTGTAATCCCAGCTACTCAGGAGGCTGAGGCAGGAGAATCGCTTGAACCCGGGAGGCAGAGGTTGCACTGAGCCGAGACCGCGCCACCGCACTCTAGCCTGGGTGATGGAGTGAGACTCTGTCTCAAAAAAAAAAAAAGTAAAAAATCTTCTCTGCATTTGTGGTTATATGCCTTTCCCATTCCTAATGCTGTGTATTTATGTTCCCTTTCTTTCTCTTTTTTATTTTCCTCCTTGATTAGAATTGTCTAGGCCAGATGCAGTGGCTCACACCTATAATCCCAGCACTTTGGGAGGCTAAGGCAGGAGGATCACTTTAGCCCAGGAGTTCAAGACCAGCCTGGGCAATATAACAAGACCCTGTCTCTACCAAAAATCAAAAAATTAGCCAGGCGTGGTGGTGCCTGTGGCCTCAGCTACATGAGAGGCTGGGGTGAGAGAATTTCTTGAGCCCAGGAGTTTGAGGATGCAGTGAGCCATGATCATGTCACTGCACTCCAGCCTGGGTGACCCTGTCTGGAGTTGACCAGGCTTTTTTTCAGACAACCTGACCCTGTCAAAAGAGAGAAAGAGAGAGAGAGAAAGAGAGGGAGGGAGGGAGAGAGGGGAGGGAGGGAGGGAGGGAAGCCAAAAAAATAGTGCTGTAAGTGACAGTCTGCCACTTCTGGGCCTAGACTTGAAGAAATCTGAAAGCTTGTTTTCAATCTTGGAAGCCAGCCACCGTGCTATGAGGAAGTCCAGCTATCCTGCTGGAGAGAGACCCCTTGGAGAGTCCTGGGGGATAAGACAGCATATGGAGAGAGAGAAAAACCACACAGGTGCACTGAGGCCCCAGACATGAGAGCAAAGCCTTCTGGGAGCTTCCAGCACAGCCCAGTCACCAGCTGATTGCATGCAAGTGTTTCACCCTAGCCAGTATCCTCTGGACTGCCCAGCCTAGCCCTGCCCAAATTTCTGATCCAGAGAATCGTAAGAAAAAAGAAATATGTCTATAGTTTTTTTATTTTATTGTATTGTGTTTTTTTTTGAAATAACAAGTTTTATGTTTTTAAAATCAGATTGACATCTAATTTCTTTTTTTCTTTTCTTTCTTAAAGATGGGGTCTTGTTATGTGGCCCAGGCTGAAGTGCAGTGGCTATTCACAGGCATGGTCATGGCACATTGCAGCCTTGAACTCCTAGCCTCTAGGAATCCTCTCTCTGTGGCCTCCTGAGTAGCTGGGACTACAGGCCTGTGCCATTGCACCTGGCTTAATACTTGATTTCCAAAACTGTAGTATAGCCATCAAAAAAACAGAACACACACACACACCAGAGAAAGAAAAAGAAAACACAGCAGAAGACAGAAATATGACACTGGATTCAAAGCCTACTTACTAGCTCTGTGCTGTTGAACAAATTGCTGAATCTCCCTGAACCTCAGTTTTCTCCCCTGTGCAGTGGAACTACCATTTATTGAACATTTATATGCCAGCACAGTGCCAAGCTGCTTTTTTTTTTTTTTTTGAGATGGAACTTCACTCTTGTTGCCCAGGCTGGAGTTCAGTGGTACCATCTCAGCTCACTGCAACCTCTGCCTCCCGGGTTTAAGTGATTCTCTTACCTCAGCCTTCTGAGTAGCTGGGGTTACAGGCATGCATCATCATGCCCACCTAATTTTTTGTATTTTTAGTAGAGATGGGGGTTTCACCATGTTGGCCAGGCTGATCTCGAACTCCTGACCTCAGGTGATCCACCCACCTTGGCCTCCCAATGTGCTGGGATTACAGGCGTGAGCCACCACGCCCGGCTGCCAAGCATTTTAAATAGAGCTATGTATTTGTTTCATATTTTAAAATCATGTACACAAAGGATCTGATTTAATAACTGAGACATGATGGCTCATCAGTGACAGCTGCCATTATTATTGTTGTTATAAATTTCCAAGTTAAACTTTCTATAGTTTATAGGAGAGAGCCCTCCACCCTCATGCTGTTGTCTACTTATCCGTCATCCCTCTGGGACCAGATAGGGACAGGACCCAGAGTCCTGCCATTCCCAGGATATAAGGTAGCAAGTTAAAACTTGCCAGGAAGATCAAATATGTGGGATCTTTCTTTTTTTGTTGTTTTTTTGTTTTTTGTTTTTTGTTTTTTGTTTTTGTGTCACCCAGGCTGGCGTGCAGTGGCGTGAACATGGCTCACTGCATTTTTTACTTCCTGGGCTCAGGTGATCCTCCCACTTTAGCCCCCCCACAAGCAGCTGGTACCATAGGCACACACTAATATGCCCGACTAATTTTTGTGTTTTGGGTAGAGACAGGGTTTCACCATGTTTCCTAGGCTGCTCTTGAATTCCTAGGCTCAAGCAATCCACCGGCCTCAGCCTCCCAAAGTGCTGGGATTGCAGGCACGAGCCAATGTGCCCAGCAACATCTGGAATCTTTCCAGCACCAAAGGGAGTCAAGCGTGAGAAATAAGAATATTCACCTGTTAGAGAGCTCGTGTGCAAGACGGCTGGGCGGAAACAAAGATGATGGGAACCAGTGATAAAGGGCTACTTGCCTGGCCTAAACTCAGATATTGGCCCCTCTCTAGCCTCCTGCCTCCAAAGTTGCCCTTTGCATCCATTCACGCAGCCACAGGAGCACCCTAGCTAAAGCAGATTTAACCATTGGGCCTCAGGCTTAAAAGTCTTGATTGGCGGCCGTGCGCGGTGGCTCACACCTGTAATTCCAGCACTTTGGGAGGCCAAGATGGGTGGATCACAAGGTCAGGAATTCGAGACCAGCCTGGCCAACATGGTGAAACCCCATCTCTACTAAAAATACAAAAATTAGCTGGGCACAGTGGTGAGTGCCTGTAATCCCAGCTACTCGGGAGGCTGAGGCAGGAGAATCGCTTAAACTTGGGAGGCAGAGGTTGCAGTGAGCTGATATCGCACCATTGCACTCCAGCCTGGGTGACAGAGCAAGACTCCATGTGGGGGGGTGGGGGAAGCCTTGATTGGCTCCCCTTTGTCTTCTAAACGAACACTGTGCAGACAAAGCCCTACCTTCCTCTCTGCTCTGCTATTTCCATTTGTGATCCTACAAACACACCAGTGATTTCTCACCTTTGCTCCTTGGTCCTGTTCTTCCCCCTCCCTAAAAAAGAGCCCTGCTCTTCCTCTCTGTCCAACTCCTACTTGTCCTGCAGATTTCAACTTAGATGTCACTTTCTCCAAGAAGACTTCCTGGGTTCCCCCAGACCCATTTAGGTTCCTCAGGGCCCTGTCCTTACCCCCATCACTGGACTGTAAGCTCACATGGACAAGTTTCATAGCTGCCCATAACAGTGTCTGGGTCACCACTGGTACTCAGGAAGTGTGTGTTGAATGGAGAAATTAACATATAAGTAACTCCTACAACACAGTGGTGCCCTTTTTCATTGACCTGTATGTCTCCTCAACTAGACCACAGGCTTCTTGAAGGCAGGAAGGTCTCATCCAGCGTTATAGGCCTGGTGCCCAGTGCTGTGTGGACACATAGGAAGTATCCAACAAATGTTTATTGAATGTTTACATTAACACATGAGTAGTTGATGAATGAACAGTCGGATAAATGGATGGACGGACAGATTGGTAACTAAACTGGTATTTGCTTCAGTCTATGTCTTTTGGGATTATCATTTTCTGAAGAAATTGAAGAACCCAAGGCAGTTCTGCAGTGAACATAAATCCCGTCTATCAGTCCTCAAGCCCCCAGATGAAGCCACCACCACCCCTACTGGTGGCCCTAAAGAACCCTACTCCCCTCAACATCCCGTATACACACCTGGTCCTTGGGTTCTTGGCTAACCAACCAGAAGAGGAGGAGGTTGTTACAGCTGATGTTCACTTCAGGGAGGGTGTCTAGGTAAGTCTTCAGGGTGGTGGTCCCCTTGGTCTGGGGTGGGGGCTGCCTCATGGATGATGGAGCATTGGGCATCCAGGCCCCAAAGTCATGCTGTGGAGACCCCCATCCCAGTTGGGTCAGTTGGCCAGAAGGGGAGTATCACCTCCCTCTTCACCATCCCTGATTCCACCTCTGCCGTCCTAGAGGTGATAGTTGGGAAATGAGGGGATCACGGAAAGGCAAGAGAGCTGGGAAATGAGGGGATCATGGAAAGGCAAGAGAGGAAAGGGTAGGGAGTGGAAAGTCCCAGAAGTGGGGCAGGAAGCCAGCTTACTCCTTGTCACTCCCCGCCCAGTGTTCCAGGACTCGGTGGGGTGAGTCACTAGGGAAGGAGGTGGCCCCAGAGTGGAGGTAATCCTAGAAAAGGGCCTTGGGTTGCCATGCCACACAGAGCAAGCTGCTACTCCACCTGGCTGGGTTCTAACCATGAGAGGAGCCCCTAAGTTCTTCTCCCAAATTAACATCAACTTGAATCACCATTACAACCCTGGACCCAGCTCCACCCAGTCATCACCCAATGCCAACCCTTCACCCCACTCAGCTGCCACTCCAACCCCAAGTCTAATCATAAACCCACCCCAACGCTGACCCACCCAAGCTCTCAACCCGAATTCAGGCCTCAAGTCCATTGCTGAGACCTGATGTCCCCAGGCCTGCCCTTTGTAGCCTCACCTGCCCACTGTTGACAGCAGCATGCTGGGCAGAGCAATTGAAGATGATTGCAGTGAGGAACTTCACCATCTCTCCTGGGGTGCACAGCCGGCTTGGGAAACCTGGGTGTGGGGAGGAAGGGTAGAGGGTGTGGACGGAAGGTACTGGATTCTTAGGGCCAGCTCAGGACTGGGGCTTACCACAGGGGGAAAGTGAGGAAGTAGGGAACACCGAGCCACGACTGTCTTGTTGGGCTGGTTAGGGATGGCCATCACCAAGATTTGTGGTCTCTGAAGTGGGTCAGGATAGGAGATGGGGGCTGGGATCTGGCCAGAAAATCCCCGGCAGGCAGGGCCAATGACAGAGGCAGCTTCAAGCCCAAGTGCCCAGCTGCCTCTCCCTGACTTCCAAGGCACTTCGATCTGCAGCCCCTATTAGGATGTAATGATTTAATCCTACCCAGTTCACCAAGATTTGTTCAAGCACCCAGTATCCAACCATCCTCTGCTGGGCTTAGCAGCAGAGACCCATGCAGAGGGCGTGTTACTCAAAAGCTCACAGTAACAGAAGCAGAAGGAAGCTTCTAAGACCAGAGCTTGGCTCTTTGAGGAGAGGGCAAGCAGGGCAGAAAGGGGCACCAGGAGCAGAGTGGTTAGTGGAGGCCTCCTGGAGGACAAGAGGGGCCTTGTGAGTTGAAAAATGGATGAGCCTCGAATGGAAAAAAGACAACAGAGAAAAGCATTTCAGGATTGGAGAGGGGAGAGCTCCAAGGCTCAGCCCTTGGTCCATTCATGCTGTGCCTCACTCATCTCATCCAAGTCCATGGCTCTAACCACCTCCCACTTGCCAACAACTCCCAAATTCCCATCTCTGGCTGTGCCTGGCTTCTGAGCTCCAGACTCAGCCGTGGGCATTACCCTGCAGGCAGCTTACCTGACGTCCCCACCTAAGCATCTACACCACCTCACACTGCACACTGGCAAGGACAAATGCCCGTCAGATTACGTCACCCTTCGCTAAAACCCTCGGAGGGCTTCCCATCTCACTCACCTTGTCATGGCCCTACTTGATCGGGCCCCAGCCCCTTCTCCCACTTCATTTCCTTCCTGGCTGTTCACTTATTCGACTCCAGCTGTGCAGGCCTTCCTGATAGTTCTCAAACGCACCAGCACATTCAGAATTCAGGGCCTGCACACTTACTATACCTCTGCCTGCTACTCTTGCCCCAATTATCTTCAGAACTAGCACCTGTACTTCCTTCAGGCCTCTACTAATGCATCAGCTCCAGAGAGGCCTGCCCTAGCCACCTCCCTGAAATGATCTCTTTACCTTGACACATTGTATCCCCTGATGCTGTTTCAGTTTTCCTCTTAGCATTCATAACCACTTGACATATGTTTGTTGATTCTCTCTTTCTCTCTCCAAAAGAATGTTAAGCTCCACTAAGGCCAGAATTTTTGTCTTTTTCACTACTAAACCTCAGCACCTAGAACAATACTTAATAAATACCAAGAGCCCGGTAATTATTGGTTGAATGAAGGAATGCATGAGAGGGTAAGAAGCCAGAGCATGGGAGGCAGAGGTGGGAGGATTGCTCAAGCCCAGGAGTTTGAGACCAGCCTGGGCAACATAGCAAGACCTTGTCTCTAAAAAACATTTTTAAAAAAGGTAACTGGATGCAGTGATGTGGTGGTGCATGCCTGTAGTCCCAGCTACCAGGGAGGCTGAGGCATGAGGATCACTTGAGCCTGGGAGGTCAAGGCTGCAGTGAGCTGTGATCACGCCACTGCACTCCAGTCTGAGCATCAAAGTGAGACCCTGCCTCAAAAAAAAAAAAAAAAAAAGCCAGAGTGGGAAGGCATGGGGTATTAACAGGGTGAGGGAACAGGGAGGGGACCTAATTGGAGGTGAGGCTGCAGCGGCATGCAGGGCCATATGGTTTCTGGGCAGTATTTCAGAGGATTAGCAGGGTGGTGGCCCTGCAGGCTTGGCGGGCAAGCAGTGAGAGGCTGGGAGAGGTGGGACTGGTTGAGAAGCAGCTGCCACAATTCCAGAGCACTATGAGGAAGACTACAACTAGGGTGGTGACAGTAGGGATCAGCCACCTAACTGGATTTAGGAAGACAGAGAGGGAAACATGAGTCAAAGAGAACTAAGGTTTGGAGTCAGGCTGACTGGACGGAGGCTGATGCAACAGAACAGAGAGGTTGGGAGGCAAGACCAGACATCCGCCTGGGAATGTGTGGGAGTTTTCTGAAGGTTCTGTTCCTGGTTGAGTCTCTAAACTCAGAGGCTGAGAACAAAAAAGTAAAGCAGGCAGACACACCTGTAGTGTCAGCTACTTGGAAGGCTGAGACAGGAGAATCAATAGAGCCCAGGAGTTTGAGACCAGCCTAAGCAACAGAGCAAGACCCTGTCTCAAAAAAACAAAACATGAGCAAAAACAAAAAATAAAAACAAAGAAGTGGACAGACCATCTATAGGAATTTTCTGTAGTTCATATTGCCTATTTTTCCCCCATTGGAATATGGAACCTGACCGAAATGGTGAAAGAAACCCCATCTCTACTAAAAATACAAAAATTATCCGGGCGTGGTAGTGTGCGACTGTAGTCCCAGCTACTCGGGAGGCTGAGACAGGAGAATCGCTTGAACCGGGAGGTGGAGGTTAACTTGTGTGTTTTCCCTTTTTAAATACTGTATGTGAATCTATAATAGGTTTGTACTCATTGAAAGAGCTGTTGTCAATCTGAAGAATGTTCTGATGCACTAAATCAGACAAAAAAATGTAATACAGTAAGATAGGAGAGTTGAATTAACCTCAGACTGACTGAGGTTAATGAGTGTGTTTTCCATTTTTAAATACTGTATATGAATCTACAATAGGTTTATACTCGTTGGAAGAGCTGTTGTCAATCTGAAGAGTGTTCTGATGCATTAAATCAGAGAAAAATGAAATAAAGTAAGATAGGAGAGTTGAATTAACAGTAATTAGATCCCCCTTTGGGTCTTAAGTAGGAAACAGACACCCCAAATATGAAACAACTGCCCAAGGAGGGAGGAGCTGTCAGGATCAGCACTGATCATGATTAATAGCAGGTTTGCAAAACACAGGGAAGGGTCACCCTTTAAAAACTCCAAGGCCGGGTGCGGTGGCTCACACCTATAATCCCAGTACTTCGGGAGGCCGAGGTGGGCAGATCACCTGAGGTCAGGAGTTCAAGACCAGCCTGTCCAACATGGCGAAACTGCATCTCTACTAAAAATACAAAAATTAGCCAGATGTGGTGGCAGACGCCTGTAATCCCAGCTACTCGGGAGACTGAGGCAGCAGAATCTCTTGAACCCAGGAGGTGGAGGTTGCAGTAAGCCGAGATCGTGCCTCCACACTCCAGCCTGGGCAACAAAGTAAGACTCTGTCTCGCACCAGGCGCGGTGGCTCACGTCTGTAATCCCAGCACTTTGGGAGGCTGAGGCGGGCGGATCATGAGGTCAGGAGATCGAGACCATCCTGGCTAACATGGTGAAATCCTGTCTCTACTAAAAACACAAAAAATTAGCTGGGCGTGGTGGCGGGTGCCTGTAGTCCCAGCTACTCCGGAGGTTGAGGCAGGAGAATGGTGTGAACTCGGGAGGCGGAGCTTGCAGTGAGCAGAGATCGCGCCACTGCACTCCAGCCTGGGCAACAGAGGGAGACCCCGTCTCAAAAAAAAAGAAAGAAAGAAAGAAAGAAAGAAATGAAGAGAGGTTGGTGGCTGGAGGGGCCACGTGGCAGGACAGGAAGGGGGGTTTGAGAGAAAGTTCCCAGAATCCTCTGAAGTCAGAGATGGCTTCCACTGCACGTTGCAGAATATTGACAGAGCTCAGGAAGCTAAAATGAATGGGTGGGCTTGTGGAAAGGTCAAGGGACCAGAGGGGCACAGAGCAGTGGATGCAGCAATGCCTTTGGAGGCAGTCGGAGCTGGCTCGGAACCCGCCTTGCACAGTCTTCTTTGTGCCTCTTTCCATATCTGCTAGTTGGGGATATTAATAGTATCTACTTCAAAGGCTGGTCAATAAATAACTGATGGGAGTAGGGTGTGGCCAAGCAAGTGCTAGCTCATCAGAGCTACACGGAAAGTGGGATAGAGAGGGGATACCTGAGCTTTCCCGGCCCAGGAACGCCTGAGCAAAAATCTCGCCAGTCCAGGCCTGCAGCTCCGAATCCTGCTGCACAGATGCGTCACTGGGATAATAGTAGCCCACGATTTCTGAGACAAAGCTGCAGGAAAGAGATGCTGGTACCACTGGAGTAACCACGGGCTCAGTCCTGGCCAGGAAACCGAGGCCCACTGCTGCTCAGGCGGCAGAGAGACAGATAGCCATGGGGGTTCAGTGGGGACCCCCAGGTGCAGCTGGAATCTGAGTGGCCGGGCTTCCCTTAAGTCCCACTCACTCCTGAGCCATGGGTGCTCCACACTTCCTTCCTGCACAGGGGCCTGGGGGGTGGGCAGGGGAGTGCACGAAGAGTCTGCTTCATGCTGCCACCCCCCTCCCCACCCAGGAGGAAGGAAGACCTGCCTGCCACAGGCCCCAGCCCATGCTTAAATGATGCACCAGCTCTGATACTCTGACTCCACTGGACACCCCC
This sequence comes from Pan paniscus, assembly GCF_029289425.2. Taxonomy (NCBI): domain Eukaryota; kingdom Metazoa; phylum Chordata; class Mammalia; order Primates; family Hominidae; genus Pan; species Pan paniscus. Next base: position 65,644,400 of record NC_073268.2, on the reverse strand, counting down.
TCCTTCCCCTGCATCCACACACCCCCAAGCCCCTCTCTGGACCGCAGCTACCTGCCATTTCAGAAGGGACCCCAAACTCAATTCATACCCTCAAGAATTCCCTATGCTAGGGTGTGAAAACACCTGAAATCCCCAGGCGCCATGAGCGCGGGGACCACAGTGTCCCAGGCCAGGAGACCCTGGTGGGACTGCTGGTCCCGCCCCGCACCTCGCACCTCTCAATGGCCGCCCAGATCTTCAGGCCGTCGTCTCGGTAGTGGTAGTTGGGGATAGCCAGGACGCCGCGGGCCCGCAGGCTGTCCGGAAGGCAGAAATTGGTGTAGGTGAAGTGGGCCAGGCCCGTGCTCATGAGGTAGATGAGGCCTTGCCTCCCGATGGACGTGACCTGAGGACACAGCACAGCTCGGCTCCCGGGCCGGCCCAATCCCCACCCTAGTGTCTGGGCACGAGATGGGGCTGGGGACTCGGCCCAAGGAGGGCCTTCTTCGGTTCACCAAGCAATCCACGGATCAAATACCCACGAGGGCCTGCCTGACGCAGGCTGCGCAGCTTGACGCCCCATTATGTGCGTGGGAGAAGATCCTTAGGTATTTGGTAACTAAAAGAATGAACTGAAAGCCAGGGAGCCTGGCTGGGCTCAGGGTCAGCTGAGGGTAGTGCTGGGGCTCAGGATGAGGCTGCCCTGCCTGTGGACCCGTGGCCCGGCGGGGCTGGGGGCGGTGGGCGGGGGCAGTGAGGCTGCGGGGGCGGGGGAGACAGGGTCTGTGAAGGGGGCCGGTAGGAGACCGGAGACCGGCGGAGTGGGCGGGGCTGGTGGAAGAGGCAGTGATTGTACAGGTGTTCTCACACCCCAGGTGTCCTCACAAGGGGCTTGGGCGCAGAACAGGGCTTGGGGGCGGGTAGCGGGGCAAAGCGTCTTCGGGGGCGGAGATCAGTGACCCGGCAGGGAGGCCGCACCTGGTCCACGAGGCCCTCGGGGTTGAGCAGCGTGGCCCTCGCGATGGTGTTCACCTGCAGCGTGTATCGAGTGTGGGGGAGTAGGAGCTGCGAGCGGAGCGGATCACGTGAGCTGAAGGCCGGGGACAAGGCCGCCCGGCCCCTGCCCCGCTGGGCCCCCACCCGGGGTCGCGGACCTTGTAGATGGGGTGGCAGAGCGGCAGCTGGCGCAGCGTGGCCATGGCGAAGGCCTCGCACAGCAAATGCGTGCACAGAAAGTGCGTGTTGTTTTCGTGCACCAGGAACTCAGAGTTGCGCACCCACGTCTTGGCCAGCAGCCAGTCCCATTCGGAGTCAGTGGGCAGGAAGATGGGGCTGTCAGGCCCGGGGGTCTGGCTGAGCTGCGTCCGAAAGGAACGAGGGATGATGGGGCTCCGGGCTGGCGGTTAGCACCTGAGCCCCCATCCCGGGGCGGCGGCGCCGGGCTCACCTGGATGGCCAAGGGCACCAGCGCCCCCTGGGGGCTGAGCCACAGCAGGCACAGTGGGGCGGCCACGTACTGCTGGCGGCCGTTTAGGCAGTGGGTGGGGGCCTCCGCCAGGATCCAGTAGTCCGCTAGGAAGATGTTCCCCCTCTGCAGAAGGCACACAGAGGCTGATTGTCCCTCCCTACTCGCGCTCCACTTCCCTCCCATTTCCCTGCCCACTTCCACCCCAGAGAGGAGCTGAGGCCCCCAGCTGAGGTCTCAGAAATTCTTGGTGCCTGAATTAATGGCCAAAGTGGGGTACCCCGCCCTTCCCAAAATGTCCGGAATGAGGTCCAGCTGAGTCCCTCCTTGTGCAACAGCTCGCCTGCTGGGACAAGCCAGCGTCCTCTCCTCCTCACCTCATACCTAGTCCTTCCCACTCTCAACTCAGATGGAATCCCCTTCTGACATCTGAGCACTATGTATCCAGCAACAGCTAAATGAACACATGAGAACTGACCAACCATGTCTCTAGCTTTCTGGAGGAGAATGCCTGAGGGCTTGACTGCCCCAAAAAGACTGGGTTAGCCTCGTCTCCGACAACCTCAGAGCTCCTAGTTCTCCGTGATTTTCCCTGATGCATCTGGTGGCCCTACCATTGGCCTGTCCTAAAACAGCTTTCCTCTAGGCCTCAGCACCTCTTCAGGAGGCCTCAAAACAAGGGCAAGCCTTCCTCAAAGATGTCCCTGCAGCCACCCTGCGCGTTCACACCAGTTCATCAGGCCCCATCTCAGGCCTCAAAGCCTCCCAACCCCAGTCTGACCCTCATCCGTATCTGCTCTACTTAAAGTGTGCAGGACCATGGCTGCCCAGAGGATGAGGCCCACAGGTGAAATGCAGCCCAGGCCATTTCCATACCCTCCACACACATCCCTTGTCCATAATGGTGACACACCCACCTCCCACCTATCAGGCCCACTGCCCAGATCCTTACCCACCTCTAGCTCTGTCTGCAGGCATGTGTCCTGTCCCAGCAAGGGGGCCACCATGTCATTGGTGACAGGCAGCTTGCTGGGCAAGCTAGAGATGCAGTGGAGCATGACGGGATTGACACCATTCAGGTACTGGTACCCAAAGAAGTGATCTTCACACCAGTGCTCTGTGACATACTCTGGGATACAAGAGAGGGGACCAGTTGGTCTAGAAACTACTTCCCTAGATCCTAGTCCTGCCAAGTACTTTGCTTATCATTGTGGTTTAGGTTTCCTTCCCAAAAACTCTATGAGGTAGGAATCATTATATCTTCAATTTAATACTAGACACTAAGGGTCAGAGAGATGGAGTGACTTGCACAGCTGAGTGGCAGAGCAGGGATTTGAACCTAAGCCTTTCTGGACCCAAAGCCCGGAGCACTTGGTGGTTGGAGTAGGGGAAGAGAGTCGTGTGTCCCTGATGAGGATCAAGATTCCCTAAATGACTGTGACCCTCTCCCAGGCAAGCAGAGTGTCTCTCTCTCCTGAATCCCCTGTTTTTGTCCCCTCCTCAGAGAAGGTGCTTTGTTCTCCAGAGGAATCTGGGAGACGCCACCAGTGAAGCCAGGAGCCCCTCCCACTCAAATCCAGCAGTCTCCCTGGGAGGGCTGGGAGAGGGCCCTTTCCCAGGAAGGAGAGGAAGGGGTCTGAGCATGAGATAAGGTGAGGGGTAGACATCTCCTGCCTGGCTCTGCTCACTTGTCGTGAAGGTCTTATGGCACCAGAAGATGTTCTGCATGTCATCCAGCTTCTTCCAGGAGCCCTTGCGATCCAACAGCCCTCGAAGCTTCATTCCCAAGGACCTGATGGGACAGGAAAAGATGAGGGTGAGGTCTGGGGGCTAGAGTCTGCTGGGAATCACTGTGTCCCCCTCTGCCTGGAGGAACTGACGGGGTCCGTCCCCAGAGTAGAGATGCCTAACAATCCACATGGGAGAAAAAGTCTAGTGCCCGGTGGAGGCTCTGTGGCCTCGGAAGACCCTGGTTCATATGCAGCCATCCCTAAGACAGGTCATTGCACTTGCACATAAAGTTGGCACACACGGCCCTATGGTGCAGACAAGCCACCCTCACTGGTGTTTTGGCCTGTATTCTCCAAGCTGCCCTCTTGTCACAGACCTCCACTGGCTCCCCTCTGCCTACAGGACAGAGCCCCAGCTGCCGAGCCTGACTAGCCCATGGAGATCCCCACCAGCCAGCTTCTACCAACCTTTCCAGTATTTTCTCCCACCCTAGGCATTAGACAGGGCCAACCAAGACCCGCTCTCCAAACATGATCAGAGACATGCTTTGTACACTGGACGGTAGAAGAGGGGCTGGCACGTGGAGAGATGCATACTCTTCACTTTGTGGATGTCTGTACTGTTTGAATTTTTACAGTGAGCACTATTTTTTTTTCCTTCTTTTTAAGATGGGATCTCCCTGTGTTACCGAGGCTGGAGTGCAGTGGCTGTTTAGAGACACAATCATAGCTCACTGCAGCTTCAAACTCCTGGGCTCAAGCAATCCTCCTGCCTCAACCTCCCAAGTAGCAGGCACTACCATGTAGTGTCTCCCAAGTAGCAGGTGTGCCCCACCATGCCCTGCAACGTTATTTTATAATATGGAGAAGCATGCTTGAAATTAAAACGGCTTTCCCCCACTTCCAAGTCTTCATTTAAGCTGCACCTCTGGTAGAAAGCCATCTACTCCATCTCTATGATAAAAATCTATCTCTTCTAGGCACGGCTCAGAAGCAAAGTCCTTTATAGAGCATTGCCTGAACTCCTCCTTGCACACATGAACTCCTCCATGAACACATGCCTTGGATCTTTCACACTCATCATTTCCCACATTGTATTGTAAGCCCAGTGGACATATATCATCCCCATTATACTATGAGCTCCTCAGGGCAAGGACTTGGCTATGTCTGCCCCACCATATCCAGTTCATAATATGCACTCACTAAATAAGCTGAATCAAAGGTAAGGGAATGGAGGCCAGGTGCGGTGGCTCACGCCTATAATCCCAGCACTTTGGGAGGCCAAGGTGGGCCGATCACCTGAGGTCAGGAGTTCGAGACCAGCCTGGCCAACATGGTGAAACCCCGTCTCTACTAAAAATGCAAAAATTAGCCAGGCGTGGTGGTGCATCTCTGTAATCCCAGCTACTCGGGAGGCTGAGGTGGGAGAATTGCTTGAACCCAGGAAGTGGAGACTGCAGTGAGCCAAGATCGAGCCACTGCACTCCAGCCTGAGCAACAGAGTGAGACTCCATCTCAAAACAACAACAACAACAAAAGGAATGGAACATGGAACAAGTAGGCGTGTGGCAATAGGTCAATAACATAGGATGTATAAAGATGTGTGGGCTGGGCGTGGTGGCTCATGCCTGTAATCCCAGCACTTTGGGAGGCGAAGGCAGATGGATCACCTGAGGTCGGGAGTTTGAGACCAGCCTAACCAACATGAAGAAACCCCATCTCTACTAAAAATACAAAATTAGCCGGCATGGTGGCACCTGCCTGTAGTCCCAGCTACTCAGGAGGCTGAGGCAGGAGAATCGCTTGAACTCGGGAGGCAGAGGTTGCGGTGAGCCGAGATCGCGGCACTGCACTCCAGCCTGGGCGACAGGAGTGAAACTCCGTCTCAAAAAAAAAAAAAAAAAAGTGATGTGCCCTGAAAAATGTGGGCACCTGGGGAAGGGAGGGTGGCAAGGGGGGATGAATGATCGGACAGGCCCAGGAACTATGTCACCTGGGCTCCTAAGCACTCGCTCACTCACTGCACACACACTTGCTGGGGGCCCAATTAACACCCAGTGGGTGGGAAAACCACGAGGAGTTCAATCATGAAAGCAGAGGCTGAGGAGTCTGGGGGCAGGGAGAGGGGAACTGGGGAGCACAAGGGGGAGACAAGGGCAGGAAGGGGGCAGGGGGCATGTAGAGAGGGAAGACTGTGGGGCAGGGAGAGGGAATGAGTCCAGAGAGGAGGGACTGGGGCAGGGAGAGGGGATACCGGGAATAGGGAGAAGGGGCAGTCTGGGAGCACGGGGAGGGGGATGGATGGGCAGAGATGTGAGATGTTCATTAGAGGGGCAATGGCCTTACGCAGGGATGGCATTGAAGAGCAGCGAGATCGTCTTGGTGGCTGAGTATCGAACATTGGGCTCCATGTACATCAGGGATGGGATGTCAATTTTCATGGGGAAGCCGGGCAGGTACCGATTCCCACTGCTGGGGGTCGGGGGAGTAGAAAGACAGAAACCAGTCAGTGGGCCCTGGAGCCCAGCCGCTCAACTCCTTCCCTCTTTCCTGCCTTCCAAGTCCCCGGGTCTCTCTTACTCCCGGCTCCTCCCCTGCCCTCTCTGCTCCTGAGCTAAAATAACCTCTCACTCTTGTCCCCTGTGCCAGACCCTTTGGGGCCATCTCCCACCCTGATGCTTGAATGAAACTGCATTGTCATATACCCCTACCCCTACTTCCTGGCTATCAGGACCCCATCCTCCCGACAGACCTTCCACTTGACTTCCTTTCCCCTCCTTCCCAAGCTTTAATCTTCACCTGTCACCCTGGTCTACACAAGTTGTCGTCTTTGTCAAGGCAAATTTCTTGTCTGACTCCATCTCCTGAAAGCTGTTGACGTCTACCATGCAGGGGAAGCCAGGGGCATAGATCTTCCAGCTTCCGAGGGAAAGAGGTCAGAGGTGGCAGGTCATGCTCGGGATAAACACAAGTCTTAGCTTTAAAGACACGGCTTCAGATTAAAACTTCAAAAACCACCTACTTTCTGGATGAGTGACAAGGAATTGGACATTTCTCCATGAAAGCACTGGCTTCACATAGGGTAGCATTTGAGGATGGCATTAATGCCCACACTGGGTTAGAGATGGGTTTGTGTTGAGATTAAAATCATGGCCGGTTTAGTGGGGGAGGCTGAGAAAGGACTGAGATTGGTGGATACTTCAGGTCACTTCTGATATTGGGATCTGGGTTACATCAGGGACAGTTGAGGGCTGAGTATGGATTCATTGGTGGTGTTGGGACAACTGTTACTATTGGTGTTCTCAGTTCAGATTCAGGGTCACTATTAAAGTGGGGTTAGGTCCAAATAAGAGTCCTGATCCAAGCTAGGCACCCAAGGTTGAGAATGAGGTTAGAGTTAGGAACAATCTGATTAAGACTGAGGTCAGGATAAAGATGGGGAAAGAAGTTAAATTAGGCCACCCTCACCGGTAGCATTCTTGTCGGGCCCGGAGCTCCCGTGTCCTGTGATCCAGGAGGAGGGGAAGAGAGTCCTGACAAATAGTTCTTGCTGTGGGGAATGAAAATTACTCTTGGTATAAATCTCTTTTCCAACAACATCTTCTGTAAACCTTGCCTGAACCCCCTGACCCTTGAACCCAATCCGACAGCCACATCCCTGTGAAACACATGGCGGTGCCCCCACGTTCTTTGTGTATTCATCAGTAGAAGGGATTCAAGACAGCTTCACCCCCAAATTATAGCAACCTTCCCAATTGTTGGCATGTTTATCTCCCCTCCAGACTATAAACTCCCTGAGGGCAGAAGTCGTCTTGTATTCCTTTTTCTTTTTTTTTTTCTTCTGTATTCCCAGCTTCTAGCATGGTGCCTGGCACCATGTGTATAAGATGCACTTTAAAAGACTGATGAACAAATATATTTTGTGAAGCTATGGATGGATGTGCTGTGGAGATGGATGAGAGTTTATAGTGAGGTCTATGGAAAACTTATTACGGACCATGGGGTAATATTCATTTGCCTCACTTTGACCTAGAATATCCCTCCTTCATCCTGAGCCTCCTCCCAACACCCAGAGCAGCCCTACTGTTGCCTCTCCAGATCAGATAGCTCTGGAAACTGAAGATGCTCAAGCCCAGCATCCGCAGAAGGCCCCAGAAATTCAACAAGGAATCCTAGCAGCACCTCTCAGGGACTTCATCCACACTAGAAAAGCTAGTAGTAGGGGAGAGAATGGGGCCTCTCCAGCTAAAATCTCTGAGCAGCCAGGGCTTCTCTACCTGTTAAAATCTAATGACTCAGGGTGCAGGTTAGTTCCTCTCTGGGGTCTGGAGGAACTCACTCTGGAGAAGTGCAGAGGGAGGCTGTGGAAAGCAAAGTGCTTCCTATGTGTATGAGAGAAGGGTGCCTGCCTATATGAGTGTATGTGTCTATGTGAGTCTCCAGAAGAGTCAATACCGTCTGCAAAACCCTCGCATTTCAGGGCTTGAGAGGCTCCCTTTTTTCAGAAAACATCTACTTGGGAGCCCAGAGTTTCTGACCTCAATCTTATTCCCTATACTCTGGGGCTCTGTGAGACCCCACTCCTAATCCCAAAGGACACCTTCTGCAGTACAGTGTAGTCCTCGTCTCTGGCCCACCTGTTCCTGGCCTCAGCTCCACGGTGCAGTAGCCTTCAATCCACTGATAGCAGGGGAAGTGGGATACAGTACCATCCGGTTCGGTGACACAGATGCGGCTACAGTACCAAGAGTCCTTGCGGAAGAAAGCGTAGCGCTCCTTGTGTACACGCAGCAGCAAGAGCTCACCCAGCTCTGCTGTGCAACGCACCTTGTACTTCTGTACCTGAGGGGACCAAGACAGCAAGCAGGTGAGAGGCGGGGAACTGCCAAGGCGGTCCTTGCGCCTTGCAAGATGCATCTCCACCTAAGCCTATTCGGGCATACAAACCTGAGCTGCTCCCAGCCCATACCGGGCTTTTGTATGAATTAGAAAAAGGTTCCCCGGGCCGGGAGCGGTGGCTCACGCCTGTAATCCTAACACTTTGGGAGGCCGAGGCGGGTGGATCACCTGAGGTCAGGAGTTTGAGACCAGCCTGCCCGATGAAACCGCTTCTCTACTAAAAATACAAAAAATTAGTCGGGCGTGGTGGCAGGCGCCTGTAATCCCAGCTACTTGGGAGGCTGAGGCAGGAGAATCGCTTAAACCCGGGAGGTGGAGGTTGCAGTGAGCTGAGATCACACCACTGCACTCCAGCCTGGGCAACAAGAGCAAAACTCCATCTCAAAAAGAAAAGAAAAGAAAAAGGTGCCCGAGCACAGTGGGCACTGCATTTCACTAACTTCCTAGGCCGGCTGGGAACTCTTGTGGAGGCCACCTGGGGCTGGCAGAGGCAGGCAGATCCCCTCCAGATAAGAGGAAACCCAGGCTCAGAGAGGGGAAGCGACTTGCCCAAAGCCCACTGTCAATTATGGGAGGAGTTTAGGAGCCAAGGGAAGTCCCTCTACTCCCTGTCCAACGCTCCTTCCTCTCCACAGTCCTGTCTGGATGGAGTTCATCATCTCCAGGAAAGACAGGGACCTCAATAGGGAAGGTGAGGAGGTCAGGCCGGTATCCTGAGTTCAGCAGGATCTCAAGAGTCCAGGAGGACTACTCCTCCTGCCTGCGGCCCCTGCCCCTCTGAGGTCGCGCTTCCCTGTCTCCTTTGTACTCACCGATCCAGGGGCGAAGTCCCTGCCCATTCGATCTAGCCGCTGCTTGGGGCTTTCACCACACGTGCCCACCAGTGTGACAGAGATGTTGTCCAGTGTGCCGGCCCTCAGGTAGGGACCAGTGGTCACACACAGGCGGTACACTGCCATGATGGGAAGGAGGAAGGGATGCCCCGGCAACGCTGGCCGCAGCAGCAGCCGGCCTGGAGGAGAAGAGCGGCAGGCCGGACAGGGCTGGGTTTCTGGGTGGAGGGCTAGGGGCTGCGGGGCTGGGTAGGGCTGAGGATGGACCCAGCTCTCTCTGGGATGTTCCTGGGCTTTCTCTCTCCGAAGCTCCCTGCTGGCGGCTCGGGCTCCCTCTCCCCGCCCACAGTCTTGCACTCTAATACTTGTTTGCTTGCCTCTGACACAGCCGGTCCCTCTGGCTGGCTCACCCAGATGGATATCAGGAGCCTGGGTTCCACTGCGGAGGGAGGGATCAGATGCTGAGATGGAGAAAAGGAGGAGGTAACGCCTGTATAATTGGGACACTGCCCTCCGCCTGGTCAGCGGCCCGGACTGATGCCCTGGAGTGCTTGTCCGCCCACTCCCCAATGTCCCCCAAGATCTGTTCCTCCCCATTCCCAGGCAGAGATGAGCACAGGGCACCTGCATTCCTACGTGTGAATCATCCGTGTGAATCACTAAACAGTGGAGAGTTGCACTTGGTCATAAATCACACGTGACTGCAGCCACACGTAGGTGAGTCGCACACGCATTCCAGCACATGTCAAATGGTCAGGAACAGCTCCCCTATCACCCCATACACCGATCCCCCCACGCCTGGCCCTCTTTGTCCCCAGCCTTTGGCACGCCCGACCTCATTCTCTGCTCTGGAGTAGGGCAGGTCAGGAAAGCGAAATACAGCGCCGGCAAACAGGGTCTGAATGCCCCGCGTGGCATTCTTTCCGCTCCAGGACCGCCCTGGGCCTGCAGGATCCTGGGCGGGAGCCCAGGTGTCCGGGATCTGGGCCACTTGGGACTGGGGAGGAACCTCTCAGAGAAGCCCATAGCCCGCAGCGGCCCCGCGCGGCCGGTTCCGGCGCCGCACTGTTCCAGCCTCTACTATGGTACAGTCCCTGCGTCCCAGCCTCGGCTGGGGCTCTAAGAACGGGAGGCAGAAAAAGCTCAATCAGCAGCAGGCGAGCTTCACCCGCTGCTTCCAAATCTGTGCCAAAATATTCTATGCTGCACAGATAAAATCCTCTGTCGGTTCTACAAGCCTGGTTTTTCCTGTAGAGAACCCTCTTATAAGCAAAGAGTTAAGTACAAATGTAGAGCCCGGATAGCTCAGTCGGTAGAGCATCAGACTTTTAATCTGAGGGTCCAGGGTTCAAGTCCCTGTTCGGGCGGCTCGTTTTTGCTTTCGGGTACCGCACTTCTCATAAAATGGTAACAAAAATAGTTACTAGTTTTTAAAGCTAAGTGAGACAGAAACTTGGTTTCCACAAAATACAGCAAACGACGGTGGAAGGTAATAAACATACTTTAAAACAGTACAAACGCAAGCCGTATTATCGAATTTACATTTTCTGGTAGCCACATTACAAAGAATAAAAAGCAAGCGAAATTAATTTGACGGATCTATTTTACTTACCCTAATATACCAAAATCTTATTTTAACATATAATCAACATTTTAAAAATATTAATGAAATTTTAAGTCTTTTTGTTTGTACAAAGCCTTCCTCCAAAAGAAGATGTGTATTTAGAAGCTGGCAATACATCTGAATTCATATATTTCAAGTGCTCGATAACGGTGTCTACCATATCCAACAGCAGACTTTGTTTTGTTTTCGTTTTAAGTGACGGGTGTGGAAGACACGCAAAATAGAATGTCCAGTAACGTACACACTCCTGAAAGACAGCACGAGGGAGGTTCCATGGTGTAATGGTTAGCACTCTGGACTCTGAATCCAGCGATCCGAGTTCAAATCTCGGTGGAACCTTAAATCTTTTCAGCATGTTGAATATTGTTAATTGATTTTCACAGAGGGGATACTCCTATGACCCAAGATAATACGACAAAAAAAAGTAAACTAGGACACTACCAATTATTTGTGCTTTTCCTACCGGGCAATTGAGTCCTATAACACAGTGTTAAGAGAACATACAATAAATTATTTAAATATGTTGGAAGTTGAGCTAACATTTGAAAACATGTTAAAATAGAGATGTTATGAAGAAACGAAATAATAGAGATGTTATGAAGAAACGAAATATTGCTTCAGCAGTTACCATCAGGTCTTAGCTTGAGGGATGGATGCAGGCCTATGATCTGTCTGGAAGACCAAACACGGAAGATGATGGTGAAACCATTACCAGGGGAATTCGTAAAATTACTTTCTGCATGTAAATACTATGTGTAACCTAACAGAATTGTAGCAGGTGCTTAATCCACCAGAAAAACTCCAGCCTGGCAGCGGTGGGATTCGAACCCACGCCTCCGAAGAGACTGGAGCCTAAATCCAGCGCCTTAGACCGCTCGGCCACGCTACCTGAACGAAAGCTTACTTTCCCCGTTGTCCTCCTAAGAGACTAGAAGTAAGGAATGGGGCAAAGCTTAAGAGTGCCAATTTGATTCGTCTCCTTTTCCACATTTTTTAGACTGGAAATGAAGAACCATCGAGACTCTGGACCGCATAGCAGCAGATGGCAGAACAGATAAACGAGAAGAGACAAAAACACACAGAAATTTACAACAAAACTAGTTTATTTGGGTGGGACTATATCTGGGAGTGGGGAGCGCCTGAGCCGGAAACACCCCCCAAGCGGGCAGCCGGAGCTCTGCACTCGCTCGCTCAGCCATTTTCGGTTGCTCTCCCTCCCTGTTTTTTCGACCCATGTGCGCCCTCTCTCTCACCTGGCTAACATGCTTTGCGCCCGCTACCTCTACCTGGCTTGGCCTCTGAGATCCAAACCGCGCCCTCCTGGCATGTCCCGCCCAAGTCCCTTAGCCCCACTCCCCAACCCTGCCCCATTCCCACTCTAGTACCCGTAAGCTACAAGACGCCGCCGCTCGCCGGGTGGCTCTGTGGCGCAATGGATAGCGCATTGGACTTCTAGTGACGAAAAAGCAATTCAAAGGTTGTGGGTTCGAATCCCACCAGAGTCGATTTTATTTCAATTTTTCCTTTTTATCCGTTTTTTTTCTTAAAGGCCCCCATCCCTTCTCCCCCTACCCTATCTCTCTCTTCCCACCTGGTTTCAATTTCGATCTCAGTTCCCGCTCTGCTCTCTTCTTTACTTACCTGTCTGCCCCGGGGCTTGGGCCATGGAGAGCAGGACTGAGGGTGGGAGACAGAAGGGAAGGGAAAGTGGGCGTGGACGTCGAGATAAAGGCAGGCCCCTGGCTCGGGGACACACGGGGATTTAATAACCACTTTATTCCATGCACTAGGGACTCGGGAAGGGACTGGGCTGAGGGGCAGAGAGGGTACAATCCTAGACGCAAGGGAGAAGTTGGGGCAGGGAAAAGGGACAGGAACCAGGGAAATATATATTTATATAGATACTCTAATATAGACCACATCTCACCCGCGCGCTGAGCCCGCGCGCCCCACCGCCCTCCCCAACACCTGCTCGCCCGGACGCCCGGGTCCCTCTGCTGCCCTCGGGCTGGAGTCTCTACCCCACCCCTAGACCCCGCCCCCACCACCCCCCAAGGCTCAGGGCCAAGGTCTCCAGAAAGCGGGCGGCGGGGGCAGCGGGGCCTTGGGCGCCCCGTCTTGTCTGTGAGGCGGCGGTGGCGGCGGCAGCAGTCCGGTGAGGGGCGCCGGCGCGCCAGAATCCCCGGCGCGCGGGGAGCAGAGGGTTGGGGACCATGCGCAGCGCGGGCTAGGGGGGCCCTGGTGCACTGGGGGGCGCTGGTGCAGCGCGGGGCCAAGGGCCGGTGCGGCGGGGTCCAGGGATGGGCGCGGCGCTGGAGGCCTCGGATCTACCGGCTTGGGCCGGGGCGGTTTGGGGCGCAGGTAGCCGTGCAGCGCGGAGAAGAGCTGGGCGCGGGCGGCCGGGCTGGCGTCATGCGCGAAGGCCGCCAAGCGAAGTAGGCACTCGCGGAAACCGGACAAGTAGCAGCTGGCGAGCGCCTCGGCGTCCTGGACTGGGGACCGGGGAACCCCTGGAGCCGCGGCGGCTGGTGCGGCCGGCGGGAGCACAGGTGGGCAGGGCAGGGGCCCGGCAGGGGTGAGGGAAGGGGCGGGGCGCAGAGATACCAAGGCCGGACAGGCGCACAGAGACAGGAAGCCAGATGGACGGAGAGAGGGAGAAAATGAGGGCGACACAGAGACAGACACGCGCGGGTGTTATTAACCTCGCCTCGGAGCAGAACCGGCCACTCCCCAAGCCCACCATCCACCGCAGGGCCCGCCCGCTCTGCCCCGGCCGGAGCCTCCTAGCGTCCCCCCTCCCTCCCTCCGCTGCCCCACCCCCGCGCTGTACCCGGGGGCTCCACCCGGCTTCGCTCCCTCAAGTAGCCCACGGCGAACTCCAGTATCTCGGCTTTCTCCAGCTTCGGGTTCCGGAGGTTCTACAGACGGGAGGGGAGGGCGCAGAGACAGAAAGGGGTGGGGAGAAAGGGGGAAAGTGGCAGGGGGAAGAAGGGAGGGACGGATGCGGGAGCTGGTGGTGCCCCCGATCGCATTTGCGCACTGCCCACAGAACGCGCGACCAAATGCGGAGTGGAGATGACCAAGGAAAGTCCTGGCCCACCCTGAGACGAAACTGTCCAATCCGAGGGGTTGGAACCAATGCCCAACGCGTGAGGAGGAGATTTGAAACCGCAACCCAGGGAATGAAATTAACCACCCGCCATAACAGAAGCTGGCTCATCAGAAGCTGGCTGTAGGGGAGGGGGAAGCAGACACTTAGAGACCCAAAGGGTGAAACTGACCGACCCCGGGAGCGAAATTTACAGAACCAGGCGTGAAACTTACAGACCCGAGGGGTGGCGAAGAAGATCGCGTTCTGAGAGCGAGTGGGGGTCTGGGATGGAATTCCAAAGGCGGGACTCGGGTGAGGATGCCTTGGGGCCAGGGTTGCCAACCAAGCTTGTGTCCCCACCCCAGTGGGAAGCCCTGGGACGCGGAAACGGGAAGCTTGGGGACCTGGGGCTAGCGGAGGGACTGACCTGGTCCCGGGTCCGCTCCAGCAGCAGCAGCCTCAGCTCTTCCAGGCTGCGGTTGATGCGGTCCCGGCGCCGCTTCTCCACAAGCGGCTTGAGCATCTGCGACCAGCCAGAAAAGGAGAGCGGGCCGACCAGACCGAGACTCAGTGCGGCCGCCCCGGCGTCGGATCCCGCCGCTGGGAGAGCCCGGCTTCCACCCCGGCCCCAAGACCCCAGATTGCCTAGGGCCGGCCCCATTCGATCCCTCTCCGCTCCCCCTCCCAATGCCCCTAGATCAGTTTCTGTAGCTCGCCTCCCCGGATCTTCGCATTCTCCTCTCTCAGTCTCGTCCTCCCTCCTCCCCTCTCTGTGTCTTTCCTCCTCTTTTCTCTCTACGTCTCCGTCTGGTGCAGTTTCTCTTTGTCTCAGTGGAGAACTTTGGGGACTCTCTGCGCGCACGCACGTGCGCCGCACGGTGCCGGGCTCAGACCTGGCGGCCCTGAGTATAGAAAGGGAGATACCTAGCGCGACCGCGCCGCCTCTTCTCCCTCAAAACCCTCCAGGCCTTCACCTTCTCCACGGTTCTCCTAAAATCTTCCACCAGTCTGGGGCCTCTGGAACCAACGCCCCGGGACCTTCTGTACAAGACCGCCTTGGGCCAGCCCCGCCCGGCTCACAGCCAGAGTGGAGCAAGTGCCTATCCTCTTCTCTCTTCGTTCCCACCCTCCTCCCTTGGCTCTGCCCTCTAATTGCTTATTTTACTCCAACACCGGCCCCCTCCCCAGGCCACAAGGTGCCGACACCCATTACCGAGGCCCCTAGTCCTATGTTTCCGCCGCCCACTCAGGTCTGGCTCTGACCCCTGTCCCCTTCTTCATATTTTGCAGCTTCCTCTCCAGCTTCTGGCTCCTGGAGTTCTGGAGCACCGCTCCCCTTCCATCCCTGCGTCCCCAGCCTCTCTCCAGACCGACAGCGTCAGGGGCCCAGTCCCCTGGCCAAACCAGGGACCTCTGCTCCCTCCCCTCCCGCCTCTCACCTTGGGGCCGTCCCTATTCTCAGCTCGATCCCGGGTGACCATTGCTCCTCCGGACCCTGTGTGGACCGGATCCCTGCTCGCCTGGAGCCTTATATTCCGCGGCCCAAGGGTAGGAGGGATAGGACCCGACCCCGCCCCCTTCGACATCCAGATTCTGCCCCTCTAGGACCCGGCACGAGGCTCCCGGAAAGAGGAGGAGTGAAGGGGGGAGGGGAAGGAGAGAAACTGGCCTGGGAGTGTGGGAAGTGAGGGGTGAATGGGGGCACTGGCTGGTTTACAGACCATAAGGCTGTATAAGGAGGCGGGACCCAGCTGAAAGGAGGAGGCTATTGGGGCAGAGCTCGCTTGGGGATGAAATTCAGAGTTCCTCCAGAATTGCAGCTTTTTGGGAGGCTTACTGTACCCTCACTAACCCTGAAATAGAAGTTAGCACCTCTCAGCCCCCAGGCTGAATTTTATACATCATCTCTGAAGTTCGCTTCCTAGTCGAGACAGGGAGCAACCCGAGTGCGCTGGGTGAATCTGTCCGACTCAACCGAATCTCTGCCGGGAGGTTGGAGGGGCGCTCTCTTCTATCTAAGCCAGTTACATTGAAGTCCGCGAACATCTGCGCGCCCACTCTGCGGACAGGGCACTTGTCTAGGCTCGGGCGAGTCATAGCGAGATACGCAGGAGAGAGCCAGCTTATCCCTGCAGGATCTAATGGAAAAGACCGTGTGACACCAAGTAGCTATTACAGAAGCCCAGTGAAGTAGGTGCTCCGGGAAAAGGTCTCCTTAAGGATGGCTGGACTGAGGAGGATCTTCAAGGCAGAGGGAGCAAGTCTTTGAAACATAGGTATGAGTGGAGAGGTCTTTCCACTTACAGTACAAGTATTTGATTCAAAACTAGTCATAGGAGATTCAGGAGTGTGGCTGATAGGACACCTCACGCAAGTGTGCCCGCATTGCTTGCTTCTGGAGGCCCCTGGTGACTGTAGGGTAGCAGGGAGCAGGCAGTTTACTAAGGGGAAAGCAAGGGGTACAAAAAAGGGATCAACACCCACCTCAAACCAAGAGCATGACCCTCCGCAGAACGATGCCTGACCACTCGAGGGCTTCAGGACAAAGTGTCTGAGAAGATAAATCAGAAACTGAAGGGAACAGCCAGGTTGCCAGGGATAAAGACACGGAAAGACAGGGTTGCAGACCGAGACGGAAGATAGCTGTGAAATCAGAGACCAATGGGGTTTCCTTCAAGCCCTCCCAACGGCCCTCCGCACCTTGGTTTTGTCACGGAGCCTTTCTTGCCATAGCCCGAGACGGGAGAGGCACAGACCTTGAGGAGGGGGCTCCCATTTGGGATCAGGGCCCCCAGCACATCCCACCTCTCCGTCCTTCAGCCAAATGGGAACGCAAATGTGTGTCCCCATCAGCCCCCGCCGCCCCCCTCCTTGGGAACCTGGGCTCGGGCTGAATTTTTCTCACCTGCACGCGAGGCTGGGGGCCCCCGGCTGTTCGCACCCGGGTGTGGGGCCGCCCCTGGCCATATGGGGCGGCTTTATGGCCCGGTGGCCGGATCCGGACGAGAGGAAGGATGACTTGGCGCTCCACCCACGTCAACCATTCGGGACCACTTCCCTGGCCTACACCGTTGCCTGTCCGGGTCCGCCTCAACCTCTTACAATCTCAGATAGGATCCCGGCACAATTTGTAAGCCGCGCATTGGTGGTTCAGTGGTAGAATTCTCGCCTGCCACGCGGGAGGCCCGGGTTCGATTCCCGGCCAATGCACGAATATAGTTTTCTTTTCTCCCCTCCAAAAAAAGGATAATATATTTGGTAGCATTTGTAAGAAACGTCTTCACTTAAATATTTCTACCAAATATTAATCTTAACCTTTTGACTATAGCAGAGTTTGCAGCCCCAGGCCTAAACTCCGATTCCGCACGCCCTCGCACTCCCCTCCTCCCAGCCTGGGGGTCCTGCAGCCTCCACACCCCCCTCCCTCCGCCCCCGGCCCGCACCTCCGCAGGCGTGACCCTGAGAAAGGACATAGTGCTCGGATCTCGGCCCCCCGCGGGGGAAGGGCCAGGTCTCCCCGCCCCCCACTCTACATCCCTTGTTCTTTCCACCTCTCTTCCTCTGTTATTTTCCGTTCTCTCTGAAGCACGCTTCCTTTTCTTAAGTCTATGGGTCTATGCCTTTTTTGTCTCGCCTCCTTTCCGGGTCTCTGAGTGTCTCTTAGCTCCTCCATCTCTGTATCTCTCACGTTTTTTCCAGATCTTCAGCGACTTCTGCCCTGGGTCTCTCTGGTGTCGGTGGTCTCCTCCCTCCGCATCTCTGATTCCGCGTCTCTCCGCGTCTTGGCGTCTGCATCTCCGCCTCTGGCTCTCTCGGGTCTCTGGTATCTCGTCGTCTCTCCGAGTCTCTGTCGCCTCCCGGGACTCTGCGCTCCCACGCTCCTGCCATCCCTTGGGAAGCTCGCTGACACTTCCAGGTTCCTGCCACCTCCCCTCCCCGCCCCTTCCCGGCCGCTTTGATCCCGCACGCGTCGGGCCCGAGGGCGGGCGGGTGGGCGCACAGCCACCTGCGGCGACCACTTGTGAGCGGGGCGGGGCGGGCCGGCTGGGCGGGGCGGCGGGGCTCCCCGCGGTCCGCTCCCTTCCGGCGCGCTCCGCCTCCCACCGCTCGCCTCCTCCTGGCTCTGTCCGCGGTCGCTGCCGGGGCCTGTGGGCTCGGGGCTCAGGTTCGCTGAGTGAATCTGGGTCTCGGCCTTAGTCTGTCTGGGTCTCTCTCTCTGGAACTCACCCTGGAGCTGTCCCTCCCGTTTCTTTCAACCTGTTTTATTTGCGCCAGGGTCTGGGTCTCTGTCTCGTCCTCGGATTGTATCTGTGACTGCCAATGCTCTGTTCTTAGCGCTAAGTAGTAACCGTGGCCTCCAGAAGGAAACTGTTAAAAAAAAAAAAAAAAAGTGCATCTATCTATATGCCTGTGTGCGCAGCTGCTGGATTTATTCGGTCAGCCCATATTTATGGGGTGCCTCCTGTGTGCCGAGTACTGTAAGGAGTACATTGGGTCTGGGCCTTCCTGAAGCTTATATTACAGAGGGGAAGACAGACAATAACTACGAAAGCAAAAAATAACATAAGATAGCTTCAGATGGTTATAAGGCTGTGGGAAGAAAACAACAACAACAACAACAAAAAAGGTCATGGCGATGACTTGAAAGTGAGGGGCTACTTTACTCTGGGTGGTAAGAGACAGCCTCTATGAAGAAGTGATATTTGATGCCAGCGTAGTCAGCAGCCTTGAGTCCAGGCAAAAGGATCTGCAAGTACAGGCTCTGAGGCAGGAGAGCTATTTGCTGGTGGGAACTGGAGAAAGAGGTCCGGCGAACTCGGGATGGAGGATTTGCAGAGTGGCAGAGATCAGATTGGAGAGTCAGGCGTAGCCCATCCCACAGGATCTTGGAGAGTATTGAAGGAGTTTGGATTATAACGGCAATTGGAAGCCAGTGGAGGATTTTCATCAGCAAAGTTATATTCTCTGACTTATGTTTTAAAAGATCACTTTGGGGCCAGGCGCTGTGGCTCACGCCTGTAATCCCCGCACTTTGGGAGGCCGAGGCAGGTGGATCACCTGAGGTCAGGAGTTCGAGACCAGCCTGCCAACATGGGAAACCCCGTCTGTACTAAAAATACAAAAATTAGCCGGGCGTGGTGGCACACGCCTGTAATCCCAGCTACTCTAGAGGCTGAGGCAGGAGAATCGCTTGAACCCGGGAGGCGAAGTTTGCAGTGAGCCGAGATCGCGCCACTGCACTCCAGCCTGGGTAACAGAGCGAGACTCTGTCTCAAAATAATAATAATAATTAATAAGATCACTTTGGACCGGACGCTGTGGCTCACGCCTGTAATCCCAGCACTTTGGGTGGCTGAGTCAGGCGGATCGCTTGAGCCCAGGAGTTCGAGACCAGCCTGGACAACATGGCGAAACCCTGTCTCTATTAAAAATACAAAAATTAGCCGGGAGTGATGGCGTGGGCCTGTAATCCCAGCTACTTGGGAGGCTGAGGCAGGAGAATCACTTGAACCCGGGAGGCGAGGTTGCAGTAAGCCGTAATCGCACCACTGCACTCTCGCCTGGGCAACAGACCCAGACTCTGTCTCAATGAAATAAAAAAGAAAAAAGAAAAAAAAATTAGCCAGGGGTGATGGTCCGCGCCTGAGAGGGGAGGTTGCAGTGAGCCAAGATCGCGCCACTGCTCTACAGCCTGGGCGACAGAGCGAGACTCTAGATAGATAGATAGATAGATAGATAGATAGATAGATAGATAGATAGATAGATAGATAGATAAAATTAAAAGATCGCTTTTGTTGCTATTTGGAGAATGAAGGCAGAGGGCTCATTTAGGGTGCTGAAGCAGTCTTTTAGGCAATGCCTTGAGGTGGTGGTGGGGAGAGAAAACATGAAGGGGTTACTCCTAGGTCTTTGTCTTAGGTACGATCATGTATTTGCTTAACGTGTGGATATATTCAAAGAAATGCGTTGCTAGGCAATTTCATTATTCAGACATCACAGAGTGTAGTGATGTAAACCTAGATGGTAGAGCCTTCTACACACCTAGGCTACACTGTACAGCCTATTGTGCTCCTAGGCTGCAAACCTGTACAGCTACAGCATGGTACTGTACTGAATACTGGAGGCAATTATACACAATTTTAAGCATTTGTGTACCTAAAAGGTAACGCATGGCACTACAATGTTATGATAGCTATGCCATCTTTGGGTGATAGGAATTTTTCGGGTTTTTTTTTCTTTTTGTTTGAGGCAGAGTCTCACTCAGTTGCCCAGGCTGGAGTGCAGTGGGGCGATCCCGGCTCACTGCAACCACCGCCTGCCGGGTTCAAGCGATTCTCCTGCCTCAGGCTCCCGAGTAGCTGGGATTACAGGCCCGTGCCACCACACCCCGCTAACTTTTGTATCTTTAGTAGAGACGGGGTTTCACCATGTTGCTCAGGCTGGTCTCGATCTCCTGACCTCGTTATCTGCCAGCCTCGGCCTCCCAAAGTGCTTATCACCGCGCCTGGCGATAAGGATTTTTTTTTTAGCCCCATTATAATCTTGCTCTTGTTGCCCAGGACGGAGTGCAATGGTGGGATCTCGGCTCACTGCAACCTCTGCCTCCCGGGTTCAAGCGATTCTCCTGCCTCAGCCTCTCGAATAGCTGCTCGAATATCTGGGATTACAGGCATTAGCCACCACGCCCGGCTAATTTTTGTATTTTTAGTAGAAACAGGGTTTCACCATGTTGGCCAGGCTGGTATTGAACTCCTGACCTCAAGTGATCTGCCCGCCTTGGCCTCCCAAAGTGCTGGGATTACAGGCGTGAACCATTGCATCTGGCAATCCCCATTATAATCATATATATATATGCAGTCCATCATTGACCAAAACATTGTTATGCAGCGCATGACTGTAACTGGGTAGACGGTGGTGGTGGCTTTTAACTGAGATGGGAAAACCTGTGGGGTCGGGGAGAGGTTTAGGAAGAGAAATCAAGCATTATACTTTAGCCATATTAGTTAAGACATCCTGGCCAGGCGCGGTGGCTCACGTCTGTAATCCCAGCACTTTGGGAGGCCGAGGCGGGTGGATCATGAGGTCAGGGGTTTGAGATCAACCCGGCCAACATGGTGAAACACCGTCTCTACTAAAAATACAAAAACTAGCCGGGTATGGTGGCATGCGCCTGTGGTCTCAGCTACTCCAGAGGCTGAGGCAGGAGAATCTCTTGAACCCGGGAGGCAGAGGTTGCAGTGAGCCTAGACTGCGCCATTGCACTCCAGCCTCGGCAACGGAGGAAGACTCCGCTCAAAAAAAAGATATCTAAGTGGAGGTCACACATAGGTTAGGGATATACAAGTTTGGGGATCAGAGCTGGAGGGTAAATATGCTGGAGTGATTGGGAGATAGACGTCTTTTAATGCTATAAGACTGGAGCACCTAGAGAGAAAATGTGGCGGGAAAAGACTGAACATGGGCCGGGTGTGTTGGCTCATGCCTGTAATCTTAGCACTTTGGGAGACTGAGGCGGGTGGATCACCTAAGGTCAGGAGTTCGAGGCCAGCCTGCCCAACATGACAAAACCCCATCTCCACAAAAAATAGAAAAATTAGCCTGGCATAGTGACGCACGCCTGTAGTCCCAGCTACTCAGGAGGCTGAGGCAGGAGAATTGTTTGAGCCCGGGAGGCCAAGGTTGCAGTGAGCCGAGATTGGGCCACTGCACTCCAGCCTGGGCATGAGAATCTGTCTCAAACAAAAAAAAAAGAAAAAAGAAGAAGAAGAAAAGAAAAGGCTGAACATGGACCTCAGGGGCACCCCAACACCTAGAGATTGGTTGAGGAGGAAGAATTGGCAACGGAGACTAGAGTGGTCAGAGAGGCAACAGGAAAACCAGGGGGAGTGGGGTGTTCTGGAAATCCAGAAAAGAGGGTGTATGAAGAAGGAGATTTTGCTATCTATTCCACAGCATGGTTAGTAATAACGTATTGTATATTATGAAATTATTAAAAGTCTATTTTAAATGTTCTCACCACGAAAAAATAAATAGATGATGTGATGGATGTGTTAATTAGCTTGATTTAATCATTCTACAATGTATCCTTATATGGAACATCACATTTTACCCCATAAATATATATAATTATTTGTCAATTAAAAATAATAAGTGAGGCCGGGCTCAGTGGCTCACACCTGTAATCCCAGCACTTTGGGAGGGTGAGGTGGGCAGATCAGGAAGTCAGGAGATCAAGACCATCCTGGCTAACACGGTGAAACCCCGTCTCTACTAAAAATACAAAAAAGATTAGCCAGGCATGGTGGCAGGCACCTGTGATCCCAGCTACTCGGGAGGCTGAGGCAGGAGAATGGTGTGAACCCCGGATGCGGAGCTTGCAGTGAGCTGAGATAGCGCTGCTGCATGCTAGCCTGGGCAACAGAGCAAGACTCCGTCTCAAAAATAATAATAATAATAATAATAATAAGTGAATGAACACTTTTTTCTTTTTTTAACCTGTATCCAACAAGAATAAGTAATTTTTTCCTTTTTCTTTTTTCTTTTTTTGAGACAGAGTCTCAAAAGTCTATTTTAAATGTTCTCACCACGAAAAAATAAGTAGATGAGGTGACGGATGTGTTAATTAGCTTGACTTAATCATTCTACAATGTATCCTTATATGGAAACATCACATTTTACCCCATAAATATATATAATTATTTGTCAATTAAAAATAATAAGTGAGGCCGGGCACAGTGGCTCACACCTGTAATCCCAGCACTTTGGGAGGCTGAGGTGGGCAGATCTCAAAAAAAAAAAAAAATTAGCCGGGCATGGTGGTGGTGCCTGTAATCCCAGCTTCTCGGGAGGCTGAGGCAGGAGAATTGCTTGAACCCGGGAGGCGGAGGTTGCGGTGAGCCGAGATCATGCCACTGCACTCCAGCCTGGGCAACAGCAAGACTCCGTCTCAAAAAAACAAATTGTGCATACCTTCGGCATTTCACTGCAACTGACAAAGGCCAGTCTCTACTCTGGCTGCTCCTGCGGCCTGTCCATCACATCACCACTCATCCCCAGTGTTAGAGTGGCTGGCTGTGAGCATTTTGGGGGATCTAGCTGTGGAGAAGTTGAGTTGGATTTGTGGGATACATTTAGATGATTTGTAGTCACTTCCATATATAGTTTTTTTTTGTTTTGGGGTTTTGGTGTTTTTGTTTGTTTTGCTTTGTTTTTGAGACAGGGTGTCTTGATCTGTCTGTCCCCCAGGCTGAAGTGCAGTGGTGAGACTGCAGCCTCAACCTCCAGGGCTCAAGCAATCCCCCTACATCAGCCTCTGGAGTAGCTGGAACAACAGATATGCACCACCACACCCAGGTATTTTTTTTTTTTAATTTTAATTTTTTGTGAGACTGGGGTCTCACTATGTTGCCCAGGCTTGTCTCAAGTGTTCCTCCCATCTTGGCCTCCTAAAGTGCTAGGATTACAGGCATGAGCCACAGTTCTCAGCCAATATTGAGTTAAGTTAGCCTCCTCATCTAGGGTAGGAATGGCTTCCAGGGATACTCCTATTTCCTTTGCCCAGTCACTAGGCTTCGTGCTGGAAGTGTGCAGGGCCAGAGGACACATGTGATATGAATGTCTGATGGCTCTTGACATTATGAGTCATGGGTGGTAGAGGAGAAACAAGATTTGAAATATAGAGAGTTAGCAGCTAGTCTATGGAAAGTGCTATAGAGGTGTGTAGGCAGTAAGTACTACAAATAGCTGGCTGGGCGCAGTGGCTCACCTATGAATCCCAGCACTTTGGGAGGTCAAGGCAGGTGGACTGCTTGAGTCCAGGAGTTTGAGACCAGCCTGGGCAACACGGTGAAACTTATCTCTGCTAAAAATACAAAAAAAAAAAAAAAAAAATTAGCCAGGTATGGTGGCCTGTTCCTGTTTCAGCTACTTGGAAGGCTGAGGTGAGAGAATCACCCGAGCTGGGAAAGTCGAGGCTGCAGTGAGCTGTAATTGTGCCACTGCACTCCAGCCTGGGCAACAGGAGTGAGACCTTGTCTCAAAGAAAAAAAATTAAAACTGTTAAGTTATTTTTCTGGACAGTGTGAAATTTTTGCCTTTTATTTTATTTTATTTTTACTTATTTATTTTTGAGACGGAGTCTTGCTCTGTCGCCCAGGCTGGAGAGCAATGGCATCCATCTTGGCTCACTGCAACCTCTGCCTCCTGGGTTCAAGCAATTCTCCTGCCTCAGCCTCCTGAGTAGCTGGGATTACAGGGGCGTGCCACCACGCCCAGCTAATTTTTGTACTTGTAGTAGAGATGGAGTTTCACCATGTTGGTCAGGCTGGTCTCGAACTCCTGACCTCATGATCCGCCCACCTCAGCCTCCCAAAGTGCTGGGATTACAAGCATGAGCCACCGCTCCCGGCCTTTGTCACCTTTTAAAATTTGTAAGTTGTTGCCATCTCTCATTTCACTCTAAATATTACTTTTTGTACCTAATTTTGTACTTTTTCCCTTTTTTTTTTCTTTTTTCTTTTTTGAGATGAGGGTCTCAATATGTTGCCCAGGGTGGTCTCAAACTCTTGGCCTCAAGCGATCCTCTGGCCTTGGCTTCCCAAAGCGCTGGGATTCTAGGCCTGTGCCACAACACCTGGCCGTATTTTTCCTTAAACACTTAAATAGTTGTTTCCCTCCCCACCTCCCCCTTCTAAATCATTTAAGCTTCAGACTCCCGGACCTAGGGCTGGGTAATTTTCTGGAGCTCGTTGGTCCAGTGCAGATGTGGCCTATGAAGATGTTCTCCCACTCCTATCCCCAGCATATCTGTGTCACAGAGTGTCAGTGGGGGTCTCTGTGTGGTTGCACGCCTCTTTGTCAGCATGGGCCTGACACAGTTTGTGGCTGTGTCCATTTATACCGTGGCCTAATGGCGTGTGTGTGGACGTCTGAGCCTCCAGCCTCTTCCTGGCTGCCCTTTCAACAGTGGGCCACACTGGGGCTTGGGGGAGGGGAGCTCGTGTCCCACGTGCGCTGGGCTTAAGGAACGCAGGGGGTGGGGAAGGAACGGAGTAGCCGGTAGAGCATCCCAGCCTCCCCTCCCCCATTGTGAAGTCTCCCCAGTCCTGATTTCCAAGACTTAGCTCCTCCCTCTTCAGTTCTTCAAAAGGAAGGCTGGTTTCCTGGGAGCCCCGGGGCCCTGGGTAGAGGGAGTTCCTGGAGGGTTGGGTCCTGGGGGATTGGGGGTTGGGAAGTAAGAGGACCAGGACCCTGGGCCAAGGAAAGACCAGGATAGATGCTCTCCAGGCCCGCAAGGCAAACTTAAGGTCTTGCCCCGCTCAGCTTGCCTTGGGTGGCAAAATCAAAGAAAAGAGAAGGGGCAGCACAGACCCAGGCAGAGAAAACAGGGCAGTGAAACCACTTAGGGAACTTAAAGCCCCACAAACACAAAAGGTCTGGATCCCTGAACCTCCTTTATTCTTCAGCACATATTTATAGGGTGCATACTGTGGGCCTCGATCTGTCCTAGGCCCTGGGGATATAGCCCCAAAAGAAACAGACAATGATCTCTGCCCTTATGAGTCATACATTCTTTTAGGGGAAACAGTCAATGTACATTATACAAAGCAAATCATTTGTTAGATGGTGCTATAGAAATAAATTAAGCTTGGGTGGGGCGCAGTGGCTCACGCCTGTAATCCCAGCACTTTGGGAGGCCGAGGCGGGCAGATCACCTGAGGGCAGGAGTTCGAGACCAGCCTGGCCAACATAGTGAATCCCCGTCTCTACTAAAAATACAAAAAGTAGCCGGGCGTGGTGGCGCATGCCTGTAGTCCCAGCTACTCGCGAGGCTAAAGCAGGAGAATCACTGGAACCCGGGAGGCGGAGGTTGCAGTGAGCCAAGATCTGGCCACTCCACTCTATCCTGAGAGACAGAGCTAGATTACATCTCAAAAAAAAAAAGAAAAAGAAAAAAAGAAAAGAAAAAATCAATCAGAGAAGGGGAGTGGAGAGTGAGAATTGTAATTTTAGATGTCATCAGGGACAATCAGCGAAGGATTCATTGAGAAGGCGAAATCTAAGTGATGACTGGGCAGGTTATGGGATAACTGGGGAAGAACATTTCAGGCAGAGGGAACTGCTAGCACAAAAGCCCTGAGGTGGCAATATGTCTGGCATTTTCAGACTTTCAGAAATTTTGCAAGAATAGTACAAAGAATATTTATTTATTTATTTATTTATTCATTTTTTGAGACAGGGACTCGCTCTGTTGCCTAGGCTGGAGTGCAGTGGTGCCATCATAGCTCACTGCAGCCTTGAACTGTTGGGCTCAAGTGATCCTCCTCAATCTCCCAAGTAGCTAGGATTATGGGTGTACACCAAAAGGCCTGGCTAATTTTTTAATTTTTTGTAGAGATGGGGATCTCACTACGTTGCCCAGGCTAGTCTAGAACTCCTGGGCTCAATCAATCCTCCAAAACTGCAGGATTTGCACAGGCATGAGCCACGGTGCTTTATTTATTTATATCAGTATTACTTTTGGGTTTTTATTTTATTCATTTATTAGAATCCATCACAATCTTAATTTTAATGCTCAAATTGTCCCAGATTTAGCCAATGGGAGCCCCTTTGGCTGCAGACCCTAGCTGCTGTCTTTTTTGATATACATACCCAATATTCTTTGAGCATTTCTTTACATTCTGGTGCAACAAAATGTTCCAAGATCATCTTCTAATTCTTCAGCCCCAGTCCTGGAATTTTAGCACAGAATGGCATTTAGTAACCAAGATCTGGGCATTTAGTATGGGATATCATTGTTTCTAGGCTCACTCAGTGGACAGAGCTAGGAAATATGTGTATGTGTATATGTTGTGTATGTGTATATATTTATTATATTTATTCCTGTATCTGTACACATAAAAACCATGAATTCATATTGATACCTCCATTAGAAGACTTCAAAGAGAAATGACAGAATCCGATTTATGTTTCTTTTCTTGTTTGTTTGTTTATTTTTGAGACGGAGTCTCACTCTGTCGCCCAGGCTGGAGTGCAGTGGCATGATCTCAGCTCACTGCAACCTCCGCCTCCCAGGTTCAAGCGATTCGTCTGCCTCAGCCTCCCGAGTAGCTGGGACTATAGGTGCACGCCACCATGCCCGGCTAATTTTTGTATTTTTGGTAGAGATAGGGTTTCACCATATTGACCAGGCTGGTCATCCACCCGCCTTGGCCTCCCAGGTGCTGGGATTACAGGTGTCAGCCACCGTGCCTGGTCCCTGATTTATGTTTTAAAAGGATCAATCTACCCAATATATTAAGAGTAGAGGCCAGCCAGGAGCGGTGGCTCACGCCTGTAATCCCAGCACTTTGGGGGGCCGAGGCGGGTGGATCAAGAGGTCAAGAGATCGAGACCATCCTGGCCAACATGGCGAAACCCCGTCTCTACTAAAAATACAAAAATTAGCCGGGCATGGTGGTGCGCGCCTATAGTCCCAGCTACTTAGGCAGCTGAGGCAGGAGAATCGCTTGAACCTGGGAGGCGGAGCCATGCAGTGAGCCGAGATCGTGCCACTGCACTCCAGCCTGGGTGACAGAGCCAGACTCCGTCTCAAAAAAAAAAAAAAAAAAAAAAAAGAGTAGAGGCCAGGCGTGGTGGCTCACACCTGTAATCCCAGCACTTTGGGAGGCTGGGTGGGGGGGTGTGGATCACTTGAGGTCAAGAGTTCGAGACCAGCCTAGGCAACATGGTAAAACCCCATTTCTACTAAAAATACAAAATTTAGCTGGGCGTGGTGGTGCACACCTGTAGACCCAGCTACTTGGGAGGCTGAGGTATGAGAATCACTTGAACTCAGGAGGCTGCAGTGAGCCCAGATCACGCCACTGCACTCCAGTCTTGGAGGCAGAGCAAGACCCTGTCTCAAAAAAAAAAAAAAGTAGACTCTGGAACTAGCCAGGAAATAACTTAGGGGGTATTGCAATAATCTAGGTGAGAGATGAGGGTGGCTTGGACCATGGTGTAATGGCAAATAGTCAAATGTTAGACTTTTTTCTTTTTTTGTTTGAGACAGGGTCTCATTCCATCACCCAGGCTAGAGTTCAGTGGTGTAATCACTGCTCACTGCAGCCTCAACCTCCTGGGCTCAAGTGATACTCCCTCTTCAGCCTCCCAAATAGCTAGGACAACAAGTATGCTCAGCTATTTTTTTTTTTTTTTTTTAAATCTTCACAGAGACTGGGGTCTTGTTATGTTGCTCAGGCTGGTCCTGAACTCCTGGACGCAAGAGATCCTCCTGCCTTGGCCACCCAAAGTGCTGGGATTACAGGTGTGAGCCACCACACCTGACCCTAACATATTTTAAATAGAAATGGCTCATTTGATGTAGAGTGGGAGAGAAAGAGAACAATCAGGGATGATGCTAAGGTTTTTAGTCTAAATAACTGAAGGAATGGAATTTCCATTTATTGAGATGAAAGGATCACAGGTGAAGGAGGTTTGGGGAAGAAGCCTAGGAGTTTGGTTTGCACTTTTTTTTTTTTTGAGACGGAGTTTCACTCTTTTTCCCCAGGCTGGAGTGCAATGGCCCGATCTCGGCTCACCGCAACCTCCGCCTCCCGGGTTCAAGTGATTCTCCTTCCTCAGCCTCCCGAGTAGCTGGGATTACAGGCATGTGCCACCACGCCCGGCTAAGTTTCTGTTTTTAGTAGAGACGGGGTTTCTCCATGTTGGTTGGGCTAGTCTCGAACTCCCGACCTCAGGTGATCCGCCCGCCTCGGCCTCCCGAAGTGCTGGGATTACAGGCACGAGACACCGCGCCCGGCCTTGGTTTGCACATTTTAAGTTTGTGATCTGTATTAGCTTTTTCCAAGTGTAGATGATATGTGGGCAATAATATATAAGCATCTGTAACTCAGGGGGGAGTTCTGGAGCTGGAGATGAAAATCTGGGATGTAATAATGTATTACCTGATATTTAAAGCCATGAAACTGGAAATGACCAAGGTAGTGGGTACAGATAGAGAAGAGGTTGGAAAATTGAGCCTTGGGAACAGTCCAACATTTAGAGATCCAGAAGGTGAGGAACAGCAAAGAAGTCTGAGAATAAGCTGCTGATGAAATAGAAGGAATATCAGAAGGGCGTAGTGTCCTAGAAGGCAAGCGAAGAGTGTTTCTAATGGAAGAGTGAGCATCGGTATCAGCTGCCACGAAGTAATGGTCAATAGATTTAGCAATGTGATGATCATTCGGCAACCTTAACAAGGGCAGCTTTGATGGGGGCGGTGGACACCTGATTAGCAAGGGTCCAAAGGAGAGTGGGAAGATGGAATTGGATAACTTGCTCTGTTTGCTGTAGAAGGGAGTAGAGAAATTGAGTGGTAGCTGGACAGGCGTGTGGGGTCAAGATACCTTTTGTTGTCTTGCTTCTAAATTGGGGGAAATTAGTGTCTGTAGGCTGAAGAGAAAAATCAAGTAGAGAGGGATTTTTTTTTTTTTTTTTTTTTTTTGAGATGGAGTTGTGCTATTGTTGCCCAGGCTGGAGTGCAATGGCGCGACCTTCGTCTCCCGGATTCAAGAGCTTCTGCTGCCTCAGCCTCCCGAGTAGCTGGGATTACAGGCGTGCGTCAGCCACCACGCCCAGCTAATTTTGTATTTTTAGTAGAGATTGGGGTTTCACTGGTCTCGGACTCCTGACCTCAAGTGATCCACCTGTCAAGCCTCCCAAAGTGTTGAGATTACAGGCGTGAGCCACTACGCCCGGCTGAGAGGGAAATTTTGATGGTATAGGAAAAAGCAGTGTCTTTGAGATGGCCAGAGGGATGGGAAATCTAGTAAAAGTAGGGGTTGGCTTTAGGTGGAAGCATTCTTCTACAATAATGAAGGAAAAGAAGAGTACGTGGTCACCGACTCAATTAGGTAGGTAGGTAGGTGCGATGTGAATGTTGATGGGGAACTCCGGAATGCTTTATTTTCTCAGTGAATCAGGAAGTAAAAGCTGAGAAGGGATTCGTAGTTTGAGGTGAGGGTAGGAATGAAACAGTCTCATGGGGCAGTATGAGAGTGAATGAATTGGAGGAAAGTAACGATTGCTGAGTAGCACTAAGGAGCCACCCGAGTGTGGTGGCGTTAGGAATTGAAATCGGCAGTAAAAAAGTTTTTGCAGGTCGATAGGACTATGAGAATCGCAAGAGGGCGCTCGCGGGCTAGTCCCTGACGGCCGAGTCTCTGAGATTCTCAGAATAACGCGGGAGATTCTCCAAGGAAAGGACCAGAAAACAAACTGCTTTTTCCTTCCCCAGAGACCGAGCTACCTAAATACCAAAACTACTGACGCTGTGAGCAGGATTCGAACCTGCGCGGGGAGACCCCATTGGATTTCGAGTCCAACGCCTTAACCACTCGGCCATCACAGCCGCGTGCGCTGTTGGCCCTGCGCAACTATAGCTGCCTATCAACACGCTCGCCTCCAGCCGGCTCCACCCGGCTCCACCCGCGCTGCCTAGAGACGTCTGCGCTCGTGCGCCTCGGCTCGGTGGCGCAGACCATGCCTTCCCTCCAGCAGACGTTAGCAGCCCCATTGGAGCGGCAGCCTTCCTATTCTCCCTCTCCTCCCTGAGCATAGGATGGAAACAAAACGGGTCCAAATCCGAGCCCTGTCTTCCATACTCTTGAGGACAGACCCTGAGATGCCTACTTCAGGCTACTTCATGAAACCGAAGTGAGAATCTGTAGTTTCCAATACACACTAAAAGTGCAGGGAAACGGAGGTCCAAAGACGGATTGGCATGTAAGAAGAATCTTAGGGAGATTCTAGAAGAAATGTTGCTTAGAAAGGCCCTTTGAAAGTGGAGAAGTGTACTTGCAGCAATAAAGTATCACTCCCCGCTAACTTAGGCACCGCTGGGATTCGAACCCAGGATCTCCTGTTTACTAGACAGGCGCTTTAACCAGCTAAGCCACGGCGCCGGCGTAAAACAGGTGTGCCTCAAGATAAATCAGCTCTTAGTGGGTGACAGTAAGTGAAAATCAGCAAACTGCCTGCAGTGGTTCCTCAGTGACTCATCCCTTCCTAAGGTGCCTCTTCCCTTTCAGGTTCTGAGCCAAAGGGTTAATGCTTTGCTTCTCCATTCTTCCACACCTTTGGGGCCAACTCAACCATGAGTGAGCACATGACTCCATGTGTCCCTTAGCTACCTAGACTGACCTGCTGAAGGGCTCTCTCTATGTGGTGACCAAGAAGCCAAGGAAGGCCGGGCGCGGTGGCTCACGCCTGTAATCCCAGCACTTTGGGAGGCCAAGGCGGGCAGATCACCTAAGGTCAGGAGTCCGCGACCAGCCTGACCAAAAATGGTGAAAAAACCCTGTCTCTACTAAAAAAACAAAATTAGCCGGGCGCGGTGGCAGGCACCTATAATCCCAGCTACTCGGGAGGCTGAGGCAGGAGAATCGCTTGAACCCGGGAGGCAGACGTTGCAGTGAGCCGAGATTGCACCATTGCACTCCAGCTGGGTGACAGAGCGAAATTCCGTCTCAAATAAAAAAAAGGAAGCCAAGGAAGATAAACACCCTCGAATACCTCAGGGCACCACGGAGTTAAGCGGGGTTCCTCTGCCTTGGCCACCTGTGACCCGGGCTGGAGCTTACCCAAGCCCTTGGCCACACGCACCTCTCAGCTCTCCTTCCCAGGGCAAACCCAGCTGAGGCCATGCTAGAGGGGACAGCAGAGTCTGAGCTGGACGTGGACGTAGCGGGCTCAGCAGGGCCCTCACCTGGACAGGATGGGGGAAAAGAGGAATGGGGGTCGTCCGGAGATGGCCCTGTACACCCTCACTACAACCTTCCCAAAAGCAGGGCCACATCTCCCCTTGACATGCTCCCCTCACCCCAACCCCAAACTTCATTCCACAAAGTCCTGGGCGTTTTTATCTGTTTGTATTAAAAAAGTAGTAACAGACACAAATATCAAAAACACAAATGCCATCGGCAGAGGGTACAGCTGAGAACGCCTGGGTCCCACCTGAGGGGCAGCACCAGGGACTCCATGGTCCACCAACCTCCCCCACTCCAGAGCAGCTAGGGGCTGGAACCCCCGGGTCCTGCTTGGGCCTCAGGCTCTCCTCCCATCTGGGGAGGAGGTGGGAGAGAGAGCTGTCTCCCCCAATAAATAAGTGCAGCCCCAACCTCAAGAGTCAGATTCAGGCTCAGCTGGAATATGGAGAGGCCACTTCAGCAGCTTGTCAGCAACTTTGTCCAGGGGAGGGAAGGATTCCTCTCCAAAGGTGGGAGGTGACACTCCTCTGGGCTGGGCTGTGGAGTTCTGCTCTCTGCTCCCTAAGAGGCCAGAGGCAGCCCCTGGATCCTAGGCTGGTGATGGGGGTCCGGCCCCCTATGGTGGGAGAAGCTGGGGCAGTTTCCCACTGGTTAGTCTAGCCACATCTGAGTTCTGAGAATTGGGACATAGGAGAAGAAAGCCTCTCATGGACTCCTGGAGATGGTCCCAGAATGGAGTCTAGCTGGTGCAGTTTCCTGCTGTAGGTAAGGCTGGACTGGATGAGCTCCTGCCTTCTTCCTCCTCCTCCATGGCCAAGTCCTGAGAGCTTGAAGCCTTGGCCCCGCCTTGGGCCTCCTCGCAGCCCTCTCCCTCACCACTGCCGCCACCGCTGCTGCCCTGCTCGCCTCCACCCTCTTCCATGGGCTCCAGCCCCAGTCCATCCAGCTCTGAGAAGAGTGGGTCATCAGGGTGACCAGGATCTTGGGTGCTGCTCCCACAGTCCACACAGGCCTTGGTGAGAGAAATGGACATGAGAGAGTCAGACAGGGTTCTCACTGCTAACCTGCCAGCCCAGCTTCCCACCCCCAGCCCACTGTGCTTCCCGAAATGTACTCCCAAGAAGCACCAGTCCACACAGATGCACCTGCGGTCCAACAAGGTTGGACAGTGCCTTGTGCCCTCTACCCAGATGCCGTTACAGGACAGTCACAATGCATATTAGCATAGGATAGGCTGTGAAAAGTTCTGCAAAGACTCATGTGGCTTAATATTCTATAATCCACAGCAAATTTAGTGGAATCAACATTCTTCAGAATTAATGATCCAAGGACATCAAGGAGATCAGCTCTTGGCCTCGATCCCTTGAACTTGAGCTCAATTCTTTTTTCTCCCCCTTGAACTTGAGCTCAATTCTTTTTTCTCCCCCTTGAACTTGAGCTCAATTCTTTTTTCTCCCCCTTGAACTTGAGCTCAATTCTTTTTTCTCCCCGTCCCAGGCTTCTCTCACCATCACATCAAGAGCCCGAGGCAGTTGGCCCTTCCGGACCCAGGAGTGCACAGCGCCCAGTTCCCGCCGCTGATCCTCAGAAAACCGAGGCTGCTGCTTCTGCATGGCTCGGAGCCGCTCCCGATCCTGCTTCAGCACAGAGGTCATGTCCCTGCCCAAGAAGGGGTTCAGAAGGCAGAGGCTGGGATCCAGGACCCGGACCAGGACCCATGAAGCTGGCATCCTTCCTCTACCACAGCTTCCCACCTCATGCTCCTCCCCTAAACTAGGGCTATGGGAGGTCAAGGCTTCCAAGACCAGGAAACCTGCTCTCCTCCTGGGAGGAACTAGTAACAGGGCTCCAAGGAGCAGGAAGAAAGATAGAAACCTTTATCCTATCCAGGGCAGAGCCAGCCCCAGAAAAGAAAACTGCCCCCACTACTACCTCTGAAAGGAAGGCCAAGAAGGCCTCTGAAATGCCTCACCTGGAGGGCACCTGGTAGGTCATCATGACGCGCTGGTCAGCATTGGCCATGAGCAGCCAAATGGGATCCTGGAGCACGTACTTAATCACCTGATCCCCGGGCTCAGCCCCGCCCCGAGCAGCCCCAGCCTCAGCCTCGGAAGAGTCGATGCTGCCAAAGTATTTGCTTGTGTGGCTGCTCTGGCTGCTGCCTGTGAAGTGGGGGGCAGACCAATGGGAGTCAGGCCGGCTGCATGCCCACTCCTGGGACCTCACAAGGCCTCCCTCAAAGGCCACATGTCCATCCCAGTGGCCTTAGGAAGCTCCGCCAAGACGGGGCCTGGGCTCCCGGCTCCCCAATCACTGCCCTACCCTGGGAGATGCTGGAGGCGGGGTACTCACGAGTGATGCTGGCTGAGGTGCTGCCCCCCTCATGGGAGCCTGAACCAGACCCAGAGCCCAAGCCAGAGCCCAAGGAGCCCGAGGCTGCGGAGCCTGTGCCGGAGCGCGAGTCCTCTTGCAGCAGAAGTTCGAGCAGGTCACTGGAGCCGGAAAGTGCGTCCTGATTGGAGGACTCAGTGACCTCCGCCTGGAGGAGGGGAGGGGGGCAAGGAGGGATGGAGGGGTCAGCACCTAGGCCTCCCTTCAACTGCTCTTACTGGTTGTGGGGAGAGGCACATCCAACCCCAGTGGTCTCTGCTCCCCACTTCGTGACAGTAGGGCCAGGCTGAGAGAGAAGAAAGCTGGCGAAGAGTGGGGATGTGAGGCCAGACCCTTTCCAAGTGACAGATGCTCTCTCAGAAGTTATTGAGATGTCCTCACCACCTGTCAGACAGACAGGACTGTCCCTTTAAAGAGGAGGTAGCCAATTTCTGCCTCATTCAGAAATTCAGCTGGGGACTCCCTCCACCTCCTGGAGGCTGAGACGCCAGCCTGGCAGAGACAGCAGGCAGCACAGGGTGGCAGAGGGGCGGGGCTGGGGTGGGGGCTGGCAGGCAGACGCAGGGGTCAGTGCTCACCAGTCTGGCCTCTGGCTCAGCAGCCTCCGCACTGGGAGGTGGGGGCCCGGCACTGCTCCCAGGGCCTCCTGCAACAGCAGCCCCCTCAGCACGGGGGAGCTCCTCCAGTTGCAGCAGATTGAGCTGGAGTGGAGAGCTGCATCTCGAGTTGAACAGTGGAGAGTCCGGGCGGTGAGGAGGACTAGGGGGGAGGGCGGGCAAGGATGGAGAAGGGGAGTGCGAGGCAGGAGTGGGAGGCCCTTCAGCAGGGGTCTGGAGTGCCCCATAAGGATAGCTGGATGGGGTTGGGAACAGATAGTTAGGGAGCACCAAGGCCACCATTGGGGTCACCAAAGGGGCGGGGAAAGCAGCTGGGGGCACAGATGTGGGAGCAGGGGGAAGAGGCTGGGGGCCTCCTCGAGGAGAGAACACTGGGAGAGGGTAGGGCTGGACAACCGCTGGGAAGGGGGTAGTGGCTGGTGGGGTGGGCCAGGGGGTGGAGGGTGGCACGGGTGAGGGGTGTGAGACATAGCAGGGCGCTTCAGCCCGAGGGTTCTGGTGGTGGCGTGAGCGCTTGGCTTTGGATCGGCAGTGGTGTCGGCGGCTTGGGGGTGCGGGGCCGTGGTGGCAGCCTGTGGGTAGAGACTAGGGTTAGCAAGGGCCTCAACCTGGGGTTAGTACCCCTGCTACCCACACTGCCCTGACACACTGACCAGGGAGAGGACAGGCCAAGGTCCCAGAGAGAACTTCTCAACCCACACAGAACGGGGGACTCAGGAGGTGGGGCACCTTCAGGGAAGAATCACAGGAGCCAGGGACAAGGGGATTTATTGAGAAAGGAACAAGGCCAGGGAGAGGTTACATGAGGGGTCGAGCTGGGGGTGTGCGGAAGATGGAGGCATGCTGGCAGATGGAGGAAGCAGGGTGAGTCCATGGACACATGGACAGATGGCTCTGGTCCATCCGCCAAACTCCTGTGGGCACTGCCAGCTTAGGCATTCCTCCTGCCCATCGAGGCCGTATTCTGCCTAGCTTGCAATGGAGTGAAGAGTGGGGCTGGAAAGCCCAGTCCTGAGTCCTGCGTCTGCCTGCAGGGGATCTCCCTCAGGCACCTGGAGGGGCTGCCTTCCACCTGCCCTTGAAGCCCAGACCCCACCCAGAGTTGGCCCAGAATCTATGCATGTCTCTTCATCAGTGACAACTGACTCCTAAGTGGGCATATTTCCTGCCCCTGCCCCCAGGCTAGGCCTGAAGTCGCTTACCTGGAGACAGCACTTCTGCCTGCCCATCCCACTGCCATCCCCCCAGGCTGCCCTCCTCTGGCTGCAGCCCGGAACCCCATCCTAGTGGGGAGAAGCTAGCGAGGGGCCTGTCCCTAGGCAGGGCCTAGTGGTGGAAGCAACACCAGCCTGGGTCCCTGGAGCAGAAACACCTCCCTTAAGACCCACCCCCCGACAATCCAGTCCTAGACTGGGCAGAGGGCAGGCTCCAGGAGGCCCCAGGTGGCTACCTCGCTCGCCAAGGGCTGAGGGAGCTGTGGAAGAGCTGTCGAGTCCACGCAGCCTGCCCAGGTCTCGGAAGCGGCTGAGGAAGGCTTGCTCTTCCTTCTGTGTGTGCAGGGACAGCACGGCCTTGGTCAGCCCCACTGGACGGTAGGCATCTGGGGCTGGGTCAGGGGCTACTGTGGGGCTGGGGGCTGGGCTGGGGGCTGGGCCTGGGGCTAGGCCAGGCAGGTCCTCCATCATGATGATGTCTGAGGAGAGTGAGATAGGGAAAAGTCATCAGAACCACTTCAGGGGTCAACACATCCATACCACACCCTCCCTGTCTGATAGCCTAGCCAACCCCTGGCAGCTCTGCCCCACAGCCAAGCCTGGTCTCCATGTACGTTTCTTGGTCACCTCTCTGCCAACGGCTGGCCCTGGGTCCTCCTCTCCATGCAAAGCTGGCCCAGAAGAAGAGACGATACTCAGGCCCCTCCAGTGGCCACTTCCTGCCAGGAAGTCTACTGGGATGACCCCGTCACAACTCTCGTTGGAAGAGAAGCCCACCCCTTGGCCTTCCCTCACACATTTTCTTGTTTCTTTTTTTTTTTTTTTTTGAGATGGAGTCTCACTCTTTCTCCCAAGCTGGAGTGCAGTGGTGCGATCTCAGCTCACTGCAACCACCACCCCCTGGGTTCAAGCGATTCTCCTGTCTCAGCCTCCCGAGTAGCTGGGACTACAGGCGCGCGCCACCACGCCCAGCTAATTTTTGCATTTTTAGTAGATACAGGGTTTCACCATGTTGCCCAGGCTGATCTCGAGCTCCTGATCTCAGGTGATCCTCCTACCTCAGCCTCCCAAAATGCTGGGATTACAGGCCTGAGCCACCATGCCCAGCCCCTCATGATTTTCAAGGTCAATATCCAAAGACCCTTCAGGGATCTTCAATTTTCCTTGCCTTCAGACCCTGTGTGGTCAGCACCTCAGGGCAAACCCTCTACCCCAGACTTTGTGTTTCAACTGACAGTAACAATACGAGAAGCAGAACAGGGGAAGGGCAAAGCCGAGAAGCCTGGCAGGGAGGGGAGAGCAAAAAGCAGTAGCCCCAAGCCCCAGGTCACAGGAGGCCTCCTTCTCTCCATCAGGGCCTAGAGGGGAGGGGAAAGGCAGGAGGGAGCTCTAGCTGGGAGACCGGTGGAGCCCAAGCACTGCCCCCCAGTTCCACACCCATACCCGACTCCGGGGGCTTCTTGTCTCCCACATGGACGATGGTGGAGCTGAAGCTACACTGACTGGTGACGGACACCACGCTCTCCGCCTTATTGGCCAGGGCGAGCGGGCTCAGGGTGCCTCCCACCACTGGCTCCTTCCGTGGGGTGGCCCCCTCCCCAGACAGCACTGCTGACGGCGGATCTGTGCAGAGAGATGGTGCCAGTTACCATCCCCACCCCCACCGGGAAGTCAGGAGAGAGGATCCCAGGGAAAAGGGGAAGGGGATGGTGGTACGGAACAGAGGGAACAGTCTGGAGACCAGGAGGCTGGGGAGGAGGGCAGGGCAGAGCAAGAGGGCCCAGAAGCAGAAGGGAAAAGACACAGGGCCACCAGGCCAGGACAGGGCAGTGGGAGCAGGGTGCATTGGATCTTTACCTTTCTTGGTCCCCACAGAGACTGGACCTGTCCTCTGCCTGTCGTCGTCAGAGGCTGAGGAGGTGGTATAGGAGGAGGAGGAGGCACATTTACGCTTAGTGGTGCTGGGGAGGTTGCAGCTCTCCAGGTACCTGGGGATGGACACAGCACAGGGCATCAGAGCAGGGCTTGGGGTGGGCAGGGTTAGAGCCCGAGGTGGAGAAGATGCCTGGCAGGCCTTACCTGAGGATGCTGTCCAGGCAGTTGATCTGTTGGTAGGAGCAGCTGGAGGCTTCTTTCCTCTCGGCCTCCTCAGGGACCAAGGCTAGTGGGGCCTGGACGGGAGCAGAACCCGCCTCCAGCTCTGGGTCTGGGGATTGGCAGGGAAGGGCCTTGGCCTTGAACGTGCCTGTAGCTGGGGCAAAGAGAGAAAGAGGAAAATAGCCTTCTCAAGCTCACATGGAAAAAAACAGCAAATGGGTTGGGGGTGAAGGTCAGGGGACCCCCCAGGTCTGTCTCTTCACCCACACATCATCATCAACTCACCAGGGAGGCGGGGCCGGGACTGAGGCCGGGCCCGAGACTCAATAAAAAGCTGCTGGCCCTGGTGCTTCACCAGATGCACATCCTTACAGATCTGCTGGAAAGTCACCTGTGGGACACAGCACCACAGTGAGCAGAACCAGGGGGTGTCGCCAGTGTCAGGGGCCAAGGGCACAATAAAACAAGAAGGTACCAGTGGGGAGGCACAGACGCCTTGATGGGAGCAGGACAAGAAGGAAAAGGCAGGAAGGAGAGGGCAAAGGAGAATCGGGCAAGACTCTGGGACTGGCAGTGCTGGTTCCAAGAAGGAGAGGGGAAAGGGCGATTAGAGGGTGAGGTAGGAGCAGGTCACTCACTGGCGCAGGAGGCCCAGGCCCCTCTGCATCACCCCCGTTGCTATCACTGGAGGACCCAGGGCTGTGGAGAGGGCCTGGGGATGTCACAGGGCCGACTCCACAGAGTCCTGTGGGGCTGGGGCTGTGGACGGGCTGCAGCAGGGAGAGGGCAGGTTAGATGGCTTGACCCCGCTTCCCACACCTTTTCTCACCTCCCACGCTCCCTCTCCGCTACTCTCACCTGCAGCAGCAGCCGGTGGATCTGCTCTGATAGCTCCTGGATATCAGTGTCCAGGGAGGGAGCTGGGCTGGGGGCCGGGGGAGTGAACACGTCCTCATTCAGGGGGGCCCTGTAGGGTGAAGAGTGAATCCAGCCCTGGCCCAGTCCTGTGCCCCACCGCACTGCCCTATCCCCAACGCCAGCTCGGGGGCATGGCCCACTTACGTGCGTACTTTGTGGCGGCCCAACACGAAGGCTACCTTGCGGCTCCAGGGGTGCACAAAGCCAGCCCAGCTGGTGTCCATGGTGACATACTCCCCGTTGCGGGCACAGAAGCGGATAGGGGAGTGGTCAAAGGGCTGGCCCGCCAACTGCAGGACTGATGGAAGTGGGAAAAGAGGAGCGGTCAAAGGGAGGGAGAGCTGAGTAAGAGGGAGGCCATGCCACTAGAGATCCAGGAGACCAAGGCACCAAGAGATACAACCACAAGGGCAGCCATTCAAAAGCCCAGGACAGTGGGAAGGGCGAGCAGGGCGAGAGGAACTCACTCTTCTTGTGGATAGCCAGCATGAGGGGTCGGTCCTCAGGATGCAGGAACAGGAGCACTGGGGCCCCCAGGAGGTCCTGGGGCAGGTAGCCCAGCAGGGGGGCAGCCCTGAACGGGAAGGAGGCATCAGAGTGGCCATGGCCTCAGCCCTGGCTGCCCTCGTCTCCTCTAGGTCCTATCCTCACCTTTCATCCACATCCTGGAAGAGGCAGCTGGGTGTGTGCCGTGTAGTGAAAATCCTCTTGTCAGGGGGTATCCGGGGAGCTGAGGCACAGAAAGTGTGGTCACTGGGTTTCGTCCAGAATGCCCAACTCCTCAGCCCTCCACTCTGCCTGGGCCCAGGCTGGCTGATGATCTGCCACACAGCTCTGCCCCGGGCACTATGGGCCCAAAGATGGTCTGGGCCAATCCTATGCCCTGTATCAGTAACACGACTGAGAGCAAGCAAAGCATTCTTCTCTGCCCTCCTCTAGCTTGGGCACCTTATTCAACTCTACCTCTAAGAGGAGCTCAAATCCTCATCTTTACAATAGCTTTTCTTGTTCCAAAATTCAAAGGGTGTGGCTCACGCCTCCCAAATTCATGTCTGGCCATGAGGAAATGTCCTTCCTCCCAGCCCCCACCAGGCCAGGGCCCTGACCTGCCCACCTTCGTAACCCGAATGGATGCGCTCTGCAATCAGCAGGCAGCACGGCTGTGCAGGGGCCCCATCTGAGACCCGGATCTTGGTCACATACGGGGTTAGGCGGAATGGCTGGTACCGAGGCCCTGGATCCCGGTCAGGACCTCCTCTAGCAAAGGAGAGAGGAGCATTAGGGACTTTCAACAGAGAGCCACCCACTCCTCCAACAACAAGGTCACAGCAGACAACAGCAAAGACGCTGGGGAGGGGGCAGGAGGAGGCAGAGGTAGGCCGGGCACGGTGGCTCACGCCTTTAATCCCAGCACTTTGGGAGGCCAAGGCAGGCGGATCACCTGAGGTCAGGAGTTCGAGACCAGCCTGGCCAACATGGTGAAACCCCGTCTCTACTAAAAATACAAAAATTAACTGGGCGTGGTGGTGCATGCCTGTAATCCCAGCTACTTGGGAGGCTGAGGCAGGAGAATCGCTTGAACCTGGGAGGCGGAGGTTGCAGTGAGACGAGATTGTGCCACTGCAGTCCAGCCTGGGTGACAGAGTGAGACTCCCTTTCAAAAAGCAAAAACAAAAAAAAAGGAGGCAGAGATCTTCTCCAGTTCCCCTCACCTACCTGATACGGCAGAAGACGGACTTCTCCTGGGTAAAGTCCCTGAGGCCTGAACCTGGGACAGACAGGAGAGGAGTGAGCACAGCTTCCTGTCCCTTCCCTAGGCTGCGAAGAACCCACTAAGGGAAAGTCTGGGTTCCCTGGCCCCTCACAGCAGGAATTTCCTGGGACTGCTCATGCCTCCCCACAGCGCTTGGGCACCTCACCTGCTGAGGCCCCTGTGCCCCAGGTGGGCAGGCGAGATGGAGCAGTGGAACCATAGAAGACTCCCACATCCTGGGGAGCCAGGAGCTCAGAGAAGCGGGTACCCCGGAACACGTCCCGCTTGCAACGCAGCAGGACAGCTGCCTGCTCCGAAATGTAGACGATTCGGCCCGTCAGGAAGGAGACAGCCACTGAGAAGGTATCCTGGCAGGAGGGGGAGAGCAAGAGCAGATTCAAGAGCTGTGGGAGAAGGGGTAGGGGTGCGTCGGGATGCAGAGGCCAGGCCGCCGCTGACCTGGTTCTGAAGTGTGTACTCAGACGTGATGTGCTCCAGCTCCTCCAGGGTATAGGTGGACATGTCCATGGAGCAAGGCTCGCCCTCCTCCAGGCTCCACTGCTGGTAGTATTCCTGGTTGGCTGCAGAGTGGAGGCAGTGAGGCATTCAGTAAGGAGGCTGCCTCAACACAGGAGCCCAGGCCCAGGCCATTCCCTCTTGGGACACACCACTTACCCTGCACCTGCTTGACACAGGCCAGTGCGTACTGCAGCGTGGCCAGGGTCCCAGAGCGGCCCTTGCCCCGGCGCTCTGGCGGCAGTCGAAGCTTGAGCTCTCGAAGTGCTGTCATGAGTTCCTTCTGAGTCCTTGCCCGGGCTGACTGTTCACTGCTGCGGGGCCCACAGGGAAGAAAGAGATAAAGACATTAGTCCCAGAGTGTGGCCTGGGCCCCCAGACCTCTCCTCCAGCCTCACCCTATGTACCTGCAGCCACTGGTGGACGGGTTGTCCTGCTCTGAGCTGGCACTCAGGAGGCTGTAGGCAATGGAACTGCTGGGTGGGGATGGGCTCTGAGAGTTTGTGCTAGGAGACAGCAACAGGCCCAGTTACAGGTAGGGCCAGCAGTGCGAGGCCTGTCACCCAGCTCTGCCTGCTCCCAAGACCATTCCTAGACCCAACATACACATCCATACACACCTCTTGCTGCTCTCAGTGGTCTCCAGCAGGGCTGAGTCCTTGCCGTTGCCTGAGGAGGAGCTGTGTGAGCTCCGCTGAGATGCGCCTCTAGACTCATGCCCGTTGGACTCATTGCCGCTTGAACCATTGCTGTTGGCATCGGTGTCATCGGCCAGGCTGGGGCCTGGGCAAGGCCGGTGCTGTGGGGGCCCAGGGGATGGGACGCCCCCAGGACAAAATGATTCCCCAGGCCTGGGGTCTCCTCCCCCATCAGCCCCTTCTAGGGGGCCACTCATGTCTGGGCCATGGGGAGAACAGAACAGAGAAGGCGGAGAGGCCACCACGGATGCACGAGGGGGCCTGGAGGCCAGGCTGAGGGAGTGAGGTGGAAGATCTAAGTCTCTGAGGGTTGAGAAGTTCGA
Organism: Pan paniscus; assembly: GCF_029289425.2. Taxonomy (NCBI): domain Eukaryota; kingdom Metazoa; phylum Chordata; class Mammalia; order Primates; family Hominidae; genus Pan; species Pan paniscus. Next base: position 65,602,502 of record NC_073268.2, on the reverse strand, counting down.
TCACAGCCAGTACCTGGAGAGGGAGACCAGGAAGCAGGGCTTGCAGAAAGCTGGTTTGTTAACTCCAGAGCACCTGCTGGCTTCACTCAGACCTTCCCCCTGCCTGGCCTCATGCAGGACTGATGGGAGTGGAACCGAGGCCTGGGGCTTCCAATGGGGAGTCAGGATGTTTCCTGTACCCTTAGGGGGACTGCCAGCGGGAGAAGGTGCTCCGAGGCCTTCCTTCACATCCCCTGCCACCATGGCCTGAGCAATCAATGAGAACCACGGCTGTAGGCAAAAACCTGGACACTTCCCATTCCCAAGTTCCCATTAGGTGTCCACTCTGCCTGGGCCTCCAAGGCCTCGGAGCAGGAGGTGAGCTGGTCGCCTCCTATATTTAGGCCTCCAGGCTAATTTTATCCGGGGGCGGTGCCACCCCCGCTGCACATGCGCGCCGACGTGCGCGGCCCCACCACGCGCTTCCGCCGCCGCCACGGTCGCCAGGGAAACCGACGTCAGCTGCTGAGCTCAGCGGTTGCTGGAGGGACCACAGGAGGGCGGGAGGAGCGACCCCTCCCCCATTTCCCGGCGGAAGTGGGGGAACGGCCCACTCACACTGGTGGGCGCGGCCGGGGGGGTCACGCATCCCTTACATATCCCCAGTCCCAGGATGGCTCGGTGGCCGTACGAAGTGGGACGGCCTATTAGGATTCCAGGGTTGGTCCTGGCTTCCCCAGGACGAAACACAACGGCCACTGCCCTCGGCGCAAAAGCCCCTCAACCTGACTCTCGCCTGGATCCCAGTCATTCTGGTCAAGACAACACAGCCTTTCCTTCTTTAGCCCCTGCGCTGCTTCCCCACCACGAGGACCGAAGCCGGCAACCTGCCATCGTCAAGGACCCGAGGATCCTCTCTCTTCAGTCCCCTACTTTTCTGGCCAGACCCCCCCACCAACCCCAAGCCTTGGGCAGAAGACGCACAACAGTCAACAGATCTTTCTTCCCCTACTCCCCGTCCAACCACACCCCCACTACTGAGCATTTTCTGAGCGCCAGGGGAAAAGGGAAGGTTGTGGCCAACAGCAGGAACGAGCGCTGGGAACGGGATGTTCTAGTCCGAAGTGGGCTGACATCACAGGCGGCGCAGGGCCAGGGACTGGAGAACAGAGACACGGGGAGCGCTGAAAGCCTAATAGGGTCCTGGTACCGGGGCAAACCTAGGGCCCCTCGAGTAACGAGCAAGAAGACCGGGGCATGCCCGCTGAGAGTCGGCTGTGGGGCCGGGAAAGCTGGGACGGGGAGGTGGGGACAAGCTGGAGGTAAGATGAGTGGGTCAGGAGTGCAGACTCCCGGTGCAAGATTTCGAGGAGGACTTCGGTCCTTGGGGGCAGGGAGAGGGTGGGTAGCGGTAAGGACGACAGTGTGCCCTCTGCCTGGGCCGAAAGTAGCCCATCAGATTGGAAGTGGCAGCGGTCCGGCTCAGGGACGGAGATCGGCCCCAGGATGGCCGCAGAGATGCCTACCTGGTCGCAGGAGTGTCCTCCGCCCGCCTGCCCGCCGCCGCTCCAGCCCGCAGCCGAGTGGAAGCTCCACCGGGCGGGCGGGGAGGCGGGTTGCATAATACCGGGCACTGCCCCCTCATTGGCCTCTTGCCGATGGAGCCGCAGGCCCCGCCCCCGATTGGCTGGGGATCTCTTCCCGGCGCCTGATTGGCTAGTGGCCTCCACTAAGGTCAGGGCTGTGTCACACACACGGGCGCACGTGGACCTGGGTGCTGGTGCTGGGCTGAAGAGCCCCAGACACCGCCCAGCCAATGGGCGCAGGACGCTTGCACATTGAATAATGGAAGGGAGGAGAGAGGGAGATACGCTGCGCCTCTTTAGGGAAAAAGCCCGGGCCAGAGTAGGTGCTCAAGACTTGTCTACTTCCTGAACGCACTAGCCTTGCAGAACACAACATCTTGGCATCTTCGCCTTTCCAAGGGTGAGGAAAAGGAATGGCGCTGCAAGTTAGGCCAGCTGGATGAGATGGGTGGTCCTTGAGAGGAGGGGAGAGACAGAAACCTGCCTGGGCCTCTCCTGGGTTCCTTTCCCAACCTTGTTCCCTCCCAACCTTCGTTCTACATAATGAAGCCCTTTAACCGAAGCACTTCCTCTGACACTTCAAATCCTGGGAGAGGACAGTTAAGGGTCCACGTGTGACCGGTGGGTGAGTGGGTGGAGGAAGGATGCGGACAATGGAAGAGGCAACCAGAGCCAATAGTGGCTGTGAAGGGAAACAATGGCAGGTGCTTCTATGGCCACTCAGAGACAAGGTCTCCAGGCAGCCTACGTGGTGTCTAGTACTTTCCTCCAGAGGACGCAGCCACCCACAGTTAAAGCTGCCCCAAAAGTGGGGGCCAGGAAGCCAGGACTACAGAGGGACCAAGGGGATGGCCCAGAGAAGAGGCCAGCTGGGGCCCTAGACAGAGAAAGGTGGGGTGGCAAGGGCTTCATATTTCCACTGCTTGGAAAAGAGAAAGCCAAACTCCAGGGGCCCAGACGGAACGTCATCTGTCTCATTCACTGCAGTCTCCAGAGCCCAGGACAGGACCTGACACATGGCAAGTGATCGATAAACGTGATTTTTTTTTTTTTTTTAAAAACAAGGATAGGTTGGGGAGGTGGGAAAAGAGTGTCAACAGGAGAAAGGGGGCTGGGAATTCTGATTCTCTAAAAGAGAGGAGTAGTCCTAGAAAGAGAACAGGGGCACGATTTGCAGGCAATAAAATGTTAGTCTGGGCTCAGGAGAGCAGCAGTTACACAGACCCCTCCATCCAGGACCATGATGAGTAGTTCCTCGCAGGGCTCCCTGGAAACGTGGGTAGTAGATGAACAGGCCTCCAAGCAGCTGCTGACATAATCATTGTGGGGGCACTCCCCTCACTGTCACGTGGCCTAAGCTTTCCTGAACAATGAGGGAAGGGTGAAGGGGAGGGCTCTGTGGAAAAGCTGAGACAAGATCGTGTTATAAATTAACCCAGAAAAATCGAAACAGGAAAACAAAAGATTCAGGAGCCTGGAGGCCGGGCGCGGTGGCTCACGCCTGTAATCCCAGCACTTTGGGAGGCCCAGGCAGGCGGATCACCTGAGGTCGGGAGTTCGAGACCAGCCTGACCAACATGGAGAAACCCCGTCTCTATTAAAAAAAAAAAAAAAGATTCAGGAGCTTGGATTCTCAGTCTCCTCTCCCTGAAAATGATCCTCCCCACCCCAACTCATACTGTGGCTTTGGCCTTATCTCGTTTGCAGATACCTCTTCCCTGGAAACATGGTTTTTCTCCCCCTTCAGGGATTTAGCTGTGATCTCCCCTAACCCAGGCAGTCCTTGATCTCCCGCCTCCATCTCCCTGTCTTTTGCATAGACAAAAGGCTCCAGCACTCCAGCAGCCCCCGTTTGCTCCCAAGACTCTTGTCCTGCTTCACCGTCCCCACAGTAACCAGGCCCTGCTGCCGTCAATGGAGGCGAGGGGGCGGGAGACAGCAGTGACGTCAAGGCGGAAGAAGGGGGCGGGGCGAAGCTGCCTCGGAATGTGGGGCAGGGAGGCTGGAGAGACTGGAGAGGCAGCGGTTTGGGAGGCGGCCAGCCCGAGAGGGCGGCGGCCAGCGCACTTGGGAACATCATGTTCTCTTGGCTGGTGGCCCAGGACATGCAACCAGCCTGGGCGCCTCCCCCAACAAAACGACAGCCGTCCAGTCCCAAAGCCAGGGATTCCTGGAGAGAGGATTAGGAGGAAGGGGGCCCCCTCCCCACACCTCCCCCCACCACGCCTGGCTCTCTTTTCAGGACTCCCATCTGCCCGCTCCTCAGCTTGTTCCTGCAGCTCTGGCTTTTCCTCTCTCCCAAACTGTACACATCTGCTGGCCTGGTACCAAAGACCCAGGGCGGAGAAGTTGGAGGTCCTGTCTCTGGGAGAGAACACGCACCTTTGCTACCTTCCAGAAGCCCCTTCAGAGCCTGAATCTCTTATTATGACAGCGGGCGGGGGAAGAGGGAGAGGGGCGCGGACAGGGAGGAGAAGGGGCCTAGGATGAAAAAATCAAACTGGGACAGAGCAAGTGGCCCAGTCTAGGGCCTGGATGCTGGGAGAGGGCTGGAAGGGAGGAATGAGGGAATTTGGACTGCTGCCTGAAGACCAAAAGAGCCAGGAAGAGAGAAATGGGACGCCATCAAAACTTGCAGAAAAACTTGAGAATATGAGACTAGTTCCCAGCCACAGCATTCACATAAATCTCTCACCATAACCCAGGCATTATGCTAAGCACTTTATATTATCTTATTTCATCCCCAGAACAACCCCGTGAGATAGATATCGTTATCCCCATTCCATGGGGGATAACTAAGGCACGGAAGTTACTAAACTTGTCCAGTGCCTCATAACATGGTCTCAAGCTCTTAACAAATGGAGCCCAGGATTCAAAAATCTGAACTCTAATAATGGCTTGTCATTCTGGTTTCTTACCCTTGAGGAACCTGTGAGGTGTTAACCAACCTGTAAGCTGCATTCCAGCACTGGCAAACCTGGCCTCTCAAATATCCAGCCAATTCTAAGTTTGGTGCCAGGAACACAGACTCCATCCAACCCCTTTCTCTGCCTTAGGCCTGATCCCAAGCCACTGTTTGCACTCCCCACACACTTAACATCATAGCCCGTTTTCCCAGGCTCACAAAGTGCTTGAGATCACCCAAGCAGCCACCAGCCCCAATGATTTCCTACGAAGCCCACTTCCTCACTTTTCTACTTTACCTCAGGCCAACTTTACCAGACGCCTGGCCTGGTTGTTTGTACAGACAGATACCAAAACACCCTGTTGGTGCGTCCCCACCTCTAGGGTCTCAGGAAGACGTGCACAGCCAATCTGCCCAAACCCCAACCCTATCCTCTCAGGACTCAATAGTTGCTACCCCACGTCTATTCTCAAGGACGACTCTGAGGCCTAAACCCTTCCGTTTAACATGAGAAAGACGCCCGGAGCCGTAATGTGACTGGCTCTGGGTCTCACAAATTAAAACACCATCCTTTCTCATATCAGCATGCCAACCCTTTGGTACCCTCCGACTTGCCCTACCAGGGCCTCCCTCCGGCCTCCGAACCTCTGCCTCTTTCAAGTGTTTAAGGAGACCACCCAAACACCCTGGGAGCAGGGGCTCCTTCAGTCCCGACCTGAGAGGGAGCTCCCTCAGGTCGCAGAGGGCTTCCGAGCCCTTCCCCCCTGGCAGTCAAGTGTCCAGGGACTCCACGGGGGCGAGGGATCTGATGTCACTAACTCCCACCCCGTCCCTCTAGACCTGAGTTCACGGTCCCTATTCTCCACAACCATCAGAGCTCCCACCGCAGTTATCACGTATTTGCATGATCCCACACACACACTCTATTTAACACCTTCCTAACCGACCACACCACCCCGGAAAAGTCCACACCGATCGCCCCGCATCTCTCCCCCATCCCCAAGCACTCACCGCTCGGCGCGCACGCACACTCCAAATTTCTTCTAGGACTTCTAGCATTACACTGGCTCCTCCAAACCCGCCCACGGGCCGGGCTGCCACGCCCCCCACGCTTATTGGCTTAGGGGCGCCGACCCATGCCCCGTGCCGCGTGCAGCCGCCGGCCCCCGCACAGCCTCCATTGGCACCTCCGGCCGCCATCGTCTTCTCATTGGTCAGCAGGCCAACGGGGGCGGGAGAGATACACGTGAGAGAGGGGCCGCCCCAACGCGGGGATTGGAAGACTGACAGGAAGCCACGCCCTCGACACTTCTGAGGTTCTTATTGGCTGGGGAAATAACCCCCGACCTGCCAAGATTGGTGACGTAAATGCCAGTCCCGCTCTCCAAGCTTTCTCATAGGCTGAGAGGTCTTGGAGCTGTAGGGTACACGTGCAGGCGGTCTCACGCGGCAACTTGTTTACCCAGAAGCTGGGGATTTTCCTTGAAGACACTCTTAACCACGGCTGCTAAATCTGCGCAGGCGCAGCGAGCGTGACCTGCACGCAGGCGCAGACGTGAGCGGTGGCAGCGTATAAGGCGCACTTTGTACAGAGACCCGGGCGTGACAAGGGCGCCTCTGGCGCTGGGGTTCCGGCCCTGGGTCCCACCGAGGCTCCCTGAAGCTGGAAGGTGAGAGTATTAGGGTGAAGCGGTCTTCAGATCTCAGCACGGTGTCTTGGTGACGATGAAAATAAGAGAGCCTCTTCCTGATTGTTTTCTGCGGGCCAGGCCAGGCGCTTCTCACAAACTCTGAGGAGGCCAGCTCACATACTCCCCCCGCCTCACAAATGAGACCGAGATCCAGGGGGGTTACATAATCTGTTCGCCTGTAACACGCTAGTCAGTAACAACGCGAAAACTTGAACCCAAGTCCCCGACACCATAAAGCAGGCGGGTCCTGGGGCCCATGGGAACTCTTAAACCTGGAAGGGATTTGAGTTGGAAGTGCGAAATCCTGAGCACTGCCTGGCATATAGTAAGACTTCAATCAAGTTGGACGTTCTGGTAATGATTGTGTACCTAATTATAAGAATCACGGTGGCTCACGCCTGTAACCCCAGTACTTTGGCAGGCTGAGGTGGGTGGATCACTTGAGGTCACGAATTTGAGACCAGCCTGGCCAACATGGTAAAACCCTGTCTCTACTAAAAAAAAAAAAAAAAAAAAAAAAAACGACGGCCGGGCGCGGTGGATAACGCCTGTATTCCCAGCACTTTGGGAGGCTGAGGCGGGCGGATCACGAGGTCAGGAGATCAAGACCATCCTGGCTAACACGGTGAAACCCCGTCTCTACTAAAAATACAAAAAATTAGCCGGGCGAGGTGGCGGGCGCCTGTAGTTCCAGCTACTGCAGGAGAATGGCGTGAACCCGGGAGGCGGGACTTGCAGTGAGCCGAGATCGCACTCCAGCCTGGGCGGCAGAGCAAGACTCCGTCTCAAAAAAAAAAAAAAAAAAAAAAAAAATCCCCACAAAAATTAGCCGGGCATGGTGGTGGGTACCTGTAATCCCAGCTACTCAGGAGGCTGAGGCACAAGGATTGCTTAAACCCAGGAGGCGGAGGTTGCGTGAGCCAAGATTGCACCAGGGCATTCCAGCCTGGGTGACAGAGCGAGACTGTCTCAAAGCAAAAAAAGGCCGCGCGCGGTGGCGATTCTCCTGCCTCAGCCTCCCAAGTAGCTGGGATTACAGGCGCATGCCACCACGCCTAATTTTTTTGTATTTTTAGTAGAGATGAGGTTTCACCATGTTGGCAAGGCTGGTCTCGAACTCCTGACCTCAAATGATCTGCCTGCCTCAGCCTCCCGAAGTGATAGGATTACAGGCGTGAGCCACCACACTCTACCTAAAATATACTCTCATGTGTTCAACATCGTGTTAAGTGGATTTTTTTTTTTTTTTTTTTTTTTGAGACAATCTCGTTCTGTCACCCAGGCTGGAGCGCAGTGGGGTGATCTGGGCTCACTGCAACCTCCACCTCCCAGGTTCAAGCAATTCTCTGCCTCAGCCTCCCGAGTAGCTGGGATTACAGGTGCCCGCCACCATCCCCGGCTAATTTTTTGTGTGTATTTTTAGTAGAGACGTGGTTTCACTATGTTGGCCAGGCTGGTCTTGAACTCCTGACCTCGTGATCCGCCCACCTCGGCCTCCCAAAGGGCTGGGATTACTGGCGTGAGCCACCGCGGCCGGCCACTCATTGTTGAAGCACCTGGGAACAGGGATACTAAGATGCCACATCGGGGCCTCCTGGACCTACAGGCTGTGGCAGTTCAGTGTGGGGTCTAAAGTCACAAGTCATACAACAGAGTACAGGGGTAGTAGGCCATCTACAGGCAGCTCCACAACATACTCAGCTTTGTCTCTGTGAGCCTATTTAAACCACAATTTACTAACCCCGTCTGGGCGCTGGCACTGGGTTAGGCACAGAGGGGAAGACATGCTTCACAGAAATGGCCAACTACTTCATCTACTGCTGCACGGGAGCCACTGCAGAGCGTCTAGAAGTTAAATCGAGGAGTAGAAAGGAGTCCAACAGCAGGAACATGCCCCAGTAAAGGGAAACGAAAGCTGGGAACCCCTAGACCATAGGGCGCACCGGGCTTAGAGACACAGGGGCTGGCTATGACACTTCCCATTACCAACTCCTAGTGCCCCCCTGTGGCCACTTTGAGAATCACACTTTGCCCTGCCCAAGGTCAGGGCCTCTTGCAAAGTCCAGTCCATTACCAATGTATCTTCTCAACCTTCCTGGTATACCTTCCGATCCAATATTATTCCCATTGGTTAAGAAAAGATCTTATTCTCCCCCAACCAAAAAAAAAAAAAAAAAAATAGAAAAAATAAAAAAGATCTTAGACAACACCTGGATACTCATTACACATTTATTGTACATTTTCACAATCTGGATGCGCCACAGAATTGGGGGCATGGGGTGGGGGAAGAGGGGGGCAGGGGACACTGGGATAATATGGGGGGTCTAGAACACAGCACCCCCACCTCCAGCATCTCTCCTACCCTTTCACACCACAGCTTAGATATCCCTGCTCCCCCTCCACACAGAAAACCAGAAGTGTGGGGGGAAGAAAGTTTGGGGGCCCCCTCCCGTGGCAGGTTAAGGGACTGTACCCTCAAACCCTTAAAATTGTGCCATTTAAAAAGACAATAGACCCTTCCTCAATCAGTTCACCCAATGAGAGGACAGCTCTCTCTGGGCTCAATAGTCCTGGAGAGGGGCGAGCATCCCCGTTTTCCAGCAAGTCCCATACACACATTGGCAGTGACTAGTACCCCCACCCTAAATTCAGGGGGGGCAGTCAGAGAAGCTGGGCAGTGATGGGGCAACACCCCCCAAATTGGGGAGGAGGGTTTTCAGTCCAACCCCCAGCAGGGGTGAGGCCAGAGATTTCAGGCAGGAATTGGGGGGATTCTCTGCCCTGCCCCACTCCTCCCCAAGGCAGTGATGACCCCCCCACACACACTGGTAGCCACCCCTCTCACAAGAGATCAATTGTGGCCAACCCCCAACTCTCCTGGTGGGAGGAGGAGGTGGATCAGGCAGATGGGAGGGAAACCCCATGGGAATGTCAGTTGAGTACCCCACATGAAAACTGGGGAGCAGGAATGTAGGGAGAAACCCGAAGTGGCAGAATTATTGGTCCATCATAACATACTGAACTTCAAGACACTTACATACCAGCTGGGGGAGGGAGAGGAGGGTACAAGAGGTTTGGAAAATGAGGGTAAGGGAGGCAAACTGGACTAGAGGGGCTAGGAGGAGGCAATGCTGGGGGCCAGGGCAGCCTGGTTCCCCAAAAGCCCAGGCTCCCCACCACCTGCGAGTAATGTCGTGCAAATGAAAATGTGATACAAGAACTAATGGGGACTAACTTCTCAGTAAAAAAAGAAACACAGGTTGAGAGAAGAGTGATGGAACAAAAAGAAATGGAAAGGGATGGCAGTATGTAATGATACGCTAATTAACATGCTGGACGCTCCCAAAGACCTTGGGATTCTTAGGACCAAGTGGGGCCAGTCTCAGAGCCTCCCAATGGATACAAAGAAGATGCACCTAAGGAAGCCTGGACAGGTGCTGTTTTTTTTTTTTTTTTTTTTTTGAGGGCGGGGCAGAGGGAGCATGACGGGGAGAGTGAGGAGGAAAGAGGAAAGGAAGGCCAGGGTGGGAGGAAGGATCAGCTAAATCTGAGGGAAGAAGAAGGAAAGGAGAGGGACTATTGCATAGCAGATGCAAATGAAGGGACTTGGGGCTAGTCAGGAAGAAAGGGAAAGGGAAGGAAGGCAAGAGAGAGGAGGTGAAGGGAACCTCAGGAAGGGTTGTTAAGGACAACCGGAAAAATCATCTAGTAATAAAACTACAAACAGACCAAATATATATAATATTATATATGTATAAATAACAGCTGGCTATTTACAGGGGGACACACACACGGACACACACACACGGATCCAGGGGAGGGGGGGCTGAAAGATATGGCTGAGAGGTGGAGGAACGGCTGAGGGTGGGGGGAGAGGCCCTTCTCTAGGCAGGGCAGACTCCTCAGGGATTTAAGTGCTGAAGTAAACTGTGGAGAGAGGGGAAGAAGATGAGGAAGAGGGAGAGGGGAGAGAAAGAGAGAGAACAAGAAAGCAGTGTGTCAGGCCTGGCCCTGCTCCAATCCTCCCCACTCCCCAGCTGGCTGACACCCTCTCTTGGACTCAGTTTTTCCATCTACAAAGCAAGGGGCTAGACAGGTAGGTTCTGAGGTCCCTTCCGCTCCATGGTATGGCCTTGAAGCCACAGACCCTAATCCTCTGAGCCTCTGAGACCGCAAGCTCTCAAATAATGGGGTGGTTGCCTTCCTGGTCATGTCTCAAGCCCCTGGTCCTTTCCTTTCTCCCACTCCTCAATTCCAGGGTTCTCAGACTGGGCTCTTAGGCCTAAAGGGTCCTCAATGGATACACCAGCTTTCCTATTTCCAAATGTTAACAAAACTGCCAAGAACTAGGCAAAATGCAGGCTAAATAACATCAAAGTTTTTGGCTCTAGATGAATCAGAATTGCGATTAGCAGCTATATGTGTTTTTGGCTGAAAAGTAAAAACTAGGTTAATGACCTTCAAAACCTAGAATCCACTGGGGAAACCTCTCCAGGGAAAGGGCCCCGGCCATTCTCACCCTACTCACCTATGATGATGATGAGGATGATGGCGCAAATCACTCCCAAGATGATCATCATCTGGGGGTGAGAGGCGAGGATCAGTAAGACAAACTATGATACGCCATTCACCCGCCAGTCCTCCTTCCTGTCCCCACCCTTACCTTGAGGTTTTTCCACCAGTATTTGCGCTTGAGCTTGGCTGCACTTGTTTCAAACTGGGAGGCCCCCGCCTGGAGTGCATCTGCACGGTCGTCCAGCTCCGACAGCTTCTGGTCTCGCTCCAGGACCTTGTCCACGTTCACCCTCATGATGTCCACCACCTGGGAGAAGGGCCCACGAGGCAGGGGGGTGTGCCAAGGCCCACCTCAGTGAGGGCAATCCTCAAACATGTGCCCACCGTGCCACACATGGAACATGCACCCTGATGCTGCCAGGTTAACATGCCAAGGACATACAGAACATGCCTAGCACACCTGGGGACATGCAAGGAGCACACATCAGGGGCATGCTGGTGACATCTCAGATGTCATAGCAACACCCTCCCTCTATGGAACCTCAGGCGCTCTGTCCATCACCAGAGCACACCTGCCCAGGCTGGCACACCCCAGGCTAGCAAAGCTGATTAACACCCCCAGCGCCCTTCCAAGTGCGTGCTGACAGGGAGACAGGGATGGGGCATGGTATCTTTGTCCGCAAACCCACAGGCGTGAACTGTCATCACTCCCAAACCAACATGGGCCCCTACACCTATACGCCAACCCCCAGGGTCCCTCCTACTGCTTTTGACTCCCCCCACACTCACCTCATCCACCTGGGCCTGGGTCTGCTGCAGTCTCCTGTTACTGGTGAGGTTTGGAGGGGGTGCAGGGGGACCACCCTCCCCAGCCGGGGCAGCAGGGGGGGCCGTGGCAGCGGTAGCAGACCTGAGGAGCAGGGACGGATTAAGACCCAGGGCCTGCAGCCTCCCGGCCCCGCAGCCAGGGCTCCGCCCATCCACCTGTCCATCCTCGTCCCTCCAGTCCTCCTTTTCGGGAGGAAGGCCACCCGATGTAAGCCCTGGTCTCGGTCCAGCCCCGCCGCCGATGAGCTGCGTGACCTTGAGCGAGGCCCCCCCTCCCCCCGGCCTCAGTTTCCCCGCCTGTCAACTGAGGGCGACCTCACAGATGCGATCCGGGTCGACCCGAAAAGACAGGCGGCCGCGGTGACAGGGGCGGGGAGGGGCAGGAGGACACTGGGTCCGCTCCTTCCCGCGGCCATCGCCCGAGCCGGCCAGCCCAGGACGCGGGGCTCCTCGGCCGCCCGCGCGCAGTCACCGGCTTGGGCCTGGCCCCGGGGCGCGGGGAACGCAGGAGAGACCCCGGGCACTCCCCACGGCTGGTTGCCAAGGGCGGCGGCCGGCGCAGGGAAGCGCGGTGAGGGTGGCGGGCGGCCGACTCACATGGCGGGGGCAGCGGGTGGAGGACTTGGCAGCGGCAGTGATGGCGGCGGCGGCTCGCGCTGTCTCCGACTGGCGCTGGCTGCCCGGGACGGAAAGATGGCGGCCGCGCGTCACCCGCATCCGGGCACTGCGGGCGGGGGCGGGGCGCCGCGGGAGACGCGTCGCGAGCGGGGCCGCGGGGGCGGGGCGCTGCGGGGCGCTGCGGGGCGGGGGTCGTGCCGGGCAGGACCACGGGCCCCGCGCCACCATGCCCCGGCAGCTCCCTCGGCACTCGCGGGACCCCAAGGTGGGCTGCTGCGGTTTCCCCAAACCCACCGCCACCCCACCCTGTCTGACCACAGCCGCCCCCAAACCGCCTGCCACCTGCCCCTTAGAGCACAACGCAGCCTGGCCCTACACCTAACCCCCAGACCACTCCCTCAATCGTGAACCCAGTAAACCAGCCTGCACCCCACACAGCCCAAGGTCTTGCCCCGCGCCCAGGTCCCAGCACCTAGCGACCCGCCTTCAGCACTTGGAATGGGCTGGAGTTGGGAAATCAGAGAGGGCCAGTGCAGGTGCTGGGGCAATATCGAGAGCGGGGACCTTGCTGCTAGGGTGGAGAGGAGTGGGGGAGATTGGTCCCAACCCATCACCGCTGGTGGATGTCTCAGAGGAAGCCTGGGGTCCCTGGCCACTGGGTAGGAGGGTAGGAAGAAAAGATGAGGCAGGCTCTTCCCGCCCAAACAAGTCCAGGGGGCGGAGGACGGGGGAGTGTCTACAGGGTGTGGGGAGGGGGCTGCCCCGCCTCACGATTAAGGTTCAGACTAGAGGTACTTAACCGCTGAAGCAGGCCCGACTGAGGTGGGGTGAGCTGAGGACCCCGAGGAGGAGGGCACAAGGCTGCCGGGGGTGATGGGGGCAGGGGCTGCTTCACGTGGTGGCTGCTGACTGGCCAAGACCTAGCTTTGCCCCAGGCTTGGGTCAGCGACCCGACTGCAGGAAAGGGCTCAGGCTTTGGTCCCAGGCACAGGGCCTGGGCCAAAAAAAAAAAAAAAAAAGCCTTTTTTCTTTTTCTCTCATTTTTTTTTCTTTAGTAGTAGGCACAGTGGGCACAGGTTACAAGGTGCTGCTTTACATGCGTATTCGCCTCGCAGGTGTGACCTTGGACCGTTGCCCTCCTCTCTCTGGACCCCAAATACATTGCATATGTAGGTACTAAATCCATATTTGTTAAATGGCTTGATGTGGATAACATAGGAGATTATCCCTGGCTGGTCTCCATTAGGCCCTCTAAGCACACCCAGCAGCTGTATACACTCCCACCCAGCTTGTCAGAGAAGATGGGACCAGGGGAGCTGTCGCTCTGGTGGAGTGCAGGGGGTCAAAGCAAGCCTCAAGGGTGCAGGAGGCATTTTAGGCGAGGCCCTTTGGCCCTGGGGTGGGGGTGCTTACTACATCCCTGGAAGGTGCAGGGAGGCTGATGGCCTTGATCTCTAAGACAAACAGGAACCAGCTTCCTCCCTCCCCCACCCTGGCTTCCCAGGGCCTCCGGGTGTGAGATCCTCCCCCACTGCAGTGCCCCACCCGCTCCCCACAGAAGCCCGGAGAGTGGCTCTGTCACCAGAGGTGTCATTTCCCAGCTGTCTGTGGGAGGTGAGTGAGCAGGGAATGTGTGTGCTGGGTGTGGGAACTCAGCCCAATCTAAGAGAAGATACTCTTGGCTTCCTCCCCCTCAGAGGAGCAGCCGCGTCCCTGGTCCTTGTGCACTGACAGTCCCGGGTGGCTCAGCCTATGTGATGAGAAAGAAAAGAGCAGCTTCCACGGGGGTCTCAGATCATGCTATGAGATGCTGGCTCCTGCTTTTTGGTCTTGAAATGATTCCTCTTTCTAGTCAGAGAACAAAGATGCCAAATTCCAGCCTTTTAAGTTCAAAACCCTCAGTGTCTGTCAGGGTATAAATAAGACATGGAGGATTGGAAGAGGCAGGCACAGGAAGCCCTTCCGCCCCCAGTTGGACACCCTGCACTAACTGAGGGGAGCCTAGTGCAGAGCCAGACAAGACATTTGATGCTGGTTTGGGGGTGATGTGGAAGGGACAGAGCCCCAGATACACTGTCAAGGCCAGGGGTCGTGCTATTGCTATTGGATCGTGGGGACGGCAGCAGCAGGGTAGAAATGAGGGCATGTGTGACCCATGGAGATGAAGGGCCCAGGAGGATTCATCTCAGAAAGAGGACTCTCATCCAGCAGCCCCTTCCCACCCCACCCCACCTAGGCTGTGGCTCAGAGGAACTCCCCAAATTTAGATCAATGGTGGAGGTGGGAGAAGGAGTGGGATGACGGAGTTCACCTAGAAGTGACTAAGAGAATGTTTTCTGCAGGCAGGTAGAATGGAGACCCAAATAGAGGTAAGTTGAACAATAGAAAAATAATGTATTTGCATAACTCAGATTTGGCTTCTACATGTACCGGCTTCGGGAATTGGCCAATGATTTTCTAGGGCACACCCCCAAGACTCATTCAAAGGATGTAGGGGCTCAAGGTGATGGTGATGTAGGCAACAGAGACCACACTTTCTTTTTCTTTTTTCTTTTTTTTTTTTTTCTTTTTTGAGACAGAGTCTCTGTCACCCAGGCTGGAGTGCAATGGCGCGATCTCTGCTCACTGCAAGCTCCGCCTCCCGGGTTCACGCCATTCTCCTGCCTCAGCCTCCCGAGTAGCTGGGACTACAGGCGCCCACCACCACGCCCGGCTAATTTTTTGTATTTTTAGTAGAGACAGGGTTTCACTGTGTTAGCCAGGGTGGTCTTGATCTCCTGACCCCGTGATCCGCCTGCCTCGGCCTCCCAAAGTGCTGAGATTACAGGCTTGAGCCACCGCACCTGGCCGAGACCACACTTTCATAAATGCTTTCTTTTATTTTTTATTTTTATTATTATTTATTTATTTATATTTAAGATGGAGTTTCGCTCTTGTTGCCCAGGCTGGAGTGCAATGGTGCGATCTCGGCTCACTGCAACCTCCACCTCCCGGGTTCAAGTGATTCTCCTGCCTCAGACTCCCAAGTGGCTGGGATTACAGGAGTGCACCACCACGCCCGGCTAATTGTTTTGTACTTTTAGTAGAGACGGGATTTCACCATGTTGGCCAGGCTGGTCTCGAACTCCTGACCTCAGGTGACCCACCCACCGTGGCCTCCCAAAGTGCTGGGATTACAGGCGTGAGCCACCATGCCCGGCCTTATTTCGTAATTTTTTTTTCTCTTCAGACAATTAATTACTGGTTTAGAAGTCGGCCGGGCGCAGTGGTTGGAGGCTGAGGCTGGAGAATAGCGTGAACCCGGGAGGCGGAGCTTGCAGTGAGCAGAGATCGCACCACTGCACTCCAGCCTGGGCTACAGAGAGACTCCGTCTCAAAAAAAAAAAAAAAAAAAAGAAAGAAAGAAAGGAGCTGGGTCGTTCCCACACTGACTCATGAACTTGCTTCATCCACATGAATCAAACCTGACTGAACTTATAATTAATTTCAGAGGCCTGTGTGTCCCTCAGTGCAGCTTGTGAAGTAAAGGCCTTCTAATGAGTAATAGAAAGGTCAGCCCTCCACCATTGCAATCAGCTGTGACGTCTGGTGAACCCTCCAGGACAGAAGGTTCTCAGAGCTGCCTGTCCAGCTCTGGGCTCCTGGAAGGAGGGGACACTCCAGGGACCCACTGTGTGCCAGACAGTTGGCATGGATTGCCACGTGTGCTCAATTTGTTTTTATTTTTACTTATTTTTGAGACGAAGTCTCACTCTTTCGCCAGGCTGCAGTGCAGTGGCGTGATCTCGGCTCACTGCAACCTCTGCCTCCTGGGTTCAAGAGATTCTCCTGCCTCAGCCTCCCGAGTCCCTGGGATTACAGGCGTCCGCCACCATGCCTGGCTAATTTTTCTATTTTTAGTAAAGACAGGGTTGCGCCATGTTGGCCAGGCTGGTCTCAAACTCCTGACTTCAGGTGATCTGCCCACTTTGGCCTCCCGAAGTTCTGGGATTACAGGTGTAAGCCACTGTGCCCGGCCTTTTTAATTATTTTTTTTGAGGCAGTCTCCCTCTGTCACCCAAGCTGGAGTGCAGTAGCACAAGCTTGGCTCACTACAACCTCTGCTAATTTTTCTGTTTTTAGTAGAGACAGGGTTACACCATGTTGGCCAGGCTAGTCTCAAACTCCTGACTTCAGGTGATCTGCCGACCTTGGCCTCCTGAAGTGTTGGGATTACAGGCGTGAGCCAATGCACCCGGTCAAGAATGTGTCTCTTTTTGTATTAAAGCATAATGTAAACACATAAAGTGGTATCTTTTTAATATGTGAAGTTCTCTCTGAACAAGTACCAAGCACAGTGCCAGGAACGAGGCAGGCAAATGAATAATAAACTATGGTGAGTGCATAGCAGGCAGATAGACTGCTAACGGGAAGGATGTGTTTGGGCAGGACCTATGTGCCCAGTATTCTGTAAGGACAGTCCTAGTTGGGCTGGCGAAGCACTGATCACTTTTTACTGGTTCGACCAGGGAACCAGCCAGCAGAGCAGGCCCAGGCCCCTGGCCACTGGGAAGCAGGGCAGTGTGGGTGGTGGGGGTGCCACATGCCAGAGCCCTATATGGGTGGGAGAAGACATAGGCAGATCAGAATCTCCTGGGATTGGGTGCGTGAAAGGACTCCTGGTTCCAGTCCCTCACTCTCCAACCCTCCATTCATTAGAGATTCACTGGGTTTAACAAGCTCCTGTTGTTTTGAAAGGGGGAGGAATTCTCCTCTAGATAGAGAGGTTGTCAAGAACCCACATCTTCCTTTTTATTTATTTAATTATTTTTGAGATGGAGTCTCACTGTCCCCCAGGCTGGAGTGCAGTGGTGCCATCTTCTGCCTCCTGGGTTCAAACAATTCTCCTGCCTCAGCCCCCTGAGTAGCTGGGATTACAGGCGCCTGCCATTAAGCCCAGCTGATTTTTGTATTTTTAGTAGAGACAGGGTTTCACCATGTTGGGCAGGCTGGTCTCGGACTCCTGACCTCAGGTGATCCACCTGCCTCGGCCTCCCAAAGTGCTGGGATTACAGGCATGAGCCACGGCACCTGGTTGACATCTTATTACCTTCCATATTACATGCCAAGCCCAGAGCCTGGCAGGTAGCAGGTGTTCAATAAACATTTGTTTAATTGAGTCAACTGATTTGGCCTAACAGCCAGGAGACTTGGGTTCTAGTCCCAGCTTTCCCACTCTGCATGGTGTCCTGGAGCAAATGCCTTTCTCCTGGGGCCTCATTTTTCTCATTTGTTAAGTGAGGGCTCTCTTATTCTACAATGCCAGGCATTGTGCTGGTATCAGAAGCTACAATAATAAACACAAAGAGAGATTATTAAAACAGCATGATCTTTGCTGTGATGGACTTAATGACCAAGACACTTGCCAACCCTCCTCAAACGGATTAAACCAAAAAAGAAGAATCTTGTAACTAGAACACAGCTAGAAACAGCAGGATCCAGGTCCTCAAAAGATGCCATCGGGGATCTGTCTCTCTGTTCTTCAGCTATGCTTGCCTCTGGCGTAGCTTCATTTCCACACAGGCAACATAAGCAGCTGCAGGCTCATATTTGTTTAAAATGTTATAGTTTTATATATATTTATATCTAGTTTATAGAGATGGGGGGGGTCTCACCATGTTTTCCAGACTGGTCTCAAACTTCTGGCCTCAAGTGATCCTCCGGCCTTAGCCCCGCAAAGTGCTGGGATTACAGGTGTGAGCTACCATGCCCGGCCCCAAAAATGTTATAGTTTTTAAATTTTTATTTGTTTTTTCAGAGACATGTTCTCACTCTGTCACCCAGGAGGGAGTGCAGTGGCACAATCAAAGCTCACTGCTGGGCTCAAGTGATCCTCCCACCTTAGCCTCCCAAGTAGCTGGGACCACAGGCGGAGACCACCACATCCACATCCAGCTAATTTTTAAAATTTTTTGTAGAGATGGGGGTCTCATTATGTTGCCTAGGCTGGTCTCACACTCCTGGGCTCAAACAGTCCTCCTGCCTTGGCCTCCCAAAGTTCTGGGATTACAAGTGTGAGCCACTGCACTCAACCTTGTATATTAAACACACACACATGCACACACACACACACACACAATTTATCTTCAGAATTTCAAAAGTTCAAAAGAGCATATGCAGAAAGTTTCTCCCCCACCCTGTATCCCAGCCACTCAATCTGCTTTCTCACAACAGCCAATACTCCCGGTTGCCTGCACCTCCTTTCAGAGGTGGTCCATGCATATGTAAGCGATCATGTTTGTAGTTTTCCCCTTTTTTACACCAATGGAAGCAAACTACATGCACTTTTCTGCACCTTGCTTTTGTCACTTAATGTATCTTGTATATTGTACCATTATACTGCATAAAATTCCCTTTCTTCTGGTGGCATAGTATTCCACAGTATGGACGTATCAGAATGTAACCAATCCCCTACTGACAGACATTTAGGTTGTTTCTAGCCTTTTGCCAATACAAACAAAGGTGCAAAGAATATCCTACACATTCCCCTTTCAACTGTGTGCAAATATGTAGGGCTAATTCTTAGATATGAAAATACTAGTCAGGTGTGGTGGCTCACACCTGTATTCCCAGCTACTTGGGAGGCTGCAGTGGGAGGCTCACTTTAGCCTAGGATTTCCAAGGCTTCAGTGAGCCATGATCATGTCACTGCACTCCAACCTGGGCAACAGAGTGAGACCCTGTCTCAAAAACAATAAAAATAACAAAAATAAATTCTAGGTCAAAGGAATAGGTGTTTGTGATTTTGATTTTCATGGGAATTGCTAAATTGCTCTCCATAGATGTGTTACCAGCTTTTACTCCCACCAACAAATAGGCAATGCCTGTTTGCCCACACCCCCTCCAACACTCTATGAAACTTTTTGGTGATTACAAATACGCTAAGTTGAAACATGATCTGCATTTCTCATTGATGAATGAGGTTAGGCATCTTTTCATATAGTTGAGAGTTTTTTGTGTTTCCTTACCAGTGAAATTTCTGTAGAAATGTTTTGTACAGTTTTATTGGGTTATTGGTATTTATCTTGTAAATTTGTAGATATATATATGTCAAAATTAGTCCTTTCTCTGCAATATGAATTTAAAATATTCCCCCTAGATTATCATCTATTCTTTAACTTTTGCTTATAATTTTTTGTACTATGCATAGTTTTAACATTCTAATATATATTTAAAGTGTGTGAGTGTTTTCATTTATGCCTTCAGTGTTTTATTACCATACTTTGAGACTTCGAGACCAGCCTGGGCAACAAAGCGAGACCCTGTCACTACAAAAAAGTTAAAAAATTAGCTGGGTGTGTTTTTACCCGCCTGTGGTCCCAGCTACTCTGGAGGCAGAGGTGGGAGGGTTGTTTGAACCCAGAAGGTCAAGGCTGCAGTAAGCTGTGAAGGCAACACTGCACTCCAACCTGGGTGACAGAGTAAGACTCTGCCTCAAAACAAAACGAAAAAAGCCATCAAAATTAGCCAGTAGTGGCAGTAGGTGCTTGTAATCCCAGCTACTAGGGAGGCTGAGGTGGGAGGATCGCTTGAGCCTGGGGCAGCTGAGGCTGCAGTGGGCTATGATCATGCCGCTGCATTCCTGCCTGAGCCACAGGGCAAGACCCTGTCTCAAAAATAATAATAATAGGGCTAAGCACGGTGGCTCACATCTGTAATCCCAGCACTTTGGGAGACTGAGGTGGGCAGATCACCTGAGGTCAGGAGTTCGAGACCAGCCTGGCCAACATGGTGAACCTCCCCCCCAACCCCTGTCTCTTCTACAAATACAAAAATTAGCCAGGTGTGGTGGCATGCACTTGTAATCCCAGCTACTTGGGTGGCTGAGGCAGGATAATCACTTGAACCTGGGACGCGGAGGTTGCAGTGAGCCGAGATCGCGCCATTGCACTTCAGCCAGGGCAACAGAAGGCGACTCCATCTCAAAAAAAAAAAAAAAAAAAAAGAGGGGAGGAGAGGGGAGGGGAGATCAGCCGGGCGTGGCAGCATATGTCTGTAGTCCCAGCTACTTGGGAGGCTAAGGCAGGGGAATCGCTTGAACACGGGAGGCGGAGGTTGCAGTGAGTCGAGATCGCACCACTGCGCTCCAGCCTGGCGACAGAGCGAGACTCCGTCTCAAAAAGAAAAAAAAAATTAAGTTATTCAAAATATAAGGTTAAAAGTTCCAAGATTTATTTGAATACTTTTATGCTTTTGTTTTTGTTTTTTTTTAAGACAGAGACTCCCTCTGTCACCCAGGCTGAAGGGCAGTGGCGCGATCTCAGCTCACTGCAACCTCCGTCTCCCGGGTTCAAGCGATTCTCCTGCCTCAGCCTCTCGAGTAGCTACGATTATAGGCACACGCCACCACGGCCGACTAATTTTTAGTAGAGACGGGGTTTCACCATGCTGGCTAGGCTGTTCTTGAACTCCTGACCTCAGGTGATCTGCCCACCTCGGCCTCCCAAAGTGCTGAGATTAAAGGCGTGAGCCACCTCGCCCAGGCTAATTATTTTATTTTATAGCATGCTTTTATTTCCAGGAAGAGTCCAGGCTTCTCTTTTCCCAAAAGTTCCAGCAATAGTCCTGTTGTCAAGGTTTATGCTTGAACCAATCACCGCGCCCAGGAAAACAGAATGAGCCTAGAGAGGAATGGTAGGGAGGGAGTGGCTGTCAGCCTCTTCCTAACCACGCAGACTAAGAATAAGGGAGGGTCTCCTAAAAGAAAATGGTGGTGCTGCCGGGCGCAGTGCCTCACGCCTGTAATCCCAGCACTTTGGGAGGCCGAGGCTGGCAGATCACAAGGTCAGGAGATCGAGACCAGCCTGAACAACATGGTGAAACCTCGTCTGTACTAAAAATACAAAAATTAGCCGGGCGTGGTGGCGCGCGCCTGTGATCCCAGCTCCTCAAGAGGCTGAGGCAGGAGAATCGCTTGAACCCGAGAGGCCGAGGTTGCAGTGAGCCGAGACTGCGCCATCGCACTCCAGCCTGGGCGACAGAGCGAGACTCCCTCTCCAAAAAAAAAAAAAAAAAAAAAAAGAAAGAAAGAAAGAAAGAAAGAAAGAAAAAGAAGAGAAAATGGTGGTGCTATTACCAGAAAGAAAGGATGGATACTGAACTGGCAAAAACAGATGTCTACTATGATGGGAGAATCCCAAGACCCAGTCAACTCAGGAGGGAAAAGACACTGAGCAGTTACCACAGGCCTGACACTCTGCTACCCTTCTCCCCTGACAGACAGCAGTGGCCGGCGCCTGTAATCCCAGCTACTCGGGAGGCTGAGGCAGGAGAATCGCTTGAACCAGGGAGGCGGAGGTTGCAGATCGCACCACTGCACCCTAGCCTGGGCGACAGAGCAAGACTCCATCTCGGTGAGGGAACTGAGGCAGAAAGAGGGAAAGTGACCTCCTGCCCATCACACGGCCAAAAAGAGAAAAAACCACACTGGGACCCCGGCAGGCAGTCTGGCTGCAGAGCTTGTTCCTGTAGTCCTGGCCCTGGGCTAGGGCTCACATACGTGAGCTGAGATCTGGAAACCAGCAGCATCTAGTTGATGTTTGAAAACAAGAGATGGATGAAGTCACCCGAAGAGCAGTGATCACCAGCACTTACGGGGCAAGCAGAAGAGACAACCCAGTATTATGTCCCCAGTAACTGACACACTGCAGGTACTCAATAAGTATTTATTGAATTAATGTAAGAAGGAACAACCAGAACAGTATAATAGTAGGCAAACCAGGTGAACCACTGTTTCAAAACTAAGGGAGAAAAAAGTGCAAAAGAGGGGAGTGGGAGAAACGCGGTGGCTCATGCCTGTATCCTAGCACTTTAGGAGGCCTAGAGGCCTAGTGGGGAGGACGGCTTGAGCCCAGGAGTTTGGGACCAGCTTGGGCAACACAGTGAGACCCTGTCTCTATAGAAAATTTTAAAACTTAACCAGGTGTGGTGGTGCTCACCTGTAGTCCCAGCTACTTGGGAGGCTGATGCAGGAGGATCATCTGAGCCTGGGAGTTTGAGGCTGCAGTGAGCCATGATCCCACCACTGCACACTGCACTCTAGCCTGGGCAACAGAGTGAGACTGTCTCAAAAAAAAAAAAAAAAAAAAAAGAGGGGGGTGGTCAACATACCATATGCTGAAGAGAGGTCAATCTCAAGTCTGAAAAGTGACTCTGGATTTGGGAAGAAGTCATTGGTGATGATCAGTTTCTTGGGGGTGTACTGGTAGATTTTTAACAACCAACTCTCCAAAAACAAATGTATCCATGTATATACATCTGCGCCGTGCACTCCTGCCTTGGCGACAGACCAAGACCCTACCTCAAGGAAAAAGAAATACAGTTCCTATTGAATACCATCCTGAAGGCAACCACCATGTGCACAAGACTACAGATATTTACTGATGTGCAATATTTCTGAGAAGTGAGCGTTAAAGTTATCAAACAACAAAAAACAATGAGTCCACTTGTATTACTTCACTACCTAAATTCCAGAAAACAAAAACCAAAACACAATTTGCAAGAACAAAAAAATTTAGCAAGACTGCAAAATAGACACACAACAAGATTATCACAGTCACAACTTCATAACTACACTTACAGATGCCTGTTACTCAATATAACACAAATGAAAATGATCGTCAGAAAGAATCAGATAGGAGCAATCAGGGTGTTGCAAATCCTGATTACGCAGAGACGTTAATCACGTTTCATGCATCTCCAATCATCATGTTCTAATCTGCCCTCCGAAGGAGGAACAGGTAAGGATTATCCCACCTGACGATACACAAGGAAAGCCGACATTCCGCACTCAGTGAAAAAGATTCCGTTACAAGCTAGGGTGAGTTCCTAACGCGTTGGTATGGCAATCCTATTATTTAGCGTCCTTCCAGTTATTTTGCCATATTTGCTCGCACATTTTAAAAAATTTTTTTTTCATTCGGCTGCCGAAAAGGAATAAATTACTTCTTCCCAGAATGCTCCGATCAGTTACGTGCCGGACGCTCTAACTGTACGCACTTTCTATTTACATATCTCCGCCCACTCCCTTCCGCCAGGCACCTACCGTAGTAACCAAAATAGAAGCGATACCAAGTATCTTACGGTCTGCAGGACTAGAAAACAGCGTGTGTTTTTTTTATTCAGTAGTTCAGCCATCTCAATTTTCCCCTAAAACTGTATATAAGTCTTAATGTTACTACAAAACATATTTTATTACAAAGCACTAAATACAATGCGGATAATCCCAGACTCAAGACGTAATTATTCCAACACATATCCTCCAGCAGAAGCAGTTTCCGAGGGGAAAACCGAAGCCTATGCCTTCCTTCTTCCAGGAATACGAAGCGGCCCTTGCCCCTGTAGCCTTCGTCCTTAGGTTCCCGTCATGAAGGTAATCAGAAGGGTTTCTTTTTCAGCCCAAAGACGGTGACGAATAAAGCCATTTCAGTGACAGCTGGAAGGGCACTACCAAGGCAAGTGGTAGATTCAGAAACCCTTTCAATATAAATACCCAAATCTCCAAACCAGAGACCCCACCTCTGAAAGTGTAGGGCAGGTGGCATGGGGGTAGGGGATGAAACTTTAAAAGACTACAGGATGTTGAGTGGATCTGGTATCTCACACATGGAGGAAAGGGCTGGGTAGGGGAAAAACCTTCAGGTTTAGGGCCAACCTTCCTCCCTCATCCCCAAATATTGGATGCTACCACACCTGCAGAAGACAAAAATGTACCAATACGTAGTGCACTCCCAACGCTCGAATATGAAGAAGGACAGGGCCACGGATGCACTACAGTGAGCCCCAATGGCTTGGGAAGGCACCAGATTAAGGAAAGTCTTTGGATCGACAGACAGTGATGGGTCAGAAAAGGCCAGTGGTGGGGCTGGCATCTGTATTCAGGTTCATCCTTGCTCCCTCACCATGTTTCAAGGGCTAGAGTCAGCAGCTCTGACTTCTGAATTTCAGGACAGTCATGTGAGGAGAGACCAGAAGTGACTGCACAGATCGGACCTCAGGCTACCCTACCCCTTATCTGTGGGCCAGCCTGGATCCTTCAGATGAGAGGTAAGAGTAGGCTCTCCTTCTGCTATGCCACAAAGGAGTGCTGACAGCGACTTAATATGCGCTGGAATCAGCCTCCAGTGTCCTGGTCCTCCTGGTCCACAATTCTCTGACCCATGTGCCTCATCTCCTTTGTCTCTTCTGAGTTCCCAGTGCTCGCTTCCGTTGCCTCTTCTGAGTTCCCATTGTGCTTTATATCTTTTGTTTGTTTTTTGACAGAGTCTTGCTCTGTTGCCCTGGCTGGAGTGCAGTGGCACGATCTCAGCTCACTGCAACCTCTGCCTCCCGGGTTCAAGCAATTCTCCTTCCTCAGTCTCCTGAGTAGCTGGGATTACAGGAGTGCGCCGCCACGCCCGACTAATTTTTGTATTTTTAGTAGAGACGGGGGTTTCACCATGTTGGTCAGGCCGGTCTCGAACTCCTGACCTCAGGTGGTCCACCTGCCTCGGCCTCCCAAAGTGCTGGGATTACATGCGTGAGCCATCGCGCCCTGCCTGTGCTTTCTATCTTCACACACTTCTATAGCACAGTGCTTATCACACTGAATTACAGATTTGTATCTACCTCCTCCTCACGGTAAAAAGAAACGGTGGGGTTTTTATTATTCCTATTATTTTTGTAGACATGGGTTCTCACTATGTTGCCTCCTGCCTGCGCCTCCCACAGTGCTGGGATTACAGACGTGAGCCAACATGCCTGGCCAAAAACTGTATTTTACTCTCATTTTGGGATTTTAAGTGCCTAGTAAACAGCAGGATTTAGCACATGGTTGAAGATCTTTGAACTGGAAGGATTGGCTACAGCAGACACTACTATTGTGTCAGGTGGCTGAAGGGAGTCCTGATAGAAGTGGGTCGTGTGGGAAAGGTGGGCAGGCAGAAAGGATACAGATGAGGCTCTGGGTGCTGTTGAACATGGAGACTCCTGAGAGGAAACCGGCCAGCTCCACTGCAAAGAGGCCCAGGGTGACAGAGAGCGCGGCCACCAGCCTGCAGAGAGGAAGTGGACTGGCCCAGGCCTTTGGACTTATTCTAAGACCCCTCCACTCCCACCACCTCTTCGTTCTGGCCACCCCGTCCCAAGAGCTCACTGAATGTCCTGCTTGTCATACTCCTCGGGGGTGAACGTGAGAGGCAGGCAGGCCTGTATGTTGCTGTCCTGGGAGCAGGGCACAGGAAGAGAAGTGAAAAAGGGGCAGGCTGCAGGGCAGGCCTGGGGGCGGCGGGAAACAAGAAAACCCAAGAGGGTAAGACACTGGGAGGGGGCAGGGTAGGACTAGGACCACTCAGAGATGGGAATGGGGACGGATTGAGTGCAGCCGTGGGTCTTACCCGGGACCAGAATAAGGTGATGACGACCACCAGATGCGCCAGGAGCGTCAGGAAGCGAGAGGGCACAAGCCCTGAGACCCGGCCCATGGCCCTCGGGGACAAGGGCGGCGGTCTCTGAGGCTGGAAGTTCAGAGACAGCGACTCCTGAAGTCTCCCCGCAAGCCGACAAATCTAGACGAACGCCTCCTTCCCGCCCGCTCAGGCACCGCCCAGTTGCCTTGGTAACCGTGTACGCGGGCTCGGCGCCGCGTTCTCGGAAAACCTCGCGAGCAGTACATTCTCCGGCTGCTGCGGGTCTCTCAGGGCCAGCGAAGGTCAGGGGTACCCGAAGGCGCTTCTAACCTAACGGCTGGGTACCCGCGCGCAGCCAGGCCCTTTGTTCCTCAGAGGGTGCGAGGTGGCACAGCCCCGCAGCGCCCGATCTGCCCACGCAGGGCCGATGAACGGAAACCCACCCTGGCCTAGCTTGGGGACACCAATGCTTCTGCTGTTGCCCACGCCGGGAGCGGCCCCCAGCCCCAGCTACGCTGCCCAGTTGTGGATCACTTGAGACCGCTGCCACCACCACGCCGGGCTGAGTTCCCCGCCATGCCGAAGACTCAGACCCGCTCCCCTTCCCCTCCTCTGCATGCCTTTAGCTTCCCACCAAGCTGGGCCTGAGAAACAAGGGACCCGAACCTGGAGAGGCCGGTGTTCCTGGACTGCTCTGCAGTCACAGATTGTCACGGAGCCCCTGGTTGTCTGAGGACCCCAGGCCTGAACCTTCCTTGAGGAAGACTGATTTCTTTCAGACTACTTTGCTCAGTTTGGTGAGGGATTTGCAGAGTGCAAAAAATGGCCAGCGTCCTTAAACTAGCATGGGGATAAGAGCAGAGCAAGGTGGCTGGAAAGGGTGGGAGTGGACGAAGGGAATGGGACAGTCCCTGCGTCTCTGGGAGGCTTGGAGCCGGCTGGAAGGGAAACTCAACTCAGATTTCTTTGTCTCTTGGAGGTGCTGGGCCTCCGACATTGCCCAGCTACAGTCCAAGAAGCTCTTATCATCGGCGACCTCATGACCTTTGGGCCTCAGCGCAGGTCCCTGCAGATCTGAAAGTTCTTTAATTGCTGAGTCAAGTCCCATCCTCAAGGAACCTCCCGGCCCATCTCCCAGGAGAACAATCTCTTCCTACTCCCCACTCCCCATCTCAGTGCTTTTAGCCAGTCTAAACTACAAGCCCAAGAGGCATTTCTCATTCCTTCAACAAATATTTTTATATGTTTATTGATCACCTAGTAAGGGTATTCTAGTCAGGGAGATCAACAACAGACATGCAAACAAATAAATCCGTAAGATAATAGGCGCTACAAACAGGGAAAAGCGGGCTGTGCACTGTGGCTCACACCTGTAATCCCAGCGCTTTAGGAGGCCTAGGAGGGCGGATCACCTGAGGTCAGGAGTTCGAGACCAGACTGACCAACATGCTGAAACCCTGTCTCCACTAAAAATACAAAATTAGCCGGGCGTGGTGGCGCGTGCCTGTAATCCCAGCTATTCGGGAGGCTGAGGCAGGGGAATCGCTTGAACCGAGGAGGTGGAGGTTGCAGTGAGCCGAGATCGCGCCATTGCACTCCAGCCTCTGCAACAAGAGCGCAACTCCGTCTCCAAAAAAAAAAAAAAGAAACGCTAGAATTATAATTCTATAAAAATAGGGCATTTATAATTCTATTAAAATAGAGCATTTATTTTGTTTTATTTTATTTATTTACTTTTTTTGAGACGGAGTCTCGCTCTGTCTCCCAGGCTGGAGTGCAGTGGCGCGATTTCGGCTCACTGCAAGCTCGGCCTCCCGGGTTCACGCCATTCTCCTGTCTCAGCCTCCTGAGTAGCTGGGACTACAGGCGCTCGCCACCATGCCCGGCTAATTTTTTGTGTTTTTAGGAGAGACGGAGTTTCACTGTGTTAGCCAGGATGGTCTAGATCTCCTGCCCTCGTGATCCGCCAGCCTCGGCCTTGCAAAGTGCTGGGATTACAGGCATGAGCCACCGCGCCCAGCCGGACATTTAACCTTAAACTTTATTTTAGAAACTTTGGCCAAAAATTGGCCGGGAGCGGTGGCTCACGCATGTAATCCCAGCACTTTGGGAGACCGAGGCAGGGAGATCACCTGAGGTCAGGAGTTTCAGACCTGCCTGGCCAACATGGTGAAACCTCATCTCTACTGAAAAAAAAAAAAAAAAAAAAAGTTAAAAAGTTAGCCAGGTGTGGTGGCGCCCGCCTCTAATCCCAGCTATTCCAGAGGCTGAGGGAGGAGAAGTGCTTGAACCCGGGAGGCAGAGGTTGCAGTGACCCAAGATCGTGCCACTGCACTCCCGCCTGGGAAACAGACCAAGACTTCGTCTCAAAAAAAGAGAAAAGAAATAAAAAGAAAATGCACTCTGGGACCAGAAGCAAAAGCCCATGCCTGTAATCCCAGCACTTTGGGAGGCCAAGGCGAAGTATTCCTTGAACCCAAGACTTTGAAGCCAGTCTGAGCAACATAGTGAGACACCTCTCTCTGTTAAAACAATAATAAAGGCCGGCAATGGTGGCTTACGCTTGTAATCCCAGCACTTTGGGAGGCCGAAGCGGGCGGATCCCCTGAGGTCAGGAGTTTGAGACCAGCCTGACAAACATGATGAAACCCCGTCTCTATTAAAAAAAAAAAATTAGCCGGGCATGGTGGCACACACCTGTATTCCCAGCTACTCGGGAGGCTGGGGCAGGAGAATCGCTTGAACCCGGGAGGCGGATGTTACAATGAGCCGAGATTGCGCCACTGCACTCCAGCCTGGACAACAGAGCAAGACTCCAACTCAAAAAAAAAAAAAAATATATATATATATATATACACACACACACACACACACACACATATACATACATAGATATCTTTTTAATAAAGTTTTAGGCCGGGCGCGGTGGCTCACGCATGTAATCCCAGCACTTTGGGAAGCCGAGGTGGGTGGATCATCTGAGGTCAGGAGTTCAAGGCCAGCCTGGCCAACATGGAGAAACCCCGTCTCTACTAAAAATACAAAAATTAGCCAGGCATCGTGGCACTCTCCTGTAGTCCCAGCTACTCGAGAGGCTGAGGCAGGAGAATCTCTTGAACCCACGAGGTGGAGATTGCAGTGAGCTGAGATCACACCACTGCACTCCACTCTGGGTGACAGAATGAGATTCCGTCTTAAAAAAAAAGTTTTAAACAATAAACATTAATATTTTCGGAGTCTTATATTGTATTATTAAGACAAGAAATTGGAAAAAAAAAAACGGAATGATTTATAGGATTGAGGGTCCCTAAAATGTTGAACTCCTATATATTGAAACTATGTAATGACATTTCCATATAAACCATCTCTTTAAAAGACAGCACAGCCTTTTCTTCATATTGGAGACAATGTAATCACCAAAACTTGCTTTTATCCCCATGAAATAAAAGATTGTGATTTTCTAAACTTTACTGAGGAGTTACTATTATTATTATTATCTTTTTTTTTGAAAGGAGGTTCAACAAAGTCTCTCTTTGTTTTTTTTAGGCAGGGTCTTGCTCTGTCACTCAGGATGGAGTGCAGGGGTATGATCATGACTACAGTGACCCTCGACCTCCCTGGCTCAGGTGATCCTGCTGTCTCAGCCTCCGGAATAGCTGGGACTACAGACGCACGCCACCATGCCCAGCTAATTTTTGTATTTTTAATAGAGACCGCGTTTCACCATGTTGGCCAGGATGGTCTCCATCTCTTGACCTCGTGATCTGCCCGCCTCAGTCTCCCAGCACCCAAAGTGTTGGGATTACAGGCGTGAGCCACCGTACCCGGCACCCCCCCCTTTTTTTTTTTTTGAGACAGAGTTTTCACCTTTGTCGCCCAGGCTGGAGTGCAATGGCATAATCTCGGCTCACTGCAACTGCCGCCTTGTGGGTTGGGGTGATGCTCCTGCCTCAGCCTCCCTAGTAGCTGGGATTACAGGTGCCCGTGACCATGCCCAGCTAATTTTTGTATTTTTAGTAGAGACGGGGTTTCACCATGTTGGCCCGGCTGTTCTCGAACTTCTGACTCCTGACTTCAGGTGATCCACCCGCCTCGGCCTCCCAAAGCGCTGGGATTACAGGCGTGAGCCGCCACACCCGGCCAGTTCTTTTCTTAACTGTTGGACCCCTTCAAAGTTCTGAAGATAGTTTCAAACCTCCCTGCTCTCAGGATGGACAAGGAAACCCATTAAGTTTTCTCCTTTGAAATGACCCCCATTGCATTTGATTCCTAAAATGAGTGATAGTAATGACACCTAATTTACAATGAGAGATGAGCTTCCTGTATTCTCCAATGCAGAAATTACAGCATAGCAAGCATTCAAACGTTCTTAGGAGACAAGATAAAAAGACTGAAGGTTCAGCCTGGGCAACATGGCAAAACCCCGTCTCTACAAAACAATACAAAAAATTAGCCAAACATAGTGGTGCACACCTGTAGTTCCAGCTGCTTGGGAGGCTGAGGTGGGAGGATCACCTGCACCCAGGAAGTGGAGGCTGCAGTGAGCCATGATCACACCACTGCACTGCAGCCTGAGTGCCAGGAGTGAGACCTGTCTCAAAAAAAAAAAAAAAAAAAAAAAAAGACTGACGAACTCTCCATGCTTTTCTTCCCTCTGTCTGCAACTTACATGCATTTTCGACCTAGACCTTCAGAGGTGAGCTCCCCCAGTGAGAGATTCATCAAATATAACTGTTCACAGATGAAAGAAGTTGTCATAGGCCAAAAGTGAGGAAAATCCAGGACCTGCTTTTGCAAGGTTTTCCAAGGTCTCTGAATAGAAGGAAGTGAAAGAGTCAGCTACATGAAGATCTAGGGAAACAGCATTCCAGACAGAGGACATAGCAAGTGCAAAGATGGTGAGAACAAGCCAAGTGTGTTTGTTGAACAGTAAGGAAGGCAGCATTTCAGAAACCTAGTGATGGAAGGGGAAGAAAAGTTCAGTGTGAGGTTCGTTAGGTAAACAGGGGCCAGATGAAGCCAGGCCTTGCAGCTACAGGGAGGGACATGGTCAGGTTGGTGTTCTAGATGATGACTCTAGTTGCAACATGGATAATGGATTTTAAGCAAATTTTATTTTTATTTATATTCTTCTTCCATTTTTTTTCTTTCTTTTAAGCAGATTTTAAACAGAAGGCTAATAATTATCCAGAAGAGACAGGATGAGGCTTGGACAAAGGAGGTGGAGGGTATCAAAAGATATTTAGAAGATAAAGGAAGTCTGGACTTGGTGCTGTGGGTGAGTGGGAAAAAGGGAGGGTCAGGATGGCTGTTAGATTATGGGGGCTCTGACAGCTGGAGGTCTGAGGCATTCTGCTTATAATAGGCCTTCTGGGCCAGGCGCAGTGGCTCACGCCTGTAATCCCAGCACTTTGGGAGACCGAGGCAGGCAGATCACGAGGTCAAGAGATTGAGACCATCCTGGCCAACATGGTGAAACCCCATCTCTACTAAAAATACAAAAATTACCCAGGCATGGTGGTGTGCACCTGTAGTCCCAGCTACTTGGGAGGCTGAGCCAGGAGAATCGCTTGAACCTGGGAGGCGGAGGTTGCAGTGAGCCGAGATCGAGCCACTGCACTCCAACCTGGCGACAGAGCGAGACTCCGTCTCAAAAAAAAAAAAAAAAAAAAAAAAATAGGCCTTCTGCATAGGGGACTTACTATATAAGTAACAACGGGGTAGTCACATTTCATGTCCTGAACTGATAAACAGTGAGTAGCCTGTCCTGTCATTTTCCATGACCTTGGTTCACAGAAGCCTGCCCTATAGAGACGCTGTTTCTGCCTGCTCACAAAACTGATATTTAGAGCCAGCCAGTGGCCATAGGAGGTACTGCTGGTGACGAGGTGTCCCCCCCAAGTGACTACTCACTCCAGGACTGGGACCCGCAAGTACTAAGATTTGAACTCTTAATAAAAGGAGTTAAAAATCGTTTTTTTTTTTATCATGGACAAATTCAAACATGACAAAATAAAGAAAATAGCCGGGTGTGGTGGCTCATGCCTGTAATCCCAGCACTTTGGGAGGCCGAGGTGGGCAGATCACGAGGTCAGGAGTTCGAGACCAGCCTGGCCAACATGGTGAACCCCAGTCACTACTAAAAATACAAATATTAGCTGCATGGTGGCAGGTGCCTGTAATCCCAGCTACTCGGGAGGCTGAGGCAGCAGAATCATTTTAACCTGAGAGGTGGAGGTTGCAGTGAGCTGAGATCGTGCCATTGCACTGCAGCCTGGGTGACAGGGCAAGACTCCTTCAAAAAGAGGGGAGGGGAGGGGAGGGGGAAAGGTGAGGGAGTGGGGAGAGGGAAGGATGGGGGAGCCGAGGGGAGGGGAGATAATGAACACTTCTATTCTGCTTCAACAATTATCAACACATGACCAACTTTGTTTCAGGCATACCCTCCCTCATAGCACACACCAGGTTATTTTGAAGCAAATCCTAGACGTCATCAAACAGTTCAAATTGCCCAAGTGTCTCCTACATACTTCTTTTTTCTTTTACAGTTTGTTTGAATCTGGGTCCAAATAAAGTCCACACATTGCACCTGGTTGTCATGTCTTGCTCATCTTGGGTCCTGCCTCCTCCCTACCCCCTCACCTCCTTTCTCCTTCTTTTCTTTTCTTGCAATTTATCAGTTGAAGGCATTGAGCCATTTCTGGGCCTTATCCTTGTGATGTGATTTAACACGTTCCTCCATGCCCTGCATGTCCTGTAAACTGGTTCTTAGATCCAGTGGTTGGTTAGTCTCACGTTCAGTTTTCTGGTAAAAACACATCATGAGTGACGGTTTGTTCTCCTGATTCCATTGCATCAGGACGCCTGCTTTTCCCTGTTTTTCTAGTGTTTAGGCTGAGCATTGGGTTCAGGTGTAGTCAGACTAGGCAACAATTATAAAATTCCCCGTCCGTTTTTCACCTAATGGTTTAGTTGATCATCACTGCCTAGCTCTATTATTTCATTAGGAGTTGCAAAATTGGGATGTCCTAATTCTGTCATTCTGCAGTAAGAACTTGCCATCATCAATTTGTTTACCATGAGATACAGGTCATACAGGAAAGGCAGGATAAATGTGTGGGTTTTTTCTTATGATTTACCAGTTTTCAGAAAAATGAGTTGGTTCTCTAGCATCTTGCAAAAGTAATTAGTTGTTTTTAATATCATTATGAACTTGTACATTTTAATATCTTTTGTGTGTTTCAATCCATTGCAGTTATTCTTTTTGATGTTCAAATTGTCCCAATTTTGGTCGGTGGGAGCTTCTTCTGGTTGGTGCCTAAGCTTTCTTTCTTTTTTTTTTTTTTGAGACGGAGTTTCGCTCTTGTTGCCCAGGCTGGAGTGCAATGGCGCGATCTCGGCTCACCGCAACCTCCGCCTCCCGAGTTCAAGAGATTCTCCTGCCTCAGCCTCCCAAGTAGCTGGAATTACAGGCATGCGCCACCACACCCGGCTAATTTTGTATTTTTAGTAGAAACAGGGTTTCTCCATCTTGGTCAGGCTGGTCTAGAACTCCCGACGTCAGGTGATCCACCCGCCTCGGCCTCCCAAAGTGCTGGGATTACAGGAGTGAGCCACCGTGCCAGTCTCCGTCTCCGTCTCCTCCTCCTCCTCCTCTTCTTCCAGACAGAGCCAGACTCCATCTCAAAAAAAAAAAAAAAAAAAAAAAAAAAAAAAAGACGATTATCTGACTATTCGGGTGGCAGGGAGATTAGAGAGGAGCCTGCTACAACAATCCAGCAAGAGAGGCTGAGGGGTTGTCAGTGGGATGGGGAAGGATGGTTGACAGGGGGATTATTGAGGAAATGGAATTGACAGGATGTGGTGACTGGAAGTAAGACGGTAGGGGGAGGGAAGAATCAAGGATGCATCCCCCAGCCTGGGCCTGGCCACTCTCTGGGAGTGCAGAAAGACTGGAAGGAAGTATGGCAGGGTCAAGTGAAGGTATCAGCAGGCACTACACATCTGAGTCCAGAGGTGGGAGCGAGATTCAGGAGCCCTTAGCAAGCAGGAAATAGCTGAATCCGTAGAACATGTGTAGCATGAGGAGAGAAAACCTTACCCGAGGAAAACCAGGATTTACAGGGAGAACAGAAAAAGAGATTGGAGCTGGGCGCGGTGGCTCACGCCTGTAATCCCAGCCCTTTGGGAGCTCGAGGCGGGTGGATCATCTGAGGTCAGCAATTCGAGACCAGCCTCTCCAACCTGGTGAATCCCGGTCTCTACTTTAAAAAAAAAAAATTAAATTAACCGGCACCACGCCTGTAATCCCAGCTACTCGGGAGGTTGAGGAAGGAAAATCGCTTGAACCCGGGAGGCGGAGGTTGCGGCGAGCGAGAACGCGCCACAAAGCACTCCAGCCTGGGCGACAGAGTGAGACTCCGTTTCAAAAAAATTTATAAAAGAAAAAAAAAAAGAGACTGGAGCGGGGAGCCAGTTAGGAAGGGCCAGCAGACTAGTGTCAAGACAACCATGGGAAATGAGGCTCATGGAGAAGATGTTGCCTGGAGTCGGTTAAGGCCAGGCCTGAGAAAGCCTGTTGGCTTTGACATCTCTGTGGTCCCTGATAACTTTCGAGAGAGCCACTGTGTAGAAATTTGGCTTGGATGGAAAGGAATGAGATACAGGCAGGACCTCTTGTGCCATCTCGGCCTATTGAACTCCTTTCATTCTTCTAGAAACAGCCGGGCGCTGTGGTTCACGCCTGTAATCCCAGCACTTTGCGGGGCCGAGGCGGGCGGATCACGAGGTCAGGAGTTGAAGACCAGCCTGGCCAACATGGTGAAACCCTGTCACCACTAAAAATACAAAAATTATAGCCGGGCGCGGTGGTGGGCGCTGTAATCCCAGCTACTCGGGAGGCTGAGGCAGACTTGCTTGAATCCGGGAGGCGGAGGTTGCAGTGAGCCGAGGTCGCGCCGCCGCACTCCAGCCTGGACGACAGAGTGAGACTCCGTCTCAAAAAGACAAAACAAAACAAAACAAAACAAAAACAGAAAAACAACAACAAAAAACTTATGTTGGCCGGGCATGGTGGCTCACGCCTGTAATCCCAGCACTTTGGGAGGCCGAGGCGGGAGGATCACCTGACGTCGGGAGTTCGAGACCAGCCTGACCAAGATGGAGAAACCCCCGTCTCTACTAAAAGTACAAAATTAGCCGGGCGTGGTGGCGCATGCCTGTAATCCCAGCTACTCGGGAGGCTGAGGCAGGAGAATCTCTTGAACTCGGGAGGCGGAGGTTGCGGTGAGCCGAGATCGCGCCATTGCACTCCAGCCTGGGCAACAAGAGCGAAACTCCGTCTCAAAAAAAAAAAAAAAAAAAAGAAAGAAAGAAATACTGATGTTTGTGGTGGTCAAAATTAGAACAGAGATTGCCTCTGGCAAGGGAGGAGTGGGGATCCGTAGAGAAGGGACAGACATGCAAGAACCTTGAGCGAGGGAAATGTCCTATATGCTTTTAAAGAGTTGTGATTTGCGCAGGTGTATGTATTTGTCAAAACTCATCAAAATATAGACAAAATTTATGTGCCCTCCAACAGTTGAGATACCGATACTTTTCAAAAGTTTTACATACCGATCTCAGAGCTCTTCCCTGGACCGTTTAAATCAGAATCTCCGAACCCGGGGGTTGTGCGTGGGTACATTCGAAGTCTCCGCAGGCAGTTACAAAAGTGCAACCGGGGAGGAGACCTGCTGCTGGGGGAGCAAATCTCTTACCACTTCAGGTGCCCTAGGCTCTGGCACTGCTCTGTCACGTTCCGTCTGGTTCCCATCCTTCCATCCGTTTCTAGGCAGGTCCGTCCCCACTGGGCTGTAAGCTTTGGGATCCCCTGGCGATCAGCTCGGGACCCTCTATCTGGGCGTTGGCAGGACGCCGGGGGCCGGGAGGGACAGACCGCTAAGCCTGGATCCCATAGTCACTGCCCTGGGATGCCACTAGCCCGGCTCGTCCTACAGGGCTGCTCGGCGAGCGCAGATACGACCCCGCAGCTGTTCAGAGGGGCAGAAATGCCCTAGGTGCCCATCCATGCCTCGATTCATGACCCTGGCCTCCTGGGCGCACAGTGGTCATGGGGAGACCTGAGCTGCCGAGTGGCCGGCCGACCTCGTGGCGCAACGGTAGCGCGTCTGACTCCAGATCAGAAGGTTGCGTGTTCAAATCACGTCGGGGTCAGCGGCTATTTTTCTTCTGTTTTCATTACCCCCCTTTATTTTAAACTACGGTCGAGCTTCGGCGTTCAGGTCATTGAAGAAGCAATATCTCCTTGGGGCCTGAAGGAGAGGGGTTTCTGGAAGTTCCAAGGCCGCCTCGTCTGGACAGCCCAACCATCGCGCGGGGATTTTTGCGATGGATCCGGGTACCGTAATTCTGGGCGGACAACGCGGGTCCTAAGACAGGAGCAGTTCTAGACCTCTCAGCAGAGGGAGGAGGGTCGGGCGATCACGCATGGAAGAAGTCGGTCTCTGATCTACGAGTTCTCTTTCCAGTGCCGAGCGGATTCCTTCAAAATGTGCAGCCTTCACGATGTAGGCGAGCCCCACCTGCAGGAAGTTCAGGTCCCATAGATGTGAGACGCGGAGGGCAGTCTGAACAGCGAGGGTTGTGTGTAGACGAGGTGGCCGAGTGGTTAAGGCGATGGACTGCTAATCCATTGTGCTCTGCACGCGTGGGTTCGAATCCCATCCTCGTCGGCTAAGGAAGTCCTGTGCTCAGTTTTGTAGCATCAAAACTAGGATTTCTCTTGTTACCCCAGTCACTCCCTTCAGTTTTCGTGTCTTTCCCAGCTGCATCCATCCTTTCCTCATTTTCCTATGCAGCCGACTTTTTGTGACATCTTTGTATTCATTCTCTGCAATTCAGCTGACCTGGCCAAGGAAATAAGATCCTAAGCGCCCTTCCGGCGGCGCCGTGGCTTAGTTGGTTAAAGCGCCTGTCTAGTAAACAGGAGATCCTGGGTTCGAATCCCAGCGGTGCCTCCGTGTTTCCCCACGCTTTTGCCAACATTAAACATCGTGAGGACAGTTGCAGAAACTCATAACTTCCATCCTACATGGTTTAATCACGTACCCATCTATCCTCTCCCGGTGCATCTGCCACACGCTGTTGGGTTTTTTGCCCTTCGTGCACATGGTACTTGCGCCTCGACCTGCAGTTACACCAGTCGTATCATCTGTACTTGCCAGTACTGTCTGTTACTCGTCTAGGTGCTCAGTTAGTCAGTGTTTGTGTTCTGTTTTCATTTCTCATAAAGCAGTCCCACAACTGAAGGTTTTTCCCGAGAGAACTGAACAGTATTGTAACTAAATAGATTTATTTCAAAGTCTTCGTAACGACTGGCCGGTTAGCTCAGTTGGTTAGAGCGTGGTGCTAATAACGCCAAGGTCGCGGGTTCGATCCCCGTACGGGCCAAGGCTTACAACTTTTCCAAAGTACGATTTCTGCACTCCGTTTTAGAGCCAGGTAACGTCTCTGGGGAAAAACAGCGCCACATTTCCAATCCCAGAACAGGGAGCGTATTGGAGCGCATTCTAAAGTGGGCGTGTCTTGAGAGGAAGGGATTGAGAGAAACCGGGGTTGTTTCGTGATCTTTGCTTCTACATCTTATGGCCACAATATATGGCTCCTGAACTTACTGTGTGAACTGTAAACAAAAGGCTTTGGGACAAATTTGTCTCAAACCACGTGGCACTGATCTGCAGAGTGTGGGAAATGGTCAGGAATAGAGCTGACAAGTGTTCCCAGTCTTCCCCCAGAGGTAAAATGTCCGTCCAATCCACCCAGCCCCTGCCTATTCATGAGGACCTGAGAAGACAATTTCTTCCCCTTCTCTTCTAGAGCATCTTTTTTACGTTTCTGTGGTTACCGGATCTCTGGGCCCCTGTGAGTGATTATCTGTGTCCTCACATTTCCCCTCAGACCAGATGCTTAAGAGCAAGAACCATATCTTTCCCCACGGAGCTTGAGACATCTCCACCCCCACCCCACTCCCAGCACCAGCCCCAAGGGAGCTGCGTGAACAACACCGACCCTCATTCCCATTCCTTTGGCTTATTAATCACTGCAACCCCACACAGACTCAGCCTCAGCCTTCGCAGCAGCAGCACTTTAATTCCACAAAAACTCAGAAAGCCAAAACTGATTAGAACACTCCACAACAGGTGAGCTTCAAAACCAGCAACATTCTACCTGAACCCTGAGAGCAGTGAGACGCCTCCCACCTCACCCCCTCCGCCGTGCAACCCATTCCTCCTAGCTGCACGCCGGTTCTGGCTGGGGAAGTGGTATGGTAGAGGGCCAGAGGGCAGAAGCAGAAGGCTCTCCATCAGCAGGGGTGCATCTTTGCCTGCGGGGTGTTTGGCCAAGGACGGCACAAGCTCCCACAGCCCCTGGCACCTGAGATGTGGCCACTGGAGTCAGGATAGCCACAGTGGGGGCTGGGGCTTCCTCTGTCCCTTTCTCCTGATTACATGTGGGAGTCACGTCCTCACCTTCAAGCAGACCTAAAGCCCTGTGTTCCCAGGGCTGGTGCTCTAGCTAGGGAGGAGAGTTGGGAAGAACAGGGTAGCTACAGATGGCCAACTGAATACAAGCAGAGCAACATCCCTTCCCACCAGGAGAGCCGTTAGAACTTCCCCACATACACCAGCCTAAGGCCCAGCGAGTGGGCACGGGCCAGCTGAACGCATCTGGAAGAGCCTCCAACACACAGGCCTCCCCTCAGTGGGCACTTCCCACCAGGACTCCCTGAAGAGTCCTTAGGGTCCTGCTGGGCCCTGCCCTGGCCAGGCCCGGCCTCTCTTGTCCTCCTGGTCACTTGCACAGGGCCTCCAACACCTCCAGAGTACGTCGGATATCCCGGACTTGGCGCGCCAGCCCCTGAACCGGCTGCAGAGCCCGCTCCAGCTCCTCGCAGCGCGCCAGCAGGGTGTACATGCCCTTGATGCTCATGTCCACGGCTTCACCTAAGGAGTCCACAGCATCGCGGTAGGTCTGGATGCAACCCACGCTCAGCGCCGTCAGCTCCTGCACCGCGCCACCCAGACCGCGAAGCAGACGGTCCACCCGGCCTCCCAGCTCCCGACTCAACCGCTCCAGATCCCGCAGCACCTCGGGGTCGATGGGGGGAATGGCCGGTGTGGGTGTGGGTGCAGGCGCTGGGCAGGGCCGCGCAGGGGCAGAAGGCGGGGGTGGAGGGGCGCCGCTCAGACGGATCTTGAGTTGCAGGTTGTTGGCGACAAAGTGGGTAAGGTCGCCGTGGCGGCTCACTGTGCCTTCGAGCTCCAGGGGACTGGAGATGGTGGCGCGGCGTCCGCCGCCCGCGCCGGACTCGGCACTCCCTGAGGACCCGGCGCCACCGCACGCCTCGCTCAGCCCGTCCAGGCTGCGGCTGTCCTGAAGACGGCTGGAGAACGAGCGGCCGGCTCTGCTGCCCGCGGCCGCCTCCTCGTCGTTGTCTTCCTCCTCCTGCTGCTCAACATCCATCCCGCCGCCTGGTCCCCCTCGACGGCAGTCCCTCCCGGAGGCGGGCTTGCCCTCGGGCGGCGCCGGGTTCTTGTGCCGGGAGGACAGGGAAGGTTCGTGCTCTGCACCCGGCGCCCCCCTGCGGCTCCCGGCCCCAGACGGCGTCCCT
The DNA here is from genome assembly GCF_029289425.2 of Pan paniscus. Taxonomy (NCBI): domain Eukaryota; kingdom Metazoa; phylum Chordata; class Mammalia; order Primates; family Hominidae; genus Pan; species Pan paniscus. Next base: position 65,563,284 of record NC_073268.2, on the reverse strand, counting down.
TGAGAGCCGGGCTCGTTCTCCAGAGCCTCCCGTTCCGGCCGGTGGACGACGCCGCAGCTTGACGTCTTCGGGGACGTCCTGGGGTGGCGGTTCGCGCCCCCAACGTTCTCGGCCTCTTCCTCCCCGGACACCAGGAGGCCTGCGGGCGGCTCAGAGGACGTTCGGCCCGGCCCGCCGCCAAAGACTAGGGCCTGATGTTCCGCTACAGCCAGAAGGTCCGTCTCGGGCCCGGGCCGCCCCCGAGACGACTCCATACTGCAGGTGGGGGCCGCAACGGAGGAATTGGTTCGCCCCGGCTCCGGAGGCAGTGGCTGCGCCTTTAAGGGGCGTTGGTAGAGGCGCGCCGATTGGCAGCGGCTGACAATGGTAAGGACAGGAAAAGCATTTTGATTGGTCGCGGCGACCAGGAAGTCCCGGAAGAAGAGCTGTTACTGCACAGCGGAACACACGTGAACGCCGGCAGGGTGGAGAGAAGGAGGTGACAGCTGCTCCCATCGCCCCGCCCTTTCTGAAAGCTGATGAGGCAGATCTTAAAGACCAAGGTCCTCAAATTCCTGAGTCCCGAGGGGTGGGGCTCAGATTCTTTCTGCCTGCAATTGTACCCCCCCTACAGTGATTGCTTAGCAAAAATACCAAGTGGGGAGCCCACTTGGGGTTCCTAGAGAGGTTCTTAGGATGAAAATGGCATATCCTTCTTGGACCATCAGGGTTGAACCTAGTTGACTAAAAAGAAGGAAACCAGAGGTCCAGCATGAGCATGAATGGTTTGCTCTATCTTTCTTGGTTAACAGACCTAACCACTGAACTGCTCAGAGCAACCCACTGTGGTCAAGGCAGCGGCCTCTGGGCTTTCCTATGCGTTTGTCACTCTTGTTCTGTGTCTCTTGCCCCTTTCACATTGAGGGGTCTCGCCCCTTGGAGGATGGCGTGTGATTTTGCCACGAGGTAAAATATTCAACAAATGAAATGATCACAAATTTTGATATGTGCTATACAGGAAATAAAGTGTTATGATTGAGAATATAACTGAGCAGGCACTAGTTTAGATAAGGGGTCAGGAAAATACCTCTTTGGTGAGACTTTTAACTAAAAAGAACCAAAAAGACGCAGCCACCCTCCAGGCAGAGAGAAGAAAACGTGAGCTACCTCTCAGAGACAAAGAAGTCTTGACGTATTCAAGAAACTGAGGTGAGGGGGCAGGAGACATTGGGACTAAAACAAAATCAGCAAGGTAAGGGGAAGGATTTCAAGCCAAGGAGCTGAACAGGCAGCAGGGGCCACGTCATGCAGGGGGTCTTGTAGTTCTTGTTAGGGAATGGAGATTTCCTCTAAATGCAATGGTGCAGCGACATTGGAAAGGTTGTACATTGCAACACATAGCCAAAGCTTGGAGACATCAGTATTTTTATTTATTTATTTAGAGACAGAGTCCCACTCCGTCACCCAGGCTGGAGTGCAGTGGCGCGATCTCGGCTCACTGCAACCTCCGCCTCCTGGGTTCACGCGATTCTCCTACCTCAGTCTCTCAGGTAGCTGGGATTACAAGCGCCCGCCACCACGCCCGGCTAATTTTGTATTTTCAGAGAGATGGGGCTTCACCATGTTGGCCAGGCTGGTCTTGAACTCCTGGCCTCAAGTGATCCACCCGCCTCGGCCTCCCAAAGTGCTAGCATGACAGGCGTGAGCCACCGTGCCCGGCCAGACATCAGTATTTAATAAAAACAGTTTGCTACCTCTCCTTAGCTGACAAAGGATGTGGTTGTTTTTTCCATTTGGATAGAGAGATGTCTTGAGGCAGTGTCATGCCAGCATTCAGAAGTGCAACTCCCCAGAACTTCCCAGCACTACTATCCCCAGGTGCCTGCCGGGGTCCTAGCCAGCCAACCCTAATGATAGTAGCTCAATCTTTCACCACGCCTGAGGAGTCCACAATTGTCAGCTGTCTGTATCTTATAGTCACCTGCAGCTTGACAAAACCTGTCATTCCTTTGCTCTAAAAAAAAAAACCTAAAAAGCTCATATATAATTGGGCTGGGTAGGTAGATATTCTTTAGAAGATGGGAGGACTTCCCTTGAGAATGAGAAGCTGAGCACAGGAAGAGAGTGATGTGATGGGATTCATGTTTAGGGATTACTGGCTGTTGTAGAAAATGTTTGCAAGGGAGACGGTAGACCAGTGAGGAGGCGGTTCCAAGTACCAGGTGATAGTAGCTCAGCCTAGCATGATGTGGATGGATGCATTCTAGATGTATCTTGAAGGTTTTAGCGGACAAATGGGCTACCCACCGTCTCTCTGTGTAGGGGAAGCTCCTCACTCCTCAACTCCCCATTCCCTGATGTGTTGGTGCAATGACAGCCAGGAACAGGCACGTGACCCAAAACTGGCCAATTAGAGTACTTCATCCTTCTGACTGCAGATTGGCTCAGGGGAGGGCACATGACCCAAGGTATGACCAGTAAAAATCCTCCACAGTGTTGTTTGTTTCTAGCTTTGTGGAGAGTGTGAGACGCCTTTCTGTTCTCTTGAGAGCTCAAGCTGGGTATCAGCTTGTCCATCTTTCATGTCCAGGAGATCGCTGTCTGTAGAAGGAAAGAATGAGGCTGATAAGGAAGAGAACCAGAGACAAAAGATGAAGAGGCATGAGTTCTGAGAGCGTTTGAATTCCTGTGCCAGCCTGAAGATAGCCCCACCTTTATCCTTCCTGTGATTTGGTTCCTTGCCCCACCCCTATCGCACCACCTCCCCCGCAAAACCTTGTTTCTTCCTACGGTGACTTCTGTCTCAGTAAGTGGCAACTCCATCTTCCCAGTGGCCAAGGCCAAAAACCTTGGAGTTGTACTTGACTCCTCTTTCTGTCATAATCCATGGCCAATCCTTTAGGAAATCTTGTTGGTTCTGCTCGAAAATACATCCAGAATTTGACCACTTCTCATCCTTACCATTGTTTCTGCCCTGGTCCAAACCACCATCATTTTTGGCCTGGATAAATGAAGTTGCTTCCCGAATGGTCTCACTTCTACCCTCACCTCTCTCTACAGTCTATTTTCAATAGAGAACCAGAATGATCCTTTAAAAATGTAAATTATCAGCCGGGCGCGGTGGCTCACGCCTGTAATCTCAACACTTTGGGAGGCCGAGGTGGGCGGATCACGAGGTCAGGAGATCGAGACCATCCTGGCCAACATGGTGAAACCCCGCCTTTACTAAAAATACAAAAACATTAGCCCGGTGTGGTGGCGCGCACCTGTAATCCCAGCTAATCTGGAGGCCGAGGCAGGAGAATCACTTGAACCCGGGAGGCGGAGGTTGCAGTGAGCCGAGATTGTGCCACTGCACTCCAGCCTGGCAACACAGCGAGACTCCGTCTCAAAAAAAAATAAATAAATAAATAAATAAAATTAGCCAGACATGGTGTTGCACACCTGGAGTCCCAGCTACTGTGGAGGCTGATGCGGGAGGACTGCTTGAACCCAGAAGGTTGAATCTGCAGTGAGCTATCATCGGACTATTGCACTCCAGTCTGGGCAACAGAGCGAGACCCTATTTCAAAAAAAGAATTAACTGATTAGGTTAAGAGTTATGCTCCTCCTGGAGCTAGGGATGGGTCAGTTCCTTCCAAATTCAAACAGTTGCGACATAATGGGAAGGCAGGAGGGGCTGTCAGGAGGCTACCACAGTGTCCACTACAGTGGGGTTCAGCAAAGTATAGCCCAAGGGCCAAATCCAGCTCAACACCTGTTGTTATACGGCCATGAGCTAAGAATGCTTTTATGTTTTTATTTGTTTGTTTGAGACAGAGTTTCGCTCTTGTTGCCCAGGCTGGAATGCAGTGGCGCAATCTCAGCTCACTACAACCTCTGCCTCCCAGGTTCAAACAATTCTCCTGCCTCAGCCTCCCAAGTAGCTGGAATTACAGGCATGTGCCACTACATCTGGCTAATTTTGTATTTTTAGTAGAGATGGGGGTTTCACCATATTGGTCAGGCTGATCTTGAACTCCTGAGATCAGGTGATCCATCTGCCTCAGACTCAGTGCTGAGATTAAAGGCGTGAGCTACCCTGCCCAGCTGTTGAAAATAATCTAGAGAATATGAAAGTTGGCTGGGCATGGTGGCTCACACCTATAATCCTAGCACTTTGGGAAACCGAGGCGGTTGAATCACTTGAGGCCAGGAGTTCAAGATCAGCCTGGCCAACATGGCAAAAGCCCTGTCTCTACAAAAAGTACAAAAATTAGCCGGGAAGCCGGGCGTGGTGGCTCACACATGTAATCCCAGCACTTTGGGGATGACGAGGTGCGCAGATCACCTGAGGTTAACAGTGCCAGACCAGCCTGACTAACATGGTGAAACCCCGTCTCTACTAAAAATACAAAAATTAGACGGGCATATTGGCGCGTGCCTGTAATCCCAGCTACTCGGGAGGCTGAGGCAGGAGAATCGCTTGAACCAGGGAGGCAGAGGTTGCAGTGAGCCAAGGTCGCTCCATTGCACTCCAGCCTGGGCGACAGAACATTTCATCTCAAAAAAAAAAAAAAAAAAAAAAGCTGGGCGTGGTGATGTGTGCCCATAGTCCCAGCTACTCGGGAAGCTGAAGCACGAGAATTGCTTGAACCCAGGAGGCAGAGGTCGAAGTGAGCTGAGATCACACCACTGCACTCCAGCCTGAGCAACAGAATGAAACGCTGTCTCCAAAAAAAAAAAAAAAAAAAAAAAAATTCAGAGTCTATAAATTTTTATTGGAACACAGCTATGTTCATTCACTTATGTATTGTCTTTTTTTGTGTGTTTTATTGTTGTTGTTTTTGAGACACAGTCTCGCTCTGTTGCCCAGGCTGGAGTGCGGTGGCACCATCTCAGCTCACTGCAACCTCCGCCTCCCGGGTTCAAGCGATTCTCTGCCTCAGCCTCCTGAGTATCTGGGACTACAGGCATATGCCACCACACCCGGCTAATTTTTTTATCTTTAGTAGAGACAGGGTTTCACCTTGTTGGCCAGGCTGGTCTCAAACTCCTGACCTAAGATGATCTGCCCAAAGTGCTAGCATTACAGGCATCAGCCACAGTGCCTGGCCTCTAACAGCATTTTATTTTATTTTGTTTTATTTATTTATTTATTTTGAGACGAAGTCTCACTCTGTCGCCCAGGCTGGAGTGCAGTGGCATGATCTCGGCTCACTGCAAGCTCTGCCTCCCGGGTTCATGCCATTCTCCTGCCTCAGCCTCCCCAGTAGCTGGGACTACAGGCGCCCGCCACCACGCCCGGCTAATTATTTGTATTTTTAGAAGAGACGGGGTTTCACCGTGTTAGCCAGGATGGTCTCGATCTCCTGACCTCGTGATCCACCTCGCCCCACCTGGCCCACCTCGGCCTCCCAAAGTGCTGGGATTACAGGCGTGAGCCGCTGCGCCCAGCCCCCAACAGCATTTTAAAATATTGTTTTTAGAAAGTAAAAATTTCTATGTACGGGCCAGGCACGGTGGCTCACGTCTGTAATCCCAACACTTTGGGAGGCCGAGGCCGGCGGATCACCTGAGGTGAGGAGTTAGAGACCATTCTGGCCAACATGGTGAAACCCTGTCTCTACTAAAAATATAAAAATTAGCTGGGTGTGGTGGCGCATGCCTGTAATCCCAGCTACTCGGGAGGCTAAGGCAGGAGAATCGCTTGAACCTGGGAGGTGGAGGTTGCAGTGAACGGAGATCATGCCATTGCACTCCAGCCTAGGCAACAAGAGTGAGACTCCATCTCAAAACAAACAAACGAAACAAAACAAAACAAAATGTCTATGTATATTAATGCAATTGGGAACAGCCCATGTTATACATAAGAAATGACTGTTATTTCCATCTTAAAGACTCACAAAAGGCCGGGCGCAGTGGCTGGCTGGGTGCCGTGGCTCAGGCCTGTAATCCCAGCACTTTGGGAGGCCGAGGCAGGTGGATCACTTGAGGTCAGGAGTTCAAGGCCGGTCTGGATAACATGGTGAAACCCTGTCTCTATTAGAATCGCTTCAACCCAGGAGGCGGAGGTTGCAGTGAGCTGAGACAGCGCCACCACACTCCAGCCTGGGTGACAGAGTCTGTCTCAAAAAAAAAAGACTCACAAAAATACAAAAATAACTTGGCCAAGGTCACATGGCTAATAAGCAATGGTGAAGGAATTCAAAGTGAGATATGCTGACTCAAAGTGAAAGCTCGATCATCCACAGGTCTCACCCCTCCATAGGCCACAGTAGGGGAGGGGGTCAGATTACCCACCCTCAATGTTGCCAGTGCCCACATTACTTCACAGAAGTAGAGAGAAGTTATCTGCCGACCTATCAGGGGAACAAGCAAGGCTGGATATCATTTCTGCTTTCTTTTTTTGGCATCATCCATTCAGTGGGAAGGTAAGGTGATCATCAAGTCCCAAAAATGAACAAATGCCCCAGTCAGCTATGCTCAGCATTTAGAAGAATGTCAACTAGGACAGTTTTCTCCCCATACCCCAGGGCATCAGCCCTTGTATTGTCTGTAGGGCTTGTTGAGTGGGATGGGGGTGGAATGCAGGTTTTATGTGGCATGTAGAATTATGCCATGGTTTTACATTACATTTGGGGATGGCTCTTGCTCTGGATACTTGGAATTTTCACGTGTGAGGAGATGATGTCTTTGTTTTCTTTTCTTTTTTTTTTTTTTTGAGATGGAGTTTCCCTCTTGTTGCCCAGGCTGGAGTGCAATGGCCCAATCTTGCTTCACTGCAACCTCCACTCCCGGGGTTCAAGAGATTCTTCTGCTTCAGCCTCCCAAGTAGCTGGGATTACATGCGCCCGCCACCACGCCCGGCTAATTTTTTTTTTTTTTTTTTTTTGTATTTTTAGTACAGATGGGATTTCACCATGTTGGCCAGGCTGGTCTTGAACCCCAGACCTCAGGTGATCCACCCGCCTCGGCCTCCCAAAGTGCTGGGATGACAGGCATGAGCTGCCGTGCCCAGCCGAAGTTAGAGCTTTAGTGATGGAAGTGGAAGAGCAGTTAGAGAGGAGCATCCATTGGTGGGGAAGGACCAGAACTCTTAGGGCAGGGCTTCTGAACCCCTCAGAACCACCTGGGGAGTTAAAAACGACATGGATGCTCCAGCCTCAACCCAGATCAATGAAATCTGAATTTCTTAGGGCAAGGCCTGGGAGTTTTTTGTTTTTTGTTTTTGAGACAGAATTTCGCTCTGTCGCCCAGGCTAGAGTGCAGTGGCACGATCTCAGCTCACTGCAAGCTCCGCCTCCTGGGTTCATGCCACTCTCCTGCCCCAGCCTCCTGAGTAGCTGGGACTACAGGCACCCACCACCACGCCCAGCTAATTTTTTTTTGTATTTTTGGTAGAGACAGGGTTTCACCGTGTTAGCCAGGATGGTCTTGATCTCCTGACCTCGTGATCCGCCCGCCTCAGCCTCCCAAAGTGCTGGGATTACAGGCATAAGCCACCGCGCCCGGTCTCCTATTTTCTTTTTAAGTCCTTCAGATGCTTCTAATGTGCAGCCATTGTTGATAACCCCTGAAGATAGGACCTCGCCAGCCATGATAAGGAGTTTCGATTTTATTGTAAATACACTGAAAAACCAAAGGAGGGTTTTGAACAGAGGAATGATATGCTCTGACTTTGACTGTTGGGGGAATGGACTCAAGGAGGCAGGAACAGAAGAAGCAGAGAGAATAGTTAGGAGGTTGTTATCACTCAAGCCAGAAAGGATGGTGGCTTGAACCAGCATGAGAGTGATGGGGTGTGTGTGTAATAAAGGTGGGCCTCTCCATGGATTTGGTTGGCAATAAGAAGAGGTGGAAGATCTGGGGAGGTGAGGAAGAAAAAAGAGAGAAACCAGGAATGATTTCTAGGTTTTTGACCCAAGTAACTGGGTGCTAAATGATAGTGCTATTGACTGAGATGGGGAAGTTACAACTTTTTTGATTGGGTGGGCACTGAATTAAGAATACTATTTTAGGCCAGGCGTGGTTGCTCCCGCCTGTAATCCCTGCACTTTGGGAGGCCAAGGTGGGGGGATCACCTGAGGTCAGGAGTTCGAGATCAGCTTGGCCAACATGATGAAACCCCCGTCTCTACTAAAAATACAAAAAAAAAAAAAATTAGCTGGGCATGGTGGCATGTGCCTGTAATCTCAGCTACTCAGGAGGCTGAGGGAGGAGAATCGCTTGAACCCGGGAGGCAGAGGTTGCAGTGAGCCGAGATCATGCCACAGCACTCCAGCCTGGGCAACAGAGCAAAACTCTTGTCTAAAAAAAAAAAAGTACTATTTTAGGCATGCTCACTTTGAGAAGCCTATTAGATTGCCAAGAATGTGTTAGTCTCAAGCTTGATAGGGACGTCAAGGTGAGAAATACAAATGTGGGAGTCGTTATTTAAAACCATGGGCTGGGCCGGGCACAGTGGCTCACGCCTGTAATTCCAGCACTTTGAGAGGCTGAGGCGGGTGGATCACCTGAGGTCAGGAGTTCAAGATCACCCTGGCCAACATGGTGAAACCCCTACTGAAAATATAAAAATTAGCTAGGCACAGTGGCACGCGCCTGTAATCCCAGCTACTCGGGAGGCTGAGGCAGAATTGCTTGAACCCGGAGGGCGGAGGTTGCAGTGAGCTGAGACTGTGCGACCGCACTCCAGCTTGGGTGACAGAGTGACTCCATCTCAAAAATAAAATAAAAATAAAACCATGGGTTTGGCACAGTGGCTCAAGCCTATAATCCCAGCACTTTGGGAGGCCGAGGTTGGAGGATCGCTTGAGCCCAGGAGTTCAACACCAGCCTTGGCAACATAATAAGACCCCATCTCTACAAGAGAAAACAAAAATTACCCGGGTGTGGTGGTGTGCACCTGTGGTTCCAGCTGCTCCAGAGGCTGAGGCAGGAGGAATGCTTGAGCCCACAAGTTCAAGGCTGCAGTGAGCTGTGATCACACCACTGCACTTGAGCCTGGATGACAGTGAGACCCTGTCTCAAAAAAAAAAAAAAAAAAAGAAGAAGAAGAAGAAGAAAGAAAGTCGCGGCCAAAGATTTCATATTTGATACCCAGATTCTTGTGTTCCTGGAAACCAAAGTTTCCAGTATCTGAGAAGTTAAGAAAAAATAATTCATACTCCCATACCTTTGGACCTTTCTCCAGGATTTCTTCTGCCTTGGCCCCTGGAACTGTGCAGTCAACAGTAATCTTTTCATTTCTCCTGAAAACAAAAGATCTGACAGTGCATCTAGTTTTGGAAAACACAGGGGTCTGGCCTGTGAGTTGCTCCAACACCTTGGCTGCCCGTGTCAGTCTATCGTCACTCTTCTCCACACAGATATTGAGGCAGAGCTTACAGATGTAAAGTTGGCCTGAGCCAAACTGCCTGGCCTATTTTTTTTTTTTTGGATGCTAGATGTTTGCATGGTGATGAGACTTATCCAGCCAAAAAAAAAAAAAAGGATATATATATATATGGACATATATGTGTGTGTATATATACACACACACACATATATAAATGGTAGAAAAGCGAAAGGGGACAATTACTGGAATGAAGTTGTTGAATAGTAGGAGGCCTGGGTTCAGAGTATATCTGGAGGGGCTCCCTGACAGGACTTGAGAAGGGGAAAGACAGATAATAGGTGAACAGAGGTAACTTGGGGCAATTGGTGATTGGAATGTACAAGACCCCTGTTTGGTTCTGCTGTTTCTCAGAGAAGAGGGGGGATCACTAGTGTGGGAGCTGTGGGGAGCTTTGGTGTTTTCGGGAGTAGAAAAGCCAATATATTGGGGATGCTTTGTAATGTTAGAGTAGGTAGACATGAAGGCAGGAAAGAGGGCCTCCAGGTATGCTGGGCATTTGTCAAGCCATGGTCAAGCGATTAGAAATCTGTCCCTCTGACATAATGAGCAGGAGAAGGGAAGAACCCCCAAGCTGGTTCTCATCGAGTGAAGGACCGGCAGGCATACAACCATCCGTCTGAGATAATAAGTGGCCATCGCTGGTGCTGGGAGTAAGAGGAGTCTTGCAACAGAGAAAACACCTGGAGTTAGCAAGCCATCACCCCTATAAGGTTTTAAGTATGTGCAGTGAAAAAAGAAAATGGTTGAATTTGATCAGTATCTAACCTTCCTGTGGGGGCTCTGGACCAGAAAGGGCGAATTGCCCCTAATGAGCATGCGCTGGACTTCGGTGAACACTGCGCATGCGGTCCCTCCCAAACGCCAACAGGCCACTGCGCATGCGGCAATTAAGCCACAGCCCGCTCAAGGGAAGAACATAAGGAGGACACAGAGAGTGCGGGAAAACGTAGGGGGTGTAAAAACTCTAAACATGCCGGGCGCGGTGGCTCACGCCTGTAATCCCAGCACTTTGGGAGGCAGAGGCGGGAGGATCACGAGATCAGGAGATCGAGACCATCCTGGCTAACACAGTGAAACCCCATCTCTACTAAAAATACAAAAAATTAGCCGGGCGTGGTGGCGGGCGCCTGTAGTCCCAGCTACTCGGGAGGCTGAGACAGGAGAATAGCCTGAACCCAGGAGGCGGAGCTTGCAGTGAGCCGAGATTGTGCCACGGCACTGCAGCCTGGGCGACAGAGCGAGACTCTGTCTCAAAACAAAAAACAAAAAACTCTAAACAAAGAAAAGGAAGGGGCACTTGATTTTTCAAGTCTCCAGCCTTGTCCTCTTCTAAGTGTACTGTCTTGTAATAAACTCTCACTTTGCTTAAAATCAGTTCTCCCTTCTGCCTTAAACCTTGCCTTTGGCCGGGTGCGGTGGCTCACGGCTGTAATCCCAACACTTTGGGAGGCCGAGGAGGGGCGGATCACGAGGTCAGGAGTTCGAGACCAGCGTGGGCAATATGGTGAAACTTCGTCTCTACTAAAAATACAAAAATTAGCCGGGCGTGGTGGCGCGTGCCTGTAATCCCAGCTACTCGGGAGGCTGAAGCAGGAGGATCGCTTGAACCCAGGAGGCGGAGGTTGCAGTGAGTCGAGATCGCGCCATTGCATTCCAGCCTGGGCAACAGAGCAAGATTCCGTCTTGAGAAAAAGCAAAAACCTTGCCTTTATCTCGTTTGAATTCTTGCCCTCGAGAAAACAGAGGAGAGAGTTTGCTGCAGAGTTGCAACTCCGGAGTTTCCCGGATAGCTGCAGGCTTACCCGCAGGTAACAATAGGAGTCAGCGTTAAGGCTGTGGGAAAATAGGTGTCCTTCATTATTGCCGGTGGGAGTGTAAACTGTCCACCACTTAGAGGGGCATTTTTGGTGATATCTATAGACCGTTTACCTGCGTGTACCCAGCATTACCACGTCTTTCTCTAGATGCTGGTACTCTCCATTGCCATGTCTTTCTTCAGATGTCCCCTAGAGGACAACTAGAGACCATCACAAAGGTGCACAGGAGGCACTCAAAAGACACTGGCCACAGTGCAAAGCATTGGAAATAATCTGCATGTGCATCCAGTAGAAGGGCTTTAAAAAAAACCCTAGGGATATCCTTATTAAAAATTATAGGCTGAAAGGCCGGGCGCAGTGGCTCACGCCTGTAATCCCAGCACTTTGGGAGGCCGAGGCGGGCGGATCCCGAGGTCAGGAGATCGGGACCATCCTGGCTAACATGGTGAAAACCCCGTCTCTACTAAAAAATGCAAAAAAAAAAAAAAAAAAAATTAGCTGGGCGTGGTGGTGGGCGCCTGTAGTCCCAGCTACTCGGGAGGCTGAGGCAGCAGAATGGCGTGAACCCAGGAGGCAGAGCTTGCAGTAAGCCGCGATCGTGCCACTGCACTCCAGCCTCGGTGACAGAAGACTCTGTCTCAAAAAAAAAAAAAAAAAAAAAAAAAGAGAGAAAATTACAGGATGGGTGAAGTGGCTCATGCCTGTAATCCCAGCACTTTGGGAGACCCAGACGGGTGGATCACTGGAGGTCAGGAGTTTGAGACCAGCCTGGCCAACATGGTGAAACCCATCTCTACTAAAAATACAAAAATTATCTGGGCGTGGTGGCACATGCCTGTAATCCCAGCTACTCGGGAGGCTGAGGCAGGAGAATCGCTTGATCCTGGGAGGTGGAGGTTGCAGTGAGCTGAGATTGTGCCACTGCACTCCAGCATGAGTGACAAAGCAAAACTCCGTCTCAAAAAATAAAAAATAAATAAGCACCCCGCCCATTTCTTTCTCCCTAGAGATAGCCAGTTCCAAGTCTTTTCACTGTTTTATTTTGATTTGCTTTGGGTATTTACCATACTTTTTTTTTTCTTGAGGCGGAGTATCACTTTGTCGCCAGGCTGGAGTGCAGTGGCTTGATCTCGGCTCACTGCAACCTCTGTCTCCCGGGTTCAAGAGATTCTCCTGCCTCAGCCTCCCTAGTAGCTGGGACTACAGGCACACACCACCATGCCCAGCTAATTTTTGTATTTTTAGTAGAAGCAGGGTTTGACCATGTTGGCCAGGATGGTCTTGATCTCTTGACCTCGTGATCCGCCCGCCTTGGCCTCCCAAAGTGCTGGGATTACAGGCATGGCCTACTGAGCCTGGCCTACCATACATTTTTTTAAAGTTGTTAAACAACAGTCATGTATATTTTATTTTTATTTTTTTAATTTTTATGTTCTCAAGGTGTACAAGTACAGATTTCTTTTTTGTTTCTTCAAATGGAGTCTTGCTCTTGTTGCCCAGGCTGGAGTGCAATGGCGTGATCTCAGCTCATTGCAACCTCTGCCTTCTGGATTTAAGCAATTCTCCTGCCTCAGACTCCCAAGTAGCTGCGATTACAGGCGTGCACCACCACACCCGGCTAATTTTGTATTTTTTTAGTAGAGACAGAGTTTCACCATGTTGGTCAGGCTGGTCTCGAACTCCTGACCTCAGGTGATCCACCTGCCTTGGCTTCCCAAAGTGTTGGGATTACAGGCCTGAGCCACCACGCCCAGCCCCTACCATACGTTTTTAAATCACATGCTTCCGTTGCTGCTTCTTAAGTTTTCAGTTTTAGGCATGACCTGTTTTTTTCCTGCTATAAAATTCAAGGAATTCACTTTTCCACCCTACTGCCACCATAATTTTGGTTAGATTTATTCATTTGTTACAGTAGTTACTGAGTGTCCTCTACATTCCAGGTACTGTTCTAGAGGCTTGGTGTAAAGCAATGAATTAAAAAAAAAAAAAAATCAATCAATCCTGCCAGGCGCAGTGGCTCACGCCTGTAATCCCAGCACTTTGGGAGGCCGAGGTGGGCAGAATGCTTGAGGTCGGGAGTTCGAGACCAGCCTGGCCAACACGGTGAAACCCCAACCCGGTCTCCACTAAAAATACAAAAATTAGCCAGGAGTGGTGGCACATGTCTGTAATACCAACTACACGGGAGGCTGAAGCAGGAGAATCACTTGAGCCCGGGAGGCGGAGGCTGCAGTGAGCTGAGATCACACCACTGCACTCCGGCCTGGGCGACAGAGCAAGACTCTGTTTCAAAAAAAAAAAAAAAACTTGTCCAGGCGTGGTACGCCTGTAATCCCAGCACTTTGGGAGGCTGAGGAGGGTGGATCACCTGAGGTGAGGAGTCCGAGAGCAGCCTGGCCAACATGGTGAAACCCCATCTCTACTAAAACTACAAAAAAATGAGCCGGGCTTGGTGGCGTGCGCCTGTAATCCCAGCTACTTGGCTGGCTGAGGCAGGAGAATAGCTTGAACCTGAAAGGAGGTTGGAAGTTGCGGTGAGCCAAGATCGGGCCACTGCACTCCAGCCTGCACGACAGGGTGAGACTCCGTCCTGCTGTGTAGCCAGGCTGGAGTGCATTGGTGCGATCTGGTCTTGCTGCAGCCTCCACCTCCCGGGTTCAACCGATTCTCCTGCCTCAGCTTCCTGAGTAGCTGGGACTACAGGTGTACGCCACCACGCTCAGCTAATTTTTGTATTTTTTGTAGAGATGGGGTTTCACCATGTTGGCCAGGATGGTCTCGATCTCTTGACTTCGTGATCTGCCTGCCTCGGCCTCTGAAAGTGCAGGGATTACAGGCATGAGTCACTGCGCCCAGACTTAACTGTTTTTTTGTTTTTGTTTTTGTTTTTTTAAAGACTCTGAGTAAACTATGAGTAGAATAGGCCCTATTTAACCTGATAAAGGGTATCTATCAAAAACCTACAGCAAGCATCATGCATAACAGTGAAACCTCATGTCAGGAACAAGACAGAATCACTGCTGCTTCTATTGGCTCCTGTACTAGATCCTGACCAGAGCAGTGAAATAATCAAAGACAGCTTCTAGGGTACAGAACTGTTTAGTTGCTCCTACGTTGGCAAAGGGGCAGAGAATGAAACAGAAAAGGAAAAACTAGAAGTTGGACAACCGAGAGAGGTGAAAGAAGGTGGCCAGAGATGGCTGGTGTTCCAATGTAGCAATGGGGAACCAGGGCCCCCAGTGCCCCTGGGCTGTGGGAGTCTGAGCAACAGAAAGAATAGACAGTGAGGGTAGAGGTGGAAGTGGGGGTAGGGGTTGGGGTGGCTGGGAGCTGACCAGGTGGGTGTCAGAGCTGAGAGGGTAGGGTGTTACCAGGGATAGCAAAGTAATGCTCATCCCGGCTCCTCAGGGTGAGCCAGCTCTCCTTCTAGGGAACAGCTTCCTCCACAGCAAAGCCTCCACCTAGAAACATCTACACTCATCAGTACAAAAAGCTTCAGCCTTTATTAAACAAAGGAGGAGGTAGAAAACAGATAAGGGAACAGTTCAGGATCCCTTCTTTCCCCTATACATACACAGACATACAAACACACACACCCGAGTGAATGACAGGGACCATCAGGCGACAGATTGAAGGGCAGAGGGAGGCAGCACCCTCCGAGAGTTGGCCCGGACCCAAGGGTGGGCTGAGACCTGGGCCAGGGGCAGCCGTTCCGAGGGGTTATGCCTGAGCAGTTTGGAGATGAGGTCCTGGGCTCCCGTGGGCACAGAAGCGGGGAACTTTAGGTCCACCTGCAGGTGTGAAGAGATGGAAGGGCTGCATTAGTTTCACCCTGGCTACATCTTCCTTGACTACCCATTCTGTTTGGAGTTACTTAGGGCCATGCAAATACACTTTGCCCACCCCCAGCCCCCCAACTCCTGGCCTCAGCAGCTGGCACGAAGCCCAGGCCGCACCTTGACGATGCGGCGATAGGTCTCATTGTGTGATGCACTCTCAAAGGGTGGGTTCCCCACCAGCAGCTCATAGCAAAGCACTCCAATGCACCACAGATCCACCTTCTCATTGTGCGTGCGCCCCTCAATCATCTCTGGGGGCAGGTAGTCCAGGGTGCCACACATTGTCTTCCTCCTGGGAGGGATAAGGGGTGTGGGCAGGGGTCCCAGTGACATAGGAACTCTCCTTTCCCTGCTGCCTGACGGCAGGGAGCCAAAAGACCACGGGATGTACCAGGCGAGAGGTCCAGCCAGGTAGGGCCACTGGAGTGGGGTTGGGGTTGGGGTGATGATATATCCCAAAGCCCCAGAGGTGAGCCTGCACACAGCCCAGCAACTCCACACTGAAGGATATATCTTAATAAGATACCCTGATATGAGGGCAGTGTTCATTTGGAGTTCACTGGGGACATCTCTAATGCCCATCAGGCATGTTCTGGTTAAATAAATCAGCTACTACGTGATACTATGAAGCCATTAAAAAGTGATGTGGGAGGAAAAAAGGCCACTGCTCCGGGCTTTTTTGAGACAGAGTCCAGGCTGGAGTGCAGTGGGGCGATCTTGGCTCACTGCAACCTCTGCCTCCCGGGTTCAAGTGATTCTCATGTCTCAGCCTCCTGAACAGCTGGGATTACAAGTGTGCACCACCATGTCTGCTTAATAAATTTTGTGTTTTTAGTAAAGATGGGGTTTCATCATGTTGGCCAGGCTGGTCCGCTGGTCTTGAACTCCTGGCCTCAAGTGCCACCCGCCTTGGCCTCCCAAAGTGCTGGGACTGGTAGGCGTGAGCCACCGCGCCTGGCCAAAGTTTTACCATTGGCCCCTACGGGGATCAAACCTGCGACCTTGGGGTTATTAGCACCACACTCTAACCATTTTTTTTTTTTTTTTTTTTTTTTTGAGACAGAGTCTCGATCTGTCACCCAGGCTGGAGTGCAATGGCATAATCTCGGCTCACTGCAACCTCCGCCTCCCAGGTTCAAACAATTCTCCTGCCTCAGCCTCCCCAGTAGCTGGGATTACTGGCGTCCGCCACCATGGCCGGCTAATTTTTGTATATTTAGTAGAGACAAGGTTTCATCATGTTGGCAAATCTAGTCTCGAACTCCTGACCTCAGGTGATCCGCCCTCCTCGGCCTCCCAAAGTGCTGGGATTACAGGTGTGAGCCACGGTGCACGGCCCCTGGAGAGGTTTTAATGGCCCTGCCTCACACCCAGGTCTGGCCTCCCAGGCCACCATACCTCAGGGAGGGCGCATGCACAGACCAGCCGAAGTCAGCAATCTTCAGCTCTCCCTTGAGCCCTAAGAGCAGATTTTCTGGCTTTATGTCTCTGTGAATCACCTTCTTCCCATGGCAGTACATTAGAGCATCTGCCAACTCCTCCATGATCTGGGAGGGGCAACGACAGGCAATCAGACAAGGATGGACCTCCAGCTACAAGCAGCACACCCTCAGCCTCGAGCCCCCTACTGGCGCCCCAGGTGCCCACCCGCCCGGACCGTGGCTGTTCGCTGCTCGTCAAATGTGCGGCTCTTCTGCAGCTCCTTGTAGAGCTCCCCGCGGGGGGCATACTCTAGAATCAAGTAGATCCTCCTCCGGTCATAAAAATAGTTGTAGAGACGCAGGATGTTGGGATGGCTGGGGGAAGAGACAGAGGAGGCCTCAGGCCAAAGGCATAAAAGAGCTGGAAAAGATGATAGGAGCAAACTGGGGTCAGACGTGGCCCAGGCCGGGGACACCAGGGCTGGGAGTGGTAAGGGGAAACTGGAGGCAGATTTCTGGATTCAAGGCTTGCCAGGACTAAGAGCTAAATGGGGCTCACTAGCCATAGCTACAGAGAAAGCAATCTGGATGAAGTGGGGCTGAATGAGGAGCTGGGGGTGAGGGAGCAGAGGGGCTTCGGCTCAGGGGGCATCAACCCATACTGCAGGTGGGCCTGGATTTCGATCTCTCTGCGCAGCTGATGCTCCACGCCCTCCTTCTCTATCTGGGACTTGAAGAGGACCTTGAGCGCCACGATGAAATGGCTTTTCTTCTCCCGAGCCAAGTACACGTTTCCAAACTTGCCTTTGCCCAGAGGACGCCCAATCTCAAAGTCATCAATTGTGAAGTGCCGCCTGCTTAGAAAGTGGAGGAAGGCAACTCAGAACCGGTTTTGGTTATTAAGAGGTTTGCTTTCTCTCTGCTTCCTCATCCCATCCTGTCCTCCGCCCCACTTCTCTTCATCCCTACTCCTCCCGTGCTTAGGTTTTATCTCCCCGACTTCCTGCCTGTTCATTGTCCCCTCACCCCCGTCCACCCCAAGGCTTGGGGCACTTACGTTAAGATGTTGGGTGTCCCACTGCTATTCTCCATCACCTTCTGGCCAGGGGCAGCTAAGGAGAGAACAGGTAGGTTGAATGTGAACAGGGATGACCTTCTCATCCCTAAACCCTCCCACAGACGGTCATCTCCCCAGCTCAGTCCTCTCCCCCTTGCCCCAGTTACCTGTGGGCTGGACATTGCAGCGGCTCATGAGGACAAGTGCAGATGGGGTGACAGGCTCTTTCCGGAGGACTCGCTGGGGCAGGGTGCTCAGGCCAGATGGAGCCTGAGAAGGAGCAGGGGGTAGCTCTGAGGGTGCCTTTGTCTGATGACCGGGGTGGAATGTGCTGCAAGCAGTATTTCAGCCCCTTGCTAAAGAGCCACCCACCCACCTACCCCCAATTCAAAGAGAAACACTGATGTGACAGTTTTGCTTCCCAGCCTCTGCTCATAGTCCCATATTAAAATGGGTTATTAATAAACAACCTAGGGCCGGGCGCAGTGGCTCCTGCAGTCAGGAGTTCAAGACCAGCCTGGCCAACATGGTGAAACGCCATCTCTACTAAAAATATAAAAAATTAGCTGGGTGCGGCCGGGCATGGTGGCTCATGCTTGTAATCCCAGCACTTTGGAAGGCCGAGGCAGGCGGATCACAAGGTCAGGAGTTTGAGACCAGCCTGGCCAACACAGTGAAACCCCATCTCTACTAAAAATACAAAAATTAGCTGGCCGTGGTGGCACGCGCCTGTAATCCCAGCTACTCAGGAGGCTGAGGCAGGAGAATCGCTTGAACCTGGGAGGCACAGGTTGCAGTGAGCCGAGATCGTGCCATTGCACTCCAGCCTGGGCAACAGAGCTAGACTCCATCTCAAAAAAAAAAAAAATTAGCCAGGTGTGGTGGCAGGCGCCTGTAATCCCAGCTACTCGGGAGGCTGAGGCAGGAGAATCGCTTGAACCTGGGCGGCAGAGGTTGCAGTGAGCTGAGATCGCACCATTGCACTCCAGCCTGGGCAACACAGTGAGGCTCCATCTCAAAAAAATAAATAAATAAAAAATAAATAACCTAAGTAGGCCTAAGATAAGGGGCAAAGGACTCACACCAACACCTAACATTTCACTTCTTTGGCCCTGGCCCACACTTTTCAGGCATGAAGCTGTTCAACCTGTATAAGTCCTGTCCATAACAACACAGTCATTCATCCAGCCCCTCACTTACACCACAGTAGAGAGCTGGGTCAATGAACACCCACAATTCAAGGGGTTTAGCACAGAGGTATTCTCAAAGTCTCCTAAAAAACTTAGTTTATTAAGGCTTAGATAAGATGCTTGAGGCCTTGAATGTTATAGCAATAACCAGGATTTACACTTTTGCAAGAACAGGCTTTAAGGACACTAAGAGCTACCCTGATGGCCCTGGACCACTTCTCACTTTCAACTTCTTCATTTTTTTTTTTTTTTTTTTTTTTTTTTGAGATGGAGTCTCGCTCTATTACCCAGGCTGGAGTGCAATGGTGCCATCTCGGCTCACTGCAACTTCCAACCTCCCAGGTTCAGGCAATTCTGCTGCCTCGGCCTCCTGAGTAGGTGGGATTACAGGCACATGCCTGGCTAATTTTTGTATTTTTAGTAGAGACGGGGTTTCACCATGTTGACCAGGCTGGTCTCGAACTCCTGACCTCAGGTGATCCACCTGCCTCAGCCTCCCAGTGCTGGGATTACAGGCGTGAGCCACCCACCTGGCCTCACTTTCAACTTCTCAAAATAATAGGTACACTTTCTTTTAGGAGTGACTAAGGTAAAAGTGACAATGGTTTCTCATTCAGACTCCATTCCTGACAGCCTCACTCAGTGCTCCATGAGGGAGGGAGCTGATGCACAAGGGAACAGACAGACTCTCCAGGAAGCAAGAGCTCCAAAAACAGGGAGCAAAGCCTGTGCAGGGCCCCTTCCTTCTTCTGCAGCCAAGAGAAGAAAGCCCCTAGGCCCCGAATAGTGATATTGGTACCAATCTACAAATAAGCAAGTTGAATAAAATACAGTCCAGAAATAGACCCACATATATGTGGGAATTTATATATATAATAAAAGTGGCATTTCAAATCAGGGAGGAGGCCCGTCAATGAAATCTGTCTGGACCATTGGGAAATAAGTCAATTTAGATCCATTTAGATTCTTACCTCAATTTAGTCATGAATTCCAAATTGTAATTTAGACTTGCCTTGGGCCTTTTAAACTGTAACTTTATATCCTTTTATAGTCTATTTCTTTTTTTTTTTTTTTTTTTTTTGAGACGGAGTCTCGCTCTGTCTATAGTCTATTTCTATTTGCTGTCTAGTTTATTTTTTTCAGGATATGGGTTGGGAATCATGGCCTGAAGGCCAGGCCCTGCCTGCTCAGTCCCAGATATCATTTGTATGTGACGAGCCCTGCAGAGGTCCTCACCGGCTGGGAGTCACTGGCTGGTTAGATTCACGTTGGCAGCACCTGACAGGATGTGGCTACAAATGACCAGAGCGGGTTCTGTTGTCAAACTTGGGACCCGTTCTTTGGAGCATAACGGGGAAGAAAGTGCTTAAAGGATTGCTCATTGCAGGATCTCAAGTTTCCCAGCAGGAACTCGCCATGCGGGGTCATGGGGGCGCAGGGACGGAGGGAAGGGCCTTACCGTCTGCCGGCCGTAGGGCCAGGGGTAGGCGTTCTCCTTCTGGGCCATCCTTAGAGGGAAAGGGGGAGGAGAGCTGGGCGGAGAAGGGAAACAGCCGTGAGAAGCAGAGAAAAAGAGAGAGAGAGGGAGGGGTTGGACCGATCGAGCCGGAAGCGCTAGCCCGAGCTGGTAAAAGGGAGCAGGTCAGCACACTAGCCCCAATCTGGGCGCTGGTCTCACCGCCCCCGCCCTCCTATCGTCCCTACCTCCTTCCAGCCCTGCGGCGTGCGCGCAGGCCAGCCCAACAGACCCTCTGATCTACCTGATCATCTGCCCACTCCCGGCGCAAGGCCTGCGACAGGAGGCCAGCTCACCTGGGGTCCAAGGCACTGCTACTCTCCCGGCCGCCCGCAAACAACTGAATCTGCCACGCCGCGCCCTGGCCAAGGACTTTTCAAATCTCCCGCCCCGGCCCCATTGGAGAAGCTCGTCGCCCATGCCTAGTTCCCATTGGCTCGATGTCCTGTGACGTAAGTCATGGGAAGAGGCGGAATGAGAAGGGCGCACGCTTGGCTTCCAGCTTAGGAAAGTTTCCCCAAATTCCCGCAGTGAATTATCTTGCCTTTTCTTTTCTTTTCTTTTCTTTTTTTTTTTTTTCTTCCTTTTTTGAGACAGGTCTCTCTCTGTCGCCCAGGCTGGAGTATAATGGTGCTATCTCGGCTTGCTGCAACCTCTGCCTCCCGGGTTCAAGCGATTCTCGTGCCTCAGCCACCCGAGTAGCTGGGATTACAAGCGCCCGCCACCACGCCTGGCTAATTTTTGTATTTTTATTAGAGACGGGTTTTCGCTGTGTTGGCCAATCTGGTCTCGAACTCCTGTCCTCAGGTGATCCACCCGCCTCGGCTTCCCAAAATGCTGGGATTACAGGCGTGAGCCACCGTGCCCGGCCTTCTTCTTTTTATAAAAAATATTAAATCTTTAATGTAACTGGAGTTTATCCTTATGCATGTATGAGCTGGGGTCTAACTTCTCTGCCCGATGGAGCGCCAGTTATGTCAACACCATTTGTTAAACAAACTGCCCCAACAGAATTTAAATGTTGCCCTTGATATATAATGTTAGCATATTTACTTGTGTCTATTTCTAGACTTTGTATTCCGTTGTTTGCTCATTTGCCTGTGTGTTTATTCTTGTGTCATTACTACGTCGTTCTTAAAAGTTCTGACATTCCTGGGAGTTTTTCCACCAACAGACCTTTCGTTGCAAGACCTCTGTTAGCTGCCGTGTTGTTTGGGCCCACTTTCATTTTTCCTCCTTCCTGCCACACTCCCTTCTTTTCTGCTCTTCCTAACCCTCAGATTTCATTACTGGGTTAAATAAATACATTTTTGGGCCTTCTATGAAATAACCAGTGGATATTTATTAAGTGTGTACTGTCCAGCACTCTTCTCCTTTCTTCTAACACTCTATTTTTCCTTTAGGGGACCACCTGTCTCTCCAGTCTATGCAGTCGGTTTCTGTAGTAGTTTCAGTTGCTGACAACCCCAAATCCCTAGGTTGATGAAGACCTATTTAAATCTCACTTTTTTTTTTTTTTTTTGAGATGAAGATTCGCTGTGTTGCCCAGGCTGGAGTGCAATGGTGCAATCTCAGCTCACCACAACCTCCTCCTTCAGGGTTCAACCGATTCTCCTGTATCAGCCTACCGAGTACCTGGGATTACAGGTGCAAGTGACCACGCCCGGCTAATTTTTGTATTTTTAGTAGAGACGGGGTTTCATCACATTGCTCAGGCTGGTCTCGAACTCCTGGCCTCAGGTGATCCGCCCACCTTGGTCTCCCAAAGTGCTTGGATTACAGGCGTGAGCCACTGCGCCCAGCTTTATTCCCACTTCTGAAAGCACTTAGAGTTTTGAGGATTTGAGAAGGAAACTGACTCCATTGTAGGTCCAGAAATGAGCCCCAATTGACTTATACTAATCAATACCTTTTATTCCAGATTATGGTTATTGGATCAGGCATAAGCCTGTGATTTAAGTGGGCCAGCTAGTGGGAATCAGTTTCTTGCTCAGAATGCTGGGCAGCTCAAGGAAACACTTAACGTTTACTGGTTTATCATAAAGTGTATTACAAATGATATAGATGAAAAGATGTATAGGGCAAGGTATGGAGGAAGAGATTTCTGGAAGTGAGCAGGGAAGCATGCAGCCCTCATTGCTGCTTCTAGTGCTACTGAAGGAAGCAGCTTGACATTGAAGCCTAACATTACAGAAGGGAGAAGAGAGGCCTGGAAAGAACTTCAGGACTTGATGACATTGTTGAGCCTCTACATGCCTACGTTAGCACTTTTCTTACATGAACAATAGAGAAGATTATTATTCAGCTAATATCCTTTCTGAATGCATTCTAAATGCTATTTGCTGTTTAAGCATATTGTGTAGAAAAAACAAACCATGGCTAGGCTTGGCGGCTCACGCCTGTAATCCCAGCACTTTGGGAGGCTAAGGCGGCTGTATCCCTTGAGCCCAGGAGTTTAAGATCAGCCTGGGCAACATGTGAAACCCCGTCTCTACAAATAAAAAAAAAAAAAATTAGCCAGTATGGTAGTGTGTGCCTCTAGTCCAAGCTACTTGGTAGGCTGAGGAGGAGGATCAGCAGAGGCCGGAGGTCAAGGCTGTGGTGAGCCATGATTGCACCACTGCACTCCAGCCCCGACATTAGAGTGACACCCTGTCTCAATAAAAACAAAAAACGGGCAGGGTTCAGTGGCTCATGCCTGTAATCCTAGCACATCGGGAGCCCCAGGAGGGTGGATTGCCTGAGCTCAGTAGTTCAAGACCACCCTGGGCAACATGGTGAAACCCCGTTACTACTAAAATACAAAAAATTAGCCAGTTCTGGCCAGGCGCGGTGGCTCATGCTTGTAATCCCAGCACTTTGGCAGGCTGAAGTGGGTGGATCACGAGGTCAGGAGTTCGAGACCAGCCTGGCCAACACAGTGAAACCCGTCTCTACTAAAAATACAAAAATTAGCTGGATGTGGTGGCAGGCGCCTGTAATCCCAACTACTTGGGAGGCTGAGGCAAGAGAATCACTTGAACCTGGGAGGCAGAGGTTGCAGGGAGCCAAGATCGCACCACTGCACTCTAGCCTGGGTGACAGAGCTAGACTCCGTCTCGAAAAAAAAAAAAAAAATTAGCCAGTTGTGGTGGCGGGTGCCTGTAGTCCCAGCTACTCAGGAGGCTGAGTGAGGCACAAGAATTGCTTGAACCTGGGAGTGTTGCAGTGAGCCGAGATCACGCCACTGCACTCCAGCCTGAGCAACACAGCAAGAGTCTGTCTAAAATAAACAAAAACAAAAAAAGACCCAATTCTTCCTCTGCCCTCACACCACAGCAATCAACACAGGAGACTTCTGCGACCACATGTGTGGAGATTTTACTGCACCACCAAGCAATCAGTTCTGCAGCAGACATCAGCTGGGTGTCTTCCAATTAGATTCTGACACTATCTACCTGGAGAGAGCATCAGATCCCATAGGTTGAAGGCTCAGTCCCACAAGACTGCCCCTCACTTTGGATGCCAACTGCAAGCCTCAGGTTGTTTTTACCTGTACTCATGACTAACTGGGTGTAAGTTGGGGTTCCTACAATTCCCTCTTTATGTTCAATGAATTTGCTAGAGTGGCTGACAGAACTCAGGAAAAAATGTTTACTGGTTTATTATAAAGGATTTTTTTTTTTTTTTTTTGAGATGGAGTCTCTCTGCCACCCAGGCTGGAGTGCAATGGTGCAATCTTGGCTCACTGCAACCTCTGCCTCCCGGATTCAAGTGATTCTCCTGCCTCAGCAGGAGAACCCGCCACCACGCCCAGCTGATTTTTGTATTTTTAGTAGAGACGGGGTTTCACTACGTTGGCCAGGCTGGTCTCGAACTCCTGACCTCGTGATCCACCCGTCTTGGCCTCCCAAAGTGCTGGGATTGCAGGCGTGAGCCACCGTGCCCGGCCTTATAAAGGATACGACCAAGGATACAGATGAAGAGATGCACGGGGCAAGGAGGTGGGAAGGGCATGGAACTTCCATGCCCTTCTAAGGTGTGCCGCCCTCCAGGATGCTCCACGGGTTCAGCTCTCAGGAAGCTCTCTCTACCCCATCCTCTTGGGTCTTTTATGGAGACTTCATTAAATAGGTGTGATTGAAGCATGACGACTGTGTAGAAATGTGATTGGACGAAGAGGGTATGATCTAGTACTAATAGGCTGAGTGGGGAAGCCCAGCAAGGCCTGTCTAGATTCTTCCTGGCTTCTCTGTGCAGTATTCCTTCCACCTTCTGAAATGGGGGTCTTATGACCTGTAATTGAACAAGATTGTTCAGAGAATTTATTTATGGCCAGCTTCAGGACAGACAGGAAAGAGGTAAGATAAGAGTAATATATATATATATATATATATATGTACAGTTTGGTTCTTTGTTTTTTGAGACAGAGACTCGCTCCATCGCCCAGGCTGGAGTGCAGTGGTGTGATCTCGGCTCACTGCAACCTCCGCCTCCCGGGTTCACGCCATTCTCCTGCCTCAGCCTCCCAAGTAGCTGCGACTACAGGCACCCACCACCACTCCCAGCTAATTTTTTTATTTTTAGTAGACATGGGGTTTCACCACCACCTGGCCTTTTTTTTTTTTTTTTTTTTTTAAGAGAAGGTCTCTTTTGTCCGAGGCAAGCACTCTTGCTGCACAATCATAGCTCATTGCAGCCTCAGAACAAGTTTGGACTTGGTTACACCAACTTGCTTCTTTAATCTATCAATTTACCTTTAACTGCCGGCACATCAACGTAGTGAAATATACCTCATGTATTTGCATTGCCATTGTCTCTTCTGTGGAGAGGAGGGAGCAGGCAGAGATGGTTGGTCATCAAAGGGGACTTAAGTTTTGCCTTTAATGTTCTAATTTTTTAGAAGGTGTATAGAGTCATGGAACTGTTTGCAGGATTAAATATTAATGACAAATAATCTCTAAAAGGAAGGTGTGGACCAGGCACGATGGCTCACGCCTGTAATCGCAGCACTTTGGGAGGCCGAGGCGGGTGGATCATGAGGTCAGGAGTTCGAGACCAGCCAGGCCAACATAGTGAAACCCCATCTCTACTAAAAATACAAAAATTAGTCAGGTGTGGTGGCGGGTGCCTATAATCCCAGCTACTCGAGAGGCTGAGGGAGGAGAATCGCTTGAACCTGGAAGGTGGAGGTTGCAGTGAGCTGAGATCATGCCACTGCATTCCAGCCTGGGTGACAGAGCAAGACTCATCTCAAAAAAAAAAAGAAAAAAAAAAGAATTGAAAGGAAGTATCATAAATATTCAGAAGCAGCGTTATTCACAACAGCCAAAAGTTGGAAGCAGCCCAAATGTCCATCAACTGGTGAATGAATAAACAAAATGTCATATATCCATAAAATAGAAACTTACTTAGTCCTAAGAGGAATGAAGTACTGATATTTTATGTCATGGAAACCATGAAAACAGTATAAACAAAAGAGGCTAAGCTGAGCACAGCAGCTCATGGCTGTAGTCCCAGCACTTTGGAAGGCTAAGGTGGGCAGATCCCTTGAGCCCAGAAGTTCCAGACCAGCCTGGGCAACATGGCGAAATCCCGTCTCTACAAAAAATACAAAAATTAGCCAGGTGTGGTGGTGGGCACCTGTAGTCCCAGCTACTCAGGAGGCTGAGGCAGCAGAGCCATTGAACCCAAGAGGCACAGGTTGCAGTGAGCCGAGATCGTGCCATTGCACTCCAGCCTGGGCAACAGAGCAAGACTCCGTCAAAAAAAAAAAAAAAAAGATAGAAAGTTCACATATTATATGATTGCATTTACATGCAATATCCAGCATAATATCCAGCATAAGCAAATCCACTGGGACAGAAACAGATTAGTGGTTTCCAGAGACTAGGGGAAGGGAGAAGGAGGAATACAGAGTGAGTGCCAATGGTTTCTTTTGGCGGGGGGGGGTGATTAAAATGTTCTGGAATTAAATAGTGATGATTGATGCACCACTGTGAGAATATACCAGAAACCCTTAATTGTACACTTTAAAATGGTTAAAATGGTAAAATTTATGTTAAGTATAATTTACCACAAAAAATTATAAAATATCTTTTTTTTTTTGAGATGGAGTCTTGCTCTGTTTCCCAGACTGGAATGCAGTGGCATGATGATCTCAGCTCACCACAACCTCTGCCTCCTGCGTTCAAGTGATTCTCCTGCCTCAGCTTCCCAAGTAGGTGGGACTACAGGCGTGTGCCACCATGCCCAGCTAATTTTTGTATTTTTAGTAGAGATGGGGTTTCACCATGTTGGTCAGGCTGTTCTCGAACTCCTGACCTCGTGATCCGCCTGCTGCAGCCTCCCAAAGTGCTGGGATTACAGGCCTGAAGCCACCGCTCCCGGCTCTTTTTTATTTATTTATTTATTTATTTATTATTATTATTGTTATTATTATTATTATTATTTTGTCTTTTTTTTCTTCCTTTTTGTGGAGAACAGGGTCTCGCTATATTGCCCAAGCAGGTCTCGAACTCCTGGGCTCAAGCTATCCTCCCACCTCTGCCTCCATGAGAGCTGGGATTACAGGCATGAGCCACCACGCCCGGCCTTATTATTATTATTTTGAAATGGAGTTTCACTCTTGTTGCCCAGGCTGGAGTGCAGCAGTGCAATCTCAGTTCACTGCAACCTCTGCCTCCCCGGTTCAAGCGATTCTCCTGCCTCAGCTTCCCAAGTAGCTGGGATTACAGGCGCCCGCCACCATTCTGGCTAATTTTTTTTTTTTTTTTTTTTTTTTTTTTTTGAGACACAGTGTTGCTCTTGTCGCCCAGGCTGGAGTGCAATGGGGTGATCTTGGTTCACTGCAACGTCTGCCTCCCAGGATTACAGGCGTGGGCCACCATGCCTAGCTAATTTTTGTATTTTTAGTACAGACAGGGGTTTCCTCATTTTCACCAGGCTGGTCTCGAACTCCTGACCTCAGGTGATCCACCCACCTTGGCCTTCCAAAGTGCTGGGATTACAGGCGTGAGCCGCCACACCCATCCAGGAATACACTTTAAAGGCACTTGTGTGACTGCTATTAAATTAGTCAAATCTTAACACATTTTGCTATATTTGTTTATGATGTTTTTTTAAATGAACTAAAAGGCATACAGGTAGAGTTCCAGTGTAAAATTTCTTTTTTTTTTTTTTTGAGACGGAGTGTCGCTCTGTCCCCCAGGGTGGAGTGCAGTGGCGCGATCTTAGCTCACTGCAAGCTCCGCCTCCCGGGTTCACGCCATTCTTCTGCCTCAGCCTCCCTAGTAGCTGGGACTACAGGCACCCGCCACCACGCCTGGCTATTTTTTTTTTTTTTTTTTGTATTTTTAGTAGAGACGAGGTTTCACCGTGTTAGCCAGAATGGTCTCGATCGCCTGACCTCGTGATCCACCCGTCTCGGCCTCCCAAAGTGCTAGGATTACAGGCGTGAGCCACCGCGCCCGGTCAGTAAAATTTCAAGAAGTAGGCCGGGCGCTGCGGC
Organism: Pan paniscus; assembly: GCF_029289425.2. Lineage (NCBI taxonomy): Eukaryota > Metazoa > Chordata > Mammalia > Primates > Hominidae > Pan > Pan paniscus. The sequence goes on along the minus strand of NC_073268.2, from coordinate 65,535,597 downwards.
TCATGCCTGAAATCCCAGCACTTTGAGAGGCCGAGGTGGGTGGATCACGAGGTCAGGAGATCGAGACCATCCTGGCTAACACGGTGAAACCCCGTCTCTACTAAAAATACAAAAAAAAAATTAGCCGGGCGTGATAGCGGGTGCCTGTAGTCCGAGCTACTAGGGAGGCTGAGGCAGGAGAATGGCGTGAACCCAGGAGGCGGAGCTTGCAGTGAGCTGAGATCATGCCACTGCACTCCAGCCTAGGCGACAGACAGAGACTCCGTCTCAAAAAAAAAATATTTTCAAGAATTAGGTCTAGGTATATTGTTTCTCTACCATTTTCTTCTGTGGTTGTTATGGATGAAATTGTGTCTCTCCAAAATCCATATGATAAAGCTTTAACACCCAATGTAAATGTATTTCTAGACACAGCTTTAGGGAGGTAGTTGAGGTTAAATGAGGTCATTTGAGTGGAATCCTAATCCTACAGGGCTGGCATCCTTAGGAGAAGAGGGAGAGACTCCAGAGTTCTCTCTTTCCCTGTCGGCACAGAGGAAAGGCCATGTGAGGACACTGCAAGAAGGCGGCATGTAAAAGCCGGCAAGAGAGGCCTCAGCAGACACCGTAAAAGCCGGCAAGAGAGGCCTCAGCAGACACCAACCCTGATAACATCTTGATCTTGGACTTTGAGCCTCCAGAACAGTGAGAAAATAAATATCTGTTGTTTAAGCCACGCAGTCTACGGCATTTTGTTATGGTAGCCTGAGCAGACTAATACAGATTCTAAGGTCAGTGGAAAACTACAAGCGGAAGCACTCACTTCAGATAGGACTACTAGTGGCTTAGACCCTTCAGGAACAAGGTTTGGGTCTCCCTACGAGGGAAATAACCAGGACCAGTTGAGGGGCTTGTTGAAGACAATGGGAAGACAAAATGGGTAATAGAAGAAGCTAGTTAGGCCAGGTGCGGTGGCTCACACCTTTATTCCCAGCATTTTAGGAGGCTGAGGCGGGAGGATCACCTGAGGTCAAGAGTTGGAGACCAGCCTGGCCAACATGATGAAACCCCGTCTCTACTAAAAATATAAAAAAAAGGCTGTGCACAGTGGGTCACGCCTGTAATCCCAGCACTTTGGGAGGCCGAGATGGGTGGATCACCTGCACTCTACTGCACTCCAACCTGAGTGACAGAGCGAGACTCCATCTCAAGAAAAAAAAAAAAAAAAAGAAGCAGCAGCAGCAGCAGCTAGTTATCAGCTACCACTACGTGGCCAGTTAGAGAAACAAGGACTGTAGGTGTATTTCCTTTTTTTTTTTTTTTTTTTTTTTTTTTTGAGACGGAGCGTCAATCTGTCGCCCAGGTTGGAGTGTAATGGCATGATCTCAGCTCACTGCAACCTCCGCCTCCCAAGCTCAAGTGATTCTCCTGCCTTAGCCTCCTGAGTAGCTGGGATTACAGGCATGTGCCACCATGCCTGGTTAATTTTTTTTGTATTTTGAGTAGAGACGGGGTTTCACCGTGTTGGCCAGGCTGGTCTCAAACTCCTGACCTCAGGTGATCTGCCCACCTCGGCATCCCAAAGTGCTGGGATTACAGGCGTGAGCCACCACACCTGGCTGTATTTCTTCTTTATTTTGTTACGAATATATCTGTGTGTGTGTTTCAGCTAATAAATGTACACAAAATGATAGAATTAGGAAATGATCATTTTGCATCTCCTTATGAAATAATTAATGCAGGCAAGGTTTTCTGGTTGCCCTGGCAGTGAGAATGGTGGTGGGACTGCTTGGTAGCCAGCCTCACAGCCAGCTCCGCCTTAGGTCGCCAGAGTTTCTATGCTGTTACCTTGCTCAGGTCATCAGCAGTTCTTCAAGCACCATTTCTGCAAGGACTGGTCAACTGTCTGCCTTTGTCTTGGACATAGTGATACAGTGACACAGTGACACAGTGACAGCTATGGCAGAAGGTGGGCAGGGGCAAGAAAGGGGAAGGAAAGCGGAGCACAGATTTTAACCTGGGCAATGTCTGCTGTGTGGATGGTGGTGAGATGGCCCAAATTCTTCCCCATCAACCAAAGCCAGTCACACTTAGAAAGGTATTGTTAGTGGAGGAGAGAGAGGTGAAGGGAATAAATTTCCCATTGGAAAAGACAAGGCATATAGGGTGGGTGGCCTGGATTTCTTTCTTTCTTTCTTTTTCTTTCTTTCTTTTTTTTTTTGTTTTTTGTTTTTTGTTTTTTGAGAGAGAGTCTCGGCTCACTGCAACCTCTGCCTCCGGGGTTCAAGCGATTCTCCTGCCTCAGCCTCCCAAGTAGCTGGGACTACAGGCGTGCACCACCACGCCCAGCTAATTTTTGTATTTTTTAGTAGAGACGGGGTTTCACCAAGTTGGCCAGGATGGTCTTGATCTCTTGACTTCGTGATCTGCCCGCCTGGGCCTCCCTAAGTGCTGGGATTACAGGCGTGAGCTATCCCATCCCACCGGTTTTGTTTTTCAATATACTGGAAGCAGCCAAAATGCACGTGGTCCTGGGCTTCTAGTGACTGCTGGGAAGTCTGGAGAAAGGTAATATTTGTATTTAATATCCTTGTGTTCAGTGTTAAGTAAACATACCTAGAACAGCAGAGATTATTAAAAACATTAAAAAAGGCCAGGCACAGTGGCTCACGCCACTAAAATACAAAATTATCCGGGCGTGGTGGTGCATGCCTGTAATCGCAGCTACTCGGGACGCTGAGGCAGGAGAATCCCTTTGAACCCGTGGGCGGAGGTTGCGGTGAGCCGCGATAGTGCCATTGCATTCCAGCCTGGGCAACAAGAGAGAAACTCCGTCTCAAGGGGAAAAAAATACAAACAAAAAATAATAATTCAAAAAATTATTTAAAAATTTCCATACAACAGGGAATTTTTTTATTTTTAAATTTATTTTTACTTTTATAGACCTTAGGGATACATGCGCAGTTTTGCCACAGGGATATATCACATAATGTTGAAAGTCTGCACCCAACTTCTGAATAACGTTCATATTTGTCTCATTCCCCTCCTATCCTTCTACTGAGGAGGCTTTTTTTTTTCCTATCCTGAAAAATGTCACCGTAGGTCTATTCGATTAGGGAAAACAATATTTCGTTTGACCCCGACGTGATTTGAACACGCAACCTTCTGATCTGGAGTCAGACGCGCTACCGTTGCGCCACGAGGCCTGTCCAAGAGCGTGACTTGATGGGTCTGTTGAGCAGCAATAATGGGCGGACTTTTGTCATGAAGCCCCACCTTTAAGATTTGTCAGCGCATCTCTCTGAGGCACCAGCTGACGAGATGTGGGCGCATGTACGTAGGAATTAAATTCATCCTCTGGATAAATAATAGAGAGGCAAGTTGTGTTTAGGCGCATTTGGCTTAAGGCCCAATTCCTTAACTGGAATCACATTGAGCTCGTTGAGCTCACTCTGCAGAGAAGCCATTTTTGTGTGTCTAGGCCTTTTTTTTGTTTTCTGGAGATGATAAATCATCATGGTGTCGCTGCAGTTCTCGCCCCCTGGACAAATCTTAGACGTAATCCCAGCTCTGCCGGTGACTCAGCTTCCCTGGATCTTGGTTTCCTCGTCTGTAGACTGGGCGTAACCCTACAGGTTCATGTGGGGTGGGTGGCGCGCGCTAGCGGTGAAGGTCACTCACAATTGCGCGCTGGGCAGACGACGGCAGCCATTATTTTTACCTCGATCTCGCTGATGCTGTTTTCCTGGATCCGCACGGGTCCAACCCGACTCATCCCAACCAACCTGAGGTATGAAAACCAGCAAAAAGAGTTCGCACCCGAGCGTTGGTGGTATAGTGGTAAGCATAGCTGCCTTCCAAGCAGTTGACCCGGGTTCGATTCCCGGCCAACGCAAGTCGTTTTTGGGTGTTTTTTCCCCACCCCCCCCGCCTTTTCCTTTTCGTGTTTTCTGGGCCCCAGCATCGTTGAGGGTTTTCGTGAGGTTTTCCTGAGGAAACTTCCGCTCCGAAAGGACCCACTTTCCGCTACACCCGCGACCACGGCTGGACCACCGCGCTCCTGACGGATGCTCCCTGCAAGCCCCTCCAGGCGAGAGCAGCGCGTCGGAATCTCGGCCCGGGGTTGCCTACTGTTCCCGGATCGCAGTGCGAATCCACAAAAAGCAGGGAGGCGAAAGGAAACAAAAGCCCGGGCTCTGCACCCTGGACGGCTGGGGGCCAAAGCTACTTGCCCAGGTTCAAGCAGAGACTGGAAATGCGCACTTCCGTCAAGGAGGGAGCAAGCTAGGTCAAGTCTGAGCGCTAATGAGCATACTGAGCAGAGCAGATAATGGCCACTTTAGGTACACGTTTGAACTCTAAGTTGCTTGAAGTAAAATGGAAACTTAGAATGCGAGCTGGAGAGAAAGGCCAAACTCTCCTCCCCTCCTCCTTTCCCTCTTTTTTATAGCTCCATCCCAGGGACCAGGACGGATTTAATGAAAGCAAAAAGATAGAAGTTTCAAAACTAGTAGTACTCTCCCCGTCGGGGAATCGAACCCCGGTCTCCCGCGTGACAGGCGGGGATACTCACCACTATACTAACGAGGAGGGACCTGTGGACGTCCTTCTCCGAATCCTTGATCTGAGACTTTAAACTCGGCGTGCTGACAGCAGGGTTCCTAGGGGTTCTGTTCTTCCAACCACTGATAAACGCTGACCAGAAACCGTAGGTGTATTTCAGGCACCAATCGTCAGATGGAGTGACCGAAAGAGACAGAGTGCCTTCAGGGCTGCAGAGAACCAAGTTTTGACAGTCCTGGGCTCTCCCGAACACTGTCATCCACAACTATAGATTGACGCGTGTCAATCAAAGCGAAACCAGGCTGTGGTGGCCGAGTTGAGACACCAGGAAGGAAGTCAGGAAGCAGAAAGGGAGCAATCTGCCCAAGTCTGGGCGTGCCTCGTCTCTTCCTGACATGCCAGGCGGGTCTGGGGATTGAGATGCTTTCTGCTACTGCGGTGCCACAAAAGAGCTTACTGTACATTGATGACTTCCAGTCAAGCCTCCTGCAGCGCTTGTCAGGTAACACATGCCTTGAAGGCACTCTTGTCCCAGCAAAAGGTAAAGGAGGGCTCGTCCGGGATTTGAACCCGGGACCTCTCGCACCCGAAGCGAGAATCATACCCCTAGACCAACGAGCCGACGTGCAGATATTGCCGCGAACCGCCTTAGAGGTCGTGCCAGGTTTGCTGTAGTGCTGGGTCCACTATGCATGGCGGAACGGTCCTGGCGCGCGCTCACGGACCAGCCTCCCCCAGGCCGAGTATTTTGGAGCACTGGGCTGGGAATCTCTTGGCTCCGGGCCGCGAGCTCCGGCTCCTCCCAGGAAATAGCGTCAAGGAAGTCGGAGGGAGTGGCCTCGGCCTCGCCCCCGCGCCGCCTTGCACGACTGCCTTGAACACCCGGGTTGTTGCTTCCTTTGGTTACCGACTTGGTGCCATTCCGTAACCTGGGATCTTGACACTTCCTGCCTCCGCCTGCGGTCCTTGGACCTAGCTCTTCGTTGCAGAGCTTTGAAGAGAAGCGGTGGAATTGCTTGCTTTCGGGACGGGCAGGAGAAATCACTAGGGGAACACCAGTGCCCCGTGTCTGTCTATCCTCCTGGGCTAACGGGCAGGGCAAACCCTGGGCCAGACCCATCGATAGTCCACGGGTTCCCCAGACCGCATGGCAGTACCCAAGCGAGGGAAAGACGGAACGATTTCTGGGGCCCAGAAGACCCACGGAGGAGGGCGTTATTGAGCTGGGTGACTGGAGGGGGACAGGCTTTCCACCCTGCAGTGGGGCGGGGCGCAAGGCCAGGCGACTAGTCTCATGGCTTCCGGACTGTAAGATCAGGTTACCCCTACCCTACAGTCTAACCTCTGCTCCCCAGTCCCCTCCTAGAATGGCCTAGAAGGGAGACCCTCCTGCCTGCCTCCTAAGACCCCCCAAAGGCTCTGAGGCACGTGGCCGCATGAATGTGGTCGAAGGCCTGTAGACCCGGTTTGGGGACTTAGCAGTGTCCCCGGGGCTGCCCAGTGAGCCTCTGCGCTCTTAAACACTCACCATGCTGCTCTTACTCCGGAGCTGCCCAGAGTCCCAGCAAGATCTGGTGGGGTCGGTAGCAGACGACGTGTCCTGCCTTTCCTCAGCTCAGTGCCTGTTCTGGGGAGTCCTCCCAGCGGGGTTCTGGCCTGCATCGGCCCTGGACCAGCCTGGTGGCATCTCTGGAACCATTTTGTTCTACACCCCAGTTGTGTGATTTGTGGGGCCAGGCCGTTCCTAATGCCCAACCCATAGATACGATGACGGGGCTTTCAGTGAAGGATTCAGCTCCTATTTGTCTTTCCCAGGTGCCCCTGGACAGACAGTGGGGAAGGGCAGCAGAAGTTAGCCCAGCCTTTCCCATTAGTGTCCCAAGTCTTTGAGATGGGTAAAGAGGTTCTCAGGGCTGATCTGGCATCTCCTCCCCCATTCCTACCCTTTTCCAATTCCTGTCTCCCTCCCCTTGGGCCCCAGCTTTCTCTGCAAAATAATCCAGTCACCTCTTCCCTGGCCTCAGGCACTTAAACGCTGCAGAAGGGGAGGCCTAAATCCTTTATGACCCTTATGAAAGCTATGTCCCTCTTCACCGGGCGCAGTGGCTCACACCTGTAATCCCAGCACTTTGGGAGGCTGAGGTGGGTGGATCACAAGGTCAGGAGTTCAAGACCAGCCTGACCAAAATGGTGAAACCCCGTCTCTACTAAATATACAAAAATTAGCCAGGCGTGGTGGCGGGCGCCTGTAATCCCAGCTACTCGGGAGACTGAGGCAGGAGAATTGCTTGAACCCGGGAAGCGGAGGTTGCAGTGAGTCAATATTGTGCCATTGCACTCCAGCCTGGGTGACGGAATGAGACTCCCTCCGTCTCAAAAAAAAAAAAAAAAAAAAAAGCGATGGCCCTCTTCCTAAACATGTATAATGTATACAATCCAGGGAGTTCACACATAATCCCATCCACATACCCTACACACTATTTTTTCCTCAGAAAAGTGCGTACATAGACCCCACTTTTAATAACCAAGAACTAACAAACAGCTGATCATTCGTTTATTTTATTTCATTTTTTTGAGACGGAGTTTCACTCTTGTTGCCCAGGCTGGGATGCAGTGGCGCGATCTCGGCTGACAACACCTCCTCCCCGCTCCAAGGTTGAAGCGATTCTCTTGCCTCAGCCTCCCAAGTAGCTAGGACTGCAGGCGCCTGCCACCATGCCTGGCTAATTTTTTGTATTTTTAGTAGAGACGAGGTTTCACTATGTTACCAGGTTTCACTATGTTGGCCAGGTTGCTGGTCTGGAACTCCTGACCTCGTGATCCGCCCGCCTTGGCCTCCCAAAGCGCTGGGATTACAGGCGTGAGCCACCGCGCCCGGCCATACATGGCAAGTTTCTACATGGTGTTTCAGACTTAGCTGATCACCCTCTACCCTCAGGCCAGATTAGATTCCACTTCTCCCTGTTCTTACAGTGCCGTTAGTGCTGAAAAGGGGAACGTGCCTTGTTCATTTGGTTCTGCACAGGGTCCAGCCCAGTGCTTGGCACAAACGTGGTCTCGGCAGTGCTGCATCCCTGGCTTGACCTGGAGGTAGCAATTCCTTCAAGCCATTTGCTCATCTTACATTGGTTCGTGGGCCATGGAATGGTGTCGAGAGCTTTCTGCCTATCTTCCAAGGAGGTTTAGGTCCTGCCAAGAGCTCACAGATCCTATTTCTTGCCTTATCTCTGGCATTTATTTCTTCCTTAACCAGCCTAGCTTCAGTGCTCCAGAAATGTGCCCTGCCCTTCCACACCAGGATCCCTAGCGACTCCCAAATGATGCTTTCTTGGACTCTGTTCACATGGCCTCAGCCCTTCTGCACCCTGCTGCACGAAACCTGGTGCCAGGCCAGGCCAGGCCAGCCGGATCCCTGCTTACTCCTTACCCTGACATCCCGCTGGTGGAGAGGGATGGAGGTAACTGCAAGTGAAAGACCAGTTAGAGGACCGCATCTGGAAGCTGTGCCAAATTTTAAATACTGTATATTTAAATATATATTTTTATATTATATACTATATATATAAAATTATCAGCCACCAAACCCAAAGAACTATAATGAAGAGCCAAACAAAACAAAGTGGCTCAGGTTCTAGGGGACGTCCTAGGGTGGAGAAAGAGGCCTGGAAGGTGGGCAGCCCCTTCCATCGAGGGTGGGGCGGCCGCCTGACCCAGTCCACCTGCACCAGTGGGGTGTGGCATCAGTTAAGCAAAGGACCCTTAGCCTATGCAGCATTTCTGCCCCTAAGTTAGAGAACCACCTTTTAGAGTGGCGATCTCATGGGAGTGGCAGCTTGACTCTGCAGGAAATGTGGGTGCTATGAGTGCAGAACAGAAACTCTTACGCGTTCTGATATAAAAACAATACATGAAGGGATGTGGATTTAGCCGCAAAATCACGCTGTTTCAATTGAATAAAGGCACCGCTGGGATTCGAACCCAGGATCTCCTGTTTACTAGACAGGCGCTTTAACCAACTAAGCCACGGCGCCGAAGCTGCCATAAAGGTTCCTGAAATTCATCTACAAGAATATAGAGCTAGGAACCCCGACCGAGCTTTTTCAGATCTTTCTAGAACTAATTTGGTAACTCAACTGGCTCTTGCATCACTTGTCCATTCCTCGGATTTCCTTCAATGTCCAAAGAAGTTAATCATAGATTTCAAACCAAAATCATAGACTCTAAATCAAATTCTCGATTCTAGAGTTCCTAGATGAGAGGTTTGGAGGGTGCCGACTGGATCATCCCGTCCTGGAGAGAAATATGGTCAGTATGCTGAAGAAAAAAATATGACGTAGTCGGCAGGATTCGAACCTGCGCGGGGAGACCCCAATGGATTTCTAGTCCATCGCCTTAACCACTCGGCCACGACTACGAGACTTATGTTTTCGTTTTCATCCAATGCCTTTCTTACTTCCCTTGACTGACAAACATCTACCTCCATGAATTCGCTTCAGGGAAAAAAAAGACGCGGCGGTTGCACGTGAACCTTCCTTTCACCCGGGTGCCCAGAGACTCCTCCCTCCAAGCCTTCGGGAGCGCTAGTGATTCAGGGAATAGGAAGCAGTAGGTGCAATATAATTCTGTTACCAGAAGGCAACTGGCTCCGGGTAGAAACTTCCGGATAACAGCAGAGGGTTAGAAAACAAAACACAAAAAAAAAGCCACCCACTGGCCCGTACGGGGTTCGAACCCGCGACCTTGACGTTATTAGCACCACGTTCTAACCAACTGAGCTAACCGGCCACTAATTTCCCAGATCTACCTCGAATCTTAATATAGGGTATTGCTACCATAAAAGCAGCATAAATCCCAACATATGGGTTTAACCACGCTCTAAAAGTCTCCCAAAGACGAACAAATCCTAAGGCCAGGAAGAAATGGCCTCCCAGTAGCTCTGAAAGATGTGCCTCAGCTCATCTTTCCACCTCTCCATCTATCAGTCCCCAGTAAAGAAATGCAGCAACACCAGCCAAAGGCATTGGTATCTCCAAAGAATTGTTCCTAGATCCCCTAATTCTATGGTTGTGATTTCGGAGCACCTTCTGGTCTCAAGGTATATTGATCAAGGATCTGCCTTAGGCCAGGCCCTTGGGAAACCTACAGGGCTAACCGTAGCCTGGGGCCCTATAGCACAGTCACCCAGAGTCCTCACCTGCCCCTGCTTGTGCCTGGCACTTGCCTCCCCCTACACCTTCTTTGTGCTTGTGAACACCTCTAGGCATTCATATGTGACTTCCTGCAGGGCCCAGCCTTACTGACTGAGACCATCATAGCTATGCTCTCTGCCTTGCCGCCAACTCCCCAATTTACTTCCTTTGCAGACTGATTTTGGTACCATTTCTTCTGCTGGACCAAAAGCTCTTCTCTTCCAAATCACTTTCCACCTTTGGCCCTGGCGGCAAAGGGCTGAAATGATGATGAACGACTAGGAGTTCCTAGGAGGTGGACAACTAGGAGTCAGGAGGCCTGGGACCCCAGAGATGAGTACCAGTGAGAAATGACACCAGAGGGCTTCATTGCAGGTCAATGGGCCTGTCACCATCACCCCACAGCGAGCAAGTCTTTTGTTCCCTCAGCTCCTGCGACAAAGTCAGAACCCAGGTGCTCAGGGCCGCCTGTGAATGCAGGTGCCTTGTCCCAATCAGAGGACATATTAATAGTGCCATGATTTCCTGTTGCCACAATTTTGCCAAGGCAGGCTGGCACCAGAACACCAAAGAAGGGAAATTATAGTGGAGTAGCAGTTTGTGAATCTGGAGTCCTTGGTTCAATCACTGAACAAGTAGGGGGAGGAGCCAGGACCTAGGCCTTCAGGTTTTCAGCAAGGAAGGACTCTCAGGCCATCCTTGCAGTTCAGTTAACAGGAGGAAGCAAGGATCCCCAGAGAGCTGGAGTACTCTGACTCTCGGATAGAAAGGCAGGACAATCGGAGCCTGGGGTTCACATGAGTCAGGAAAGGGAGCTCTCCACACTGGAATCGCTGTAGCCGAGGAGGTTCTGAGGTTGGAAGAGAGGAAAAACACACGTCTCAGGCATGTGGCTTTTAGTTCCCACCCACCATTCTCCTCCCTAACTCCAGAAATTCCCCATCAGTCCCTCATCCCTCTTCCTCCCAGGGACCCATCTATCTGTATCACCATGATCCCCCTATCATCATGATCCCCCTGTCTCCAACCTTACCTAATGGGACGATCTTCGACGGTTTCCTTTCCAGCTCAAAAGAAAGCACAATAGGACGGAGGACAGAGGGGCTAGTACAAAGTGTCCAGAGGAACATAGTCATGGGCTCGTCAACCCTGGCTGAAGACTAGAAAGAGAAGGTCAAGGTTAACTGGCTCCTAAACCCTTTGCCAAAAGCCCAGGAATTTGGGTATCCGAGTCCCTCCCTCCCAGCCACATCACACCTCAAGTTGGGCTCCAGGCCCTGCAAACTGCAAGACCACTCTGCCTGGCACTTGGACGAAATCTAGGAGGGAGGCCCACTCTCTAGGACACAGCCCTAGTGCTGCTGCCACATGGTGATTCCTACAGGTCACCACGGCTTCGGCAGTCCCATCCTCCACCAGGAGCCTATGGGGAGCAGGAGGAAATAAAAACGCCTATAGCAACCCAGGTTGCCAACACCCTGGACCCAACATGCCTCCCTCCCCGCTGTCTGCAGTCTTTGGCTCACAGATTTAGGAGCTTACCCTCATTCATTCGTTCAAAAAATATTAAGCAATTCTCATGAGCCAGGAATTATGCTAATGTAGAAACTGCAGATGGACAAAGTGGTCTCATAAGTAAATGGCACAATGGGTGCCCGCCTTGTGCTCTCACCTGATGATGGCCTGGCTTATAGCTGTCTGCGTAGGGCAAGTGGAGCCCAGGCGAGTGCACTTTCCCTGGGATGAAGACAGTGGTTGGAAAAGTCCTCTTGGTCCCATCACATCCCTCTGGCACTCCATACTCAGTTCAGCCTGTTCCTTCCCTCCCTTACCTGCCGGCAGATGCTGGTACAATAAGCACACACCCAGAAGAGCTGAAGGCTGAAGACAGAGACGACATGGCAAGAGGTAGTGGCCTGGAATGGGGACTGACCACCCTGCAGAAGTTCAGCCAGGTAGATGTGGGGCAGGGGAACGCTAAATAAATACAGGGAGACAGAGACAGGGGTCAAGATAACAGAACAGGCAAAGGGGTTCTGAAAGCAGGGTGGGTCTAGAAGGACTTAGAGGGCATCAGGATGGGGACAGCAGTGGGTTCCATGCGCTCCTAGAAGCCCCATTTTAATTCCTGATCTCTGATAGTCATTGGTTATTTTTCAGGTTTGAACACCATGATGTTAGCCAAGAAATATTTGCATGTTAAGACTGAAAAGCCTTCAAAAGCCTAGAACACTAAATGATTCTGGGTACAATGATAGACACAGAGCATTTTTTATTTGGAGTAGAGAAGCTCCTCTGACTCAACACATCTTGTTGGGATTGGAGAAGACTGTAATGATGGCAAAATCTTCAGAACCAGGGACATGTGGGAGATGCAGATGTGAAGCCAGGAAGTTTAGGGGTTGGGGTCTGGGCACTGACCTGATGGTGGTCTCAGGGGGAAAACTCAGGACCTGCACATAAGTGGATGACCGGAAACAACAATAAACATTGTGAGATCTGCAAGTGGAAGAGGAATAGTGAGTGACCAGGAAGACAAGGCAAATTGGGGTAGAAGCTGGGACTCAGAGATCAAGCACCACAGAGTGGCCACTCCCCCTGAGGGACATACCCTAGCCATGGCTCTACCAAAGCTAGGGGAAGACTAGGAGGAGGACCAGCCTGCAACACCTCGGGAGGGTACTGGCTGGGCACAAATGGCAGACTGATATATGGAAACCTGTATGAAAGAGAAGGGGTCGCTGCAGCAAAGTTAAGCAGGGGTGCACATTCCAGAGAGCCACATCAGTAGCAAGAGGAGGCAGGTGACACTACACATCTTCACCTGGAAACCCTTTTCTCCAACTGGCTAAAGTGGACCCGGGCTCCTGGAAGTAGTCCTAGTGAGGGAGGCAAGTGTGGGTCTTCTATATATACATCCAGGTGAGGGGGGAATTCACATTCAGCAGTCTCAAGAGCGACTGTTAGCTTCACACACCTTCTCATGGCCCCCGTGTTCCCTATAGAAGGAAGGTGGGTGTTAGTAGGATCTGTGAAGTCCACAAAGTCCCATCACTCTATTTCATACCTTCCCCACAAAGGAAGGGTCATTACCCAGTTTCATCCAGAGAGACGCCACAAGGGGTTCACATAGTGTCCGTGACAAAATCTCAGCGGAGAAAGACACCAAGGAATCTGTGAAACTGGAAGGTCAGGGAAATACACTGAGAATGGAGGCACAAGAAAGCACAGAGTGGAGACAGTCAGATTCAAGGCAGAAAATGGAGCTAAAGTATCTGCTAGAACTTCATATATAAAGTCCTGAAAAAACCTGAGCTCTGCCACACTGCACACTAAGAGTAACAGGGCCTATGGGAAAAAGAGGGTTGTGGCAGATCATTCAAAACCTGCACAAGGTGGCTCATGCCCCTAAATCCCAGCACTTTGGGAGGCTGAGGTGGGAGGCTCACTTAAGGTCAAGAACTCAAGACCAGCCTGGCCAACATGACGAAACCCTGTCTCTACTAAAAATACAAAAAAACTAGCTGGGGGTGGTGGCGTGCACCCCTATAATCCCAGCTATTTGGGAAGCTGATGCGGGATAATCCTTCGAACCAGGGAAGTAGAGGTTTCAGTGAGCTGAGATCAGGCCATTGCACTCTGGCTTAGGCAACAGAGTGAGACTCCGTCTCAAAAAAAAAAAAAAAAAAAAAAAAACCAAACAAAAACAACAATAACAAAAGAAATACCTCCTGTAGCAGAAAATGAAGTCTTCACCAAACCCAGCTAGCTTGGGAGAAGAGAGAGTGGCCAAATTAACCAGAGGGGCTTGGTGGACATTTACTTGTCACTGAGCAGGTCGGTCAGTGAGGATTCAGGCAATGACTTGTTTGCATCCAGCACATCTTGGATATCCTGGGAGCTTTCAAGCTCCAGAGTCCAGTTGTCCTGGACAGTGAGGCAGGATGCACAGCCAGCCAACTCCAGAGGACGCCGAGATATGCAGGATGAACCATCCTTTTCAAACAACATTGGTGTCTGCACGGAAATGGGAAGACGACTGCCTGTGAGTGTGTGCTAGTCCAGTGGGAGGTTCACAAAATACTCTGACCCAATTTTGTTATTTCTGGAGCATGGAGAAGGAAGTGTGTCAACACACACAGGCTTTCTGGTGTATCTAAATCCAGCCTTCTTCCAGGAGGCCTAGAGAATGACCAGGCACTGGCATGCCCTCTTTAGACCCCAACCCCAAAAAAGCTTTCTGGGGAAAGGTATGATGAAGTAGGACACTCACAGGGGGGCCAGGAGCTACGAGTCGGTACACCTGTCCCGGGTGCAAGAACTCAAACCAGCGGACTGAAGAGCCAAAGAAAATGAGGTGAACCTGAGAGGATGGAGAGCAAAGTACTGGCATCCTAGCCAGAGGCTCAGGGCACAGGTCAGGTCCTGGGTCCCTGGAGTCCCAGTTTACCTTCTGATCATTGTCGTCATTTCCCTGGGGCTCGGGCAGCCCCCATCCAGTCCCCTCCTTCCTCTGGGTGCCCCCAAGCCAGCTCCCCAACACACAGAAACTGAGGGTGGGCTTGGGCACCTCTGGACTTGCTCCTGGGGGGACACAAAAATTACGCTTCATGAGGGCCTCCTTGTGGCAGAGCAAGAAGAGCCGGCTCTGTCCTAGGTGGGGTCCCTCTGGGCCGGTGGGATCTGTCTGAGGTGTTGAGGGTGTTGCTGAATGAAGGCAGGGTCTGGGCACAGGCAGGATCAGGGCATCAGCCAGAAAGAACTGGACATAGACTCTGTTGGGAGAGACAAGGAATACATTTCTTAGTGATGCAGGCATTGGGTATTTTGGTCCCCAGCATCCCACTCCTTCCACCAGGCCCTTCCTTCCCCTCAGACTCAAGACAACCATGACCCCAAGGAGCCAACCTGGCCTGCTGCTTCTGGATGAAGCCTGGCATGCTCAGCTCCTTCCAGGAAGGGAAGCTGCTTCTCACGTCCCTCTCTACGATCAACTGAAACCTCTCTGCCCGCACCAGGCAGCCTAGAGGAAGAAAGTTTTCTGTTTTGACAAGAAAGGAGACCTGTGGGGTGGGTTGCAAGGCAAACCATCCTACCGGCCTCACTACCCATCCCAGGCCAGAGCTGCTGCCCTCACATGACATGAAAGCCCACACCTGACCCCCACCTTAGAGGGGTGACACCTTCTCTCCAAACTAAGAATGTAGGAGACACAGTTGTAATCCTGGAGTGCATGTTAGGAGCTATGGTGGAGAAATGCATGCTGGAAATTCTGGCTAGGGGTCCTCTTGCTCCTGTTCTCTGCTTGCCATACAAGTCTCCCAGAAGTTGTTGATTGACATGTGTCACTTCTGCATCTCTAGTAAATCCCAGCAGACTTTTCCTCCCAGGCTCCCCTGGCTATGAGAACCACCATCCCACTACCATCTTCTTTCCACATCTGAACTCCAAACCTATCAGCCGTGGGTCACTGAGGGGTTGAGAGTGCTTGGCCAGGAGCAGGCAGGGCAGGGAACCACTTTGGTCCCGAAGTTGCAGACAACCTTTATGAGATGAAGCCACCAGAACCCCAAGTAAAACCTGCAAGAAGATGAAGGTTGAGTTATCAAATGTTTATTCAGCAAATACTGAGCAGCTACTATTTGCCAGATGCTGTATTACATGGTAAAGCTACAAAATGAACAAAAAAGACACGTCTCTGGCTTCAAAAAACTTATATTCAAGTGGGGAAGACAGACATAAAAAAACACACATGCATTCACACATTTAGTAGGAGAAGAGAAAGCGCACAAATAGAGGTTACAGTTAAGAGGCCATGCGGGATCTCACAGGACACAATGAGACATTTGATTTTACTTTATATGCACTGGGAGGCACACAAAGAATTTAAGCTGGGAGCAGTGGCTCACGCCTATAATCCTAGCACTTTGGGAGGCCAAGGCAGAAGGATCACTTGAGCTCAGGAGGTGGAGATCAGCCTGGCAACATAGTGAGACCCCATCTCTAAAAATTAAAAAGTGTAAAAATTAACCCAGGCCAGGTGCAGTGGCTCACGCCTATAATCCCAGCACTTTGGGAGGCTGAGGCAGGCAGATCACTCAAGTCCAGGAATTCGAGACCAGCCTGGGAAACATGGCGAAATCCCATCTCTACAAAAACACAAAAATTAGCTGGACGTGGTGATGGATGCCTACAGTCCCAGCTACTCGGGAGGCTGAGGTGGGAGGACTGCTTGAGCCCAGGAGGCAAGGTTGCAGTGAGCCAAGATAGTGCCTCTGCACTCTAGCCTGGGTGACAGAGCAAGATTCTGTCCCAAAAAAATAAAAAAATAAAATTAGCCAGGGACGGTGGTGAACGCCCGTAGTCTCAGCTACTTGGGAGGCTGAGGTGGGAGGATCACTGGAACCTGGGAGGTCGAGACTGCAATGAGCCATGATCGCGCCAATGCACTCTAGCCTGGGCTACAGAGCAAGATCCTGTCTCGAAAAAAAGGATTTAAACAAGAGAGTTCTGTAATACGAGTTTCACTTTTTTTTAAACTTCCTTTTTTTTCCTGAGTCTTGCTCTGTTGCCCCGGCTGGAGTGCAGTGGTGTGATCTTGGCTCACTATACTCTTGATCTCTCAGGCTCAAGCAATCCTACCTCAGCCTCCTGAGTAGCTGGGACCATAGGCACATGCCACCGCACCTAATTAAAACAACTTTTTTGTAGCAACAAGGTCTCTCTACCCAGGCTGGTCTCAAACTCTTGGGCTCCAGTGATCCTCATGCCTTAGCCTCCCAAAGTGTTGGGATTACAGGCATGAGCCACTGTGCCTGGCATATCCCCATTTCTAGTTGCTGCAGAGAGAATGAATTGGAGGGGCCAACAACAGATGAAGTGGTCTGCTTAGAAGGCTAGTGTAGTCAAAATGACGAAAAAAGATAGTAACCGAGACTAGGGTCGTGGCAATAAGGATGACAAAAAAAGGAAATCCCCTGAGCCCTGCTAGGGTCCCCCTTACCTGGGCTGGGTAGAAGGCAGAGGGCAGCAGACAGAGCCAGGACCAAGCCAGGCGGCGATTGAGTTGGCAGCTGGGCAGGTAGGAGGCCTCCGGGAGGGGCAGAAGGGCCTTAGGGTCAAAGGAGGCCCAGGCCTTACGCTGTCCTTCCTCTTTCAGGGTGGCCAGAGTGGGGAAGGAGGAGGGAGTCTGCAGCCGAGTGTACTGTCAAGGAGGGAAGAGAAATCGGGTGTGTGTCCCATGGGCCCCAGGTGTCCTCCAGTGTTCTGCCACCATCCTTCCCCCACATCCTCATACTTTCTGGAGGGGACAGTGATGTGGCTCTTCAAGGATCTCATTGTGTGCATTCCGAACAGGGCTGCCTGGCGGAGCTAGAAGATCCAGGGTAGGAGCCAGGAGTTGCAGTCCCAGGCTGGGGCTCCCAGGAGAGGAATATTGCAGGAACTGGTGGTGTCTCAGCACATGGGGACACAGCCTTGGCCAGGAAAAGCAGCACAGTCACTTCCCCTGAAGAGCCTGCCTCTTCAAGAATCCTGCTCTCCTTGCCAAGGAAGTGTGCTACTCCCATTGCCTCCCCGCCCTGGGCCCTCAGCCTCCTCACTTGCAGGCCAGCTCCTCCAGGGCCTTGGTAGCCCACAGGTAGAGGGGAAGTCCTAACTGACGTTCCCACACCAGCTGCTCGTACAGGGAGGCCCCGTAGGCTTGACGGGATGAGTGAGCTCCAGGCTTCTGACGAGAGAAGCTTTGAAGCAGAACGGCGCCACGGAGGCAGGGGGCGAGCACTGGCCTTCTTGTCCCCCCTCCCACTGACTGGAGCAAGTGAACATCCTGGAGCTGGGGAAAAGCAGAGAAAATGAAAAAGCAGAGATGAAGCCCCCAACTCAATGAACCCAGGCAGAGTTAACCGCACTTTGCCACTGCCTGGGTTCCAGGAAGACGGAAAGCAATTTCTCCCATGTGGGCTGGCCTCACTTTCCATTACAACCCACTCCCGCTGCGGTCAGCCTTCATCTCCCATGAGCTCCACTCAGTCTTGCTGTGGGCTGGGTGGCTCCTGGATGAACAGACATGGCTGAGGCTTCTCACCGGGTCGCCTGAGATCACCCCAGCCCCAGATCTGTGCTTCAGCTATCTCCTCCTCCAGTTGAAAGGCCCTTCTGTGAAGGAGATGCTCTGGCCACAACTCCTCCTCACAGTGCCCAAGACTCTACTCCTTTTTATTTAAGCTTCTGTCCAAGTTATCCTTAGCAAAAGTGCCCCCTAACACACACTTTTAATTTCTATATTTCTATATAACCACCCTGCTGCAGAAAAGGAGCCTATGAAGGTAAGAGAAGCTGCAGAGGTCTCTTTTTGTTATCAGCCCTGATCTCACATACCTGCAGACACACTCCAGGTCGCATCACCCGCCTAAGGCCACGGAACTGCTGGTAGGCAAGGCAGAGCCCCAGCTGCCCATCCAGCTCATAGAGGCCAGCAGGCTCATTCAACACGCCAGTGACTGCTCCCTGCAAACAGGCCGAGGTCCAGTTGACCGCTATTTTCTTCCTCCTTGAAGACCCACATTTCCGGCCCCTCAAGCTCTAGGATCTCTCCCTGTGCTCACCGAATAGGATAGGAGTCTAGAATACCGGACAAGACTTTCTGGATCCTTCTTGTCCTCCAAGTTGCTGGGCATGGGGAGTGGCTTGGGGTCAGCCTCTAAGAGGGGTCCTTCTAGCTCCAGTTCCAGCTCCTGCACACATTCTGGTTTCAGCAGCAACAGACGGGAGGACTGACTGGTCATCCAAACATGCTGGCGCTGACCACGGATCTTGGACACTCGCAGTTCTGTCAGCACATAGGCTGTACCAGGCCGAAGGGCTCTGTGCCACACCAGCTGGGCAGGGACCTGGCTTGTGCAGAGACAGGCAATGTGACACAAGAGACCCCAACACTGCCACTCTGCCAGAGTCCTTTTCCCTCACGACTTGAACTCAGAGACCTGCCCCCTGTGAGTCTCTACTCACCTCTCCATCTTCCCTATGTCTGCCAACTAAATCTCAGCGTCTCTCCTCTCTCACAGGAGATGCCAAATATTTCCAAACCACTTCCCCAACATACAAACCATCCCTAAAACTTCCTTCAAAATACATAAATATTCCACTGAGAAAACTGTGCCCTATCCCGCCCCATAACACACAAACAACATTCATTCATGTAATCAAAGTGTATTGAGTATATATGTATCCAGTATTGTGACCGATGTCAAGGGAAGTATGACAAACTGTTCTTCTCTAACACAGTAAGGCCCTATTTCTACAAAATACATATATTTTAAAAATTTCTATAAAAAGGAAAAGAAACATTATTCAGAAACTTATATGTCATAAAACAATGGTTAGAATAAAAATCAATGATTTACAATTTCTACCTTGGGTACTATGCTCAGTACCTGGGTAAAGAGATCAATCATACCCCAAACCTCAGAATCACAAAATATACCCAGTTAATAAACTTGCACATGTACCTCATGAGTCTAAAAGTTGAAATTATAAAAATAAAATTGTACCAGTTGATGCAAAAAGAGTCAACAGTAAGTACCAAGTTTTTTTTTTTTTTTTTTAATGCCTGTATTCAATGTCTCAATGGCGTTAAGATGAATGATTTCTTTGGTCATCTCCACAAGTGAGCGTGGCAGTTTTTTAAAAGGTCACATACAATCTAAAAGCTGTGTGCTCAAGTGAGTTGCACAGCGGGAAAGTCTACTCCCTAACTCTATGCACAAACATTTCCCGGAATCTTCTCCCAACAGCGCTATTCCAGAAAACAGCTCTCCCCAGCTGTCCTCCTTTCCTACATGGCTCCTCCTATGATGCTATCTTTCCTACTGAAAGTTCTACCACCCTCCCCGACTTCCACGGCTGAAATGACCCCAGTCCTCACCTGCACGATGATGGACACGTGGGTGACAGCTGGGTGTGATCTACCAAGAGACAGGATGAAGTAAGCTTTCTGTTTACTTTTCACCAGAGCACTCAATCGAACTAGATTCCCAGCCAGGTTTCGCTGCACACCTCTGAGCTTGTTTCTAAGAAGGAAGAAAAAGCCCTGTAATCCCAGCTACTCAGGAGGCTGAGGGAGGAGAATCACTTGAACCCGAAAGGCAGAGGTTGCAGTAAGCTGAGATCCCGCCATTGGACTCCAGCCTGGGCAGCAGGAGTGAAACTACGTCTCAAAAAAAAAAAAAAAAAAAAAAAAAAAGAAGCAGCAGTCGTCTTTATTTCTCTTCTTTTTCCCTATAAATGCTGTCCCTTCCACAGTAAAGAATAACCTGGTAATGATACAAAATGTCCATAGCCCAAAGCAAGGTATGCTAAAAACCTTCAAAATTCTCTTTCCCTTAGGTAAGGCACAGATCCCTTGAACAACCCTTCTCTTTACCTTCTTAATATTCAAAGCCCACCATTCCCTTGATTTGGAACATTCAGTCTATATTACTATCAATGCCCTTTTCTTTCTCTCCCTCCACTGACCCAGCATCATCCTTCAGTTTTACAGCACCCCCGCCATGCCTAGAGGGGGAAATTACCTGAGCCTGAGCAGGCAGGAAGCACTCTCTGGGTAGAGGACAGGGATAGGCGTGACGGGGCCAGGACTGATGGTCAAAGGAAACACTGGCACAGGGGCATCCCACAGCTCCAAGTGCCCTTCCCCTGAGGAATTCCACCTGGCAGGAGGGAGGTAACTCCAACGGGGGAACAGAAAAAGATGGCCCAACCAAGAAAGGTCCAGGTCTATGAGCTAAGAAAGACCAAGAGCAAGGGTTAATCAGGACCTTAGCATCCTATCCACGCACCTCCCCGTTTGTTTCCTCAGAGACTTAATTGCCTTGATCCTTGGACACCATTCTTGTCAGGATCTGAGGCATCTGATCTCCACCTTCCACTCACCTCACAGCTCAGGACGCCAGTGTTATCTCTCACATAGAGGCTTCCGTTCCTGCACTCTTGTTCCAAGTCCGCCGATAGGTCTGTTAGTGTCCCTAAAAGTAACAGCTGCTCTCGGGGCAGGGGGTTCCCATTTCGTCCAGCCTCTTGGGCCCAGGCCTGGTATGCACTACTGCTCCACGACAGGTGGCTGCAGCATGGGAGACGCTGGTGAGTCTTGAGGTCCTGTACTGAGACGAAGCTGTAGAGTGAAGGGAACAGAGGTCCTGCAAAGCCAGGTCCAAGCCTACTAAGGCAACCCTCAACCCTGATAAACCCTCAAGAGCCCAGGGAAAGGTTGCAGGGAACATGGACTAAGAGATGAGTTTGATTGATTAAAGGGGTAAAACCTGGGGCTAAAGGCCTAAGAAAATAAGGATGGGGGCCAGGCGCAGTGGCTCACACTCGTAATCCTAGCACTTTGGGAGGCCAAGGCGGGTGGATCACCTGAGGTCAGGAGTTTGAGACCAGCCCGGCCAACATGGTGAAACCCCATCTCTACTAAAAATACAAAAAATTAGCCGGGCATGGTGGTGTGCACCTGTAATCCCAGTTTCTTGGGATGCTGAGGCAGAAGAATTGCTTGAACCCAGGAGATGGAGGTTGCAGTGAGCTGAGATCACGCCACTGCACTCCAGCTTGGGCAACAGAGTGAGACTGACTCAAAAAAAAAAAAAAAAAAAAGGAAAAAGAAAATAAGGATGGGATCTGAGTCCAATTCTGTGCTGAATAGTATCTTCAACAAGATGGTGCCAGGGAGAGGACCCAGAGAAATGAAGTAGGAATGCATGAGGGGCCTGAGGAAATGAATGTGTGGGGAGAACACTTTGTAAATAACAAAGGCAATTCTCTTGAAAGCATCTCAGCTCTTAACTCCAGAGAGAACTTAATGGGACCACTTAGGCATCTAACAGTCCAACTACAATGACCCCAGTCAAGTTCCTTTCTAGTCTAGAATAGCGCAGTACTAGAGACTAGGGGGGAAGCTGAGGCTGAGATGTGGGTGTTGGATGTGATACAAGTAATGGTTAAATTATCAACGTTGTGATAAATTCACCTGTTTGTAATACCATTATTCTCGCTTGCATTCCCCTGAATTTTTTTTTTTTTTTTTTTTTTTTTTTTTTTTAGACAGAGTCTCACTCTTTTGCCCAGGCTGGAGTGAAATCAAGACTGAAATCTGGAACCCTCTCCAGATGGGGTTTCACCATGTTGTCCAGGCTGGTCTCAAACTCCTGACCTCAGCTGATCCATCTGCCTCAGCCTCCCAAAGTGCTGGGATTACAGGCATGAGCCACTGTGCCCGGCCCCATGATTTTTTTTAAGTGGAAATGAAAAGGATCGAGTTACAAAACATCACAATTAATCCTCCCTGTTGGACTCAAGAACATTATGCACAAATGAGTATCAAAGAGAGAGAATGCTGTTCTAGAAAGCCATTCCCCTTCTGCGTCTGCTCTCCTTCCCTGACAGCTTTGGAGAAGACACAAGGCAAAGACAGAAACTAATACCTGTTGGCCCCTGCCATGCAAGCTATACTATACTAAGTCTGGTCAGGCACAACGCTGAATTTTCTTCACCTCAAAACCCTGTAAACACCACCAATGGGGAAACTCAGAGGCTCAGGTACACAGAGGCATGGGTGGCAAAGCTAGATGTGCCTCATTCAAAAGTCCATGTTCTTTCTCTGTGTTTTCCTACTTATCTGAAGGCCCAGGAAAAAGCAACCAGAGAGAACTGTCTCTTTTTTTTTTTTTTTTTTGAGACAGAGTCTTGCTCTGTCGCCCAGACTGGAGTGCATTGGCGTGAACTCGGCTCACTGCAACCTCCGCCTGCCGGGTTCAAGCAATTCTCCTGCCTCAGCCTCCCAAGTAGCTGGGACTACAGGCATGTGCCACCATGCCTGGCTAATTTTTTGTATTTTTAGTAGAGACAGGGTTTCACCATGCTGGCCAGGCTGGTCTCGAACTCTTGACCCCGTGATCCACCCGTCTCAGCCTCCCAAAGTGCTAGGATTACAGGCGTGAGCCATCCATTGCGCCCAGCCAAAAAAAGTAATCTTAAGTGTTATGGACATGGACAAGAATTATAGGAAAAGAAAGGAAAAACAGTCCAGTGAAATAAAATGATAAAAAGGAAAAAAAACAAAACCGTGTACAAGTACCCTCAGAAATTACTTTGGAATTAGGCCAAGCACAGTGGCTCATGCCTGTAATCCCAGCACTTTGGGAGGCCGAGGCGGGAGGATCACCTGAGGTCAGGAGTTTGAGACCAGCCTGGCCAACATGGTGAAACCCCGTCTCTACCAAAAATACAAAAGTAGCCAGGCATGGTGGCGAGTGCCTGTAATCCCAGCTATTCAGGAGGCTAAGGCAAAATTGCTTGAATCTGGGAGGCGGAGGTTGCAGTGAGCAGAGATTGCGACATTGCACTATAGCCTGGGCCACAAGAGCGAAATTCCATCTCAAAAAAAAAAAGAAATTACCTTGGAATTAATGTAACAAAATATCATTTAATGCCTACCAAATAGGGAAAAATAAATAAAAATAATTTTTTAACCAAGGTAAACACAGGCTCAAGATATGCATATACACTATGGGCCGGGCGCGGTGGCTCACGCCTGTAATCCCAGCACTCTGGGAGGCTGAGGTGGGCGGATCACCTGAGGTCAGGAGTTCAAGACCAGCCTGGCCAACATGGTAAAACCCCATCTCTGCAAATATACAAAAACTAGCCAGGTGTGGTGGCAGGCACCTGTAATCCCAGCTTCTTGGTAGGCTGAGACAGGAGAATTGCTTGAACCTGGGAGGTAGAACTTGCAGTGAGCCGAGATGATGCCATTGCACTCCAGTCTGGGTGACAGAGCAAGACTCCATCTCAAAAAACAAACAACCACAAACAAAAAAAGAAGTATAATGTTAAGCACAAAAAGCAGGCAGGGGCTGGGTGCAATGGTTCACACCTGTAATCCCAGCACTCTGGAAGACCGAGACGGCAGATCACCTGAGGTCAGGAATTCGATACCAGTACGGCCAATGGTGAAACCCCATCTCTACTAAAAAATACAAAAATTAGCTGGTGTGGTGGCGCATAGTCCCAGCTACTCAAGAGGCAGGAGAATCACTTGAACCCAGGAGGCAGAGGTTGCAATGGGCCGAGATCATGCCACTGCACTCCAGCCTGGGCAACAGAATGAGACTCCGTCTCAAAAAAAAAAAAAAAAAAAAAAAAAAAAAAGCAGGCCAGGCACGGTGGCTCATGCCTATAATGCCAACACCTTGGGAGGCCACGGTAGGAGGACTGCTTGAGCCTGAGGGTTCGAGACCAGTGTGGCATGCACCTGTGGTCCTAGCTATGTGGGAGGCTGAGGCAGGAGAATTGCTTGAGCCCAGGAGGTAAAGGCTGCGAGCCATGTTTACACCACTGCACTAGAGCCTGGGGGACAGAGTGAGACCCTGTCTCAAAAAAAAAAAAAAAAAAGCAAATCACAGAGGGTATTTACATAGGGTACAGTACCATTTATTTAAAGTCTACATGTATGCAAAACTCTACATTATATTGCTTAAGGATAGATGCATGTGTAGTAAAACTATTAAAATATTTATTGGAATAATATATCCCATCTCCAAGATAGTGATTATTATTATTTTTTTAAATATGGAGTTTCGCTCTTGTTGCCCAGCTAGAGTGCAATGGTGCGATCTTGGCTCACTGCAACCTCCGCCTCCCGGGTTCAAGCTATTCTCCTGCCTCAGCCTCTGAGTAGCTGGGGATTGCAGGCGCCCACCACCACGCCCGGCTAATTTTTGTATTTTTTTTAGTAGAGATGGTGTTTCAGCACGTTGGGCAGGCTGACCTCGAACTGCCGACCTCAGGTGATCCACCTGCCTTAGCCTCCCAAAGTGTTGGGATTACAGGCATGAGCCACTGCGCCTGGCCAATAGTGATTACTTCTATGAGGAGATAAATAGGTTTCTTTTGCAGGACTTGTGATAGCCTCTAATATGTTAATAAACCCTATGACTCTCCCAGAGACGTTTATTATATTCAATGTCCCTCACACTTACTTAGCTATGAACCCCTTTTCTTGTGCTTTACTAACGTTGCCTAGAACACTTTTGGAAATGACAGTGTAGAGAAAAAAAAAAAAAAAATATATATATATATATATATATAAACACACTCTCGGAAGCCCTAAAACTCACATCTTAAACACAATGATCTGCACTTGGTAATGTCAAACAGTTCTCTGTATCTTTGTTTCCCAATACACAAAATAAAGATAACACCAGCCTCTTTCCCCACTTCGAGAGTTCTTTTTCCAAATTTTCCTTCTCTCTTCCCCTCTTCCTCTCTTTTTCTTTAATCTTAAGCCAATTCAGGAGAACTTTAGGAAAAGGAAAGCTTGATAGTGTTAGAACAGAAAAGCTCTGCAGAAGGGGTATGTTTAGACTACCTTGTCCTCCGCTCACTCTCTCACTTGCCCTTTTTCTAACTATAGAACCTTACTTTTCAATCCTGAATTCAATACCTGCCCCTGCCCAGCCCCCGCAACCGCCACCTCTCCTTACCTATAGCTGAGGGGCAGTGTAGAACCTTGGTTCCTTCCCTGGGACAACCAGACAGTCTTCACACAATCAATTACCAATGGAGTCAACTGGACATTAGGCTCCTTGACAGCTGGACACAGGGTCTTTTGGATGAAGACCTGAGCATCCTCAAGCCAGGCTTGTTCCTGAGGAAAGTGAATTTAGTTAAAACATCTTGACTATCTGGCCCACCAAGGAAACTTGGGAAGAATAAAGGACTAGAAAAAAATATCCAGGCTGGGTGCAGTGGCTCACGCCTGTAATCCCAACACTTTGGGAGGCTGAGGCAGGCGGATCACTTGAGGTTGGGAGTTCAAGACCAGCCTGACCAACATGGTGAAACCCTGTCTCTACTAAAAACACAAAATTAGCTGGGGGTGGTGGTGCACACCTATAATCCCAGCTACTTGGGAGGCTGAGGCAGGAGAATTGCTTGAACCCAGGAGGCGGAGGTTGTGGTGAGCCAAGATCGAGCCATTGCACTCCAGCCTGGGCAACAAGAGCGAAACTCCGTCTCAAAAAAAAAAAAAAGAAAAGAATATCCAGAGGGCACATGAAATGAAGATCAAAAGTAAAGGAATTTAGAACTTGAAGAAACCTTAAAAGTCTTAGTCCAGCCATACCATAGACAGCTGGCCATCCAGCTTTGGTCTTGCCCCTTTCTCTAACAAACTTGTACTCATGCCATCTTACATGGAATCTGGTTCTAAAGTCAGTACGTTGAAGAGCAAGAATGGACAAAAACATTGTTGAACAATCCTTTAAACTGTTCATAAAGAACAGGACAGGCTGGGTGCAGTGGCTCACGCTTGTAATCCCAGCACTTTGGGAGGCCAAAGAGGGTGGATTGCTTGAGTCCAGGAGTTCAAGTACAGCCTGGACAACATGGCGAAATCATGTCTCTACAAAAATACAAAAAGCCAGGCGTGGTGGCACATGCCCGTGGTTCCAGCTACTCAGGAGGCTGAGATGGGAGGATCACCTGAGCCTGGGGCGGTTGAAACTTCAGTGAACCCAGATGGCGCCACTGCACTCTGGCCTGGGTGACAGAGTGAGACACTGTCTCAAAAAAACCAAAACCAAAAATGAGTAAGACATAGTGCCATACTATGTATAAGTGCCTAATAGTGGACAGTACATAAAAAGGACATAGGCGGAGTATAATTTTTAATCATCTCCTTTTTTTATTCAAAGGTATGCATTTCCCACAAACTAAATATATGCAAGATACAACCTCACTTGATTTGTTTCCTGTTGTCTTTTCAGCTAAGGTGTGGGCTTCCTGAGGAGGATATGGACTATCTTTGTATACCTGACACAGATTCTGGACACACAGTTGCCATGATATGTAGATAACTTTAGGGAAAAGGACCAGTTTGGCCTACTCCCAGTGCTAGGCAGCTTTAACACACTTGGCAGTAGGCCCTTTATCCTTCTCCCTTAATGCTACTTCTAAGCCATTACAGCTCCTTCCCTGGTCCTCCAATGCTCATATATTAACATCCTGGTCAATCTTTCACATTCCTCTCTTTTTTTTTTTGAGACGGAGTCTTGCTCTGTTGCCCAGGCTGAAGAGCAATGGCGCAATCTCGGCTCACCACAACCTCCGCTTTCCGGGTTCAAGCGATTCTCCTGTCTCAGCCTCCCAAGTAGCTGGGATTACAGGCATCCACTACCACACCCAGCTAATTTTTTATATTTTTAGTAGAGACGAAGTTTCACCATGTTGGCCAAGCTAGTTTCGAACTCCTGAACTCAAGTGATCTGCCCGCCTCAGCCTCCCAAAGTGCTAGGATTACACACGTGAGCCACCACGCCTGGCCTTTCACATTCTTCTAATCTTAAGGAGCTCGAAAAGAGCTAGAAAAGCCAGTCTTCCATGGAATCAACCTAAATGCACATCAACAGTAGACTGGATAAAGAAAATGTGGTACATATACACCATGGAATACTACGCAGCCATAAAAAAGAATGAGATCATGTTCTCTGCTACAACATGGATGCAGTTGGAGACCATTATCCTTAGCAAACTAATCCAAGAACAGAAAACCAAATACTGCATGTTTGTTCCCACTTATAAGTGGGAGCTAAATAACGAGAACACGTGAACACAAAGAGGGAAATAACTGACACTGGGTCCTACTTGAGGGTGGGAAGAGAGAGATCGGAAAAAATACCCATCAAGTACTATGCTTAGTACAGGGGTGACGAAATAATCTCTACACCAAACCCCCATGACATGAGGTTACCTACATAATAAACCTGCGCACGTCCCCCTGAATCTAAAATAAAAGTTAAAAGGAAAAAAAAGTCTTCAAGTTCTAGATGTCTTCAGCATCCTTGTGGACAGCCCTACCACGGACCTTCAGCCCACTTCAGCCACACACTCATTCATGGTCAGAGTTGTGGAAGGCAGACCAAATCACCATTCAGAGTTGCCCCACCAGTATAAGCAAAGTTCCGACTCTCACGCTTTTTGTCTTCCTCTCCCAGTATTCTTTTGTAGTTCCTGTTTCTCGGATGGCCTATCCTTTGCTTGGTGCACTGAATATGATTGTCTCTCAAAGTGATCCCATGGCTTCAAGGTAAAATTACCTAAGTTTTGTTAAAAAGGCAAATTCGTGTTTTCATCTACTGAGCGAAAATGGAGCAGACTGGATGTGGTGGCTCTCGCCTGTAATCCCAGCACTCTGGGGGGCCAAGGTGGATCGCTCGAGCCCAGTAGTTCACCACTAGTCTGGGCAACAAGGCAAAGACCCGTCTCTACAAAAAAGAAAAATTAGCTGGGCATGGTGGCTCGTGCCTGTAGTCCCAGCTACTCGGGAGGCTGAGGTGGGAGGATCACTTGAGCCTGGGAAGGTTGAGACCCGCCTGGGCAACATGGTGAAACTCTACAACAATTCAAAATTAGCTGGGTTAGCCTGGCGTGGTAGCACACGCCAGTAGTCCCAGCTACTTGGGAGGCTGAGGTGGGAGGATCGCTTGAGCCCAGGGAGGTTGAGGCTGCAGTGAGCCATGATGGTGCCACTGCACTCTAGCCTGGGTGACAGAGTAAGACCTTGTTTCAAAAAAAAAAAAAAAAAAAAAAGGAGGGGGGAAGATCCAGATTAATACAGGCTGAAGTTTAAGAACACAATATGCTTTCCCACAATTATCTCAACCACTGCATGGGTTTAACAGCCATGGCCAGATGATGATTGTTCCTGTATGTCTACTTTAGCTGAGATCTCATTCCTGAGCTTTAGTCCTATCCAT
Organism: Pan paniscus; assembly: GCF_029289425.2. Taxonomy (NCBI): domain Eukaryota; kingdom Metazoa; phylum Chordata; class Mammalia; order Primates; family Hominidae; genus Pan; species Pan paniscus. The sequence continues at coordinate 65,507,054 of NC_073268.2, read as the reverse complement.
CTGCCAGACTCTCCATGGCCAATCCACAGGCAGCACACATGCCCAACACTGAACTTTCCACAAAACCCTCTCCTTTTCTAGAACTCTTCTAGTGTTATGTTCACTAACTTAGCAAATAGTACCCTTAACCAAACAGTTGTTCTATCCTGAAACCTAGATGTCCTCCTTAGCTCCTTCCTTTCCCTACATAGGTCCCAGTCCTGGCTGGGTGCGGTGGCTCACGCCTGTAATCCCAGCAGTTTCGGAGGCCAAGGCGGGCAGATAACGACGTCAGGAGATCGAGACCATCCTGGCTAACATGGTGAAACCCCGTCTGTACTTAAAAAAAAGAAAAAAAATACAAAAATGAGCTGGACATGGCGGCGCGTGCCTGTATGCCTGTAATTCCAGCTACTCGGGAGGCTGAGACAGAAGAATCGCTTGAACCTGGGAGGCAGAGGTTGCAGGGAGCCGAGATCGCGTCACTGCACTCCAGCCTGGTGACAAAGCTAGACTCCGTCTCAAAACACACACACACACACACACACACGCACGCACACACACACAAACCAATCCTTTAGATTGTATTTTCTTAACATCTTATTTATTTATTTGAGATGGAGTCTGGCTCTGTCGTCCAAGCTAGAGTGCAGTGGCGCGATCTCGGCTCACTGCAACCTCCACTTCCCTGGTTCCCTGCTCAGCTTCCTGAGCAGCTGGGACTACCGGCGTGTGCCACCACACCCAATTACCCTCATGTTAAAGTCGCTGCTTAGCAAGAGGTACAAAACTGTCAGCTCTGACCCCTCCACCACCACCCAACTGAACTTTTGAGTTTTTCAGACACCTGCTCTATCCTCCTGCCTTTGAATATGTGTTTGCTTCCGTCCTGAAACCCCTTCCGGCGCTTTTTTTTTTTTTTTTTTTTTTGACAGAGTCTCGCTCTGTTGCCCAGGCTGGAGTGCGGTGGCACAATCTCAGCTCACTGCAGCCTCCGTCTACCCGGTTCAAGCGATTCTCCTGCCTCAACCTTCTGAGTAGCTGGAATTACAGGTGAGCGCCACCACGCCCGGCTAATTTTTGTATTTTTAGTAGAGATGGGGTTTCACCATGTTGGTCAGGCTGGTCTCGAACTCCTGACCTCAAGTAATCCGCCCGCCTCCGCCTCCCACAGTGCTGGATTACAAGCGTGAGCCACCACACCCAGCCCCTTTCGGCGCTTTTTGCCTTCTACACGCACTTCGGGTCTCAGACGCTTTTACTTATTATGGTTGCCCTTTTCCCCTACAGCTCCGTCAAGGGTCTTCTCCAGGAACCCACAGCCCCATAGTTCCCCCATTAACCTGCTCCTGGTTTCCCACCAGGCTTAAACCCTAGAGAGTGAACGGAGACCAGTTTAAGGCTCACAGCGGGCGCCGCGTGAATGAGGGAATAAACATTCGCAGAACCAGTAAGAGGTAGGAGCGGACCGACTCACAACCCCCTCACCCATGGGCCGGACGCGGCCAGCGAGCCCAAAAGACAAGGCAGAGGAAATAGGAAGAGAAAGAATATCTGTGACAAACAAGAAAAAAGGAACAAGAGACGTAATAGCAGCACTCACGGAGGAAGGGACCTGGGCCCGGCCAGCCGCCATGATGCGCCGGAGCTCCGCCCCCGGGAGGGGCAGGTGCTCGCTTGGGGGTGGGGATGGGGGTGGGGGGGCGCTCGGTGACGTCACCGGTGAGCGGGTTTCCTCGCCACCTCCAGCTCCTTCTCGCTGCTCACCCCCTCGCTTCCTAGAGACTCCGCGAGGCGCCTCAGTGCACCATCCCAACTCCCGACACCCCTGTCTCTTTTCTCTGATTTTTTTTTTTTTAAGACGAAGCCTGGCTCTGTCGCCCAGGCTGGAGTGCAGTGGCGCGATCTCGGCTCACTGCAACCCCCGCCTCCCAGGTTCAAGGGATTTTCCGGCCTCAGCCTCCTGAGTAGCTAGGATTACAGGCACCTGCCACCACCACGCCCGGCTAATTTTTGTTTTTGGTTTTTTGTTTTTTTTTTGTATTTTTAGTAGAGACGGGGTTTCACCATGTGGCCAGGCTGGTCTCAAACTCCTGACCTCAGGTGATCCACCTGCCTCAGCCTCCCAAAGTGCTGGGATTACAGGCGTGAAACACAGCCCCTGGCCCTCTCTGATTTTTTTGAGACGAGGTCTCGCTCTATCGCCCAGGCTGGAGTGCAGCGGCGCCATCTCGGTTCACTGCAGCCTCGACCTCCCGGGCTCAAGCGATCCTCCCACCTCAGCCCACCAAGTAGCTGGGATCGCAGGCGTGCACAGCCACACCCGGCTAATTTTTGTATTTTTCTGTAGCGACATGGTTTCGCCATGTTGCCCAGACTGGTCTCGAACTCCTGGGCTCAAGCGATCTGCCCGCCTCGGGCTCCCAAAGTGCTCGGATTACAGGCGGAAGCCACCGCGCCCAGCCTCCGTCTCCCTTCTAAGTGACATCCTGTCCGGCATCCCGCAGGCCTTCAGATGGATGGGGTAGGAGAGCTCAGGAACTCAAACACAGCCCGCCTGGTGGATGACTTCTAAGCATCCTTTAGTCTCCCTGATCTTGCCAAGCAGAGAAGCGCTTCCTCGTAATGCCACCATAGCACAACTTTCACATGCTTGCTTTATGGCCTTAACTAACTGATGTCATTACTTAACTGTCCCCGCGGGGACGGGGAACTGAATGTATTTTCACAAACGTCAATTCAAGACAGATTTGTGGGAGAAACCACCTGGGGATAAACCTCTCCCCACCAAGAACCTAGAATTCGGCCGGGTGGCCGGGGAAAAGTGGGCGGGGCGTAGTCGCCCCGGCGCTGGCAGGTCCAGTCTCTGCCCGCGGCGCACGCGGATGACGTAACAAACGCGCGCGACGATTCGAGGTGCTCTGTGGCCGCGAGTGCATCTTCCACGTGAGTATAGTTACCGCGTGCGGACCTGGATCCTCCTCCAGGTGCGGCGTTTCGTCATCTAGCCCAAGCCTGGTCTGGCGGCTTCAGTATCCCCACCGGGCCGAGCTGTGTCTACTTGGTGCCCGCGTATTTGCTTTAGTGGAGGTGTCCATTCGTCCTATCTTGCGTGCGTTCCGCAGACCCCAGGCATGGCCGACCCCCATGTAAACTTAGCCCCATTGTCCCATTCATGGATTCAACTAACAGAAAGACTGCCGGCCGCCTACTTTATATCAGGCACCATGCTGGTCATGGAATACAGCCCTCATGCACGCAAACCCTGTCTCTGAGCTCTTGAAGCTTATATTTTACTGGGAATGATAGACGGAAATCAAGTGGCTTAATAAACAAAATGCCTTCAGGAAGACTGTCCTGAAAGTTGGGGAGGGGCTGAAGAGTGGTGAGAATCAAGAGTTCATTAAGTCAGTCCACAAGTTTTAGAATTTTTTTGCGTTTCAAGCCCTGGTATTGTTCTAAGCCTTGGTAATTCAATGGAAACGAAGCAGCAACATCCCATGCCCACGTAGAGATTTTTTTCTAGTGGGGAATATAGAGCGAAAAATAAAAACATCCAATAGTGATAAGCGCTTTATAGGAAATTAAAATAGGGCCGGCCATCTGATAGTAACTACTTGAGTGGCTAGTGAAGCCTTTTCCACGAAGGCGAATCACCAGAAATCTAAATAACAAGAAAGAGCTAGCCATGCATATGTCAGGGTGAAAAAAATGCCTTCCAGGACTGAGCTTGGCAAGTTAGAGAAATAAAAAAGAAGCTAATGTGTGGTTGGTGCATTGTGGGTGAAAAAGAGAATGGTGTGAGTTAGGGTTGGAAAGGTAGGCCAGAGAGTGGCCAGACTTGGTAAACCAGGATGCTGAGTTGGAATTTATACCATGTGTAATGGGAAGCCATAATCCACTTTATGCTGATGTGTGACAAATGAATTGTGGTTATGCAGTGGTCAGGAGGTTAATGCATTGGTCCAGGTGAGTGATGGTGGTGGCTTACTTGAACTAGAGTGAGGTAGTAGAGATGAAGAGATGAGAGATTTGAGACACGATTGGAAATAGATTTCCTGGTGGATTGGATTTAGAGAGTCTGAGGGAAAGAGAATTAAGGATGACTTCTGTGTTTTTGTCTTGAGCAACAAATTGGATGATGGTAGTGTTTACTGAGTGGCAAGACTAGGGGAACAGCAGAGTTTGGTGAGTAAAGCCAGGGTCCCGCTGAGAGGCAGTGGGACCAGAAATTGGATAGGTAGTTTGGAATAGATGGGGAGGGCCTTTGAATGTTAGGCTAAAAGTATTAACTGTAATAGTTCTGTTGCCTGATGCACACTGGAGGTCAATACACCAAGACACCAGGTTGCAGCAGAGAAAGAGGTTTAATCATAGGGCTGCTGAACAAGGAGACAGGAGGAAACCTCAAATCCATCTCCCAGAGTACTTTGGGGCTAGGGTTTTTAAAAAAGGGTTTGGAGTAGGATTAGGATGAAGTGTGAAAATCATTGATTGAAGAGTGCAGGGTGAGGTCATGAAACAGGGAGATGAAGAAACTGATTCTCATGCTCACTTGGTTCCACTGTGGGAGTCTTTTTTTTTTTCTTTTTTTTAATTTGAAAGATGAGGTCTGCCTGGCGCAGTGGCTCACGCCTGTAATCCCAGCACTTTGGGAGGCTGAGGTGGGTGGATCATGAGTTCAAGAGATTGAGACCATCCTGGCCAACATGGTGAAACCCCATCTCTACTAAAAATACAAAAATTAGCTGGGCATGGTGGTGTGCACCTGTAGTCTCAGCTACTCGGGAGACCGAGGCAGGAGAATCGCGTAAACCCGGAAGGCAGAGGTTGCAGTGAGCCAAGATCGTGCCACTGCACTCCAGCCTGGCGACAGAGTGAGACCCCATCTCAAAAAAAGAAAAAAAAAAGAAAAAGAAAGACGGGGTCTTGCTCTGTCACCCAGGCTGGAGTGCAGTGGCACAATCGTAGCTCACTGCAGCCTCAAACTCATGGGCTCAAGCGATCCTCTTGCCTCAGCCTCTTGAGTAGCTGGGACCACAGGTACATGCCACCATGCCCCACTAATTTTTAATTTTTTTTTTATAAAGACAGGGTCTTACCATGTTGCCCAGGGCTGGTCTCAAACTCCTGGGCTCAAGCAGTCCACTGCTTTGGCCTCCCAAAGTGCTGGGATTACAGGCATTGGGATTATAGGCGTGAGCCACTGCTCCTGGCTTCTGTGGGAGTCTTTGAGCTGGTGGAGTCAGCTGTTCTGCTGGAATTCAGGATCTGCTTAAGCAATTCTTTTTTTTTTTCTTTTTTTGAGTCAGAGTCTTACTCTGTCACCCAGGCTGGAGTGCAATGGCTCAATCTTGGCTCACTGCAACCTCTGCTTCCCAGGTTCCAGCGATTCTCCTGCCTCAGCCTCCCGAGTAGCTGGGACTACAGGTGCTTGCCACCACGCCTGGCTAATTTTTTGTATTTTTAATAGAGACAGGGTTTCACCATGTTGGCCAGGTTGGTCTTGAACTCCTGACCTCAAGTGATCTACCCCTCTTGGCCTCCTAAAGTGCTAGGATTACAGATGTGAACCACCATGCCCAGTCCTGCTTAAGCAATTCTTTTTTTTTGTTTTAATAATTTATGGGTCGGAATGGTGGCGCACGCCTGTAATCCCAACACTTTTGGAGTCCGAGGCGGGCAGATCACTTGAGGTCAGGAGTTGGAGACCAGCCTGGAGAACATGGGGAAACCCCATCTCTACTAATAATACAAAAATTAGCTGGGCGTGGTGGCGCATGCCTGTAATCTCAGCTACTTGGGAGGCTGAGGCAGGAGAATTGCTTGAACCCAGGAGGCAGAAGTTGCAGAGAGCCCAGATTGCGCCACTGCACTCCAGCCTGGGTGACAGAGTGAATCCATCTCAAAAAAAAAGAAAAAATAAATAAATAAATAATTTATGACATGATATCATGAAGCAATAAATTCTTAAACAAAAGCTTTGTGATCAGAGATCCTTTTTTGTTTGTTTGTTTTTGTTTGTTTTGAGACAGAGTTTCGCTCTTGTTGCCCAGGCTGGAGTGCAATGGCGCAATCTCGGCTCACTGCAACCTCTGCCTCCCGGGTTCAAGCAGTTCTCCTCCTGCCTCAGCCTCCCTAGTAACTGTGATTACAGGCGCCCGCCACCACACCCAGCTAATTTTATATTTTTAGTAGAGACAGGGTTTCACTATGTTGGCCGGGCTGATCTCCAACTCCTGACCTCAGGCAATCCACCTGCCTCAGTCTCCCAAAGTGCTGGGATTACAGATGTGAGCCACCATGCCCGGCTTAGTTAATGTTATTTTTTAGGAACCTAATTCATCTCTCCAGCAAAGGACACATCTCTCCAGCAAAGGACACCTCTCTCCAGCAAAGGACACCTGCAGAGATGTCCCCAGTCCTTCACTTCTATGTTCGTCCCTCTGGCCATGAGGGGGCAGCCTCTGGACACACTCGGAGGAAACTGCAAGGGAAACTGCCAGAGCTGCAGGGTGTCGAGACTGAACTGTGCTACAACGTGAACTGGACAGGTTGGGCCCAGGTATTAGATTCTTGGGGGACATGCCTCGGTGCTGGGGGCAGTGTCTCAAGGTGTCCTTGCCCTGTCTCCCTGCAGCTGAGGCCCTCCCCAGTGCTGAGGAGACAAAGAAGCTGATGTGGCTGTTTGGTTGCCCTTTACTGCTGGATGATGTTGCTCGGGAGTCCTGGCTCCTTCCTGGCTCCAATGACCTGCTGCTGGAGGTCGGGCCCAGGTAAGTATCTCATCCTGCCCACCCCTTTCTTCTGCTTTCCTCTGCTTCCTCTTGTGATCCTTGGGAGATTTGCTTTTCCTTTGCTCTTTGCTACTTCCTGCCTAGGAAACCACACATGTGCTTTCCCCATTTGGGTAGATCCCTCCAAAGACCTAGCCTGCTCCAAAACATGTTCAGAAAGCAAAATAAATTAGATTCCAAGTTAAAATCAAACAGTTTTGGCCAGGCGCGGTGGCTCACGCCTGTAATCCCAGCACTTTGGGAGGCCGAGGCGGGGCAGATCACGAGATCAGGAGATTGAGACCATCCTGGCTAACACGGTGAAGCCTCGTCTCTACTAAAAATACAAAAAATTAGCCGGGTGTGGTGGCGGGCGCCTGTAGTCCCAGCTACTGGGCAGGCTGAGGCAGGAGAATGGCATGAAACCGGGAGGCAGAGGTTGCAGTGAACCGAGATCACGCCACTGCACTCTAGCCTGGGCAACAGAGCAAGACTCTGCCTCACAGAAAGAAAAAAAAATCAAAATAGTTGTGATACTAGAGGACAGTTTTGGTTTGGTTTGAGTGTACTTTGAAAGCAGGTTTCTTGTTGCCCAGCCTGAGGCTGAAAGCCAATGGTGAGGGGATAGCGGTGGGAGGTTGTCCAGACAGCAGTGGGCAGGATCCACCCGCCCAGCTGAGGCCTGCCGGGGGTTCTCCAGTCCTAACCATCAGGCCCATTGTTCAGGCTGAACTTCTCCACCCCAACATCCACCAACATCGTGTCAGTGTGCCGCGCCACTGGGCTGGGGCCTGTGGATCGTGTGGAGACCACCCGGCGCTACCGGCTCTCGGTGAGGTGATGGGGAATCAGGAGGAGGAGATGAGCCAGAGATACAAGATTAGATCCTAAGCTCTAGAGAGAAGCAGGGACAGGTGCTCCTGGCTTTAGGCCTGCTCTGTATGGTCGTACAAGTTGTTCACTGCCTGAAAGTACCTGGTTGAGGGGTAAATGGGGCAGAAATCCAGCCTATGCTTCCTTTAATTTGTGCATCCTGGCATGGATTCATACCTGGAAAGGGCGTCTTTTTGTAATCTGAGAAAAAGTGCCATATGGTGTGGCAGTGGGCTAGCCTTGCATGACTAAGAGGGTAGGAAGGTGGACCATTTCTCTCCATTCTTAAACTCTTCACCCCTTGCCCTCTGTGTGTCTGCACCCCTAGTTTGCCCACCCCCCGTCAGCTGAGGTGGAAGCCATTGCTCTGGCTACCCTGCACGACCGGATGACAGAGCAGCACTTCCCCCATCCTATCCAGAGTTTCTCCCCTGAGAGCATGCCGGAACCCCTCAATGGCCCTATCAATATACTGGGTGAGGGCCGGCTTGCGCTGGAGAAGGCCAACCAGGAGCTTGGTGAGTAGCTGGGGAGGGAGATGTAGGGTCCAGGATAGGCCAGTAGGGGTGCTGAGATCTGGAATGTGGCTGCCTGAGTTCCATAGTCACCTCTTCCTGGATTTGTCTCCTAGGTCTGGCTTTAGACTCTTGGGACCTAGACTTCTACACCAAGCGCTTCCAGGAGCTACAGCGGAACCCGAGCACTGTGGAGGCCTTTGACTTGGCGCAGTCCAATAGGTGGGGAGAAATGGGGTTGTTCCCATACCTGAGCCCATGGGTGTTGGGAGAGACCACAGGGGCTCACCTTCATGGTCCTCCCTTGGCTTACGGGCCTCCCTGAGTCTCTGAGGGCCTGGGCTCCCGTCATCCATCAAGGAGTCTACATTCAAATCTTGGTTTTATCTTCACTTTGGCTCTGGATAGTCCAAAATGACAGAATACTTGAAGATTATGACTTTTTGGAATATATTTTGATCTATTATCTAAGTATGAATTTGGCTGTAACTCTGCTGTTAAATGCTGGTGAGAAGACATGGCATTAAGAAATGACCCCGTTTCCACCTGCCTTCCCCTCCCTGCATCGCCCCCTGCAGCGAGCACAGCCGACACTGGTTCTTCAAGGGCCAGCTCCACGTGGATGGGCAGAAGCTGGTGCACTCACTGTTTGAGTCCATCATGAGCACCCAGGAATCCTCGAACCCCAACAACGTCCTCAAATTCTGTGATAACAGCAGGTGGGCTGTGCCCTAGACTGGGGTGGCGTCAGGACCCGGGGAGGGGAGGCCCCAGGCCCTGGTTGGGTTAGTGTAGGTCCCAGAAAGGAAGCAGGGTCCATGACGGATATGTCCACAGTGCAATCCAGGGAAAGGAAGTCCGATTCCTACGGCCTGAGGACCCCACACGGCCAAGCCGCTTCCAGCAACAGCAAGGGCTGAGACATGTTGTCTTCACAGCAGAGACTCACAACTTTCCCACAGGTGAGCTGGGTTCCCTGGAGAAATAGGTGAGATCACAGAATAGGGTAGGGCAAAGGTCCCAGGCCCCTGGGGTGGGCCTGGGGAAAATAATCAGGGAAATTGGTTGTCCTTATTTTCAGTGGGGGTAGTCAGAGATGGGGGTTTGTCTCTGAGGCACCCAGACCTCTCCCCACTCTCTCTTTGCAGGAGTATGCCCCTTTAGTGGTGCAACCACTGGCACAGGGGGCCGGATTCGAGATATCCAGTGCACAGGCCGCGGGGCCCACGTGGTGGCTGGCACTGCCGGCTATTGCTTTGGAAATCTGCATATTCCAGGTTCCATCTCCTTCCTCTCTATCCACCTTCCCTTCCAGATTCCTTGTCCTGGCAGGCAGCAAACTTCTATCTGTTAGGTCCATAGGGTTATCCTGTGTGCCTTTTCTCAGGAGCAAGGGCTCTAGGATAGCTGGCCTTTCACTAACTATGGTCATAAGTGTAGACCTGGGGAGATGAGGTGGCCAGACTGATTTTGCAGGTCCACGATTTTCTTTAAAAACTAGCCTTCATTCAGCCAGAAAGCATGATATTGGGTTGGTCTTATGATCAGCACCTGCCCCTCAAATCTGGTTTCTTAGAAAGCCTGAGAAACTTGGCTGGGCGTGGTGGCTCACACCTGTAATCCCAGCACTTTGGGAGGCTGAGGTGGGCGGATCACAAGGTCAGGGGATCGAAACCATCCTGGCTAACACGGTGAAACCCCATCTCTACTAAAAATACAAACAATTAGCCGGGCGTGGTGGCGGGCGCCTATAGTCCCAGCTACTCAGGAGGCTGAGGCGAGAGAATGGCATGAACCCGGGAGGCAGAGCTTTTAGTGAGCCAAGATCACGCCACTGCACGCTAGCCTGGGTGATAGAGCGAGACTCCATCTCAAAAAAAAAAAAAAAACAGAAAGCCTGTGTAACTCTGATTGCGAGATTCAGAGGGAAGGCTGGTGTGGGTGGTGGAAAGAAGACCAGTGCCTCACTGCAGGCTCTAGGGCTTCCTAAAACAGGACTTCCTGAAGTGGAACATTGCAACCATGCAGGTGGTCCTTGGTGGCCTTGACTCTTCCTGAAGGATGCAGGCTGCTCCGGCCTGTCTTCACAGTTCATTCAGTTCATCCAGTTCTCTCTCCTTCCCTCCCAGGTTACAATCTGCCCTGGGAGGATCCAAGCTTCCAGTATCCTGGGAACTTTGCCCGGCCCCTGGAGGTTGCCATTGAAGCCAGTAATGGAGCTTCTGACTATGGCAACAAGTTTGGGGAACCAGTGCTGGCTGGTGAGGCTGGGGGTGTGGAGGGATGACAAACACCCAGAGGGGCTTGTGGGTGGGGTGTGCGACCCGGGGGCTGTGCTATTGGGCGAGCACTGGGGGAACTGAGTGACAGGTCCCTCTGATGTTCACACTCCAGGCTTCGCCCGCTCCTTGGGCCTCCAGCTCCCAGACAGCCAGCGGCGTGAGTGGATCAAGCCCATCATGTTTAGTGGGGGCATTGGGTCCATGGAAGCTGACCACATAAGCAAGGAGGCCCCAGAGCCAGGTAAGAGCCTGCCACCTTTCTCTGGATCCAGCCAGCTTTCTCCCCAGCACAGGATGGCTACAGGGAGGGAACTTAGGGAACACTTCAGTGGTTAGTTTTTAATATGTTGGCTTATGTTATGTGTCACATAATGATGGACAACTCATTCTGAGAAATGTGGCTATTAGGTAATTTCATTATTGTGCCCACTTCATAGACTGTACATACACAAACCTAGATGGCATAGCCTGCTACACAATCCACACAGCCTCTTACGGGCAATATTATCCAGGAATTTTGTACACTTAGGAGCCATGATGAACAAAACAGCATGAGAATAAAATAAGCACAAGAGAAAATAATGCAATCAAGACGTGGTGGGCCAGGCAGGGTGGCTCGCACCTGTAATCTCAGCACTTTGGGAGACTGAGACAGGTGGATCACCTGAGATCAGGAGTTCAAGACCAGCCTGACCAACATGCTGAAACCCTGTTGCTACTAAAAATACAAAAATTAGCCAGGCATCTGCCGGGCACGGTGGCTCACGCCTGTAATCCCAACACTTTGGGAGGCTGAGGTGGGCGGATCACGAGGTCAGGAGATCGAGACCATCCTGGCTAACACGGTGAAACCCCGTCTCTACTAAAAAAATAAAAAAATTAGCCAGGTGTGGTGGCGGGCACCTGTAGTCCCAGCTACTCGGGAGGCTGAGGCAGGAGAATGACGTGAACCCAGGAGGTGGAGCTTGCAGTGAGCTGAGATCCCACCACTGCACTCCAGCCTGGGCGACAGATCGAGACTCCATCTCAAAAAAAAAAAAAAATTACCCAGGCGTCATGGTGCATGCCTATAGTCCCAGCCTCCTGAGGCACAAGAACCACTTAAAGCTGGGAGGTGGAGGTTGCAGTGAGTGGAGATCGCACCACTGTCAAAAAAAAAAAAAGACATGGTAAATATGAGATATATGAAGCTACTGTCAATGTAACATGGCATACCGTTTTTAAGTAAACTTTTTTTTCTCTTTTTTGTTAATTATTATTATTTTTAATCTGCATTTTCTTTCTCAACTCAGATTTTTTTTCTCTTTTTAGAGACAGGGTGTTACTTTGTCACCCAGGCTGAAGAACAGTGGTTCTGTCCTAGCTCACTGTGGCCTTGAGCTCCTGGGCTCAAGCAGTTCTCCTGCTTCAGCCTTCCAAAGCACTGGGATTACAGGTGTGAGCCATGGTGCCCAGCCAGAATACACTTGCTTTATATAAGTAGAATGAGTACATTCTAAAATAACAGTAAAAAGTATAGTTGGCTGGGCACAGTGGCTCACGCCTGTAATCCCAGCACTTTGGGAGGTCAAGGCAGGGGGATTACTTGAGGCCAGGAGTTTGAGACCAGTCTGGGGAATATAGTCAGACCCCTGTCTCTAAAAAAATTAAGAAATAAAACTTAGCTGGATATGGTGGTGTACACCTGTAGTCCCAGCTACCCAGGAGGCTTAGGTGGGAAGATCACTTGAGCCAAGGAGCTCAAGGCTGTAGTGAGCTATGATCATACCACTGCACTCCAGCATGAGTGACAGTGAGACCCTGTCTCCAAAAAAGAATAAAAATAAAAAATAAATGTAGGCTGGGTGTGGTGGCTCACGCCTGTAATCCCAGCACTTTGGGAGGCCATGGTGGGCAGATCACCTGAGGTCAGGAGTTCAAGACCAGCCTGGCCAACATGGTGAAACCCCCTCTCTACCAAAAATTCAAATATTAGCCGGGTGTCGTGGCGCGCACCTATAATCCCAGCTACTCGGGAGGCTGAGGCAGGAGAATCACTTGAACCTGGGAGGTGGAGGTTGCAGTGAGCCAAGTTTGCACCACTGCACTCCAGTCTGGACGACAGAGTGAGACTCTGTCTCAAAAAAAAAAAAATTTTTTTTTAAGTGTGGTAAATACATAAACCAGCAATAGTCATTTATTGTCATTATGAAGTATTATGTAGTATACATACAATAATGGTTTGCAGTATACTTTTGTGTGACTGGCAGTATAGTAGGTTTATTTACAATAGCATCACCCACCAGCGTGCCACGATGCCACTAGGCAATAGGAATTTTTCAGCACAATTATAATCTTAAGGGATCACTGTTTCTATATGTGGTCTGTTGTTAAGCAAAATGTCATTAGTCAGCCCATGACCATAATGGAATCATATAATATGCGGCCTTTTGTGTCTGCCTTCTTTCACTTAGCTTAATGTTTTCAGGGGTTATCCGTTGCATCAGTACTTTATTTCTTTTTATGGCTGAATAATATCCCATTATGTAGCTATGTCACATTTTGTTTACCCATTCCTTAGTTGGTGGACATTGGGGTTGTTCCAACTTTTTAGCTATTATGCATAATGCTGCTATGAACATTTATGTACAAGTTTTTTTGTTTTGTTTTGGTTTGGTTTTTTTGAGACGGAGTCTCGCTCTGTCGCCCAGGCTGGAGCGCAATGGCGCCATCTAGGCTCACTGCAAGCCCCGCCTCCTGGGTTCACGCCACTCTCCTGCCTCAGCCTCCCAAGTAGCTGGGACCACAGGTGCCCACGACCACGCCCGGCTAATTTTTTGTGTTTTTAGCAGAGACGGGGTTTTGCCATGTTAGCCAGGGTGGTCTCTATCTCCCGATGTGATCCGCCCGCCTCGGCCTCCCAAAGTGCTGGGATTACAGGCGTGAGCCACCGCGCCTGGCCTATGTACAAGTTTTTGTATGAACATATGTTATCATTTCTCCCCGGTATATAACTAGGGGTGGAATTGCTGGGTCATGTGATAACTATGTTCAGCTTTTCAAAAAATTGCCAAACTGTTTTCCAAAGCAGCTGTACCATTTTACATTCTCTCTAGCAGTGTGTGAGGGTTCCAGTTTCTCCACATGCTTGACAACACTTGTTAATATCTGTCCTTTTGATTGTAAGGCATAATAGTGGGTATGAAGCAGTATTTCATTGTGGATTTGGTTTGTTTTTCTCTAATGACTAATGATGTTGAGCATGTTTTCTTTCTTTCTTTTTTTTTTTTTTGTAGAGACAGAGTCTTGCTCTGTTACTCAGGCTGGAGTGCAATGGCGCAATCTCAGCTCACTGCAACCTCCACCTCCCGGGTTCAAGCAATTCCCCTGCCTCAGCCTCCCAAATAGCTGGGATTACAGGCACGTGCCACCACACCCAGCTAATTTCTTTTGTATTTTAGTAGAGATGGGGTTTCACCGTGTTGCCCAGGCTGGTCTCGAACTCCTGAGCTCAGGTAATCCACCCGCCTCAGCCTCCCAAAGTGCTAGGATTACAGGCGTGAGCCACCATACCTGGCCGAGCATGTTTTCGTATGCTAGTTAGCTATGTGTATATCTTCCTTAGAGAAACATCTATTCAGATCCTTTCCTATTTATTTTTTCTTTTTTGAGATGGGATCTCGCTCTGTCACCCAGGCTGGAGTGCAGTGGTGCGATCTCAGCTCACTGCAACCTCCGTCTTCCGGGCTCAGGCGATCCTCCCACCTTAGCCTCCTGAGTAGCTGAGACTACAAGCTCCCGCCACCATGCCTGGCTAATTTTTGCATTTTTTGTAAAGATTGGATTTCACTGTGTTAGCCAGGCTGGTCTCGAATTCCTGAGCTCAAGCGATCCGCCCGCCTCAGTCTCCCAAAGTGCTGGGAGTGTGGGTGAGTTCTCCCACAGTTTCTACCCTGGAGCCCCCAGGCTTCAGGACCCTTCCGCATCCAGAGGTTGCAGTGAGCCAAGATTGCATTACTGCACTCCAGCCTGGGCAACATCTCAAAAAAAAGAAAAGTTTTTAGTGTATAAGCCTTACTTCTATTGTTAAATTTATTCCTAATTATTTTTATTCTTTTTGATGCTACTGTAAATAGACATAGATATTTTTGCCTTTTTCATTTTTTGCTTAGCAGTATATCTTGGAAATAATTTCATATTGATGAAATCATATTACTTCATTACATTCCTATATTCTCTTTTTTTGGTGGCTTAGTCTTTCATTGTATAGACTTACCATAGTTTACTTAATGAGGTCTCTGTTGTCAGCCTTTAGATTATTTCATGTACTTGCTAATACCAACGTTACTGTAGTGTTTAATCTTGTAAGTAGGTGATTTTATACCTGTGCAAATAAATCAGCGGGATGACTTCCTCAAAGTGTATTTACCCAATCAGAGACTGTGTGCATTTGTCATTTTGGTTGTTATTGCCAAATCGTCCTCCGTAGTTGATACCAGTTTACTCTCCTATCAACCCAGTCAAGTGGTAAGGCTTCTGGGCTAGGCAGGGTGGCTCACGACTGTAATCCCAACACTTTGGGAGGCCGAGGTGGGTGGATCACCTGAGGTCAGGAGTTTGAGACCAGCCTGGCCAAGATGGTGAAACCCTGTCTCTACTGAAAAAATACAAAAATTAGCTGGGCACGATAGCGGGCGCCTGTAGTCCCAGCTACTCAGGAGGCTGAGGCAGGAGAATCACTTGAACCCAGGAGGCGGAGGTTGCAGTGAGCTGAGATCACGCCACTGTACTTCAGCCTGGGCAACAGAGCGAGACTCCATCTCAAAAAAAAAAAGGTGGTCAGGCTTCTCCCTAACATCAGCTTCCTCTGTGTTCACGCTGCCTTGCTTTCGAGGCCTCTTCTCATGGCTTCCCCAGTGTTCTGATTCTGCCTTCCCTTCTTACAGGCATGGAAGTTGTAAAGGTTGGAGGTCCCGTCTACAGGATTGGAGTTGGAGGTGGAGCTGCTTCATCTGTGCAGGTGAGTGGGAATTGCTAAAGGTGCAGAATCCTTGATATAACCGGGCCCCAGGCATAGGGGAGCGTACAGGTGCTTCCAGCCTCGTTGAGCTGAGCTATGCCATATATGCCCCCAGGTGCAGGGAGATAACACCAGTGACCTAGACTTTGGGGCTGTGCAGCGAGGAGACCCGGAGATGGAACAGAAGATGAACCGTGTGATCAGGGCTTGTGTGGAGGCCCCCAAGGGAAACCCCATCTGCAGCCTTCATGATCAGGGCGCTGGTGGCAATGGTGAGGAAAGGAGTTGAAACAAGAGACTGGGCCTGCCTGGTATCCTGCCAGGTTTGGTTTAGGGAGAGGTATCAGGAATCTCCAACCAACCACCCAGCTCTGGGTCCCATTCTCCATGCTCTGTACATTCTAGACAGGTTCAGGGTTGGAAGGGTGGAAGCCTGCTGCCGTGGGATGATTGGTGGTGAGGGTGCGGCAGCGGTTGACACAGGAACACACCAAATTACAGGCTCCTTTGGAGGCCAGGGACTGCCCTTTGTTGCCTGACCACCACTAGGTCACTGCTTCTCCTTGCAACCCTCTCACCAGGCAATGTCCTAAAAGAGCTGAGTGACCCAGCTGGAGCCATCATTTACACCAGCCGCTTCCAGGTGGGTCTCGTCCCCTGAAGTGTGGCATTTTCCCACCCCTGCCAGCCCCAGCCCGCTTCCACCCATCTCTCTTACAACAACATGAGACGTGGGAGTGCCCACTGGCCCTTCTCTTTCCTCCCCGCCGTGGCTGTGCAGCTTGGGGACCCAACCCTGAATGCCCTGGAAATCTGGGGGGCTGAGTACCAGGAATCAAATGCTCTTCTGCTGAGGTCCCCCGACCGGGACTTCCTGACTCATGTCAGTGCCCGTGAACGTTGCCCGGCTTGCTTCGTGGGCACCATCACTGGAGACCGGAGAGTGAGTTGGCCCAGGGAGTTGGGAGCAGACACTGGGGCAGACATGAGCCACCTGGGTATGGGCTAGAGGGAGAGCTGTCAAGGGAGAGAGACGAGAGGAAGATGGGAGGTAGTGGCAAACAAGCTGTGGGGAATGTAGGATCCAAGGAGGGGCAGGGACTCAATATGGAAACCAAACAAGGAGTGGAAAGCACATTTGTGCCCTGATTTCTAGGAACATTCCTTGCTGGTGTTCATAGTCTCATCCCCTCTGGGTGGGGTCCCTGTGGTCTATAGATAGTGCTGGTGGACGATCGGGAGTGTCCTGTCAGAAGAAATGGCCAGGGGGATGCCCCCCCGACACCCCCGCCAACCCCTGTGGACCTGGAGCTCGAATGGGTGCTGGGCAAGATGCCTCGGAAGGTATGTGGGGTTGAGGGGATAGGTTTTTCCTGTGGTCCTCTCCACACCACCCTTTACCCTACGTGCATTTTGTCGCCTGTGTGCCCAGCCCACCCCAGGTGTTCACACTGCCTGTCGCTGTCTGTGTTGCAGGAGTTCTTCCTGCAGAGGAAGCCCCCCATGCTGCAGCCTCTGGCCTTGCCCCCAGGGCTGAGCGTGCACCAGGCTCTGGAGAGGGTTCTGAGGCTGCCCGCCGTGGCCAGCAAGCGCTACCTCACCAATAAGGTCCTCCCTGCACCCTTCCTCTGCCCCCTGCCTCCTTCCTCCGCCCACTGCCTCCTTCCTCCGCTCAGCCTCCTCTGCCCTCCCACCCTTAGAAACTGCTGTGGGGGTTTTTGCCTGGCCCTGCAGGAAGCAGCAGGGGCAGGGCAGCCACCCTGATGGCCTGGTCTCCCTGCTACCCACCTTCTAAGTAGAGCTGTTGTCTGCGTTGGGGGAAAGACAGGCCTCCCACTGCCCTGGGTGCCTTGGGGGCATGTGCGGGAGCTCAGGCTGTCCCTGTCCCTTGCTCTCTTGCTAACCCCACCTGGTTCCACAGGTGGACCGCTCCGTGGGCGGCCTGGTCGCCCAGCAGCAGTGCGTGGGGCCCCTGCAGACTCCTCTGGCAGATGTAGCGGTTGTGGCACTGAGCCATGAGGAGCTCATAGGGGCTGCCACAGCCTTGGGAGAACAGCCAGTCAAGAGCCTGCTGGACCCAAAAGTCGCCGCCCGGTTGGCCGTGGCCGAAGCCCTCACCAACCTCGTGTTTGCTCTGGTCACTGACCTCCGGGTGAGTTCTCCCACAGCTTCTATCCTGGAGCCCCCGGGCTTCAGGACCCTTCCACATCCATCTGTAGCCCTTCATTTCATGTTGCAACCTCCCAGTCCGCCTGCACCCCTGGCCTCTCCACATTTCTCTTCCCCTCTAATGCTGTGCCTCTGCCACCCCCAGGATGTGAAGTGTAGCGGGAACTGGATGTGGGCAGCCAAGCTCCCAGGGGAGGGCGCAGCTTTGGCGGATGCCTGTGAGGCTATGGTGGCAGTGATGGCAGCCCTGGGTGTGGCAGTGGACGGTGGCAAGGACTCCCTCAGCATGGCTGCTCGGGTTGGCACTGAGACCGTGCGGGCTCCTGGTGAGGCGTGGGAGCCCCGGGGAGGGGAGGAGGAACTATGGAGCTGGGTTGGCAACTCATTCCTTTGGACTCCTCCTTGCTCTACAGGGTCACTGGTCATCTCAGCCTATGCCATCTGCCCAGACATCACAGCCACCGTGACCCCAGACCTCAAGCATCCTGAAGGGAGAGGTATGGACATGGCCCCATCCTTTGTGATCTTTGCTTGTGTGATCTTTGCTTGGCTCCTGCTTTGTGAGTGCTGGGCCCCCATCTCAACACTGGGCTGTGGTGTTTTCTGGGACTGATTGTCTAGGTGTCTCACCACATGCTGGGAATAGCAGTGCTGTGAGCCCCTCAGGGATGGGTCCTCCTGAGCTGTTCCCCTCCCCTCACCCCTCCCCGTCTCCCCAGGCCATCTGCTCTATGTGCCTCTGAGCCCTGGGCAGCACCGGCTCGGGGGCACAGCTCTGGCCCAGTGCTTCTCCCAGCTCGGGGAGCACCCTCCAGACCTGGACCTTCCTGAGAACTTGGTGCGGGCCTTCAGCATCACTCAGGGGCTGCTGAAAGGTGAGTGAAGACCCCTGGGGAGATGGCGCACGGGGTGCCAGGCGTGCAGCAGGCATTCACCAGCTGAGCAGTGGGGCAAAAGGGACTCCAATGGACGATGCACCCCAGATCCCCTGACATTCTGACACACACTCTTGATGGACTGACTCCGGAAGGTGGGGTGGGGCTGTCAGGTTTGGGCCCCGAGGTTGCTGAGCTTTCTTCTCCTTCCTCCAGACCGCCTCCTCTGCTCAGGCCATGATGTCAGTGACGGAGGCCTCGTCACATGCCTGCTGGAGATGGCCTTTGCTGGAAATTGCGGGCTACAGGTGGATGTGCCTGTCCCCGGGGTTGATGGTAAGGAATCTGGGGTCTAGTCTCGGGCCTGGGCTGCCTTCTGCACCCTGCAGACCCCATTTCCAATATATTAAAGAGTGGAGTGCCCTCCGGTCCCCTTTCCCTGAGTCTTCCCTGACTAGCTTTTCTGTGCTGTCTCTCTGACAGCTGAACTGGATGGAACTGGCTGACACCCGCCATGTTCCTGACTGCACCCCTCTGAGACTTCCCATCCCTGAGATGTCCATGATGAAACATCCTCAGTCCTGCCGTCCTAGCCCTCATCCTCCTTGATCCCTACCCTACTCTCTGGCTGCATCCCTCTGACCCTCGCCCTGGCCCTTCCTGCATTTCCCTGATCCCGCCCCAACTCCCTTGGCCCTTCTTGCACCCCCCTGACTCCCCACATTGCTCTCCCAGTCCTGTCTGTGCTGTTCGCTGAGGAGCCAGGCCTCGTGTTGGAGGTGCAGGAGCCAGACCTGGTCCAGGTGCTGAAGCGTTACCGGGACGCTGGCCTCCATTGCCTGGAGCTGGGCCACACAGGCGAGGCTGGGCCCCACGCCATGGTGAGGAAGTGAGGGAGAGAGCGGTGTGCAGTGGGCAGTCAGAGTGGGGTGGCCGCGGTCCATCCCTCTCCCACTGTGGAGGGGGCCATCCTTTCTCCTAGCCCGTGGGAGATTTGTTCCTCTTCCTAGGTCCGTGTGTCAGTGAACAGGGCTGTGGTTCTGGAGGAGCCTGTTGGGGAGCTGCGAGCCCTCTGGGAGGAGACGAGTTTCCAGCTGGACCGGCTACAGGCAGAGCCTCACTGTGTGGCAGAGGAGGAACGGGGCCTGAGGGAGCGGATGGGGCCCAGCTATTGCCTGCCCCCCACCTTTCCCAAAGCCTCCGTGCCCCGTGAGCCTGGTGAGGGAGTGTGTGCGTCCTGGGGGCACTGAGCCTGGATGCCTGGGCCTGCCCTCGGAAAGGTGTCTGGGGAGTTGGGGTGGGGAAGTAACTTTCTGGCCCAAAGACACTTATTCTCCCCCAAGGTGGTCCCAGCCCCCGAGTCGCCATCTTGCGAGAGGAGGGCAGTAATGGAGACCGGGAGATGGCCGATGCCTTCCACTTGGCTGGGTTTGAGGTGAGCAGGGTAGGGGGCAGCTGGGGGTGATTGTCCAGCCTCAGCTGCGTGTCCTCCCACCCACACTCCCCCTCCCCACCTTCGCAGGTATGGGACGTGACCATGCAGGACCTCTGCTCTGGGGCAATTGGGCTGGACACTTTCCGTGGCGTGGCCTTCGTGGGCGGCTTCAGCTATGCAGATGCTCTGGGCTCTGCCAAAGGTCAGTGTGCAGGCTTCTGCCCACTCCCTTCCCCCACATTCCTGAAGAGGTGCCTTTAGCCCCATCTTCCTGGGCTGGGGATTGGCCTCTCACTCCACTGAGCTAGGAGAGAGTGGGCCCATTCGTCTGGGCCACATGCCAACAGAAGGCTGGTAGTAAATTTTTAATTTTTTCATTGAAAAAAAGTATATATATACACATATATAATTAAAATATATATTACTAAAACATTATATATATTATTTATATATTATTAAAATATATATTATTTATATATTGTTAAAATATATATTATTTACATATTATTAAAATATATATTATTTATATATTGTTAAAATATATATTATTTATATATTATTAAAATATATATTATTTATATATTATTAAAATATATATTTTTTGAGACGGAGTTTCACCCTTGTTGCCCAGGCTGGAGTGCAATGGCGCGATCTCGGCTCACCGCAACCTCCACCTCCTGGGTTCAAGCGATTTTCCTGCCTCATCCTCCCAAGTAGCTGGGATTACAGGCATGCAAAAATACAAAAATTAGCCAGGCGTGCTGGCGGGCGCCTGTAATCCCAGCTACTTGGGAGGCTGAGGCAGGAGAATCGCTTGAACCCAGGAGGCAGAGGTTGTAGTGAGCCAAGATCATGCCACTGTACTCCAGCCCGGGTGACAGAATGAGATTCCATCTCAAAAAAAAAAAAAAAAAAAAGAAAGAAGGAAAGGAAGGAAGGAGGGAGGGAGGGAAAAGGAAGAAACAAAAAAGAAAAGAAACAGAGCAGTTATGCCCCTTCATTCCCAATTCCCTTTTTTGAGGTCCTCCATGTCTCACCCTGACTTCCCTATTCCCTGCTAGGGTGGGCAGCTGCTGTGACCTTTCATCCCAGGGCTGGGGCTGAGCTGAGGCGCTTCCGGAAGCGGCCAGACACCTTCAGCCTGGGCGTGTGTAATGGCTGTCAGCTGCTGGCTCTGCTCGGCTGGGTGGGAGGCGACCCCAATGAGGATGCTGCAGAGATGGGCCCTGACTCCCAGCCAGCCCGGCCAGGCCTTCTGCTACGCCACAACCTGTCTGGGCGCTACGAGTCTCGCTGGGCCAGCGTGCGTGTGGGGCCTGGGCCAGCCCTGATGCTGCGAGGGATGGAGGGCGCCGTGCTGCCCGTGTGGAGTGCGCACGGGGAAGGTCAGGCCCAAGGAAGGCTGGGGGAGGGCACGAGGGTTGGGGGCAAGGGAGGGCCCGAGGGTTGGGGGCAAGGGTGGGCATGAAGGACCTTGGCTCTCACTTCCCTCCTCCTTCCATCCCAGGTTACGTAGCATTTTCTTCTCCGGAACTCCAAGCTCAGATTGAGGCCAGGGGCTTGTCTCCACTGCACTGGGCCGATGATGACGGGAACCCCACAGAGCAGTACCCTCTGAATCCCAATGGGTCCCCAGGGGGCGTGGCTGGCATCTGCTCCTGTGATGGCCGCCACCTGGCTGTCATGCCTCACCCTGAGCGGGCCGTTAGGCCTTGGCAGTGGGCATGGCGACCCCCTCCATTTGATACTCTGACCACCTCCCCCTGGCTCCAGCTCTTTATCAATGCCCGAAACTGGACCCTGGAAGGGAGCTGCTGACTGGCCACAGGGGCTTATCTGGGCCCCATGGCTTTTCACCTGAGTGGGTCCTGCCCCCTCCCCCATGACCTTCGGGAGCACCCCATATTATTTCCAAAAATATCTTGGACAGACAAGGACCAAAATGCCAAAATCTCAGCGGACTCGATGATCTGCCTGCTGATGTTCCTTCTGTGGCTGTGTCTATTTTCAGTTCTGCTCTAACATGGCATGCCCTTTCTCAGCCCAGGAAACAGCATGTGGTTCAGAGAAAAGAGCGACAAGGAAAAGTTAGGACTCCTGAGGTCCGAACAGGGGCTTCTGTTGCCCACTTCACAACACTCAGTGATCACCGGCGTGCAGTTGCCTCCTTGGCTCTGAGGGATGTTTTGCGCTCCCTTTTCTCATCATTGGGGTTAGGGGGTGCAGACAAAGTCAGCAATAGTATGCAGATCAGCCCCTCACCCTCACCACCTCATTGTTCTCATCTGGAACTGAAACTTTCTGGACTTCTTTTGAAGTGCTACACTGCGCTGAATGTAAGGAATTGTTGCTTGTGGAAGTTTCTCAGCGTTTCTGGCTGTCTTAGGGCTGGCCTCAGAACCCAGCATTCCTGTTATTTGCTTCTAAATTAGCAGCTCTCTTTTTTTTTTTTTTTTTTTTTTGAGGCAGTCTCACTCTGTCACCCAGGCTGGAGTACAATGGCGTGATCTCGGCTCACTGCAACCTCTGCCTCCTGGGTTCAAGCAATTTTCCTGCCTCAGCCTCCCGAGTAGCTGGGAGTACAGGCACACACCACCACACCCAGCTAATTTTTGTATTTTTAGTAGAGATAGGGTTTCACCATGTCTCCCAGGCTGGTCTCAAACTCCTAACCTCAAGTGATCCGCCTGCCTCGGCCTCCCAAAGTGCTGGGATTACAGGTGGGAGCCACTACACCTGGCCCAGCAGCTCTGTTTCTGATAGAGGTGGTTGGGGCTCTCATCCCTAGATCCTAACCCTTTAGTATGCTGGAATTCTACTCTTCACTTACTGCATTGACTGTTGTTGATTAGTTATTATTGCAAAGCACTGTCACCGGCCTCAGGGAGTTTATGTGTAATATAATTAAAAATAATAGCTGTGTATAACATTTAGCTCAAGCCACGCATGTGTGAGGCATTTGGTATGTATCTGAATTAATTCTCACTAAAATTCAGCGAAGGACTTGATAGCCCCTCCCCGCCTTTTCAATAAAGGATGAATGAAGGTTGACTGCATTGCCTGGGGTCCACAGATGGTGAGGGGGGCTGGGCTCACCCATACTACATCTGCTTCCCGCCATCCTGCAGTCTTACTTCCTGGAGGCAGTGTGTTGAGACTTTGTGCTGGCAGCTGTCTGTTGCTTCCTTTGCTGTCTGTTGCTTCCTTTGCTCACAGGACTGTGGATAGAGGTCCCTTCCTCATGACTGTTCTGTTGTACACCTCAAGTCAGTTGGCTCCCTAGAATGTTCAACATCTTGATAAAAGGAGTTTGCCTGAGAATGGAGACTATAATCCCAGATCCCTGAGGGCTAGGAGAGCTGGGTGGGGGCGCTGAGCACTTCTGTGTGCTCCTGGTAGAGTAGCCACCCTGAGAAGAAACTGATAATAATGAAACAATGTTAAATGATGGCTATGGGGAAAACAACTATTTCAGAGATTTTTCTCATTGCTTTGCAAAGCGACCTACCCTGAGCAGTATGGGACTCCTCCGGATCATTTTTGACATTTGAATGTTCTTTCCTGACCCTTGGAAAGGATATATGTATGTCTTTCAAATTTATAGTATCGAACATACAATTTGGGGGCTGGTACCAAGGGTTAGATATTAAGTTTATTAAGTGCTTGATGCAAAAGTCAAAGGATGGCATGGGAGGTAACCTGGTTGGCTGTGATAAGTAAACTCGTGGATTTTGAAGGGGGAGCAGTTTCTGGTTTGGGTCGCAGTGGCCAAGTAAGACCCACCCTCCTCAGACACTATCAAGACCAAGTCCACTGGCTTTTCATCCGTGTTTTCATCCAGTAACCAAATAACCCTGTCCTTGCTGACCCCCACCCAGCTCCATTCCCACTCACCCACTCCCAAGGGCCCTCTGGTGAACCTTCCAGGCTAGCTCTCTGCTCCCTCCTTGCCTTCATGGAAAACCAGCTATCCTCTGAGAGCCACTTCTGCAGCCCCTCCAAGTGGTGGCTTTTCTTCTCAAACCTCAACCTCACATATCTCATCTTCCCCAGGCTGGGGAGTACGGGGTCCTCGTACCACTGCCAGACTGTTCACCCAGTTCAAAGAAAACCCTGCCCGTTGCAGGCTCATGCCATTCTACTACACCCCTTTCATCCAATTCTTTGTGTTCTACTGACTTCCCCAGCGCTTCCTTTGGGAGAAGGTGCCAATTCTTCAATAGTTGATTCCTCTCTAGAAATAAAATGTTCCTGCCAGGTGCGGTGGCTCATGCCTGTAATTCCAACACTTTGGGAGGCCAAGGCTGGTAGATCACCTGAGTTTGAGACCAGCCTGGCCAACATGGTGAACCCCGTCTCTACTAAAAATACAAAAATTAGCTGGGTGTGGTGGTGTGTGCCAATAATCCCAGCTTCTCGGGAGGCTGAGGCAGAAGAATCGCTTGAACCCAGGAGGCGGAGGTTGCAGTGAGCCGAGATCACGCCACTGCACTTCAGCCTGGGCAACAGAGTCTGTCTCAAAAAAAAAAAGAAAGAAAGAAATAGAATGTTCCAGGGCCGGGCGTGGTGGCTCACACCTGTAATCCCAGCACTTTGGGAGGCCGAGGTGGGCAGATCATGAGGTCAGGAGATCGAGACCATCTTGGCTAACACAGTGAAACCCCGTCTCTACTAAAAGTACAAAAAAAATTAGCCAGGCGAGGTGGCGGGCGCCTGTAGTCCCAGCTACTCGGGAGGCTGAGGCAGGAGAATGGTGTGAACCCGGGAGGCGGAGCTTGCAGTGAGCGGACGTTGCGCCACTGCACTCCAGCCTGGGCGACAGAGTGAGACTGTGTCTCAAAAAAAAAAAGAAATAGAATGTTCCAGTATTTTAGCTGGGGTTGTGGCTGCTGAAAGTAAAGATGACATCTCCCAGCTTCCCTCCCAGTTATGATTAAATTGTGGCCAATGGTAGAGAAAATGATGTATACAATTTGCAAGTGTTCTTACAAGAAGGGTACATTTTCCCCTTTATCCATTCTTGCTTCCTATTGTTTGGAATGCAGACACGACAGCTGGAAGTTCAGTAGCCATACTGAAGTAGCTTTGGGAATTGGTACCATGCAGAGCAACAGAAGGCTCTTCCTCTTATCTACTTGGGAGGCTAAGGTGGGAGGATCACTTGAGCCCAGGTGGTTGAGGCTGCAGTGAACTGTGATCATACCACTGCACTCCAGCCTGGGCAACAGAGCCAGACCCTGTCTCAAAAAAGAAAAAAAGATCAAAGGAGACTGGTTCTTCCAACACTGAGGAGTGCCATGAGGACAAGATAACACTGAATGTCTTGAGTGTAGGAAATGAACTTGTGTCTTGGTTTTTGCTTTTGTTTTTCATTGAGACAGAGTCTCTCGCTCTGTCTCCCAGGCTGGAGTACTGGAATACAGTGGTGTGATCTCCGCTTGCTGCAACCTCTGCCTCCTGGGTTTAAGCGATCCTCCCACCCCAGCCTTCTGAGTAGCTGGGATTACAGGCACGTGCCACCATGCCCAGCTAATTTTTGTATTTTTAGTAGAGACGGGGTTTCGCCATGTTGGCCAGGCTGTTCTTGAACTCCTGACCTGAAGTGATCTGCCTGCCTCCATCTCCCACAATGCTGGGATTATAGGCATAAACCAAAGCACCAGCCTATCTTGTTTAAGCACTATTAATTTTGGTGTTTTCCATCCCTCGTAACTAAACCTTACCCTATTCAACCACTCCTAACTCCCTCTCATTCTTTAAGGGTATTAGGCCCTGGTTCCCTGTCTTGTGCTTCACTTCAGCCCCTTCTGTTATCCTGTATCCATGTCGGTGACCATCCAACACTCTGAACTTTTCTACAGTGACCTTCATTCCACCTCAGCTAACTATCCCATTTGGATTTTATCACCCAGGATCGGCTCTATCTCCAAACTTATTTATTCAGGCGTCCTGTTTCCAACCATAAGGCTCTATCTCCAAACTTATTTATGCAGGTGTCCTGTTTCCTTCCAACTTTTTTTCTTTTTGAGATGGAGTCTCACTCTATCGCCCAGACTGGAGGGCAGTGGTGCGATCTCAGCTCACTGCAACCTCCACCTCCTGGGTTCAAGCGATTCTCCTGCCTCAGCCTCCCAAGTAGCTGGGATTACAGGCATGTGCCACCATACCTGGCTAGTTTTTGTATTTTTAGTAGAGATGGGGTTTCACCATGTTGGCCAGGATGGTCTCAAACTCCTGACCTCAAGTGATCTACCCACCTTGGCCTCCCAAAGTGCTGGGATGACAGGCATGAGCCACCATGCCTGGCCCTTTCCTTCCATCTTTCTTCTTTATCCACAATACTCTGAGATTTCAAAGTAATTAGGACCTCCAGTGCAATAATTACTTTACCCCAATCCATTGCTCCTTTTCTTCCCTCCTTATCCAACTTCCAGTAACAGCCTTTCCAAAACCCCTTCACTTGAGCTATGACCTTTTCATCATACCCATTTGGCAAACTCCCAACCTACCTGCTTTCTCTGAGAAAGCCAGACAGAACAGGTTCTCTCATAAGTTCATCATTAACCACGTATGGGGAAACAGGGAATGGGAAGGAAAAATGGAGATGAAAGGTTAATAAGAAAGTGCCCAAGTGGGCCTTTGATGATACAATGTGCCATGAACCCAGGGTCATGATGACCTTAGTTCTCTAAACCTGAGGTCTAAAAGCAAAAACAATTTACAACAACATACACACCTAGTGATCAAGTCCTTCCTTTGGGTTTCAGCTGGGTCAATAGCGCTGCTCAAATCCTTTGTGAGAGGTTATTTCAGTAGCACCACATACCTCCCTTTTCAGCCCAAGTCTCTGTTGTACTTTATTTTTCACCATTGCAATCAATGAACTGTGAACTGTTTTTATTTATTTAGAGATGGAGTCTACCTCTGTTGCCCAGGCTGTAGTGCACTAGCGTGATCTCAGCTCACCACAACCTCCACCTCCCGGGTTCAAGCAATTCTCCTGCCTCAGCCTCCCGAGTAGCTGGGACTACAGACACGTGCCACCATGTCTGGCTAATTTTTATATTTTTATTTATTTTATTTTATTTTATTATTTTTGAGAGGGAGTCTCTGTCGCCCAGGCTGGAGTGCAGTGGCGCGATAATTTTTATATTTTTAGTAGAGACAGTTTCGCCATGTTGACCAGGATGGTCTTGAACTCCTGACCTCGTGATCTGCCCGCCTCGGCCTCCCAAAGTGCTGGGATTATGGGCGTGAGCTACTGTGCCCGGCCTGAATTGTTTCTTTGATCAAAGATCTGTCTCCCTGTTAGTGTGTAAGTTCCATGGATAGGAGACCCATTTTTGCTCCCCACCGTGTCCTAATACCTAGCACAGTGCCCGGCACCTAGTAGGTGCTCAATAAATATATGCTGAACAAATTAATACATATGAATGTTAAAATTAGTAAGTATTGACATACATTTTTTTCCCTTAATACAAGAGTGAATTAGTGGATTGGGTTCATGGGTGCTTGGACTTTGTACACCCTCTCAAGCATTTCCCCTTTTTACCTCATTTGTCCAGTTAAAGTCACGAGTTCTTGTTATCAGGTCAAATGAAGGGGACTGGCCCTGTGTAAGTGGAAAGACAGGGAGAACCAGTAAGTCTCTTTTCTTTCTTGAGATGGAGTCTCACTCAGCTGCCCAGGGTGGAATGCAGTGGCGCGATCTAGGCTCACTGCAACCTCCGTCCCTCAGGTTCAAGCAATTCTCCTGCCTCAGCCTCCCAAGTAGCTGGGACTACAGGCGCAGGCCACCATGCCTGGCAAATTTTTGTATTTTTAGTAGAGACGGGGTTTCACCATGTTGGCCAGGATGGTTTCCATCTCTTGACTTTGTGATCCACCCGCCTCGGCCTCCCAAAGTGCTGAGATTACAGGTGTGAGCCACCAGGCCCGGCCTCTTTTCTTGCTTGGTTTAACATTTTTTCTTCTCTTTTCTTTTTTTTTTCCGCTTAGTTTAACATTTGCCTGGCAGCCAACAGGGCCCTTCAGTTGCACAGAAAAAGACACAACACTGAACTAAGCACACATTACCGTCATCCTCGGTTGCTAGAAGGGGCACTACTGGCTGGGGAGGCAGCAGGCAGGGGCTAAGCACAGAAAAGGAGTGTGAGTGAGAGCATCCAGATGGGACCACCTGGTAGGGGCCATCTGTTTTAGAGAGGCTTCCCGCCAGGGCACCCTCTGCTCTCCAACAGGCCAGCCCACCAAGGGACTTCGTTCTGAACTGTGTCTGGGACACTGCTCAAACTAGAACATAGATAATGGAGAAAGACTGGAAAGAAGAGGGGTGGGCATCAGTCAGTGGTGAGCCTGGTGAAGGAATGTCTCCCACAGCAGCTGGGTGGTCAGTATCCTGGGGCCTGGCTAGCAGCGTGCTCCCAGCACCTGCTGTATGTAAGACCCTGTGGTGGTGGAAACCAAACAAACCTTCTGTCACTGGACACTTGGGGGTGGCAAACAGCCAGATGGTAGAGACCGGAGACCTGCTGCAGTGGAGCCTGGGTCTTGGCATCTTGTGGGGCTTCAGGAAACCTTTCCGTGTGAGCAGCCCACTAGGAATGCCTGCGACATTGGGCCATCCTCCCCCAAGCAGGAAGGGCTTTGTGCAGCTCCCTCTGCCTGGTCAGGCTGGAGGGGCAGCCTGCGACTACAGAATGAGACAAAACACTGTGAAACAGCCCTGCCCATACTGTCACTCAGGGAACAACATTGTCAAGGGCCTCCTCCTGAGGGACACACATGAGGGAGATAGACTTGGAACAAGTGATTTCAATCCAGTGCCTTTTAGGGGAAGCTCAGGGTGCCGTGGAGCTCATAGCAGGGGATGTGGCCCAGACTTTTGGGATCAGGGAAGGATTCTCGGAGTGAGCTGAGACCGGAAGGATGAGTAGCAGTTTGTTACATGAAGGTGAGTGGCACTCTAGAAAAACAACAATATTTGCAAAGCCTCAGAGGCAAGAGACATGGTAAAGAGCTAAACAAAGGTGAGTGAGTCTGTCTGGAACATCAAGTATAATATAACTGGGAAACAGGACAGGCAAAATCGAAGGCCTAACAGAACAGGAATCTGGACTTGATTCTAAGAGCAACGGAAGCCATTTGGAGGGGTTTATACAGCAGATAGACATGAGGGGGTCTGCATTTTTGAGAAATCACTCTTAGAGGAGGGAGGCAGGAGAGGACATGGGAGTCCACGGAGAAAGCTACACAGTCTCCAGGCAGAAACAGTGCTAGCTCGGACTACGGTAGTGGCAGTGGAAATGGCGAGAAGTGGAAGGATTCCAGGGCTATTAGGAGATAGAATCACCATGAATGGCCAGGTGCGGTGGCTCACGCCTGTAATCCCAGCACTTTGGGAGGCTGAGGCGGGCAGATCACAAGGTCAGGAGTTCGAGACCAGCCCGGCTAACATGGCGAAACTCCATCTCTACTAAAAATATAAAAATTAGCGGGGTGTGGTGGTGCACGCCTGTAATCCCAGCTGCTCAGGAGGCTGAGGCAGGAGAATTGCTTGAACCTAGGAGCCAGAGGTTGCAGTGAGTTGAGATCACACCACTGCACTCCCGCTTGGGCCACAGAGCGAGACTCTGTCTCAGGGGTGGGGGTGGGGGGAGGAATCACCACGAACTGGGTGTTGGGGAAGAGGGATGGGGAGAGAGGAGCCAGTGATGATGCCCATGCTTCTTGCTTGAACCACTGGGTAGATAATGTCATTACCTGTGATAGGGACATGTCTGGGAGGAAGATGATGTGCTTTGCTTACGATGTGTTCAGTTTGAAATGTCAATGAGACATGTAGGTGGAGGCATCCAGGAGGTGGTCAGAAGAGCTCTGGGATGGAGATGAATATTTGGGAAGCACTGGTATGTGGATGGGTAAGGTTATCTAGGGGGAGTGCGCAGGGCCTGGTAGCCCAACATTGAAGGGGTTGACAGAAAAAGAGGAAGCTGAGAAGGAATGGCCACGACTAACCCAACAGTCTAACCAGTTGAGCGGCTTCCCACTGCCCGGCGATCCAAGGCAACAAGAGAGATTAGGAAGCAGGCCTGTTCACCACAACTCCTCTCCCCTAGATCATTGCCAAACGCAGTACAACGGCCCTCCCCACTCCCAAACATCTCACCTGTGGAAAGTTACAGGGAAGTGGCCTTGGCTAAATCAAGCAGATGGAAAGAGCTAAATTAGGCCGGGTACGGTGGCTCATGCCTGTAATCCCAGCACTTTGGGAGGCCGAGGAAGGCGGATCACCCGAGGTCGGGAGTTTGAAACCAGCCTGACCAACAAGGAGAAACCTCGTCTCTACTAAAAATTATCCGGGCATGGTGGCACATGCTTGTAATCCCAGCTACTCAGAAAGGCTGAGGCAGGAGAATCACTTGAACCCAGGAGGCAGAGGTTGTGGTGAGCCGAGATGGAGCCATTGCATTCCAGCCTGAGCAACAAGAGTGAAAAAAAAAAAGAAAAAAGCTAAATTATGTGTCTCAAAAAAAAAAAAAAAAAAAGAAAAGAGCTAAATTATGTGGTGCTTTGGAAGCTGGGACCACATGGACTCTTAAGAGGGATGGCACCTTCTAAGAGGTTCCAAGGGCAGAAACAAGGGGCAGTTCCACTGGGTTTCAGACACAGAGATCCCAGCCTGGATTGTCGTGGAGGATGAAGCTGCTCCATCTTGGATGCTGATCCGCCATGTTGTCCTCTGGTTAACCCCTGTTCTGGAATGCCTCCTCTAAGATTGCCACTTTATCTACTGTGACCTTAAATCCTGCTCTTAGGTAGATTCACATAGCATTCTGTGCCTTTCCCTGAGGGGTTGACTTCAGTGGTGCCACACATTTCTACTGAGGCATGTGTACCTTTCGCATCAGGTATATCAGCCCTGGGACTCGGGGATAACTGACTGACAGCTGCCTGGCTTCTGTTTCTAAGTTGCTATTAAATGTTTCTTTCTGAGAAACTGGATACATCAGTCTCCCTCTTTTTTTTTTTTTTTTTTTTTTTTTTGAGATGGAGTCTTGCTCTGTCACCCAGGTTGGAGTGTAGTGGTGGCACTCTCTCAGCTCACTGCCACCTCTGCCTCCTGGGTTCAAGTGATTCTTCTGCCTCCCGAGTAGCTGGGACTACAGGAGCACACCACCACACCTGGCTACTTTTGTATTTTTAGTAGAGATGGGGTTTCACCATGTTGGCCAGGCTGGTCTTGAACTCCTGACTTCAGGTAATCTGCCAGCCTTGGCCTCCCAAAGTGCTGGGATTATAGGTGTGAGCCACCATGCCTGGCCTCAGTCTCTTTCTTCAGCCTCTCAGCTCCCTTGGCCTTTGGGTAGGTTTGCATAGACTGGTTGTGGATGTGGAAAGTCCTCCTTCCCTTGTGCCTGTTGTGCCTCTGTCTCTGCAGGAGGCCCATAGGATTCTGAAGAGCTGTGATGGGAGCCCTGCCTTGGCTCTCCATCAGACTCAGGACAGGCCACCAGGGTTGCTATCCATCACCACACACCACCTCTCCCGTTTGACAGTGTCCAAATTGCCTCCTCCTCCCACTTCTGGAATATGTGTTGAGAGACAGCAGTGAGATGCAGGAGGGCGTGTGTCTGTGGAGAAGTCAAAACTAAAGGTTGCCAGAATCTAGTTGGAAAAATACGTCCCTTGTTCCTGGTTGGGAGAGCAGTGGGTCCAGGTGCTGTTAGCTGGCTCCAGGCACAGGGTCCTTATGGAGAAATGTACGGAGCACTGGCATATGGATGGTGGTCCCCGCTGCACTGGCACTGATGATCTTATGCTGAAAAGGGATGCATGACAGAATCAGAGGAATTGGACTCCATTGTAGGGAACTAGGGGACAGAGGATAAAGTGCCCAATCTCGTGACTTAGCTGCAGCAAAGAAGAGAGGCCCTCTTTCCTCTTTGCCCTACTTACAACCCAAACCCTCCAACTCTGTCTTTCTGTCATTGGTGTCTCCATTCTTTTTTTTTTTTTTTTTTTTTTTTTTTTTGAGGCAGAGTCTTGTTTGGTTGCCCAGGCTGGAGTGCAGTGGCACGATCTCAGCTCACTGCAACCTCCGCCTCCCGGGTTCAAGTGATCCTCCTGTCTCAGCCTCTTGAGTAGCTGGGATTACAGGTGTGCGCCACCACACCTGGCTCATTTTTGTATTTTTAGTAGAGACGGGGTTTCACCATATTCGTCTTGAACTCCTGACCTTGTGATCCGCCTGCCTCAGCCTCCCAAAGTGCTGGGATTACAGGCGTGAGCCACCCGGCTGGTGTCTCCATTCTTCTTGACCAGGCTTCCATCTTGGAACCTGCTCTACATTTTTCCCCTCCACCTTGTGCATTGTCCCATATTCTTGTTTTCCTTCTGCATTGCTTGTCCTGGCTTCATCTCTCCCTCTCCTAACTGTAACAGCTTAGCACAGATTCTCATCCCTCCACACACACTATACAAGTCTGGGGCTGACCACCCGGAGTTAGTGTCAGATCCCTGAAGTAAAGGTCTGAGTCTTCCACAAGACTCCCCTCATTTCAGACACTAGTCACAAATCTCAGGCGTCCCCAAGTCAGCCACACTTTGCCTGACTGGCTTTATGTTCAGAAGTTCCCACAATCCCCACAGGCTCAATAATTCACCGGAAGGACTCACAGAACTCAGAGAAGCACTATACTTATGATTGTGGCATTATGGTTTTATTATAAAGAATATGCATTGGTGTCCAGGCACGGTGGCTCACGCCTGTAATCCCAGCACTTTGGGAGGCCGAGGCAGGCGGATCACCTGAGGTCAGGAGTTCAAGACCAGCCTGACCAAGATGGTGAAACCCCATCTCTACTAAAAATACAAAATTAGCCAGGCATGGTGGTGCATGCCTGTAATCCCAGCTACTCAGGAGGCTGAGGCAGGAGAATTGCTTGAATCTGGGAGGCGGAGGTTGCGGTGAACCGAGATTGCACCATTGCACTTCAGCCTGGGCAACAATAGCGAAACTCCGTCTCAAAAACAAAAACAAAAAAAACAAATAAAAATACAAAAATTAGCCGGACATGAGATTGTGTCACTGCACTCCAGCCTGGGCGACAGAGTGAGACTCACAAAAAAAAAAAAAAAAAAAGGCCGGGCATGGTGGCTCACGCCTATAATCCCAGCACTTTGGGAGGCCGAGGCGGGCAGATCACGAGGTCAGGAGATCAAGACCATCCTGGCTAACACGGTGAAACCCCATCTGTACTGAAAATACAAAAAATTAGCCAGGCGTGGTGGCGGGTGCCTGTAGTCCCAGCTACTCTGAAGGCTAAGGCAGGAGAATGGCGTGAATCCAGGATGTGGAGCCTGCAGTGAGCAGAGATCGTGCCGCTGCACTCCAGCCTGGGTGACAGAGTGAGACTCTGTCTCAACAACAACAACAAAAAAGAATATGCATAGGGAAGGTTGGAACAGGTCCCAGAATCTGAGCTTCTGTGGGGACTGCTGAGGAGTCAGGGCACAGAGCCTACTGGCACATCAATGTGTTGACCAACCAGGAAGCCTCACTGAACTTCAGTGTCCAGAATTCCTATTGGGGTTTTATTGGGCTGATATCAACTGGGCCAAAGCTCCAACCCTCTAATCACATGGTTGATCTTTCTGGCGTGGCTCACCCCCATCCTGATTCATGTCCTTAGCATAACCTATCTAGAGGCCCACCATGAGTCACCTCATTAGTATAAACCATTAGGGCCTATCAAGAATAACAACTCCAATAATGGGAAATTCCACAGATTTTGAGTTTTTCAGGAACCAGGCATAAAGGGCAATTAAGTTTTTTGTTTGTTTGTTTGTTTGTTTGTTTGTTTGTTTGTTTTGAGACAGAGTCTCCCTCTGTAGCCCAGGCTGCAGTGCAGTGGCTCAATCTCAGCTCACTGCAACCTCTGCCTCCCGGGTCCCAGTTCAAACAATTCTCCTGCCTCAGCCTCCCGAGTAGCTGGAATTACAGGCATGTGCCACCATGCCCAGCTAATTTTTGTATTTTTGGTAGAGATGAGGTTTCACCATGTTGGCCAAGCTGATCTTGAACTCCTGACCGCGTGATCCATCCGCCTTGGCCTCCCAAAGTGCTGGGATTACAGGCTTGAGCCACCGTGCCTGGCCTTTTTGTTTTTGCTTTTGAGACAAAGTCTTACTCTATCGCCCAGGCTGGAGTGCAGTGGCACCATCTGGGCTCACTGCAACCTCCCACTCCCGGATTCAAGTGATTCTCCTGCCTCAGCGTCCTTAGTAACTAGGATTACAGGCACCCACCACTGCGCCCGGCTAAGTTTTGTATTTTTAGTAGAGACGGGGTTTCATCATGTTGGCCAGCCTGGTCTTGAACCCCTGACCTCAGGTGATCCACCCGCCTCTGCCTCCCAAAGTGCTGGGATTACAGGCGTGAGCCACTGCGCCTGCTCTTTCATTTTTATTTTTATTTTTATTTTTTTTAAGAGATGGAGTCTTGGCCAGGCGTGGTGGCTCACGCTTGTAATCTCAGCACTTTGGGAGGCTGAGGCGGGCGAATCACCTGAGGTTGGGAGTTCGAGATCAGCCTGACCAACATGGAGAAACCCCATCTCTACTAAAACTAAAAAAAAATTAGCTGGGCATGGTGGTGCATGCCTGTAATTCCAGGTACTCAGGAGGCTGAGGCAGGAGAATCACTTGAACTTGGGAGGCGGAGGTTGTGGTGAGCCGAGATCGTGCCATTGCACTCCAGCCTGGGGAACAAGAGCAAAACTCTGTCTCAAAAAAAAAGAGAAAAAAAAGAGATGGAGTCTTGTTCTGTCATCCAGGCTGGAGTGTAGTGGTGTAATCATAGTTCACTGCAACCTCAAACTCCTGGACTCAAGCGATCCTCCTGCTTCAGCTTCCCTGGGACTACAGGTGTGCATACCACCATGCCCAGCTAATTATTTAAATTTTTGGTTGAGATGGGGTCTGGCTACATTGCCCAGGCTGGTCTCGAATTCCTGGGCTCAAGTGATCCTCCCACCTTAACCTCCCAAAGTGTTGGGATTACAGGCTGAGCCACTGCGCCTGGCCCAGTCAAGTTCTTTATTGTACAACATCTTTTAAAAGGGCCTAACTGGTAAATAATCTATCTCTTAACTGCCATCCAATAAATACAGGCCAGGCCCTGTACAAGTCAGTGGAAAGTTGATGGTGAAAAGACAGACATGGACCCCTCTCTCCTGGTGCTTAGTGTGTTACACAGTGAGGCGCCTGCAGTGGTGACAGGAGCATAGCAGCACAGCAGGAGCCAGCAGTTAATCCACAAATGTTTTCTGGAGATCTGAGGATGAGCTAGCTAGGGAAGAAGGGGGAAAGAAAGTTCTAGGCAGAGGGCATCACATGTGCAAATGCCCAGAGGCATGAAAGAGGTTGACTCAGTCAAGGGATTGAAGAAAGTTCAGTGTCTATAAGGAGAAACAGACTATAAGGGGAAAACGGCAGGGCGCAGTGGCTCACACCTGTAATCCCAGCACTTTGGGAGGCAGAGGCGGGTGGATCACCTGAGGTCAGGGGTTCAAGACCAGGCTGGCCAACATGGTGAAACCCCGTCTCTACTAAAAATACAAAAATTAGCCAGGAGTGGTGGCACATGCCAGTAATCCCAGCTACTCGGGAGGCTGAGGCAGGAAAATCACTTGAACCCGGGAGGTGGAAGTTGCAGTGAGCCAAGATCATGCCACTGCACTCCAGCCTGGGCGACAGAGCGAGACTCTGTCTCAAAACATAAAAAAAAAAGACTATAAGGGGAAAATGATGGGATATGGGGCTGAAACGTTACAGGGAAAGGACTGAGTGACAGGTATAGAATTGCTCCAAACACGAGGACACACTGGTCTTCCTCAGACACTAACTTCGTTATAGCAGGCCTTTGTGTATTGTGTATCTACTGTGGCTACCACTGATTGCCAGACAATCCTAAGCATCTCCCCAAGGCAGGTTTCTCAGCCGGGGACTAAGCAGGGGCACAAACTAGATCTCATTACAGGATATGAACTGTAGCACGCCCTAGCTCTTCCTGTTCAGGCTGAAGGCCCAGAAAGAAGGGCCATGTTTTACTCATTTTTAGACCCTCTCCTAAAGCCTAGTACAGGGCTAAATACACAAAATACTTCATAGCTGGGTTTCTTAGTCTTTAGTCAATGAGCTTGGATAAAAATTTCATCTTTCTTTTTCCTTTCTTTTTTCTTTTTTTGAGACGGAGTTTAGCTCTTGTCGCCCAGGCTATGATATTTTGAGACAGGGTCTCCCTCTGTCACCCAGGCTAGAGTGCAGTGGCATCTCGGCTCACCACAGCCTCAACCTCCCGGCTCAAGCCATCCTCCCACCTCAGCCTCCCAAGTAGCTGATACTACAGGTGTGTACCACCACTCCTGGCTTTTTTTTTTTTTTTTTTTTTGAGACAGTGTCTCCCTCTGTCACACAGGCTGGAGTGCAGTGGCATGATGTCGACTCACTGCAGCCTCAAGCTCCCAGGCTGAAGCAATCCTCCCGCCTCAGCCTCCCCAGTAGCTGGGAGGTGCGAGTCACTATGCCCAGCTAATTTTTGTATTTTTTTGGTAGAGTTGGTGTTCTGTCATGTTGCGCAGCCTAGTCTCGAACTTCTGGGCTCAAGCAGTCCTCCCTCCTGGGCCTCCTATGGTGTTAGGATCACAGGGGTGAGCCACTGCGTACAGCCATGTTTTCAGTAACCTTTTAACTGAAATTTAGCATTTCCTTTCACTGTGAATTTAGGTAACAAACCACAGTAGTATTAGCAGTATCTGTGGTTTCATCTCAATAGCAGTTACAGATATGCTTACTTTAGAATGGCTGTGGATATCTTGAACCATAATTTGTATGCATTGCTAGTTTTTTATTACATTTATTAGAGACTGCTGCTAGATCTAGTTAATATGATAACAAAGAAGTAGACTTGTACTCTATCAAATATCTGGGTTTAATTTTCTTTTTTATTTTTTGAGAAACAGTCTGGCTCTGTTGACCAGGCTGGAGTGCAATGGCGTGATCTTGGCTCATTACAACCTCTGCCTCTCAGGCTCAAGTCATCCTCCCACCTTGGCCTCCCAAGTAGCTGGCACTACAGGCATATGCCACCATGCCTGGCTAATTTTTTTTTTTTTTGGTAATAGAGACAGAGTCTCACTTTGTTTTCCAGGCTGGTCTCAAACTCCTGAGCTCAAGCAATCTGCCCACCTAGGCCTCTCAAAGTGCTAGGATTACAGGCGTGAGCCACCGCACCTGGCCCATGCCTGTAATCTCTTTTGAGAGTCCAAGGTGGGAGGATGGCTTAAGCCCAGGAGGTTGAGGCTGCAGTGAGCTGTTATCATGCCACTGCACTCCAGCCTGGGTGACAGAATAAGACCCTGTCTCAAAAACACAGAAAAAATAAAAATAATAATAACATTACACCGAATAGGGGATCATGGGCTTCACAAAACTGCCAAAGCAGTCCACAGTAGAAAAAAGGACGAAAACCCCTGCTTAATAGAAATATTCATTGTCCTAACTCTTCTCAAAGGAATGCTTGACTTTGGGTGTGGTGTTGTCTCTCTGATCTGAGTCCATCTCTTGGTGCCCTAAAGGGGAGAGTCTCTGGGACTCTTGTCCCCAAAGCAAACAACTGCATCAACTGCATGCAGGGCATTGGATAAGGGAATGTCCCAGGTGTAGAGAATCAATCAGTTGCAGGCCTACTTGCAACCAGTGGGCTGAGAGCCAGCCATACCCTCACATTCGCCTGAGAAAAGTGGCTGCTGGCCTTCTCTCTACTGAGATTTGTCCCCTGATACTTATCATCCTAGCCACAGCCAGCTGGACCAGAGATCTCCCTTGTGTTTGGGTGGTGGCCTGAGGAGTGGCCAGGCAGGAGAGCCGGCCAAATAGGTACTTTCAGATTGAATAACAACTAATCGACCCAATTGGATCCTGTCCCTTGGGAAGTTGGAATTTGAACACTTGAGGGAGTCGACAGGTGGCAGGGCCAGCAGAATTGACAGGCACACAAAAAAAAAGGTGAAGGGAGAAGGGGAAGTGGAGCCAAGCGTGGGGATTTGCCAAGTGAGGGTGGCCTTCCACCCCATTCATTCAGAGGAGGTCCGGCTGAGCAGCCCCCAAGAGCCTACAGAATTGTGGAGGGCCAGGGGTCCCCAGCTGCGCAGGGCTCATGGGAGAACATGAGACAGGCCAGACACCCAAAATGAGGAACTTGGGGGGGCTTTTTTCTCAGCCTTCCTGACCTAGCGTGACCTCCTCTGGGCCCATGTAACAGGCCTCCACACCCCCTTATGCCTGGTGCAGGCACCCTGTTAACTTCTATGTCCCTGTAGGTCCCTTTCCAAGGACTCTACCTGCTTGACTGCTCCCAAAGCAGCCAGAGCCAGTATTGCCCCTGGTGGGGAATGGAGCTGGAGAGCAGGCTGGCAGCAAGGAGGAGAGAGGGACAGAGAGGTCTGTCACTTATTATCCCAGAGAAGCATCATGGGGTGGACTCCTCTGACCTGGCTCCTTTTGTTTCCCATGGCTGGGCTCCTTCTTTCCTTCTAGAGCCTGTAACGCCTCCGCTCTGTCAAATTCCTCATACAGCAAACTTATTCTACTCTCTTTACCCAGAAATAGGTCAGACTCAACTACATCCATATCTGATTTCTTCCTTTGTTTTTTTTTTTTTTTTTTTTTGTATGTTTAGTAGAGACAGGGTTTGACCATGTTGGCCAGGCTGGTCTGGAACTCCTGATCTCAGGTGATCCACCCACCTGGGCCTCCCAAAGTGCTGGGATTACAGGCATGAGCCACTGCACCTGGCCCATATCTCGTTTCTTCCTAACAGCATTTTATTTCATTTTTGAGACGGAGTCTTGCTCTGTCGCCCAGGCTGGAGTACAGTGGCGCAATCTTGGCTCACCGCAGCCTCCACCTCCTGGGTTCAAGCAATTCTCCTGCCTTAGCCTCCCTAGTAATTGGGATTACAGGTGCCTGCCACCACGCTTGGCTCATTTTTGTGTTTTTAGTAGAGATGGGGTTTCGTTATGTTGGCCAGGCTAGTCTCGAACTCATGATCACAAGTGATCCGCCCGCCTTGGCCTCCCAAAATGCTGGGATTACAGGTGTGAGCCACGGCGCCTGGCCCCCCAACAGCATTTTAGAGATGAGGAAATGAGACTCAGAGAGGAGTCTGATGGCTATAGTAAGAAATGAGGAGTCAATGAGGAGTCAAGCTCCTTAGTGTGCGCTACAGAAACCCTGCACACCTGACCATGTTTGCAGCTCCCTGCCACCCATTCCCATCCTACCCTCCCTTGCCAAACAGATACACTTTCTTTCTCCAAAATATGCCCTCTCATCTCCAAGTTTTTGCTCCTGATGTTCCCCCAGCTAGAATACCCCTAGGATGTCCTACTGAATTCTGAGTCAAACTTTAAGACTCAAAGTATGGGCCAGGCATGGTGGCGCATGCCTATAATCCCATCACTTTGGGAGGCCAAGGCAGGAGGATCACTTGAGACCAGAAATCCGAGACCAGCCTGGGCAACACAGTGAGACTCCATCCCTAAAAAAAAAAAACACACACACACAAATTACCGGAGCATGGTGGTGCATGCCTGTAGCCCCAGCTACTCAGGAGGCTGAGGCAGGAGGATGGCTTGAGCCCACAAGGCTGAGGCTGCAGTGAGCTATGACTGCACCACTACAGTCTGGTCCTGGCAACAGTGAGACCGCCTCTCAAAAAAAAAAAAAAAAAAAAAAAAAAGACTCAAAGTGTGCTCCACTGTTCCTTCAGTGAGGCATCAGGGGCTGTGTCCTAAATGTCTTTGTATCTCCAGCCCTTCACATAGGGCCTGGCAAGGTAAGAGACCAATAAATATGCACCCTTTGGCTTCATTTCACTAAGTCATTAGGGTCCAGAGGTATGGTCAGCACTTGGAACCCTGTGGAATGGCCTCAAGATCAGAGTCCTCTTGCCCAATTCTTGGCTGGGAAGTAGGTGACATCTAGAATCCATGAGGGTATGGGTGATCTCCTGGGTTCCAGACATTTGCATTGAGTTTATTCAATCACTTAACAATATATATTAGGTCTGGGCTGGGCACGGTGGCTCACGCCTGTAATAATCCCAGCACTTTGGGAGGCCGAGGCAGGCGGATCACCTGAGGTCGGAAGTTGGAGACTCACCTGACCAACATGGAGAAACTCCATCTCTACTAAAAATACAAAATTAGCTGGGTGTGGTGGTGCATGCCTGTAATCCAGCTACTTGGGAGGTTGGGGCAGGAGAACAGCTTGAACCCAGGAGGTGGAGGTTGCAGTGAGCCAAGATCATGCCATTGCACTCCAGCCTGGGCAACAAGAGTGAAACTCCATCTCAAAAACAAAACAAAACAAAAAAACCCAATATATATCAGGTCTGTTATGCTCTAAACACCGTGCCAGGTGCTGGGGATCAAAGATGAATAGAGAAATGAACTGAAATGATATAGTGAAGTTAAAACTTAAAGAACACAACAAATCTGTAAAAGACAAACAAAAGAGGGTTTAATCTGTGCTTCTGTCCAGGTGTGCGGAGCTGGGGGTGGGGTTGCACCTGCCCGGGAGCATTCCCAAGGCAAATATTTGAGAGGAATTAGATTTCTAATACCCAGGTTGGCTCTCACTTTCAGGAAGGTGTGAGACCTGAATCCTAACCTGGACGCATTGTTCCCCTAATTCCCAGCAGCAGAT
The DNA here is from genome assembly GCF_029289425.2 of Pan paniscus. Classification (NCBI taxonomy): domain Eukaryota; kingdom Metazoa; phylum Chordata; class Mammalia; order Primates; family Hominidae; genus Pan; species Pan paniscus. The sequence goes on along the minus strand of NC_073268.2, from coordinate 65,466,379 downwards.
CTATGAATTAGCGGTCTGGGTGGCAGCCCATTCGTCGTTCAGAGGCCCAGAACACCGTGAAACTATGCTTTCCTGACTCAAGAGACCCTACCTAGACGTGGGCCCCTTTGACGAGCACCTGCCCCTCAGGAGGGTCTCAGGCGACCTTCTTGGAAGGTGTGACCACTTGAAAAGGACGAGGAGGCCAGGCGCTGTGGCTCTCGCCTGTAATTCCAGCACTTAGGGAGCCGAGGCGGGAGGATCGCTTGAGTCCAGGAGTTTGAGGCCAGCCTGGGCAAGATTGGAAGACACTCCCCACCCCGCCCCATTTCTACAAGTAATTAAAAATTTAGCCGGGCGTGGTGGCGGGAGCAGGAGCCACTCAAGAGGCTGAGGCAGGAGTATCACTTGAGTCCTGGAGGTGGAGACTGCAGTGAGCCGTGATCGCGCCACTGCATTACAGCCTGGGCGACACAGCGAGACCTGTCAATCAATCAATCAATCAATCAAGAGGAGGCTGGCGGGAGCATGCTCGTGACCACCGGGGGCGACACAGACCCTAACCCTAAGTCCAACCCCAAGGCAGACCCCACCGTCCCGCCAGGCGCCCTCCTAAGAGCGCGGCTTCCGGAGCAAAGCCGCTGACCCCCGCCCCCAGGGTCTTGGCGCCGATTGGCCAGCGAGAGCGCAGGGCGGAGCCAAATCTTAAAGGATCCGGGAGCTAAGCCAGACCCGGGTGGCGGTGGCAGCTGCGAAACCCAGGGAGCCGATGCCACGTGACCCAATGTGGGCTTCTTTTAAACCTTTCTAATGCCCATAACCCAGCCTCAGACCCATGGAGCCCACGAGAGACTGCCCGCTGTTCGGGGGCGCCTTTTCCGCCATCCTCCCCATGGGGGCCGTTGACGTAAGGTGAGAAGGCCGGGGCGCCCAGGGGCGGCTGACTGGGTGGGTTGTGGGAAGAGACCGGGGTCAACCAGGGTCTGCCTTGCCTCACTCCAGCGACCTCCGACCGGTCCCGGACAATCAAGAAGTTTTCTGCCATCCCGTGACGGACCAGAGCCTGATAGTGGAACTTCTCGAGCTGCAGGCCCACGTGCGGGGCGAAGCGGCTGCGCGGTGAGGGAATGGCCCCCGGCTGGCCAATGGCAGGGGCGGGGTCGGGCCAGTGGGCGGGGCCCGCGGCCGACGGTTAATCCGGGCGGTGAGACCACGCACGGGCCGGGAGCCAGGCCTGCAACTTAAAGATGCTCCCGGGGAGGCGACCAGAGATGTCCCTTCCTGACCCCGCTTCCCTACTCCAGGTACCACTTTGAGGATGTTGGTGGCGTGCAGGGGGCTAGGGCTGTCCATGTGGAGTCTGTTCAGCCTCTCAGTTTGGAGAACCTGGCCCTGAGGGGCTGCTGTCAAGAAGCCTGGGTCCTCTCTGGCAAGCAGCAGATAGCTAAGGAAAACCAGCAGGTGAGGGCCCGAGAGTGTGTAATGTCCTGGAAGGGCGGTAGCGGGGACGCAGAGATCCAGGTAAGCATCCTGACTCTGATCCCCTTAGGTAGCAAAGGACGTGACACTTCATCAGGCCTTGCTGAGGCTGCCCCAGTACCAGACTGATCTCTTGCTCACCTTCAATCAGCCCCCGTAAGGAGGAAGGAACGGGCGGGTATCTCATGACTGGGTTCCCAGGAGAATCGGGCTGGGAGGGACAAAACAGGGAGACTCACTGGTGGGATCCTCCAAGGAAGCGGGAGTGGGCCAGAGGTTTGGGGTAACTGATACCCAGGTCCTCTGGGGAACAGGAATTGGCAATTTCCAAACCTCAGGCCTGGATGATGTTCTGTCTCCATCTGTTCCCCCACCCCAAGCCCTGACAACAGGTCATCTCTTGGCCCTGAAAATCTGTCACCTGCACCCTGGAGCCTGGGTGACTTTGAACAGCTGGTGACCAGTCTGACCCTTCATGATCCCAACATCTTTGGTCCCCAGTAAAGGCGCTGAAGCACTGCATGATGTTGCTGAGAACTTGGGGACTCGGTTCTGTGAGGGGGAAAAGAGGTTGAAAAGAGGGTTTCCTCTTATTTCTTCCCTGTGCATAAACATAAGACAATCCCTCTTCAGAATAAACTTGCTTTATAATCAATATAATCTCTGTGCCTTTGAATCTAACAGGACGCCTGGGTCCCAGACGCCTGGGAATTGGGTCTCTCAATTCCCTTTGGTTTTGGAGGGAGGAGTTTAAAACTGTGCATGGGAGCAGGAGGGACTCAAGGGTGGCAGTGGTGAGAGGGAGGAAATACACTTTGGGATGACTCGTTCAGCCCTGAGAGAGGGGTGTGAGTTACCCAGGGAATGGGTAGGGAAGGTTTAAAGCAACACCCAAGGAAAGAAGGGAAACTCATCTCTTGTAGTGATTCAACCCTGAGAACAGATGGGGAGTGGGGTTGGCTGTCCCCCATGGATGGATGAAAGGTCACCTAATCAGTAGTCACCAGGACATAGTGGTGGAGGCACAAGTGGCCAAGGAGTGCTCATTTGGTGGAGACTGGGAGAGCGGCTGTTATTTAGTGTCTGTGTAGTAGAGGGAGCGCAGCTGGTCCCAGAAGAAGAGGGAGAGGATGGTGTGGGGGCCGAGGCGGAAGTAGGAGGCACCTATACCCTTGTACATGCCAAAAATACCCTCGGTCCGAGCTGTCTGCAGCAGAGCGTCCAGTATCCCCCGGTACATGAGGCCCTGAGAGTGTGTCAGAGAGGGAGGGAGAGCACAGAGAAGGAGTTTGTCAGAGCCCACCAGGGGCAGCACCTCCACAGACCGCATTTCAGGCTATCCCACCTGCACCCGCAATCTGCCTTCCCCATCCCCTGCTTCCCGCCTGCATCCCAGAGCACTTCCTTACCTTGCCCTGTGCATCTGTGGGCTGGTTGTAGAGCCTTGTGCAGGCCACATCAAAGGGTGCCATGGCCAAGACAACTGCAATGCCACTCATCATGGCAGCCACCAGCGCCAACTTCCAGCTCTGGGGAGGAAAGATCTAAGGGGGTAGAGAGGAAGAGCATTGTCAACCAGCCAACTATTCCACCCCAAGGACAGGACAGTCCCTGCCCTGGGGACAGAGATGCTGGTAACTGGGGGAGCTTCCACTGCACCAGTTATAACAGTGCAAAAACAGTGAGAAGGAGGAAGGCCAGGGTACCCTGAAGGCTCAGGTACCCCTTCTGGGAGGAAGTGACAAGAGAACTGTGGGAAGGGTCTAGAGAGTTGACCTCCAAGCCCTCCTGCCACTCCCTCACCTGTGGATGTTGGGCACCATCCCCTCCAGGGCCTAGCGCAGTTTGCCCTCCCCTTCCCCGCTTCCCAAAACAGACCCACCCATTTCCCAGGCAGTACCTCCCACTGGCTCAGGAGGTCCTTGGTGGATGAGAAGGTGCACAGCTGGGTGGAGGAACCGACGATAACTCGGGGCAGGCCGCCCAGAGCCCCACGCCATAACCCCACCAGACCATGTTTCTGGCCAATCTTGGTTAGCGCCTGAAACATGCCCTAGTGTGGGGAAGACCGGGGGTGGGGTTCAGACAGCCCAGCATCAGGGGCTGCCATCCTAACACTGCCAAGGATGGGTCCTTAATAGGAACCTCTTGTCCAGACAACCAGTTCAATGTGGGCTTAGAGCCAGAATGTGGGCCCTTGGTTGTCTAGCCACCCCATTGTTCCCTCCCTGGGTACCCAAGAACTGGGGTGGGATGTATGCAAGTGAGGCCATTCACTGGTCAGGAGAAACAGGGGCAGAAAATTAGAGGAACTGGAGTACATATTGGAAAGAGGCATCAGGCACGGTGGCTCACGCCTGTAATCCTAGCACTTTGGGAGGCCCAGGCAGGTGGATCACCTGAGGTCAGGAGTTTGAGACCAGCTTGGCCAACATGGTGAAACCCCATCTCTATTAAAAATACAAAAATTGCCGGGTGCAGTGGCTCACGCCTGTAATCCCAGCACTTTGGGAGGCCGAGACGGGCGGATCACAAGTTCAGGAGTTCGAGACCAGCCTGACCAACATGGTGAAACCCCATCTCTACTAAAAATACAAAAATTAGCTGGATGTGGTGGCGCATGGCTATAATCCCAGCTACTCAAGAGGTTGCAGCAGGAGAATCACTTGAACCCGGGAGGTGGAGGTTGCAGTGAGCCAAGACCGCGCCACTGCACTCCAGCCTGGGCAACAGAGCAAGACTCTGTCTCAACAAAACAAAACAAAACAAAAAAAAATTTAGCTGGGTGTGGTGGTGCACGCCTGTAGTCCCAGCTACTCAGGAGGCTGAGGCAGGAGAATCACTTGAACCCGGGAAGCGGAGGTTGCAGTGAGCTGAGATCGTGCCAATGCACTTCAGCCTGGGCAACAGAGCGAGACTCCATCTAAAAAAAGAGTAAAGAGGGTCAGGGTAGACTCCAGGGGCAAAATGGGACAGAACCAATGGGTTGAGCAGAGCAGTGGCTGGGATTGGATCTGTTGGGTGCAGGCAGAAAGCTAGGGGAAAAGAGAAAGGATGGTCAGGGACTTTGGCAGACTTGGGAACCCTCACCTGATGCTTATACTGGTGCCCTACAGCAATTTCTGAGGCTGCCTGTGCCTGTAGGTGTGTCTTCACCTGGGAACAAGAGAATATCATAGCCTGTGCCCCAGTGGCCATCCTCCTACCTCAGAACCAAATGTCTCACCCCCTCACACTTCCTCTAGGGTGTTCAGCAATGAATAGCCCCTTACTCTGATTATTGTTGTTCCTACTTAACAAACTGGTTAACAAAAAGACTCTGTCTCTAGGCTCCAGCCCCAGGGGGATGGATCTCCCAGCACTGCAAGACACCCCAACCCCTTCATATCCTCCTTCCCTTGGGGCTAGCAGTGGGGGGTGGAGTGGTTGGAGAATGGCAATATTTCTTAAGGCTGTTCATGTTAGGCAAGACCTGGTGTCCAGCCTCTCATGCTAGCTCCCATTCCCAGACTGGATCTCCAGCCACCACTTCTATCAGGCTCCCCATCAGACTCTGGGCAAAACTTGCTCTCTAGCCCCCAATCCCCACAGAGGTATCTAGCTGACTTTGGAGAGACCACTGTCCCTGAAACTCACACCCTGAGAATGAGACCAGACTGCCTCTGCTACAGGACATACTACTTCCCAGTCTCTTTTGCTCTTGGGAGCACTAAGCAGGGCCTAGTCCTAGCAATAAACAGCTGTGACCTTGAGTGGGTCACTTCCCCTTTCTGGGCCTCAGGCTCTTGACCCTTCACCTATACCAGATAACTCAAAGGGGCAGATGTTGAGATTGTTAATTCTGTGATGCCCAGGGTCTTCCTGATCCCTAGACTCTCTGACGTATGTTAAATTCCTTATCCTCCCCTTCACAAATCCAACCTCAATATCAACACATAATAATAAAAACAAATGCTACCAAATGCTTACTGTCTGCCAGGATTCGCACTAATGCTTTCATGTCTACCGCATTTGTCTCCCTCGATCCTCCCAATGATCACACAGAAAGGGCACTATAATTATCACCATTTTACAGATGTGGCAACTGAAGCTCAACAACTAGTAATTTTCTTTCTTTCTTTTTTTTTTTTTTGAGACGGAGTCTCTCTCTGTGGCCCAGGCTGGAGTGCAGTGGCCGGATCTCAGCTCACTGCAAGCTCCGCCTCCTGGGTTTAGGCCATTCTCCTGCCTCAGCCTCCGGAGTAGCTGGGACTACAGGCGCCCACCACCACGCCCGGCTAATTTTTTGTATTTTTAGTAGAGACGGGGTTTCACTGTGTTAGCCAGGATGGTCTCCATCTCCTGACCTCGTGATCCGCCCGCCTCGGCCTCCCAAAGTGCTGGGATTACTGGCGTGAGCCACCGCGCCCGGCCAACAACTAGTAATTTTCAAAGCCAGGATTTTAGTTCCAGAAAGTCTGATTCCAAAGCCCATAATCTTTTTTTTTTTTTTTTTTTTTTTTTTTTTGTGAGACGGAGCCTTGCTCTGTGGCCCAGGCTGGAGTGCAGTGACCGGATCTCGGCTCACTGCAAGTTCCGCCTCCCGGGTTCATGCCATTCTCCTGCCTCAGCCTCCCGAGTAGCTGGGACTACAGGCGCCCACCACCGCACCCGGCTAATTTTTTGTATTTTTAGTAGAGATGGGGTTTCACTGTGTTAGCCAGGATGGTCTCCATCTCCTGACGTCGTGATCCGCCCGCCTTGGCCTCCCAAAGTGCTGGGATTACAGGTGTGAACCACTGCACCCGGCCCCAAAGCCCATAATCTTAATCAATACATTCAATCGTGTCCATCAGACGGGTGTGTATAGGGCAGATCAGAAGACTCCGAAGCCTACCAGCACTTTCCTGATGCCTTTCCCTGCTTGCAGTGGGGCAGCACCCTGCCACCTATGCCCTTAGGAAAGACCAGCTCCTATCCTACAACGAGGATCTGCCCTGAAGGTCCCAGGCAAGAGCCCTCTTCTTACCATGTAGATGGGGCTCCCCAAGTAGGCTCCCATGACCCCAGCCATGGCCCCAGCTGCTGCGCTGCGGGCAGGACTGTGGGTGCCTTCGGCTGTGTGCAGGTAGCCCCCAGCCTCAGCCAGCCCATAGGTGCCCAGTCGGATGCCATTCATCAGGAACTGGTACAAGAGGGCGGGGGCCAGGCCTTTCTGCAGGGCAGCAAGGCCATCCACCTTGCCGATGGTGATGAAGGCATGGAAGACATTTCGGTAGTGCCGCTGGTATGTGCCAGGGGCCTGCAGTTCTCCTTGCAACTGCATCCTGGTCTTCACCACCTCCAGGGGATTGGTGAATACACAGGCCCCGCAGGCTGCCAGGCCACTCATCAAGAAGTCCATGGTGCGATAGCTGTAGCAGGAACTGACCCAAGAGTAAGAAAGTAAAAATGGGTGTCAGAAAGCGGGGTTGGAAGACAGGGGGAAGGCCTGTTTCAGCAGTACAGGTTGCAGAAGATAAGAATTTAGATTTGCAGTCAAGGGTGTCAGGGTCAAATGTCAAGTGGTCAAACGTCAGCTGGAATTTGGGAGTCAAGAGCTGGCAAGCAGGGAAGAGATAGAAATCTAGGAGATTCTGGTGAGAAGCTTATGGCAGGACCCTCTGAGGTCAAGGAGGGGCAAAAGACAGAAGGTTGCAGGTGGGATGGCTCAGGATGGCGGGCGACGGGAGCACGGGAGTAGAGGAGGGAATCGCGGGGTTGGGAGATGGAAGCCAGGGAGGCAGGAAGAAGAAAGCCAGCAAGTGAGAGAAGAAAAGGATCCGGGAGAAGAGCCGGTGATTTCCTCGAGCCAGCAACGAGATCTGGATCCGAGAAAGAAGTCAGGACTCTGGCCAGGAATGAGCGTCCCTGAGCGTCCTCAGGCAGCCACCGGAGATCGCAGCAGCTTCAACCCCGGGTAGCCTGCGGAGGCCGGGCCGCCACACTCCTGCCACTGGAGCGCGGGGCCAATGGGGAGCCTTCGAGAGCCACAAACGAGGCCCTCAGCCAATCAGCGCCGAGCCGGCTCCGCGGCCAATGGGAGGAGCTCTCCGCGCTCCCGTCCCCGGAATCACCCGGAGGCGGTTGGAATTAACTGTCCAGGCTCCGCCACCAGCGCTCGGCCGCCGACTCCGGCTCCGGAAGGGAGGCCCGGGACGCGGCGGTTTTGTTATTGGCAGGGAAGAGACCTGGGTTCCCAATCGAACACAGAGGCCGAGCGCAGCAGTCCCCCACTGGGGCGCTGGGACCGCCCCTCGGGTGGGCGGACGGCTCCCTTCTTTAGCTTCCTACCCCGGGTTGTGACCGGGTGGGGTCACATAAGTTCAGGTCCACGCCCTGCTCGGTGCCGGCGCCAGGAGAGCCAGGAAGACGCGGCCCGGCTTGCGGGGGGTAGAGGGACACACCTGCGCTGCGGGACCAGTCTCCTGAGGCTGCACGGGTTGGTGCTTGGTTAATTAAATCCTTAGTCCTTAGGCTCTTTATTTTTATTTTTATTTTTTTTGAGACAGAGTCTCGCTCTGTCGCCCAGGTTGGAGTGCAGTGGCGCGATCTTAGCTCACTGAGAGCTCCGCCTCCCGGGTTCACGCCATTCTCCTGCCTCAGCCTCCCAAGTAGCTGGGACTACAGGTGCCCGCCACCACGCCCGGCTTATTTTTTGTATTTTTAGCAGAGACCACCGTGTTAGCCAGGATGGTCTCCATCTCCTGACCTCGTGATCCACCCACCTCAGCCTCCCAAAGTGCTGGGATTACAGGCGTGAGCCACCATCCCCGGCCTGGAGTTCTTTCATATCAGATATTTGTCTCTACTCCTCCATTATTTATTCAACCATTTATTTAATCAGTATGGACTCATGGACATTTATACTTTGGGTTATAATCCAATATACTTCATATTTATTTTCTAGCTAATTTCGTTCTAGCTTTGGCCTTTGAGAGCGTTTCCGTTGGCTCCTGTGTCTCTTTAGCATACCCCCATCCATTTTTTTTGCACACAAAGGTTTTTAGTTTATAAATCTTGTGAAAAATCCACAGTGGCCACAGATGTTATTGTGGCATCTTTACTCCTTTGGCTTTTTGCCACACCAACACTGTCCTTTGCAGTCCCCCTTTCTTCATTCTGGTCTTGTGTTCCTTTCATTGCTTTCTTGAGTTCTTTTTCTTCTCATCCAGGCCATGTCTTGGAAGTCAGCATTTGGGTTTATTTTTCTTTGCATAATCCAGTGAATCATAAATCATGCCAAAGCCAGTTGTCTTGCCACCACCAAAATGAGTTCTGAATCCAAATACAAAGATGAGGCCAGGCGTGGTGGCTCACGCCTGTAATCCCAGCACTTTGGGAGGCAGAGGCAGACAGATCACATGAGATCAGGAGTTTGAGACCAGCCTGGCCAACATTGTGAAACCCTGTCTCTGCTAAAACTACAAAAATTAGCCAGGTGTGGTGGCAGGCACCTGTAATCCCAGCTACTCGGGAGGCTGAGGCAGGAGAATCACTTGAACCCAAGAGGCAGAGGTTGCAGTGAGCCGAGATTGCGCCACTACACTCCAGCCTGAGTGACAGACGGAGACTCCATCTCATAAAGACAAACAAAAACAAACAAAGATGATGACATCTAGTGTAGTCTCATACATTTTGGCTAGTTTTTCCTGAATTTCTGTCTTAGGTACTGTTGTCTTCCCAGGGTGAAGGACCTCAATAACCATTTGTTCCTCCTGAAGTATGTAGTCAGTTGATCATGAACTTCCTAGTTCAGATGGTTACTAAGTCATTCATGATGGCGGTCAATCCTCAGCCAGGGAGAAAAATAAGAGTCCCATCAGTGTTGTTGTCATCGTTGTTATTTTAATTAAAACCTTGTTTTTATTTAGTGTCACCTTACTTTCTGGTACTATAAAATGCTCCAGGCTCATTTTGTGTATTTCCTGCCACAGTCCTGCAATCAGCCATTTCTCCAAGGACCCCTATTTTCTTTTATTGGCAAATGGTTTTAGAATCCAAGATCTGGGCCCTAGGTGTGCTTGTTGCTTTTGAGGTATCATTGCTTCTGGACCCTCACATCTGAGAAAGCAAGGAAATATATGTGTGTATACTAACCCACGTATATACACAAACATGTATTTCCATATATAACCATCCATATCTATATTAAGCTAAGCATGAATTCATACTGATGTCTCCAACTTTAATCCATTACTACATGGATCATTCTAGCCACCTCCCCTGTTTATCTAAACTCCCACCCCAACTGTGAGAAACCTGGCTTCCATAATTTGCCATCTATTTACTTAATTGTTTATTCCAGGACACGTGTATAAGAGTATCAGAATTGTTTTGTTTTTCTTTTTAAATTTATTATTATTATTATTATTTGAGACGGAGTTTTGTTCTTGTTGCCCATGCTAGAGTGCAATGTTGCAATATCAGTTCACTGCAACCTTCACCTCTCAGGTTCAAGTGATTCTCCTGCCTCAGCCTCCTGAGTAGCTGGGATTACAGGCATGAACCACCACACCTGGCTAATTTGTTTTTGTATTTTTAGTAGAAACGGGGTTTCACCATGTTAGCCAGGCTGGTCTCGAACTCCTGACCTCAGGTGATCCTCCCGCCTTGACCTCCCAAAGTGCTGGGATTACAGGCATGAGCCACTGCACCCGGCCTAAACTTTTTCTTCTTTCTTTCTTTTTTTTTTGAGATGGAGTTTTGCTGTTGTCGCCCAGGCTGGAGCACAATGGCATGATCTTGGCATACTGCAACCTCTGCCTCCCGGGTTCAAGCGATTCTCCTACCTCAGCCTCCCAAGTAGCTGAGATTACAGGCATGCGCCACCACGCCTGGCTAATTTTGTATTTTTAGTAGAAACAGGGTTTCTCCATGTTGGTCAGGCTGGTTTGCGAACTCCTGACCTCAGGTGATCCACCTGCCTCGGCCTCCCAAAGTGCTAGGATTACAGGGGTGAGCCACCACACCAAGCCTAAAATTTTTCTTTATTTGTGCCAGGCACAGTAGCTCATGCCTGTAATCCCAGCAGTTCGGGAGGCTGAGGCAGGTGGATCACCTGAGGTCAGGAGTTCAAGACGATCCTGGGCACCATGGCAAAACCCCGTCTCTACTAAAAATACAGAAATTAGGTGGGTGTGGTGGCACGCACCTGTAGTCCCACCTACTTGGGAGGCTGAGGCACGAGAATTACTTGAACCTGGGAGGCGGAGGTTGCTGTGAGCCAAGATCGCGTCGTTGCACTCCAGCCTAGGTTACAGAGCAAGATTCCGTTTCAATAAAATAAAATAAAATATTTCTTTATTTGTAATCATAATGTCTCAAAAGAGAATTGTTAACACATACCCCTGTGGAGAACAATCTTATAAACTAGGGTACAGTGCTTATGTGTAGTTCCATTTGCCTTTGATCTTACAGACTCGACTCATTTCCAAAATTACTCAGGTCAGCACCTTTCCCCCCAGCTCCCTTCAGAAAAGTTATTTCATACATTAGTAGTATCATTAAATTCTTTTGCCACAATCTGCCTTCCATATTGGGTTCCCTGACCTCCTAATTTTTTTTTTAATTAAAAATATCAGGAGTCTGGGCGTGGTGGCTCACACCTGTAATCCCAGCACTTTGGGAGGCCAAGGCAGGCAGATCACCTGAGGTCGGGGGTGTGAGACCAGCCTGACCAATGTGGGGAAACTTCTTCTCTACTAAAAAAAATACAAAATTAGCTGGGCGTGGTGGCGCATGCCTGTAATCCCAGCTACTCGGGAGGCTGAGGCAGGAGAATCACTTGAACCCCGGAAGTGGAGGTTGCAGTGAGCAGGAGATTGCGCCATTGCACTCCAGCCTGGGCAACAAGAGTTAAACTCCGTCTCAAAATTACATCTATCTATCTATCTATCTATCTATCTATCTATATATCAGGGCTGGGCATGGTGGCTCACGCCTGTAATCCCAGCACTTTGGGAGGCTGAGGTCAGCGGATCACAAGGTCGAGAGATCGAGACCATCCTGGCCAACATGGTGAACCCTCATCTCTACTAAAAAAAAAAAAAAAAACAAAAATTGGCCGGGTGTGGTGGCTCATGCCTGTAATCCCAGCACTTTGGGAGGCCGAGGCGGGCGGATCACCAGGTCAGGAGGTCAAGACCATCCTGGCTAACACAATGAAACCCCATCTCTACTAAAAATACAAAAAATTAGCCGGGCGTGGTGGCGGGCGCCTGTAGTCCCAGCTACTAGGGAGGCTGAGGCAGGAAAATGGCGTGAACCCGGGAGGCGGAGCTTGCAGTGAGCCGAGATCGCGCCACTGCACTCCAGCCTGGGCGACAGAGTGAGACTCTGTCTCAAAAAAAAAAAAAAAAAAAAAAAAATTGAGGCCGGATGCAGTGGCTCATGCTTGTAATCCCAGCACTTTGGGAGGCCCAGGTGGGTGGATAACCTAAGGCCAGGAGTTCGAGACCAGCCTGGTCAACCTGGTGAAACCCCGTTTCTACTAAAAATACAAAAATTAGCTGGGTGTGGTGGCGGGCACCTGTAATCCCAGCTACTTGGGAGGCTGAAGCAGGAGAATCACTTCAACCCAGGAGGCGGAGTTTGCAGCGAGCCGAGATCGCACCACTGCACTCCAGCTGGGCAACAGAGCTAGACTCCGTCTCAAACAACAACAACAACAACAACAAAACAAACAAAAAAACCCAAAAATGTATAATTAAGCCCAAGGTCACCTAGATTTTCTTTTATGTTTTCTTCTAGAAGCTTTATAGTTTTACTTTTTACATTTAGGTCTATGATCCATTTTGAGTTAATTTTTGTAAATTATGTGAGGTCTGGGTTTGGTTTCTTCTCATCCTCCTCTTCTCTCTCATTTCTTCTTTCTTCTTTCCTCCTCCTCCTCCTTCGTCGTCTTCTTCCTCTTCCTCCTCTTCTTCTCCTTCTTCTTTCTTCTTCTTCCTTTGGTCCTTTGTAAAAAATCTGTTTTCTATATTTGTGTGGCTCGATTTCTGTGCCCTCTCTTCTGTTCCCTTGATCTGTGTGTCTAGCCTTTGACCAATATCATGCTGTCTTGATTTATTGTAGGCTGTTACCATTTTTTCCTGGATGTGAATGTCCTGAATCAGATTTGAGAGGAGTTGCATAGGGAACGTAAAAGTCCCCAGGTGTCTGAAAGAAGGGGTGGTAACATAGAGAGGGAGCGAGAAAGACGCGGAGGCTTGGAGGGCAGGGGGCTGTGTCTTTCTTGCCTCTTCCTTGGTGGCCTAGACACTGGTGGGTTCCTTTTGGCTGCTGAGCCCGCACCCGAAGTGCTCAAACTCCACCTAGTGGTGGTGAGGAAGGATCGTCTGTGTGTATCCTCACCTGGGCCAAAACCTGTATAAATTCCCAGAGCAGGCCAGCTTTTCCTTACTGCTTCTTCCTGATTTATCCCCCATCACAGGCAGGCTACCTACATTAACAGCTTTGCAGACAGAAATGAGGCCCAGGTGTTCTGTGCTCCATGAAAGAGTCTACTGGACTTCCAAGTCCTGGCCCTACCGGAGGCAGTTGGACTCAACACTTCTTTTATTAGAAGCTCCCTTTATAAGGGATTGTTTTGTTGTAAGTGACAGAAATCCAACTCAAACTAGCTTACAAAAAGGGAATTCATTGACTCACACAACTGAAAGCTCCAGACACAGATATGACTTCAGGCCAGCAGAATCAGGCACTCAAATCTGTCTCTCTCCACCTCTGCCATGTATCGGTTTTATTCTCAGGCCACCTCATTGATGGCCACTAGCAGCTCCAGGCCCATATTCCACCAGCTTAGCATCCTCAGTGGAAATGTAACTGCCCAGTGGGCTCTTCCTGTCCTCTGCACAAATAAAGACCATGGCATTGCAGTAAAGAAAGAGTTTAATTGACACGAGGCCGGCCATGCCACATGCAAAATTGATTATTACTCAAGTCAATCTCCCTGAAAATTCAGAGATCAGGGTTTTTGATAATTTGGTGGGTAGGGGGTCGGAAAGTGGGGAGTGCTAATTGATTAGGTGGGAGATGAAATCACAGGGAGTTGCAACTCTCCTCTTTCACTGGGTCGGTTCCTGGGTGGGGGCCACAAGAACAGATGAACCAGTTTATTGATCCGGGTGTTGCCAGATGATACTTTGAGTCCAGGGTCTGCAAAATATCACAAGCACTCATCTTAGGTTTTACAACGATGTTATCCCCAGGAGCAATTTGGGGAGGTTCAGAATCTTGCAGCCTCCAGCTGCATGACTCCTAAACCAAATCTTATTTATTTATTTATTTTTTTGAGATGGAGTATCGCTTTGTCACCCAGGCTGGAGTGCAATGGCATGGTCTCTGCTCACTGCAACCTCTGTCTCCTGGGTTCAAGCGATTCTCCTGTCTCAGCCTCCCGAGTAGCTGGGACTACAGGCGTGTGCCACCACACCCGGCTAATTTTTTGTATTTTTAGTAGAGACAGGGTTTCACCATGTTGGCCAGGCTGGCCTTGAACTCCTGACCTCGTGATCCGCCAACCTCGGCCTCCCAAAGTGCTGGGATTACAGGCATAAGCCACTGCGCCCAGCCGAAACGGGAGTTTTATTATATTATTACTCAAATCAGTCTCCCCAAGCAGAATCAGTTTGTTTGTTTGTTTGTTTGTTTTTTGAGACGGAGTCTCGCTCTGTCGCCCAGGCTGGAGTGCAATGGCGCCATCTTGGCTCACTGCAAGCTCCGCCTCCCGGGTTCACGCCATTCTGCCTCAGCCTCCCCAGTAGCTGGGCCTACAGGCCCCTGCCACCACGCCCGGCTAATTTTTTGTACTTTTAGTAGAGACGGGGTTTCACCGTGTTAGCCAGGATGGTCTCGATCTCCTGACCTCGTGATCTGCCCGCCTCAGCCTCCCAAAGTGCTGGGATTACAGGCTTGAGCCACCGTGCCCGGCTACCAGAATCAGAGTTTTTAAAGATCATTTGGCGGGTAGGGACTTGGGAAGTGGGGAGTGCTGATTGGTCAGGTTGGAGATGGAATTGCAGGGGGTCGAAGTGAGGTTTTCTTGCTGTCTTCTGTTCCTGGGTGTGAGGACAGAACAGGTGGTGCCAGATTAAGGTCTGGGTGGTATCAGCTGATTCATAGAGCCAGTGGCTGCATGACCTCCAAACTAATTTATAATCTTGTAGCTAATCTGTCAATTTGTTAGTCCTGCAAAGGCAGACTGGTCCCCAGGCAAGAAGGGGGTCTTTTCAGTTAAGGACTATTAACAATTTTGTTTCAGAGTCAAACCATGAACTGAATTCCTTCCCAAAGTTAGTTCAGCCTACGCTGAGGAATGAACAAGGACAGCTTAAAGGTTAGAAGCAACATGGAACTGGTGAGGTCTGATTTCTTTCACTGTCATAATTTCCTCAGTTATAACTTTACAAAGGCGATTTTAAGACCCTGTCTCAAAAACAAACAAACAAACAAACAAAAACTATCGTGATCCACTCCCCCTACTCTGCTCTGAAACCTTCAGGGCCTGTCTGCCCGGTGTGATTGCTCACGATATGGCCTCCATGTCTCCCTCTTTTCATTTCAGATCAGTTTGTTTCCCTTTCACGGTTCTCCAGACGTGCCTACTTTCCTCTTCGCTGTGCCTGCGCTTCCCTGGATTCCCACAATGCTCCTTCATGCCCTGCCTCTTGGCTTGGCTAAACCCCTCTGCCTGATTTTAAATGAACAGTCAAAGTGCCTCTTCTCCCTGACACCCACTTTTTCCAACCAACAGGTCAATGACATGAGGAAGACCGAAGGAGGCTGCTGGGTGTGGACACAAAGAGATGGGGCAGACACTTATGGGCTCCTTCATCCTTCCAGAACAGACTCTCCAAGCAAAGTCTAAACCAGTCACATTGAAGCTCCTAGGGTTACTTCATTAATATTTCAGGCCGGGCGTGGTGGCTCACGCCTGTAATCCCAGCACTTTGGGAGCCTGAGGCGGGAGGATCACAAGATTAGGAGTTCAAGACCAGCCTGGCCAATATGGTGAAATCCTGTCTCTACAAAAAGTTAGCCGGGCGTGGTAGCGGGCGCCTGTAGTCCCAGCTACTGGGGAGGCTGAGGCAGGAGAATGGCTTGAGCCCAGGAGGCGGAGGTTGCAGTGAGCCGAGATTGCACCACTACACTCCAGCCTGGGCAACAGAGCAAGACTCCGTCTCAAATAATAATAATAATAATAATAATATTTCAAAAAGACTTCAAATTGAAGTCTTTTTTTTTTGAGACGGATTCTCACTCTGCCGCCCAGGCTGGAGTACAATCGTGTGATCTTGGCTCACTGCAACCTCCGCCTCCTGGGTTCAAGCTATTCTCTGGCCTCAGCCTCCTGAGTAGCTGGTATTACAAACTTGTGCCACCATGCCTGGCTAATTTTTGTATTTTTAGTAGAGACGGGGTTTCATCTTGTTGTCCAGGCTGGTCATGAACTCCTGACCTTAAGTGATCTGCCTGCCTCAGCCTCCCAAAGTGCTGGGATTACAGGTGTGAGCCACCACGCCCGGCTGCACTAATTATTTGTAATGCTAAAGACTGTAAGCTTCCCTAGGAGGGCTGTCTCCCAGTTCTGCGCTAGGGGATAAATTGTAATGGTCAAGATTCTTTCAGCAGTAAGTGACAGAAAACCAGCTAAAACCAGCTCAAGCGCAAAAGGGAATGTCATGCCTCTGGAAACTGGGAGGTCCAAGGGACTCAAATATCATTGTAATCCCCGGCTTTTTTTTTTTTTTTGCTCTGTCACCCAGGCTGGAGTGCAGGGGCGTGGTCTTGGTTCACTGCAGCCTCGAACTCCTGGGCTCAAGTGATCCTCCTGCCTCAGCCTCCGGAGTAGTTGAGACTACAGGCATGCGCCACCGCCAGGCTTCCTCCCTCTCTTGGCTCTGCTTCCCTCAGGTATGGGGCTCATTTTCTCCCACTGTTGACTGGCTTCCTCCTTTTCCAGGGGAAGGAAGTAGGCTAAGGTATAGACAGCTCCTGACGTAGATTGTTCCTGCCTTGTGAGCTTGGAGGGAAGAGAAAGCTTCTCTTTCTCAGAGGCCCAGAAGCTTCTCTTTCTCCTGGAGTCTGTCCTGACCTGCTCATTCCTGGACCAGTCTCTGTGGCCAGAGGAATACGGCACTGTGATTGAACAAACCTGAGTCACGTGGCCAGAGGGAGGCTGTTGTGATTGGCTGTCCCACTGGAACCACATGGAGTCGGGTGGGTGATGGAGAGTTTCGTAGGAGATGGACACTGCTGTTACCAGGAAGATGAAATCTATTTGATGCAACATTATATTCCAGGAAACGTTATAGCTGCAAAGACCACGTAGCGACATGAAAATTGGTTATAAAGCAATGCTAAGAGAACAAGGCAGAAGGCAGACTTGAAACTATGATGGCACCTTTGGAATATGAAAAAATAGAAAACTTTTGCTCTGTAAGGGTGGTGGAAGAATGAATTATTACGTCAAAAACCTTCAGTGTCTTTGCAAAAGTATTTTATAATAAATAACATGTGCATGCACAAATAGTCTCATGTTTACTGCATAATATGATTTTCGGAGCTCAGTTTCTTTTTGTAATGAGATAAGACACAAATAAAATAGATGGTGATATTGACAAAAAGAGTCAAACTCTGTAAACTATTTGAAGAGATTTATTCTGAGCCAAATATGAGTGACCATGGCCTGTGACTCAGCCCTCAGGAGATCCTGAGAACATGTGCCCAATGTAGTTGGGGTGCAGCTTGCTTTTATATATTTTAGGGAGACATGAGACTTCTATCAAATACTTTTTTTTTTTTGAGACCAAGTCTCACTCTGTCACCCAGGCTGGAGTGCAGTGGCACAATCTCGGCTCACTGCAACGTCTGCCTCCCAGGTTCAAACGATTCTCCTGCCTCAGCCTCCCGAGTACAGTAGCTGGGATTACAGGTGCTCGCCACCACGCCTGGCTTATTTTTGTATTTTTAGTAGAGAAGGGGTTTCACCATGTTGGCCAGGCTGGTCTCGAACTCCTGGCCTCAGCTGATCGGCCCGCCTCGGCCTCCCAAAGAGTTGGGATTACAAGCTTGAGCCACCGCGCCTGGCCTCAATCAAATACATTCAAATACATTTAAGAAATACAGGCCAGGCGCGGTGGCTCATGCCTGTAATCCCAGCACTTTGGGAGGCTGAGGTGGGCAGATCATCTGAGGTCAGAAGTTCGAGACCAGCCTGGCCAACATGGTGAAACTCCATCTCTACTAAAAATAATAGCAAAAATTAGCCGGGCACAGTGGCACACGCTGGTAATCCCAGCTACTCGGGAGGCTAAGGCAGGAGAATTGCTTGAACCCGGGAGGCGGAGGTTGCAGTGAATCAAGATCATGCCACTGCACTCCAGCCTGGGCAACAGAAAGAGTGTCAAAAAATAAAAAAATAAAAGGCTGGGCACGGTGGCTTATGTCTGTAATCCCAGTACTTTGGGAGGCCGAGGCAGGCAGATCACTTGAGGTCAGGAGTTCAAGACCAACCTGGCGAACGTGGTGAAACTCTATCTCTACTAAAAGTACAAAAATTAGCCAGACATGGTGGCGCATGCCTGTAATCCTAGCTGCTTAGAAGGTTGAGGTAAGACAATTGCTTGAACCCAGGAGGCAGAGGTTGCAGTGAGCCGAAATCCTGCCACTGCATTCCAGCCTGGGCAACACAGAATTCGTCTCAAAAAAAAAAAAAAAAGAGGAGTAGTGAACTGTGGGAAGGATTCAATTCAATTTGGTTCAATTCATCAACTATTGAGCACCTATTATGTGCCTGATCCTCTTCCAGAACTTTGGGGTATACCAGTGTGAAAGGAAAATGACTCTTGGGGCCCCCAAATCACTAAACTAAAGAAAAAGTCAAGCTGGGAACTGCTTAGGGCAAACTGCCTCCCATTCTACTCAAAGTCATCCCTCTGCTCACTGAGATAAATGCATATCTGGGGCCGGGGCGCAGTGGCTCTCACCTGTAATCCCATCACTTTGGGAGGCCGAGGCGGGCAGATCACGAGGTCAGGAGATTGAAACCATCCTGGTCAACATGGTGAAACCCCGTCTCTACTAAAAATACAAAAATTAGCTGGGCGTGGTGGTGGGCGCCTATAGTCCCAGCTACTCGGGAGGCCGAGGCAGGAGAATCACTTGAACCCAGGAGGCGGAGTTTGCAGTGAGCCAAGATCACACTACTGCACTCCAGCCTGGGTAACAGAGTGAGACTCTGTCAAAAAAAAAAAAAAAAAAAAAAAGCATATCTGATTGCCTCCTTTGGAAAGGCTAATCAGAAACTGAAAAGAATGCAACAGTTTGTCTCTCACCTACCTGTGACCTGGAAGCCCTCTCCGTGCTTGAGTTGTCCCGCCTTTCCAGACTAAACCAATGTACGTCTTACTTATATCGATTGAGGTCTTATGTCTCCCTAAAATGTATAAAACCAACCAAGCTGTGCCCTAACCACCTTGGACACATGTCATCAAGATCTCCTGAAGCTGTGTCACAAGTGTGTGTTCTCAACCTTGGCAAAATAAATTTTTTTTTTTTTTTTGAGATGGAGTCTCACTCTGTCGTGCCCAGGCTGGTGTGCAGTGGTGTGATCCTGGCTCACTGCAACCTCTGCGTCCGGGTTCAAGTGATTCTTCTGTTTCAGCCTCCTGAGTAGCAGGGATTATAGGCATGCACCACCATGCCTGGCTAATATTTTGTATTTTTAGTAGAATCGGGTTTTCACCATGTTGGCCAGGCTGGTCTCGAACTCCTGACCTCAGGTGATCTGCCCACCTTGCCCGGCTAAACTGCTTACTTTTGTATTGTGTTACCTGATTTATTGACTAAAATAGTTATTGCAACAGAGGCTACTCTTGTTTTTTTTCTTTTTCCTTTTCGTTTTTTTTTTTTTTAGATGGAATCTCACTCTGTCACCCAGGCTGGAGTGCAGTGGCACGATCTCAGCCCACTGCAACCTCCGCCTCCCGGGTTCAAGCAATTCTCCTGCCTCAGCCTCCAAAGTAGCTGGGATTACAGGCACCTGCCACCAGGCCCAGCTAATTTTTGTATTTTTAGTAGAGATGGGGTTTCACCATATTGGCCAGGCTGGTTTTGAACCCCTGACTTCAGGTGATCCACCCACCTTGGCCTCCAAAAGTGTTGGGATTACAGGTGTGAGCCACCATGCCAGGCCAAAAACAATTTTTTTAAATTAAGTTTATTACATCCATGTATTTTTCTGTATGTGCTTTTAAAGTCCTTGTGACACTGAGTTACAGGGCTTTGATTCTTGGGTCTAAAAAGGACACCAATTCTGCTAAATCTTAAAAACTAACATCAATTAAAGCCTCATCTTCAGGCCCGGTAGAAGATGCCAATCAAAATAACTGTATTGCCGAGACACACGGCCACAAATTAAAGCTGTTAAACTCCTCAAGGCCCAGGGACTATTGCAGAAGAGGTGGGCATGTGAGATGGTAAGGGTTGATTTTGAGAAATAAAATAAATTCAGTTTCTCTATAAATTAACCATTAATGTCAAAGACACACTGATGCAAGACCAGCATATGGGCCCCTGTGTCAGATTCACAAGGTTTTCTTGGAGCATTAACTGACTCCTTAATAAAGGTTATAAAGGTTATACAAAGGTTATGGAAGTTACATCTTATGGTCAAGATTAAAATGTTATAGACTATTTATAAAATTTTTGGGGCCAGATGTGGTGGCTCACGCCTGTAATCCCAGCACTTTGGGAGGCCGAGTCGGGCATATCACGAGGTCAGGAGTTCGAGACCAGCCTGGCCAACATGGGGAAACCCTGTCTCTACTAAAAAATACAAAAAATTAGCCGGGCATGGTGGCAGATGCCTGTAATCCCAGCTATTCGGGAGACTGAGGTAGGAGAATCACTTGAACCTAGGAGGCGGAGGTTGCAGTGAGCAGAGATCGCACCACTGCACTCCAGCCTAGGCAACAGAGCAAGACTCTGTCTCAAAAAAAATTTTTTTTTGGAAAAAATTTAATTGGCTTCATGCTGTTTTTATTGGGGCTTATTGTTTGGAAAATTAAGTCTCTTCTGGGATTACAGGGGAGTGCCACCATGCCTGGCTAATTTTTTTTTTTTGAGATGCAGTTTCACTCTTGTTGCCCAGGCTGGAGTGCAATGGTACGATCTCAGCTCACTGCAACCTCCGCCTCCTGGGCTCAAGTGATTCTTGTGCCTCAGACTCCTGAGTAGCTGGGATTACAGGGGAGTGCCACCATGCCCGGCTAATTTTTTTTTTTTGAGATGGAGTTTCACTCTTGTTGCCCAGGCTGGAGTGCAATGGCGCGATCTTGGCTCACTGCAACTGCCACCTCCTGGGTTCAAGTGATTCTCTCTCCTCAGCCTCCAGAGCAGCTGGGATTACAGGTGCCCGCCACCATGCCCAGCTAATTTTTGTATTTTTTTTTTTTAGTAGAGATGGGGTTTCACCATGTTTGCCAGGCTGGTCTCAAACTTCTGGCCTCAGATGATCCACCCTCCTTGGCCTCCCAATCTGCTAGGATTATAGGCGTGAGCCACGGCTCCTGGGACATTTTTTATTTTTATTTTTTTTGAGATGGAGTCTTGCTCTGTTGCCTAGGCTGGAGTGCAGTGGCAGGATCTTGGCTCATTGCAACCTCCACCTCCTGGGTTCAAGTGATTCTCCTGCTTCACCCTCCCGAGTAGGTGGGAGTACAGGCGTGCGCCACCACGCCCAGCTAATTTTTTTGTATTTTTAGTAGAGACAGGGTTTCACCAAACTCCTGACCTCAGGTGATCCTCCTGCCTCGGCCTCCCAAAGTGCTGGGATTACAGGCATGAGCCACTGCGCCCGACCTCTGCACAATTTTTATTGTTTTCAGACAGCATATTGCTCTGTTGCCCAGGCTGGAGGGCAGTGGTGCGATCACGGCTCACTGTAGTGTCCAACTCCTGGGCTCAAGTAATCTTCCCACCTCAGCCTCCTGAGTAGCTGGGACCACAGATGTGTGCCATTATGGCTTTTTTTTTTTCTTTTGAGATGGAATTTCGCTCTTGTTGGCCAAGCTGAAGTGCAATGGCGCGATCTCGGCTCACTGCAACCTCTGCCTCCCGGGTTCAAGCAATTCTCCTGCCTCAGCCTCCCGACTAGCTGGGATTACAGGCGTGTGCCACCATGCTTGGCTAATTTTTTGTATTTTTAATAGAAACTGGGTTTCACTATGTTAGTCAGGCTGGTCTCGAACTCCTGACCTCAGGTGATCCGCCTGCCTCGGCCCCCCTAAATGCTGGGATTACAGATGTGAGCCACCTCGCCCGGCCTGTCCACGGCTAATTTTTAAAAAATCTTTTGTAGAGACAGGGTCACACTATGTTGCCGAGGCTGGTCCTCCCACCTTGCCCTCCCAAAGTGCTGGAGTGCTGGGATTATAAGGATGAGCAACCACGCCTGGCCCCCTGCAAATGTTATACCTCCCTGGAGGAGACAGACCCCAAGTAGTCCACACTTCTCTCTTCAGTCCTACCTCCTGGCCCTCCCCTTTTCTCTCTCCTCTAACACACACACACACACACACACACACACACACACACACACACACACACACGCCAGACACAATGGCTGGGTGGGGCTGAGGAACTGGCTTCCTCCGCAGAGATCTCAATCTGGGCCCTGAGTTCCCACCCCAGAATCACAGGAACACACACTTGGAAACCTCAGCCCTGCATTCCTCGCTCCAAGGGGCAGACAGGACAGGCTGAAAATAGCAACTGGTTCCAAAAAGATAAAGGTAAATTCATGGGGACCTACTGCAGAGTTAGGGAGGGAAGCCTGCGGGAGGGTCCCTGGGTGTGAAATAGGCGTTGGCTCACACCTGGCTCAGGAGACAGGTGGTGGTGCAAGTCCGGGGAAAGATGGTGAGACTCGCCGTGGAGGGACGCACGCAGCATCCCTTAGCTGAGACAGAGGCATCCAGACACCCATGCTGCTCAGCCAGGCTCTGTGCCATTGCCGTCTTGTCCTCATCCCTACCCCTGTCCACCTCACCCCTATGAGCCCCGATCCACACAGCTGTGCAGGTAGAACCTGCGCACACACTTTCCAAGCCTGAATTTCAGCTTTTCCCCAGGCCCCTTTAACCTCTGAGACCCTGGATACCTCTGTCTCCTGGGGCCCTGTGTGATGTGCGCATGTGGAGAGTGGTGTGGTTCGTGAGGGGGGGGTGTCCGGTTGGGAGGCGGATCTGATTCCTGTTTCCTGCCCCTACTCACTCAGCCCTGGGAGGTGACTGAGAGTGGAGGGGATTCAAGGGTGAGTGCTTGGGGCCCGAGTACCTGGGTTCCTAAGTGGGGGGTAGGGAAGGAAGTAAATGCAGGTACCCGAGAGGGGGTGGGATCCCTGAGGGGCAGGGGCTGGGGAGGAGCTGGCCAGTGGTCAAGACCACCGTGTGGGTCACTTTGCTAAATGACTTTCTGCCAGAACACAGAGGCCACTGAGCTGCAAGACCCATCACCTACAACCCCCTTGCTCCCCCCTCATCATTTCTCAAGGACCCAATCCGAGGCCTGGAGGGGTCTGACTCTCCTGCTGACCCCTGAAGGGAGTTTGGGGGTTCCTCTGCTTCCCAGCCCTGACCCTGCAGCCTTCTTGGGATTGTAGCCTCCTTCCTCGAGGGAGGAAGAGAAACCCAGGCCGCAGCGCCCTGGCCCGACTGGTCCTCTCCTTCGGTTCACTCTCCCAGCCACCTCCCCAGGCCTCTTGGCAAGACCCACGCCTGTGCTGGGCCTCTCTCTGTGACCAGACCCTAGGGCAGGCGGGGATGATCAGACGCAGGACAGGAGAGACCGCGCCAGGACCTCCTCATCTCCGGGGGTCAGAGGCTCCAAGAATCTTGATGGCAGGAAAAGGAGACTAAAAATAATCCGGAAAGGGAGAGTCCGGAGAGAGGAACTGGGAAATGGGGGGCGGAGGGCCAGTGGAGCAGGGAAACAGTGATGCACGCCTCGCAGCCCAGGCCCGGCGGACAGGCGCGCCCACGGCACCCAGACCCAGACAGCACAGAACACACATGGCACACCCACCCTGGCACCGCTATCTCAGACACTCACACCGAGAACTTCCTAAAGGGCCACACACCACACACCGTATGCTCCACTCTCCCCCTGCACACCCACCCGGCAAGCACAGAACTCGCACACTCGCAACACACCGTGCCACCCCCTACACAAACCACACACAAACCTCCACAACACACTCCACGGACACACGGTTCAGTGGGCAGACACGGAGCGGCTGTATCCCGTATTGAGTTTTATGGATTCTCTGGAACCCCCACACCAGCCTTCCCTCCTGACTTCAAAATCCTGCCTTCCAGTGGCCCCAGTTTACCCTCCCTGTGGGGCACTAAGGGTCTTTCTCTTTCCCTCCCTCCTCCTCAGGGGATGACTCCAGCAGAGCACCTCACTCCTTTGAAGAGCACAGAGGAAGATGTCAGCCCAGTCCCTTCCTGCAGCAACACCCCCCACGCAGAAGCCCCCTCGGATCATCCGCCCCCGCCCTCCTTCTCGTTCCAGGGCTGCGCAGTCCCCAGGGCCTCCCCACAATGGCTCCTCTCCACAAGAACTACCCCGAAACTCCAATGATGCACCAACCCCAATGTGCACCCCCATCTTCTGGGAGCCCCCAGCTGCATCCCTCAAGCCCCCTGCTCTTTTGCCCCCCTCAGCTTCTAGAGCCAGCCTCGACTCCCAGACTTCCCCAGACTCACCTTCCAGCACCCCCACACCTAGTCCAGTGTCCCGGCGCTCCGCCTCCCCAGAACCTGCTCCCCGGTCTCCAGTCCCCCCACCCAAGCCGTCTGGGTCACCCTGCACGCCTCTACTCCCCATGGTTGGGGTCCTGGCTCAGAATGGCTCTGCCTCAGCTCCTGGCACTGTGCGGAGGCTGGCTGGCAGGTTTGAAGGGGGTGCTGAAGGCCGGGCTCAGGATGCAGATGCCCCGGAGCCAGGTCTCCAAGCGAGAGCAGATGTGAATGGGGAGAGAGAAGCTCCCCTCACCGGGAGTGGGTCCCAGGAGAACGGTGCTCCAGGTGAGTGTGGCGGGTGGGGGGCGCTGGGTGACCTCAATCCACCCATCTTCTCCGTTTTCAGTGCTGACAACTTTCAGGGGCTACCTTTTCAAAAATGGATTTGATGTTTGGGATATCTGGTTTCTGTATGTCGGGATTTGAAGGGAGTCAGGTTGGAGGAGATCTATAGATGCCTGGACCTTGATATTGCAGTTGCTGGGCAGGTTAAAGATGGAGATGGTCTGGGCGGGGGTGGAGCTGGGCCCCAAGGGCTTTCTCCTTAGGCTACCTGTCTCCCACAGATGCTGGCCTGGCCTGCCCTCCCTGCTGCCCCTGTGTCTGCCATACCACCCGGCCTGGCCTGGAGCTCAGATGGGTGCCTGTGGGGGGCTATGAGGAGGTCCCCAGGGTCCCCCGTCGGGCCTCCCCGCTGCGGACCTCTCGCTCCCGCCCCAACCCTCCAAGCATCGGTCACCCTGCCGTTGTCCTCACATCCTACCGCTCCACTGCTGAGCGCAAACTCCTGCCACCCCTCAAGCCTCCCAAACCAACTCGTGTCAGGCAGGATGCCACCATTTTCGGGGACCCCCCACAGCCAGATCTTGATCTGCTTTCTGAAGATGGAATCCAAACAGGTGCAGGGCCTGGGGGAGTGGACCTCTGGGCTGTGAGGGGACAGGAGAGAGGCAGGGGGGTACTAAAGCCCAGCAAACTACAATCCCCAACAGGCACTGGGCTCTTTGCTTTCCTACCAGCTGCTGCTCTGGTGCTGAAGAGAGTTGCAGTTTTTATAGTAACCATCCCTGCTGGGGCTGGAGTCGGGAGTCCTGGCTGGGGATCCTGGAGTTTTTTTTTCTCTTCACTCTGGCTTCTCTCTCCAGGGGACAGTCCTGATGAAGCTCCTCAGAATACTCCTCCAGCAACTGCGGAGGGGAGGTACTGAACACCCCCACCCCTACTCCCTGGTGCTCTCCCCACCATGCTTCTACCTGAGGGCAGACTAACCTTCAGCTCCAGCTAAATCCCACCTCCACAAAGGTGAGGGGACAAGGGCCAGGGCTCTAGAGATAAGCAGCCCTTGTTTCGAATCCCAGCTCTGGCCCTTATCAATTCTGTGATCTTATAGAAGGCCGGGCACGGTGGCTTACATCTGTAATCCCAGCACTCTGGGAGGCTGTGGCAGAAGGATCACCTGAAGTCAGGAGTTCAAGATCAGCCTGGCTAACGTGGTGAAACCCTGTCTCTACTAAAAATACAAAAATTAGCCGGGCAGGGTGATGGGTGCCTGTAATCCCAGCTACTCGGGAGGCTGAGGCAGGAGAATGGCTTGGACCCGGGGAGATGGAGGTTGCAGGGAGACAAGAGCGTGCCACTGCACTCCAGCCTGGTCGACAAGAGAGAAACTCCATCTCAAAAAAAAAAAAAAAAATCTGTAGCCTTCCTGGGTCTCAGTGTCCTCATCTATGAAATGGGGCTAAGCATAGGAACCACCTCATGGAATCGTGGGGATATGATATTGTGAAGAGCCGGGTCCAGAGTAAGTGAGTGCACCATTTTAACTCCCTTCCCTCACCTTGAGCTTCTATTGCAATTATTGTCTGAAAATCTATTTGGCAATCATGACCATCTCTTCTATGCTATCCAGGATTGTTAATTATCTTAGATTCACCATTGTTATCAGAAGTTATCTGTGTCCATTCATTTATTCAACAAACATTTACTAGTGTGGTTTTTAGCTTGGGCGAATGGGGGTGTGGTGGTGCTGATGGCCACAGCAGGGGAGATAAGGGGCTGCAGGTGCTGGTGGGAGGTGTGAGAGCTTGCAGTCCATCACGTTGAGCTTTCTTGACACACAAATAGGGCGTTCCAGACAATGGTTGCTACATGAGACGGCTGACAAGGAGACTCAGAAATCTCTGGTCTGCAATAGTTGACATAAGAATGGGGCCCACTTAGTTCAGGGGCTCCTCTCTAAAAGGCACATAAAAAGATCTGGAATTTGGGCCGGGCAAAGTAGGTTACGCCTGTAATCCTGACACTTCGTGAGGCCAAGGTGGCAGGATTGCTTGAGACCAGGATTTTAAGACCAGCCTGGGCAACATAGCGAGACCTTGCCTTTCCCCTTAAAAAAAAAAAAAAAAAAAAAAAAAAAAAAGCCTGAGGTTTGATTTGGGGAGCCGTCAGGGTCCCTACATCCAACCTGCACATGGGTTGCCCTGTCCAGCATGAGAACAAGCACCCCTACGGTGGGCAGCAGTGGTGGCCCTGGGGACTTCCTTCCCTTTCTTTCTCCACAGGGAAGAGGAGGGGCTAGAGGTGCTGAAGGAGCAGAATTGGGAGCTGCCCCTGCAGGATGGTGAGGGCCTCTGGACCTGAGGGTCCCTGCTGTGACCATCAAGCAGTGGGGAAGGGTTTGGGAGCCCTGGGCTTCCCTGAAGTGCTATGTTTGCCCTCTAGAACCTCTGTACCAGACCTACCGAGCAGCCGTGCTGTCAGAGGAGCTGTGGGGGGTGGGTGAGGATGGGAGTCCTTCTCCAGCAAATGCTGGAGATGCGCCCACCTTCCCACGACCCCCTGGACCTCGCAACACCCTGTGGCAGGAGCTTCCGGCTGTGCAAGCCAGCGGTCTTCTGGATACCCTCAGCCCCCAGGAGAGGCGCATGCAGGAGGTGGGAGCTGGAGGTGGGAGATGGGAGGGGGGTGCTGGGGTTGGGCTGCATGGGTCAGGCATAGGGGAGGAGGGCCCAGGGTCCTAGCTTCCCACGGGGAACTGGGCTTCCCACGACTGCCTGCTTTTCTTTCTAGAGTCTTTTCGAGGTGGTGACGTCCGAGGCTTCCTACCTGCGCTCCCTGCGGCTGCTGACCGACACCTTCGTGCTGAGCCAGGCACTCCGGGACACGCTCACCCCCCGTGATCACCACACACTCTTCTCCAATGTGCAGCGAGTCCAGGGAGTCAGCGAGCGGTCAGTGGCTTTCCGTCCTTCCAGGGAACCTGCCCTTAGGCTGCTGGGCACGCCCTTTCCTCTCTCCCGGGCCCGGGTCCTTCCTTCTACGGACCCAGTTAGTTCCCAACCCTTCTCTCAAGAACCCGGGAGACCTGGCTCTCTGCCCCGCCCCATTGCTTGCTTCCCCAATTCCTTCAGGTTTCTAGCAACGCTCCTGTCCCGTGTGCGCTCTTCCCCCCACATCAGCGACCTGTGTGACGTAGTGCATGCCCACGCTGTGGGGCCTTTCTCGGTGTATGTGGATTATGTGCGGAACCAGCAGTATCAGGAGGAGACCTACAGCCGCCTCATGTGAGTGTCCCAGGAGTGGGGAGGAAGCTGGGGAGAGGGATGGGATCGAGGCCACAGGAGGTTGGGGCACCAGGGCCTCCAGGCAGCCGCTAGCCATGCCTGCTTCTGCAGGGACACCAACGTGCGCTTCTCCGCCGAGCTGCGCCGGCTGCAGAGCCTCCCTAAGTGTGAGCGGCTCCCGCTGCCGTCCTTCCTGCTACTGCCCTTCCAGCGCATCACCCGGCTGCGCATGCTGCTGCAGGTACCTGTCCCGGCTGCGGCCGTTTCTGCCCCACCAACCCCATCGGAGAACTCTCCCGAGGGCTTCTTGGCCCTCCAGCTATCACCATGCACTACTCCACCTTAAACATAAAATCCCCCAAATCATAACTCTGAATCTGGGTCTCTCAGCCTAGGACTCACCAAGTCCTACCTTAGGGGCCCTGTGCTCTTCCCCTTACCTGGACTGCCTCTAGGTCCAGGTGCAGGGAAAGGCCCTCTGGCTGGAGACATGAGTTCCACACCTAGCTCTGCCACTGACTCTCTGAGTGACCTTAGGCAAGTCCCTTCTGCTCGCTGGGTCTCAGGGGGAGTGTGTGAGTGGTTTTTGAGGTTGTCTCTGGCTATATTCTTCTACCCACATGCCTTCCCAGCTGGGGTGGTATCACCCCCAAGGGGGCAAAAATTGGTTCTTTGGGGGTGAAAATAATCTTAGTTATTCCAACAGTTGTACTCCATTAAGCTTTAGTGCATAAACAGAATTCCAGTAGATCTGTAGAATTAAACTTTCATGGTGAGGGAGATGTTTAGGGAAAATTATCTTAAAAAGGCAACTTAGTGGGGTGATACTGGGGAAAAAAAAGTTTGAGATTTGAGACACTTTCTTCCTCCTCCTCCTCCTCCTCTTCTTCTTCTCCTTCTTCGAGACGGAGTCTCACTCTGTTACCCAGGCTGGAGTACAGTGGCGCAATATCGGCTCACTGCAACCTCTGCCTCCCGGGTTCAAGCGATTCTCCTGCCTCAGCCTCCTGAGTAGCTGGGATTACAGGTGTGGACTACCATGCCCGGCTAATTTTTGTATTATTAGTAGAGATGGGGTTTCACCGTGTTGGCCAGGCTGCTATCGAACTCCTGACCTCATGTGGTCCACCTGCCTCAGTCGCCCAAAGTGCTGGCATTACAGGCGTGAGCCACTGCACCCGGCCTAAGACACTCTCTTCTATGGCAAAGCAGAGACTCCTTTCTAACCAGGTCACCCAATATGGGGATCTTTAGAGCACTGGCACAATCACGGCTCACTGCAGCCTCAAATTCCTGGGCTCAAGGGATCCTCATGCCTCAGCCTCTAGAGTAGCTGGGACTACAATGCCACCATGCCCGGCTATTTATTAATTTTTATTTTTATAGAGACAGGGTCTCACTATGTTGGCCAGGCTGGTCTTGAACTCCTGGCCTCAAGCAATCCTCCTATCTCAGCTTCTCAAAGCTCTGGCATTATAGGTGTGAGCTACTGAGCCCAGTGAATGAGGGGATCTTTATGTGAAGAGTTCCCAACTAGATTATCAGTGTCTTTATGATCTTATTCAGCTTTATCTATCCCCATTGTAGACAACAAAATAATAATAATGATACTGATCATAATAGCTCAACAGCTATTAAACTTTCTAGGAATGGTTCTAAGTGCTATACACCTGTGTAACCTTACCCGCAACTATGTGAGGGTAGGAACTATTACTTGTCCTACTTTAGAGATGAGAAAGCTAAGGCACAGGTCACATAACTTGCCTCAGGTCATACAGAAATAATTGATGGAGACAAAATTGTAATCTAAGCACTCTTAGCTACTCTGCTATATTGCCTGCACTAACAGTTTTGGTTAATAATTATTAAAATAATAGGAACCTTCGGGGCAGGCACGGTGGCTCATGCCTGTAATCCCAGCACTTTGGGAGGCCGAGGCGCGTGGATCATCTGAGGTCAGGAGTTCAAGACCAGCCTGGCCAACATGGTGAAACCCCGCTTCTACTGAAAATACAAAAAAATTAGTCGGGCGTGGTGGCACATATCTGTAATCCCAGCTACTTGGGAGGCTGAGGCAGGAGAATCACTTGAACCCGGGAGGCAGAGGTTGCAGTGAGCCGAGATCGCACCCCTGCACTCCAGCCTGGGTGACAGAGCCAGACTCTGGAAAAAAAAAAATAAGAACCTTCTTTTCAACATTTAATATGTGCCAAGAACTATGCTAAGCACTTTACATATATTGCCTTCTTGAATCCTCAAAACAATGCTATTGATATGCTAGGTGGGTATTAGCCCCATTTTACAGATAGGGAAGCTGAGGCTCAGAGAGGTAACAGGACTTGCTCAGGGTTCTGCAGATGGTGAGTGATGAGGTCTGTCAGCCTTGTTGAAACTGGCCGAAACAGACAGGGTCCTCTGAGCTGTGGCCCCTCTGAATCCCAGGGCCACAGAGCAGGGGGCCCAGTCACCCTTCCTCCTTGTCCCCAGAATATCCTGCGCCAGACAGAAGAGGGGTCCAGCCGTCAGGAGAATGCCCAGAAGGCCCTGGGTGCTGTCAGCAAGGTGGGCAGTGGGGAAGCTGAAGCAGGGGGAGGTGACAAGGTGGTAGAGAGAAATGGTAGGGAGTAGGGGGCTGGCTGCTGGGGTGGTGACACAGCTCCCCTTACCTAGATCATCGAGCGTTGCAGCGCTGAGGTGGGGCGCATGAAGCAGACTGAAGAGCTGATCCGGCTCACCCAAAGGCTGCGCTTCCACAAAGTCAAGGTACATCGCTGCCCAGGCTCCCCATCTTGCCCTGCCCCATGTTGCTGCTGCCACGCTAGAACCTCCTCTGCCTCCGCTTCCTCGCAGGCCCTGCCCCTGGTCTCCTGGTCACGGCGCCTGGAATTCCAGGGAGAGCTGACTGAGTTAGGGTGCCGGAGGGGGGGCATGCTCTTTGCCTCGCGCCCCCGCTTCACCCCTCTTTGCCTGCTGCTCTTTAGCGACCTGCTGCTCATCACTCAGCCTAAGAGGTGAGTCCTAGGGAAGGAAGGAGCCCAGGCTGGAGTGGGCAGGAGGGGTCCAGCGGGACCCCTGCTGACCTTCTGAACGACCTCATCCCTGGGCAGTGGGCAGCGGTTACAGGTTCTGGACTATGCCCATCGCTCCCTGGTCCAGGCCCAGCAGGTTCCGGATCCATCTGGACCCCCTACCTTCCGCCTCTCCCTTCTCAGCAACCACCAGGGCCGCCCCACCCACCGACTACTCCAAGCTTCTTCCCTGTGAGTTGTGTTTCCCTCAGAAAACAACCTTGGGACACTTATCTGACCTCTCAGACCTCCCCCACTTCCCCAGTCTCTCTCTTCTGTGGCTCCTGCCTCAGCACCAGAGGATTTTTTGGGCCAACTGTGACACTTCCCAATATCCCCACCAGATCAGACATGCAGCGCTGGCTGGGAGCCTTCCCAACCCCAGGCCCCCTTCCCTGCTCCCCAGACACCATCTATGAGGACTGTGGTGAGTATCCCCCTAGAGGGGATGAGGGAAGAAAAAGCGAGTCTTAGAGGAATATGGGGGAGAAGCTAAACAGAATCACTTTAATGTCACCCACCCCCAACCAGACTGTTCCCAGGAACTGTGTTCAGAGTCGTCTGCACCTGCCAAGACTGAAGGACGGAGTCTGGAGTCCAGGGCTGCCCCCAAACACCTGCACAAGACCCCTGAAGGTGAGAAAGTCTTTCATTTATTTATTTTGTATTTATTATTATTATTTTTTGAGACAGAGTCTCATTCTGTCAGCCAGGCTAGAGTGCAGTGGTGTGAGCTCGGCTCACTGCAACCTCTGCCTCCTGGGTTCAAGGGATTCTCCTGCCTCAACCTCCCAAGTAGCTGAGATTACAGGTGCCCACCACCACGTCTGGCTAATTTTTGTATTTTTAGTAGAGATGGGGTTTCACCATGTTGGCCAGGCTGGTCTCGAACTAACCTCAGGTGATCCGTCCCCTTTCACCTCCCAAAGTGCTGGGATTATAGGCATGAGCCTCTGGTGCCAGGCCTTATTTCTATTTTTTTTTTTTAATGGAGGTGGGGGTATCTCACTATGTTGCTCAGGCTGGTCTTGAACTCCTGGGCTCAAGTGATCCTCCTGCCTCAGGCTCCCAAAGTGCTGGGATTACAGGCGTGAGCCACTGCGCCTGGCCGTGTTTCATTTATTCATTCAATAAATACTTATTAAGCACCTACAAAGTGCCACTCGCTGTTCTAGGGATTGTGAATCAAATATATCACACTTCCTTCCTTGCTGGAGCTACGTTCTAGCAGAGGAGGCAGATGATAAAGAATGAGCAAAATAGATAAGTAAATTATAAAGTACATGTGAAGGTGATGAGTGTTATGGAAAAAAAAAAGTGAGCAGAGCAAAGAAGGTCTGGAGTTCCAGGGTTGGGCAGACTGAAATTTTCAATAGGGAGGCTGAGGTGGACCTCACTGAGAAGGCAACATGAAGCTTGATGGAGCTAATTTAGGCCCATGGTGTCTGGGGGAAGAGTGTCCCAGCTGGAGGCAGCAGGCAGTGCAAAGGCCCTGCGGCTGGTGTGTGACTGAGGAACTGTAAGGAGGCCAGTGTGACTAGCAGGAGAGAGAAAGGGGGAGAAGCAAATGAGGTCATAGAAGTGGCAGGGATGGGATCAGGCAGGACCTGACAGGTCTCTGCAAGGACTCCACCTCTTACTCCGAGACATGAGCAGCCACTGCAGGGCTTGACGGAGGAGCAGCCCAGACCCTCTCCGAGCTGCTGTCACCTCCACTTCTGATGCCCTTTCTACCGATGCTCCAGGCTTGTCCATGAATTCCCACACCTACAATGACCCTGAAGGCCTGAGACCCCACGAGGCCCCCTTTGCCTCCTCACCTGCTCCCTGCCCCCACCTCACTGGAGCCTCTGTCTCTCTTCCCCCAGGTTGGCTGAAGGGGCTTCCTGGGGCCTTCCCTGCCCAGCTGGTGTGTGAAGTCACAGGGGAACACGAAAGGAGGAGGCACCTTCGCCAGAACCAGAGGCTTCTCGAGGCTGTTGGACCTTCTTCAGGCACCCCCAATGCCCCCCCACCCTAATGCAGGCTGAGGAGGGGGCACATGTTGGGAGACACCTACCAGTGTGGCACGGAGAGAACAAAGCCCATTCATCCATTGGATTCACTGTCAGTGGAGATACTACCTCTCGTGGCAACCAATAGAGATCGAGCTTCAGGACAGAGCAGCCAATGAAAACGGCCGCCTGAACCCACAGCAATAAGAATGAATGAGGATGCCTTGAATGTGTGGCCAATGGAGACAGAGGCTTAGTGCAGAGCAGCCAGTGGGTACTGAGCTGGCTGAGCCTATGGCCAATGAGTATTCCTGCTATGCTCAGGGCCAAGGAAGACAAATCTAGGTAATGGCAGTTGAAAAAGGGCCTCATTGGAGATAAAGTCCTAGGATAAAATTGGGAACAGGAATGAGCAGGAAGCCAATCAGCGAAAGAAAATGGTGATCTGGACCCAAGAGACCAGTAGTCACCCTGCTTGGTTCTGCAGCAATGACTGGTCCTGTCTTTTGAGTCTGGGAAATACTAGTTTCCATTCCTGGGTGCTTCCTGTGCCCTCTCAAGCCAGTTCTTCTCTTCCAGAAGAATTCAGAGTATGTGTCTCAGAAAATCTGTGTGTGTACACGTGCATGTGTAGATATGTGTGTATATGTATCAGGAAAGGCATTCTGCTGACTGTGGTGTGTGTGTGGTGATTGTGCTCCTGACCCACAAATGACTGAGTGCTCCATTTCTTCCTTTACCTCCCATTTTTCCTATTACTCGCTCCAAGAAAGATGCTAAGTCTGAGCTCCAGAAGAGACTGTGCTGGGTGTGGCTTGGCACCCAGGGGATGAGAGCCCTGAGCTCTGGGTCTCTTGGAGGCTAGGGTTCTGTGGCAGTTGCAGGGCAATGTTATGGAGCAGCCAATGGCCTGGCAGAGGAGCCCAAGGGACTGAAGATGGCCAGTAGCTGGGTCCTGAGGCCCCTGAAGTCTGCAGACCCTTCTCCTTGCCCCAAACACTGGCCTCCATAATTCCTGCCTGCAGATCTCCCAACTTGAACTATAATCCACCAGCCAGCCTCAGCCTTGAGCTTCGGAACCACATTAGATCCTGCATCTGGGTGAAGAAACGGGAGCTGTGGACCACAGGCCAGCCAGTGAACCTCCTGGGCTTTCTTGCCTTTGTCGTGATCCTCTCACAGAAACACTGGGCCAAACAGTGGGGAGAGATTGGAGAGCGGGTGTGGCTGCCCAACCCCATCCAGAGCATCTGCTTCCAGATGAGCCAATGCCTCGCATGATACCAGAGGAGGCGAGGGACAGAGACAGCAAGGCAGACAGTGGCTGGCAGGGGGGCCCAGGCCCGGGACGAGGCCTCCCCTTCAGCTCAGGCACAGCAACTTGCCCAGGACTGACACTGTCACACTGACTGCAGGAGGCACAGGGACTCCGGGAGACTCAGAGGGCGAAGAGCACTGGCATTTGGCATGTCCATGACATTGGAGACTCCCCTAGCAGGGTGCCTGACGTGTGGGGAACCCTCAGTAAATAGTGGTGCATTTGTATTGAGGCTCTCTGAGGAAGTGTGTGCTTATAGGAGCAGTGGTCTCCAAGTGTGGTTTATAAGGGGATGGGGCTGCTTGGAAAGGGGTGCAGAGCAGGGGTCAATTCTGTTGGGAACTGGGGCTTGAAGGTCATGTGCTAGACCTGAGTGTGTTAGCCCACTCACAGTTCCTGAGGGATCTCAGGTGGTGGTGGTTGTGGCGATGGTGGTGGGTTTGCAACAGCTGTGGTTGGGGGCTGCTGCAGGCTGGGCAATGCCTGGGGCTTTGGCAGGGGATGAAAATGCAGCAAGAAGGATAAAAAGGGCAGTCAGGGCCGGGCACGGTGGCTCGCACCTGTAATCCCAGCACTTTGGGAGGCCGAGGTGGGCAGATCACTTGAGCTCAGGAGTTTGAGACCAGCCTGGGCAGCATAATGAAACCCTGTCTCTACAAAAAAATACAAAATTACCCAGGTGTAGTGGCATGCGCCTATAGTCCCAGTTCCTCGAGAGGCTGAGGCAAGAGGATAGCTTAGCCCCGGGAGGTCGAGGCTGCAACGTGCCATGTTCGCATCACTGCACTCCAGCTTGGGTGACAAAGCAAGACCTTGTCTCAAAAAAATAAATAAAAAAAAAAAGGGCAGTGATAAAGGCCCTTTACTGACCAGCCAATCATCTCTGTGTTTAATTCAATTCTACCTATTTATTGAGTGCCTTCTATGTGCCAGGCATTGTTCTAGGATCTGGGGATACAGATATGAAAAAGACAAAGTCCTTGCCCTCAGGAAGCCTTCATCCTGAGGGTGAGAGGTGACAGGGACAATTACCATGTCAACAAATTAATAAGTAAGATAAGATCAAGCCAGGCATGGTGGCTCACCCCTGTAATCCCAGCACATTGGGAGGCTGAGGTGGGCGGATCTCTTGAGGTCAGGAGTTCAAGACCGGCCTGGCCAACATGGCTAAACCCTGTCTCTACTAAAAATACAAAAATTAGGCCAGGTGCAGTGGCTCATGCCTGTAATCTCAGCACTTTGAGAGGCCGAGGCGGGTGGATCACCTGAGGTCAGGAGTTCGAGACCAGCCTGGCCAACATGGTGAAACCCTGTCTCTACTAAAAATACAAAAATTAGCTGGGCATGGTGGTACATGCCTGTAAGTCCCAGCTACTCGGGAGGCTGAGGCAGGGAAAATCCTTTGAACCTGGGAGGCAGAAGTTGCAGGAGGTTGCAGTGAGCCGAGATCGCGCCATTGCACTCCAGCCTGGGCGACAGGGCGAGATTCCGTCTCATAAAAACAAAACAGGGGCCGGGTGCAGTGGCTCATGCCTGTAATCCCAGCGCTTTGGGAGGCCAAGGCGGGTGGATCACCTGAGGTTGGGAGTTTGAGACCAGCCTGACCAATATGGAGAAACCCCGTCTCTACTAAAAATACAAAATTAGCCGGGCATGGTGGCGCATGCCTGTAATCCCAGCTACTCGGGAAGCTGAGGCAGGAGAATCGCTTGAACCCGGGAGGCAGATGTTGCAGTGAGCCGAGATGGCACCATTGCACTCCAGCCTGGGCAACAAGAGTGAAACTCCATCTCAAAAAACAAAACAAAACAAACCCTCCCCCCCCCCCAAAAAAAACAGCACTAAGATAAAATCAGTAAGCAGTAAGCAGAAAATACAGCAAGGGCTGTGGCATAGAATGTTGTGTGTGTATGTTTTGGGGGAGGGTGGTGGCTTTAGGGAAGATCCTGGAAGAGATGACATTTGAACTGAGACCCAGATGACTTCCAGAGGAAGTAGCCCTGGGAAGATCTGGGGAAAGAGCATTCGAATGGAGGCAACAGGGGGCGATAGTCCAGGAACAGAAGGTAGTGGTAGTGGGGACGGGAATTGGTGCACGTGCCCCTTCAAGTGTCCTGGTAGGTGGAGCCCCTCCCCACCAAGGTCTCCCTCCCTCTTTGGCATAAGATGGAGACACACTGGGATACTCAGACAGACAGACATCCAGGGGCAGACATGTGCCCCATACACCTTCTCTCCTGGCTCCTCATCCCTTACTGGAGTCCTGCCACTAAGGAAGCCCCCATGCTCCAATTCAGATGTTCTGATGGTGGGATAATGGGGAGATGCCGACCAGGTAAGGGTTATTTTGGGACATAAAGGTGCATAAAATACAACCATATGTTCCAAAAGAGACTGAGAAGACAGGAAGGGAGGGGACTGCTATGTTTCCTGACTTTTGGGGGTTGGATTCTGTTATCTCAGAGCCCGCTTTCCATTTTGGGGTGACCTGAGTGTGTTTGTCCTGGAGGGGTCTGCATTCTGCTGGCCTGTCTAAGGGGGCCGAAGGGCATGAAACACAGCTATATGGGAAAGGAACGGATGTGGGGGAATGAGGACTACAGCAAGGAGAGTGTGGATAGACAGAAGATGGGAATGGGGATGGGGTAAAGAGGACAGAAGAGGGAGGCTGATGGGGGGTGTTGCAGGACAGGTGGCAGGAGGTAACTCAGCTCATTCCAAATTGTCTCCCTCCCTCTCCCTCAGGCATCTCTGCTATGGGTGTCCAGTGTCCCCTCCCTCCTGTGTTCTTCCTGCCCCTCTGGGTTGCCTCCTGTAACTTCCTCATAGGCGGCGTAGGAGGGCCCATGGGAGAAGCCTCTCAGCGGTGCCCTGTCTGCGTTCCAGGCATGCTGGTGGGGGTAGTACAGAGAGGTTCACTGAGTCAGCTGGGGAGTCTTAGAGCCACTATCACCTTATTCCCTCACAGTCTATCATGCTGGGGAGGTGGAGGAAACCAACATTTCCACAGGCTCAGGAAAGGTGCAGGCGTCCCGGGGGCAGATGCCTGAGGCGACAGGGTGGGAAAGCTGGCCCCAGTTGGGGACCTCTCTCTGAGTCAGTGTGGGCACTCTTCACCCGTGGCCCTGCTCCTCATAGCTGAAGCCTCCATATTCTGGGAGTCAATTGTCAACCTAAAAGGAAGAGGCTGAGGCACAAAATATGGTTGAAAGAGTTTACTTGAGCCCAAGGGGACCGGGCATGGTGGCTCACGCCTGTAATCCCAACACTTTGGGAGGTCGAGGCAGGTGGATCACCTGAGGTCATGACTTCAAGACCAGCTTGGCCAACATGGTGAAATCCCGTCTCCACTAAAAATACAAAAAATTAGCCAGGTGTCGTGGTGCCCGCCTGTAATCCCAGCCACTCGGGAGGCTGAGGCAGGAGGATCCTTTGAACCCAGGAGACGGTGGTTGCAGTGAGCCCAGATCGCGTGATTGCACTCCAGCCTGGGTGACAAGAGCGAGACTCTGTCTCAAAAAACAAAAAACAAACGAAAGACAAAGGGAGGACGGCTGCCAGGAAGACTCAGACCTAAGTAACCTTGGATATGAGCTCCATTAGGGCTTTGTTACAAGCAGGTTTTCAAAGGCAAAAAAGGGGGACAGGGAGTGGGCTGTGGGCTGATACAAAGTTGTTAGGAATTCTCATTGGTTTAAAGGAACCTCTTTGATTAGTGATTGGCTATATACTGTTAAGCTATAGGGGGTGGGTTATAGTGTCCAGTGTGGCATTACCAGGTTAATTCATAGCTACTTATGGCAAGAGCAAGCCAATGCAAGCAGTTAAAGAGGTGAATACATAGCTCAAAGGGGGTAATGGGATGTCACTGTTGTCTCATTTTAATTCCTCTCTGGCCCTGATTTTTTTTTTTTTTTTGGTCACAAGGTTTGGCTTTGTCACCCAGGCGGGAGTGCAGTGGCACGATCTTGGCTCACTGCAGCCTCGAGCTCCTGGGCTCAAGCGATCCTCCTGCCTCAGCTTCCTGAGTAGCTGGGACCACAGGCAGGAGCCAACACACCCGACTAATTTCTGTATATTTTGTAGAGACGGCGTTTTGCCATGTTGCCCAGGCTGGTCTGGAACTCCTGGGCTCAAGCGATCCTCTCTATGGGCCTGATAATTTTAAAAGCCTTGCCCTCCTCAGATAAAAAGTTTTTCTTTTCCTACAAGATAAGGCAGATAGTAAAGGGCACGGGCCTCTCTTTGAGCTGGCCTTCTGTGGGCTCCGGGTCAAGATCTTCGTGGCCAACATCGCAGATAAACGGGGGTGGGGGTTGCAATCATGCCCACAAGCAACAGAGGAAAGAGAGGAGCATCGCCCTCTTCCCCCCACGCCCCGGCCCCCAAGCCTGCTCACTAGCTCTCTCCTCCTCCTTCCACCCGCAAGGAACTCTCCAGCCCACTTCCTGTGATCCTTTCCGGAGCCCTTCAGCCTGGCTGGCTCTCCAGCCATCTCGGAAAGCTTCTCTTTCCTAAACCCTCCACACTCGCAGGTTCAGCTACAGAGGTAACTGCAGGCTCAGGTTCTCCAGGGTGGCCAGCCCACCAGCCCACCGTCCCGGTGCAGCAGTGCCTCTCCAGCGACAGCTCCACCGCGAGCCTGGCGGGCTCCCGACCTTGCTGCCCAGCACGTCGTCTCCAAGCCACGGTCTCACCACCCTCCAGCAGCCTCGGGCGACACCAAGGGGAACAGAGCGCTGGAGCTCCTCGAAGTCCTCCCGACCTTAGCGGGGCTCCGTTCATCCTCCCGGACGTGGCCAGGCCCCGCTCTGGCCCCGCGCCCGCCCCTCCCGCGGGGCTGCCCCTGGCTCTCTCCGGAGACCCGGACTCAGTGAGTGAGCGCAGCGCGGCCATAGGGCTTCCTGCAGCGGGGTCTCAGCACGTCTTCTGGCTGGACTCTGGGGTCTCCTGGCCTGGCTGTGTCTCCTGGTTCTCAGCGCTCGCCTCCCACGCGGGGCGGAGTATGGGAGTGGGCTGCTCCCGCGGAAGAATCCTGGGGAAGTTGAGGCACTGGCTCCCGCTGTTCAGAACACTGCCCGACGTCCCCAGAGCTAGCCACTCCTCCTTCCCACCCACCCGCAGCACTCTCGAGGTCGCAACGGCAGTCACCAGGTCCCGGGGCCTGCGTTCAGCTGCTTGATCCGACTAGGTTTGGCTTCGGACCCGAATGGGTCAGCTCCACGCCCGATGGAGTTTTTCAAGCTGGTGGCTGCACGTGCCCCCGCCGCGGGGCATGGAGCCGTGGGCTGCGCCCAAACTGCCTCACAACCACCGCTGACCCGAAGCCTCTCTCACTCCGTCCACCGTTAGAAACCTGAAGCTGCCCTCTGTGAGAAAGCGTTGGGATTGAATCCAGACTTTTGGGGAACCTTAACAATAAAGAATACAAAATATTGACTAAAAATTGGATTTGAAAGTGACCCTGAGTTGTTGTTGTTGTTGTTGTTTTAGACGGAGTCTCACACTGTCACCCAGTCTAGAGTGCAGTGGCGTGACCTCGGCTCACCGCAACCTTCGCCTTCTGGGTTCAAGCGATTCTCCTGCCTCAGCCTCCCGAGTAGCTGGGACTACAGGCGTGCGCCACCACACTCGGCTAATTTTTTATATTTTTAGTAGAGACGGGGCTTCACCATATTGGCCAGGCTGGTTTTGAACACTTGACCTCATGATCTACCCCCCTCGACCTCCCAAAGTGCTGGGATTACAGGGGAGGCACTGCGCCCAGCTACTCTTCCTTGATTTACGACAACCCTTGGTTATTGTGATTGGGTCGAGATGGGTATGTGTCCCAATTTGGATCAATGAGTTCAGAGACAGTTAATTCGAGACCCACCCAAGAGCCACTTGAATGAGCCATTCTCTCTTCCCCTGGACACTGCGGTGTGAGGATATAAGGTTTGGATCAGTGGCTGCCATTTTAGTGCAGTGAGAGGCAGCTGGGAGTTGCTGGGGAGGCCACTGGATACAGCCTGATGAAGGAGCCAACACCACAAAACTGGAAATGGAGAGACAAGGGGAAAGCCAGGTCCTTGTTATCATCACTTGAGTTCCAGGATCAAGTCTCATCTGAAGCTTTTATCTTGATTTTTCAGTTATTTTTGTTTGTTTGTTTGTTTGAGGCAGGATCTCGCACTGTTGCCCAGGCTGGAAGGAAGTGGCACGATCTCGGCTCACTGCAACCCTCTGCCTCCTGGGTTCAAGCTATTCTCATACTTCAGCCTCTCTAGTAGCTGGGACTACAGGCATGCGCCACCACGCCCAGCTAATTTTTTTTTTTTTTTTTAGATGGAGTCACACTCTGTCACCCAGGCTGGAGTGCAATGGCATGATCTTGGCTCACTGCAACCTCTGCCTCCTGGGTTCAAGTGATTCTGTTGTCTCAGCCTCCTGAGTAGCTGGGATTGCAGGCGCCTGCGATCATGCCCCACTAATTTTTGTATTTTTAGTAGAAATGAAGTTTCACCATGTTGGCCAGGCTGGTCTCAAACTCCTGACCTCAGGTGATCTGCCCGCCTGGGCCTCACAAAGTGCTGGGATTACAGGCACGAGCCACTGAGACCAGCCTGGATTTTTCAGTTCTATAGGTCATTAAATTCCCTTTATCCCTTAAACCAGTTTGAATCTCCTTTCTTTTATTAGCTACAGAGTCCTAACTGATTCAGATAATCCACAATACAATTGTACTCTTAGCTATTCCAGAGAGGCCATTTATCTCACTGGCAGCTCTTCCTCTCCTGTGTGCCTTCCTGTTCAGACTCTGTGGATCATGCAATGAATTCCCAAATGGTAGGATGCAAATCTGAGGTGGGCAGGTCCACCTCAAGTCGGCCTGCTTGTTAAAATATGTAACTTCGCCAAAGTTGCTTCAATTTGGTCCTCATCATGGCTTGCCATTTTATTTAAGACGAGACCAGGCCGGGCGCGGTGGCTCACGCCTGTAATCCCAGCACTTTGGGAGGCCGAGGCGGGTGGATCACTTGAGGTCAGGAGTTCGAGACCAGCCTGACCAATATGATGAAATCCCGTCTCTACTAAAAATACAAAAATTAGTTTGGTGTGGTGGCACATGCCTGCAATCCCAGCTACTTGGGAGGCTGAGGCAGGAGAATCGCTTGAACCCGGGAGGCGGAGTTTGCAGCGAGGTGAGATGGCACCACTGCACTCCAGCCTGGGCAACAAGAGTGAAACTCTGTCTCAAAAAAAAAAAAAAAAAGACTAGATTGGGCATTTAGAATGTCAGAGTGAAAAGCAAGCTGGAATTGCAGTGCTTCATTTTGTGAAATACTAAATACCATCATTATGCTGCTGAAAGAAAAGCTGTTTTAATGATTTTTGATTTTGTCTTTGTGAGAGTAAAATCACGACAGATTGACATGGACAATTCTAAGGAAAAAAAAAATAAAAGAATACCAGAATGAAAATACAGAACGTTGCATGTTGGTTTCATTCTCTCAGAAGAAACTGAGGCACAAAGAGGTCAAGTATTTCAGGTTCACAGAGCTAGCAATTGGCAGAGATAGCATTTGCATCTGACAGTCTCACTCGAGAGTTCTGGATATATTCAAAGTGTTCTGGAAGCAGCATATATGTGATGATCCATGGGGACGAGAAATAAATATTTAAAAATATTCCATATTTTTAATCTTTTTATTTTGAGACGGCGTCTTGCTCTGTTGCCCAGGCTGGCGTGCAGTGGCACGATCTCGGCTCACTGCAACCTTCACCTCCTGGGTTCAAGTGATTCTCCTGCCTCAGCCTCCTGAGTAGCTGGGATTATAGGTGTGTGCCATCACTCCTGGCTAATTTTTCTATTTTTAGAAGAGACGGGGTTTCACCATATTGGTTAGGTTGGTCTTGAACCCCTGACCTCAGGTGATCTGCCCACCTCAGCCTCCCAAAGTGCTGGGATTACAGGCATTAGTCACCACGCCCGGTACCATATTTCTACTCTTATTATGCCCTTTATAAAATATATTATTGTAAATGTTTAAAGCTATTAGTGTAGTAGTACTTATATATGATTCATGGATAACATTTATATGTGTGTATATATATGCATCTACATATCATTATATATGTACGTACACATACACACAGATACATTCACACATACATATATGTGGGTATCACAAAGTATTAGTTAAGTGACTCTAATACTTTGAATGTAATATTCAAAGTATTATTTGCATGTAGATTCTGAAATAATACTTTGAGAATCAGCAGGGTAGGGGCGGGGGTCAGTGGGCAGAGGAGTGGGATTCCCCCAGAATGAAAGGAATTTCTCATAGACTCATAGTTCAGCCTCATAGTTTCACCACCGACTTTGCACTTGACTTCAATTACAAAGTCCCAGGCAGGGCAGAACTCTGGAAGGATCTAGCTTGGGTCAACCTTTTTTTTTTTTTTTTTTGAGATGGATCTCACTCTGTTGCCCAGGCTGGAGTGCAGTGGTGAAATCTC
The DNA here is from genome assembly GCF_029289425.2 of Pan paniscus. Taxonomy (NCBI): domain Eukaryota; kingdom Metazoa; phylum Chordata; class Mammalia; order Primates; family Hominidae; genus Pan; species Pan paniscus. The sequence continues at coordinate 65,423,647 of NC_073268.2, read as the reverse complement.
AGCTCACTGCAACCTCTGCCTCTTGGGTTCAAGCGATTCTCCTGCCTCATCCTCCCAAGTAGCTGGGAGGACAGGCGTGTGTCACCATGCCTGGCTAATTTTTGTATTTTTAGTAGAGATGGGATTTCTTTTCTTTTCTTTTTTTTTTTTTTGAGACGCAGTCTTGCTCTGTCGCCCAGGCTGGAGTGCAGTGGCGCGATCTCGGATCACTGCAAGCTCCGCCTCCCAGGTTCATGCCATTCTCCTGCCTCAGCCTCCCGAGTAGCTGGGACTACAGGCGCCTGCCACCACGCTTGGCTAATTTTTTGTATTTTTGATAGAGACGGGGTTTCACCATGTTGGCCAGGATGGTCTCGATCTCCTGACCTCGTGATCCGCCCGCCTCAGCCTCCCAAAGTGCTAGGATTACAGGCATGAGCCACCGCACCTGGCCTAGAGATGGGGTTTCACCATGTTGGTCAGGCTGGTCTCGAACTCCCGACCTCAGGTGATCCGCCCGCCTTGGCCTCCTAAAGTGCTGAGATTACAGGTGTGAGCCACTGCGCGCCCGGCCGTGGGTCAATCATTTTGAGTTTGGGTCACGTGTTCACCACTTTGCAGCCCCCACTGGAACCACAGTGATGAGTTTTCAGGCATCAACCAATAGGAGACAAGCATATGTAGATCAAAATAGTACCATTATTACTGGTAAAGATGTTTGTAAATGTGGCTTTATTTTCTCTGGTCAAATTGGCTTTTTAATAATTCTCCCTTGCTGGGTGCTGTGGCTCCTGCCTGTAATCCCAGCACTTTGGGAGGCCAAGGCGGGTGGATCACCTGAGGTCGGGAGTTCGAGACCAGCCTGACCAACATGGAGAAACCCCATCTGTACTAAAAATACAAAATTAGCCGGACGTGGTGGCGCATGCCTGTAATCCCAGCTACTCGGGAGGCTGAGGCAGGAGAATCACTTGAACCTGGGAGGCGGAGGTTGTGGTGAGCCGAGATCACCCCATTGCACTCCAAACTGGGCAACAGAGTGAAACTCCATATCAAAAAAAAAAAAAAAAAATTCACCCTTGATTGCCTAGTCCTGGGGAGCTTTTACTGTGTGACCAAGAACAGGCAGGAGCACATGCCCGTTCCAGGTGAGCAGGTTGCCAAAAGAGAACCTAGATGAAGCTGAACCACCACACGTCCCTTCATCCCAAACCCACTGTGTTAATTATTTGTCCCATTAATGAAATAGCTGCATTTCTTCTTCTGGGAACATGGTGGGCTCCCTCTTAGAGTGAAGTGCAGGTATGTTACTTGCTTTAGCCAGTTACATGTCATTAGTTGTGACGTGTGTCACCTCCAGCTGGGAGCTTTAAGAGCCTGTGGTTGATTGGCTGCACAAACTCTTTTTCCACTTGATATGGCAACAGTTAGTGGCCCAGGTGGTACCTGCTTCATTATCCTATGTTCTGGAATGAGGACGACATGGAGAGGAGCCCCAAGACAACAAACAGTGACATGGAGCTTGAGCAACGAAGAAATATTTGCTGTTTTAAGCAACTGAGATTTTGCAGTTGCTTGTTACCACAGCATAACCTTGCCTATCCTGACTGCTACATTCACCAGTCAGATAAGGTGCTCCATCTTCTTTGCAGGAGGAAAGAAGAAGTAGGGAGAGAAGTTAGGGGTTTTCTTCTATCTACCTGGAAATATGAATAGGAAATAAATGCTTCCTCCTAATACATATTATTAAGATAAGGATGGAGGAGCACTTCCCAAAAGGAAAAATGGATCAGTCTGGATTATGGTTATAAGCAGCAGAATACAACTTTGGTGATGTTTGTAGAAAATGGTGTTTGCTGACAGGATATTGGATAGTCACCGAGTCTCCAGAAAAGCTGGAGAATCGAGCCTATAAAACAGGCAGGAGTGTGGGAGGTAACACAGTCCACGCTACCACCAAAAACACTCTGCAGAACTGGTCTGTCAAGCATGCACCGTAGATTCACACGACCTTCACCCCCCCCGCCACTGGGTGTCCTGGTCAGCATGACAACAAAGCCCACAGTGACAGGAATGCCCACAACAGATGCTGCTGCTTGTACTGCTGACAGTGCCACTCCTGCCCCTGCTGCTGTCACCACTGTAAAATAGACTCTTCTCTGTCCCTGCTTTGTGTCACTGGCTCCCAAGTTTAAGTCCGGGGACATTGTGTCTGTTCGGTTGATCCTAGGTCATGTAATTAGATCAGTAGTTGGGAAAGTGAACCTTTGGCTTGTTCAATTTCTGCAGCTGGACCAGGGCTGTCTCCAGACTAGGGCTTTTTTTTTTTTTTTTGGACAAAGTCTTGTTCTGTTACCCAGGCTGGAGGGCAGTGGTGCGATCTTGGCTCACTGCAACCTCTGCCTCTTGGGTTCAAGCAATCCTCCTGCCTCAGTCTCTCAAGAAGCTGGGATTACAGGTGTGTGCCATTATGCTCAGCTGATTTTTGTATTTTTGGTAGAGATAGGGTTTTGCTATGTTGGTCAGGGTGGTCTCGAACTCCTGCCTCAAGCAATCCATCTGCCTCAGCCTCCCAAAGTGCTGGGATTACAGGTGTCAGCCACCATGCCTGGCCATGAGGTCTCTTTAGATCTGGTGGCTCTCTGCTGCTTCCAAGTCATGTTTGGGCCATGAGACTATTTTGGGAAGCTGCCCAAGCTCCAGTATGTCTAGATGCTCTGTAATCATCATTCCCTGGTGTTGGCGGCTTCCCTGATGGTGCTGCAAGGAGCAAGTGCATGTCTGTCTCTGTCCTCTCCACTACTCTGGAGCATTCTTCTCATGCTGGGGGCGATCCCCACTCCTCTGACCACTGTCCGCCTACCCTACTCTGCAGATTTTCCAGGATGCTTTGAATATATCCGGCGTGAGACTGGACAGTTCAAATGCTGGCTCTGTGACTTAGAGCAAATGACTTAGCCTTTGTGCCTCAGTTTTTTCTGCTGAAAAACACTGTAATAGGCCGGGCACGGTGGCTCACGCCTGTAATCCCAGCACTTTGGGAGGCCGAGGTGGGCGGATCACGAGGTCAGGAGATCGAGACCATCCTGGCTAACACGGTGAAACCCTATCTCTACTAAAAATACAAAAAATTAGCCGGGCGTGGTGGCGGGCACGTGTAGTCCCAGCTACTCGGGAGGCTGAGGCAGGAGAATGGCGTGAACCCGGGAGGCGGAGCTTGCAGTGAGCCAAGATTGCGCCACTGCACTCCAGCCTGGGCAACAGAGTGAGATTCCGTCTCACAAAACAAAACAAAACAAAACAAAACAAAACAAAACAAAACACTGATAATAACAGTTCTTACCTGTGTTCATTTGGGTTCTCCCAGAAGCAGACCCTGAGACAACGATTTGAGAACAGGTAGTTAACAGGGAGGTAACCCCATGATACAATAGTAAAGGTGTAAGAAACTGAGATAGGGAAGGGAAGAAAGTCAGTAAGGTGGGGTACAAAACCAGTTACTACTATGAGCAACTAGAGATTGATCCCACTGGGGAACTCTGGGTAACAGCATAGAGCAGGGTTGAACAAACTGTGGCCTGGGCCATAAAATAGTTTTATCAGAACAGCTGCTCCTATTCAATTATATATGGTCTGTGACTGATTTCACAGTATAATAGCCAAGTGGAATAGTTGTGATAGAGACTGTATGGCTTGCAAAGCCTAAAGTATTTACTTATTTATTTTTAACTTTTTTTTGTTTTTGAGAGAGTCTTACTCTGACTCCCAGGCTGGAGCGCAGTGATGCGATCTCTGCTCATTGCAACCTCCGCCTCCCGGGTTCAAGCAATTCTCCTGCCTCAGTCTCCTGAGTAGCTGGGATTACAGGCATGAGTCACCACGCCTGGCTGGTTTTTTTTTTTTGTTTGTTTTTGTTTTTTGTATTTTTAGTAGAGACAGGGTTTCACCATGTTGTCCAGGCTGGTCTTGAACTCCTGACTTCGTGATCTACCCACCTCGGCCTCCCAAAGTGCTGATTACAGGCGTGAGCCACTGTGCCCGGCCTATTATCTGGATTTTTTTACAGAAAAAGTTTGTCAGCTCCTGATGTAGGACATGTGTTAGAGATATCCCAACCTAGGAGCAAGGAAGCTAGGAAATTTCTCTGTCGATTCTCCCTGTGTTACTAGTGGATGGCTTCCCTTCAGCTCTCTTCTCCTCCTTCCATCTTTCAGTCTCCGTCTTCTAGGCTTTTGCTTGTGCAACATCAAGGCCGATGACAGTTACATTTACTTTTGTGGCTATAATTAAGTCTTCCTTGCTTTGTCCATCTGTTGATTCTAAGAGTTGAAAGGCAATGAACAGTGTTTACCTTATACATTGTGACTATATAAATATCTTTTGTTGCAGAGCTAGTAATCACTTAGATTACATTTCCTTTCTTGAACTATTTGTAATTACCTTCTGAAAAACAATGTTTGATACATTCACAAGATGTTATGAAATCTATGTTAGCTGTAAATGATTATAATATAATAAATACCTGGCCAGGCACAGTGGCTTGTGCCTGTAATCCCAGCACGAGCTGTAATCCTAGGCCAAGGCAGGAAGATCTCTTGAGCCCAGGTGCACCACCACACCTGTAGTCCCAGCTACTTGGGAGGCTGAAGTGGGAGGATTGCTTGAGCTCAGGAGTTCAGCTATGATGGTGTCACTGCACTCCAGCCTAGGTGACAGAGCGAGATTTGTCTCAAAAAAAAAAAAAAGAATATGCCTGCACCTATCACCCAACCCAGGAACTAGACTCTTATTAATAATGCATATGTGCTTGTGTAACATTCCACATCTCACTCCTCTGCCTTCTTGAGAAGTAACCATCATATGATATTTCATGTTTACTGTGCCACTGCTTTTTAAAAACTACTATGCAGTCATAAGCTTACATAAGCTTAAACAATGCATTGGTTGTTGAGCTTGGTTATAGGCTCTATAAAAATGGCATCATATGTACTGTGTAGTCTTCTGGGGGTTACATTTTTCAGGAAACATTCTATTTCCAAGATTCTTCTGTGTTGTGTGTTGCTGCGAGAAATGCTTATTATTAAAAACCCTTAGAAACTCCAGGAAAAAGCTGGGTGCAGTGGCTCATGCCTGTAATCCCAGCACTTTGGGAGGCCGAGGCGGGTGAATCATGAGGTCAGGAGTTTGAGACCCACCTGGTCAACGTGGTGAAAGCCTGTCTCTACTAAAAATACAAAAAATTAGCTGGGCGTGGTGGCGGGCACCTGTAATCCCAGCTACTTGGGAGGCTGAGGCAGGACAATTGCTTGAACCGGTGGGGGCACAGGTTGCAGTGAGCCGAGATCACACCACTGCACTCCAGCCTGGGGGACAGAGTGAGACTCCATCTCAAAAAAAAAAAAAAAAAGAAACTCCAGGAAAAACTTAAAAACTAAAGAGGATTCGAGGGAGGAAGCCCAATCCTGACGACACTGGCTCTGTGTAAATGACATTCCCAGCAGGCCCACCACCCCCTCTCCCAGTGTTCTCCCCTCCTTCTCCCATCTTCAAGATTCTGTCTTCTGGCTGGGTGTGGTGGCTCATGCCTGTAATCCCAGCACTTTGGGAGGCCGAGGCGGGCAGATCACGAGGTCAGGAGATCGAGACCATCCTAGCTAACACGGTGAAACCCCATCTCTACTAAAAATACAAAAAATTAGCCAGGCGTGGTGGCGGGCACCTGTAGTCCCAGCTACTCGGGAGGCTGAGGCAGGAGAATGGCATGAACCCGGGAGGCGGAGCTTGCACCACTGCACTCCAGCCTGGATGACAGAGTGAGACCCTGTCTCAAAAAAAAAAAAAAAAAGATTCTGTCTTCTGACCCAGTGCCCCAACTGTAGCTGCTTGTTCTAAGGATGACACTCGTCCCTGGCAGGGCCAGGGAATGCTTGGACTTGGGACTGAGAGGTCTCCCCTCCAGCAGCTGGAGGTGTCTGATTCACAGCTTGGAGTGTGAGGGCCACGTTTCCCACCATGTGGACCAGAGCAGAGGAAGAGGCTGGTCTGCAGAGACAGAGGAAGATGCCCAGGGAGGGGCAGAGACCACAGCCAGAGGAAGCGCCCTCACAGGCTTTGAATTTCAACTTTCAACCATTCCTGAGGTCCCACTGCACAGGTGACATCAGGATTCATAGTTCACTCTCCTTTTGCTTACAAGGAGAGTTAATCTGGAGAGTTAATCTGTTCCATGATTTGCAGATGCCACTGACTGGCAAGGATGCTTGCCAGGAATTATCTTCTGCATTTTTGCTCTTTCCCTGTTTGCTAGTGAAAGACTGTAAAAACAATTAAAATGATAATTTAACAATATAATTACCAGTTGCTGGGAATTTACTATGAACTAGTGAGTGCTTTTTGATCATTATCTCATTCAGCACTCTTACCAAGTCTATGAGAAAAATATTGTTCCTGTGTTACAGATAAGTAAACTGAGGCATAAGGAAGCTATATGACATCGAGGTTCACAGGGCTATTAAGAGGAAGACCCGACCACATGTGGTGGCACACACCTGTAATCCCAAGACTTTGGTAGGCTGAGACAGGTGGATCACCTGAGGTCAGGAGTTTGAGACCGGCCTGACTGACATGGTGAAATCCTGTCTCTACGAAATACAAAACATTAGCTGGGCGTGGTGGCACATGCCTGTAATCCCAGCTACTTGGGAGGCTGAGGCAGGAGAATTGCTTGAACCCAGGAGGCGGAAGTTGCAGTTAGCTGACCAAGATGGCGCCATTGCACTCTAGCCTGGGCAACAAGAGGGAAATCCCATCTCAAAAAAAAAAAAAAAAAAAAAAAAAAGGCAGGGAAGACCCATTTTTCATACCTTTGCCTGTTGGACCCCAAAGCCTATGTTCTTTTTTTTTAGACAGAGACTCCTTCTGGCCTGAGTGATGAAGGAAGGCTGTCTCAATAAATAAATACATAAATAAATAAAATTACAATAATCTCAGAAGGCATGACACCTCTAGGACCCATTCTCATCCTACATCCTCCTCTTTCTGGTGCTGAGAAAAAAAAGAAAGGAAAAAGAAAAGTCAAAAGAAGAGGGAAGGAACTGGTGGTGATTGACTAGCAGTGAGTAGAGCTGGGAGGGAGGTGAAGGGTTGGGGAAAGCAATGGGAAGCTCGATGACATCTTTGCAAGACATGTCCAAAGAACCATGGAGGGAGGATCTTTTCCTGGGGACAAGCTCCTGCTCCCTCCCCCTGCTCCATCAGTGAGCATTTGGGGTTGGGGTTAGGGCAGAGGAACTAGGAAGAGAAAAGGGGACTGTCCTAGTCCATTTTGTGTTGCTATAACAGAATACCTGAGGGTGAATAATTTATAAAGAAAAAAGGGCTATTTGGCTCACAATTCTGATGGCCAGAAAGCTCAAGATTGGGCATCTGTTGAGGATGTCAGGCTGCTTTCACTTATGGTGGAGGCAAAGGGGAGCTGGCTTGTGCAGAGATCACAAGGTAAGGGAGGAGCTGAAACTGTGCCCCAAACAGTTAAATAAACCAGTGATTAACAGACATTTTCGAGTTTACAGGATGGCAGCTAAGAAACAGCTTGCTGAAATGCTGAAAAATCCCTTTGCTTATAACAGGACTGGCTGAAATCAGTGGGAACCCGTATGGCTGACTGCAATCTGCACAGAACGAGCTTGCTGATGTCACAGCCTGAATTTCCACCTGATGTTTCATACTAACGCCACCAAATTTGCACATGCAACCCATGAAGAACCTTGGAGATAACTGGACATGATTAAGGACTTTCTAGACTTCTCCCTTCTTTCCACCAATCACCCGCTAATCCCAGAATCCTCCCCCTAAACCTTTTCTAATAAAAGTACTGCCTTAAGGCCAGCAAAGGGAGACAGATTTGAGCTGGATTCCCGTATCCTCGTGGGTCAGCTCACAATAAAGCTTTCCTTTTCTCAAAACCTAGTGCCCTAGTATTGGAGTATTGGCTTCTATGCACATCTGGCAGTGAGCACTTTTGCTTGGTAACAGTGCCAGGTTCTTTTTAACAACCAGATATTGTGGGGAGCTAATGGAGTGAGGTCTCAGGGAAGGCGTTAATCCAATCACAAGGCATCTGCCCCCATGACCCAAACACCATCCACTAGGCCCTCTCACCTCCCATCACCACCACACTGGGGAGCAAATTTCAGCATGAGGTTTGGTGAAGACAAATTAACCATATGCAGACCACAGGAGGGCCTCTCACATACCATTGCTCATATGTAAAGGGAGGCAGAAGCTGGAGGGAGGTGTCAGATCCACAGTTCTGAGCTGTGGCCTGAGAAACAGGATTTCCAGAAAGAGTTAGAGCTGGAGCCACAGGCCAGGCAAGGTGGCTCACACCTGTAATCCCAATGCTTTGGGAGGCCAAGTGGGGAGGATCTCATGAGGCCAGGAGTTTTTTTTTTTTGAGGCTGAGTTTCACTCTTGTTGCCCAGGCTGGAGTGCAATGGCGCGATCTCGGCTCACTGCAACCTCCGCCTCCCGGGTTCAAGCAATTCTCCTGCCTCAGCCTCCCGAGTAGCTGGGACTACAGGCATGTGCTACCATGCCCAGCTAATTTTGTATTTTTAGTAGAGATGGGGTTTCTCCATGTTGGTCAGGATGGTCTCGAACTCCCGACCTCAGGTGATCCACCCACCTCGGCCTCCCAAAGTGCGGGGATTACAGGCGTGAGCCACCGTGCCTGGCAGAGGCCAGGAGTTTGAGACCAGGCTGGGTAACATATCAAGACCCCATCTCTACAAACAATTGAAAAATTAGCCAGGCATGCTGGCACAATCCTGTAATCCCAGCTACTCAGGAGGCTGAGGTGGGAGGATCACTTGAACCCAGGAGTTCAAGGTTGCAGTGAGCCTAGGTTGTGCCACTGCATCCCAGCCTGGGCAATAGAGGGAGACCCTGTCTCTCTAAAAAAAAAAAAAAAATTGCTGAAGACTTGGCTCCCCTCCCCCATCTCACTGTGCCCCAGGAAAATTCCGTGGCAGTTAGGGGACCTGGCCTGCTGAATGGGTTGGGGCCTTCTCTTGGATCAAGAGTCTCTGATTTGATCGAGGTCTCTTATTAGACTTCCTCATTCTTTCTCAGACCTCAGGCTGCATGGTGGTAGCTGATGAAAATATCCAAAAGATGAGAAGAGACGATCGAGCCTGGTGAGGGAAGGGGGAGACAGGGGGTGAAGTGGTGCTCAAGATGGATGCAGAGTACTCTGGGAATGAGTTCCCCAGGTCAGAAGGAGAAAGAGACCAACATCAGAGACCTGGAAAGGAAAGGAAGAGTGGGGAGGCAGGATGGGGCACAGGTGAGCTGGGACAAGATGGGAGACTGCTGTCCTCCACCCTCTCCCTCAGTAGTAACAGGTCCTTGGGCCAGCGCCGGAACTCTCCGCTGCCCTTTCAATGGAGAATCACACACAGCTTCCGCTGGATGGCCCAGGTGTTGGCCTCTGAGCTCAGCCTGGTTGCCTTTATCCTACTATTGGTCATGGCCTTCTCCAAGAAATGGCTGGACCTCTCTAGGAGCCGCTTCTACCAGCGCTGGCCTGTGGATGTCAGCAACAGAATCCACACATCAGCCCACGTTATGTCCATGGGGCTCCTGCACTTCTGCAAATCCAGGAGCTGTTCTGACTTAGAGAATGGGAAAGGTGAGCCCCTCCACCCCCCATCCCAGCCCAGGCCGCCAGCCTGTCTTGGCCTCTGTATCTGCACCCTGGATGTATTCTTGTTCCCTCTCTCTGGTCATCTTTACTTTTTGGCCTGCAAGATGGTTCCACTGGCACTGAGACCTCTGATGATCATTTCTTATCCTGTAGCCTGGCTAAATAGATTTGATTGGTGCAATGGAAAATGTCACTGCTTTTGATAAAACCCAGAGCCAAATCTGTGCTTCTAAGAATGCTGTGAGAGAGTTGGGCATGGTGCTGCACACCTGTAGTCTCAGCTATCCAGGAGGCTGAGGTGGGAGGATTGCTTAGGCCCAAGAATTTGTGTCCAGCCTGGGCAATTTAGTGAGACTCCTGTCTCAAAAAAAAAAAAAAAAAAAAAAAATCAGGCTGGGCACTGCGTCTCACGCCTGTAATCCCAGCACTTTGGGAGGCCAAAGCAGGCAGATCACCTGAGGTCGGGAGATCGAGACCATCCTGGCTAACATAGTGAAACCCTGTCTCTACTAAAAATACAAAAAATTAGCCAGGCATGGTGGCACATGCCTGTAATCCCAGCTACTCTGGAGACTGAGACAGGAGAATTGCTTGAACCCGGGAGATGGAGGTTGCGGTGAGCCGAGACCGCACCATTGCACTCCAGCCTGGGCAACAAGAGTAAAACTCTGTCTCAAAAAAAAAAAAAAAAAAAGTTACGAGGGGCATGGACTCAGCACAAGAGAATCATTCATTAATCGCCTAATTTACCAGGGACAAGAGCCGCAGTGAGACGGGGGTTTCCTTAGTCTTGTGTACCCAGAGCTTTGAGAGGACTCCTTGCAATGTCCCCTCTCAGGCCCTGATCGCACACATTCTCCTTTCCTTCTGCCTCAGGCCTTGCTTTTCTGGATCATTTTCCTTTTTCCACATCTGGCTTCTGTGTTCCTTCTTTCCCTGAATTCTTGCAGCTGCTTCATTCCTCATCCTTGTTTTTTTCTGTTTGTTTCGCTGATTTTTTTAGAGACAAGGTCTCACTCTGTCACCCAGGCTGGAGTACAGTGGTGCAATCATAGCTCACTGCAGCCTCGAACTTCCAGGCTCAAGGGATCCTCCTGCTTTAACTTCTGGAGAAGCTCAGACTACAGGCCGTGGCCACCACACCTGGCTCTTATTGTTGTTAGTCTCTGGTTATGCTGTTCCCTCACCCCTCAGGAATTTGGAGTTCTTTCTCTGCTCCTGGGGAAAACCAGAGCTTTTGACCCTTATTTCCATTTTTTCACTCTCCTTAGCATGAAAAAAAATCACACAGCTATTATTTTCTGAAAGTATTATGTCCTTATCATATGAATATGAAAGTATTCATATAATGAATTATGAAAGCATTATGAAAATATTATGTCCTTATTATAATAAATTTGGGGAAACAAAAGCTATCCTTTATTGTACACTTACTCCATTTGTTCAATTTAGTCCTTAGTCAACCCTAAGGGATAGGGATAATTATCCCTATTTTAGAGATGAGAAAATTGGGACTCAGAGAGATTAAGTACCTTGCTCAGGGTCATAGAGCTATTTAGATTGAACCAAATGACATGCTAATATTTGACTGCTTTTCACCTACAAAAGGAGCATTTCACATGGATCAACCTAATAATGGCAGGTTTGGAATTGCAACTCAGGTGTGCCTGGCTCTAAAACTCACATAGGCGCCTTGCTCTACGGAGTTACTCAAAGACAGCCAGGCTTTTTGTTTTTATTTATTTATTTATTTATTTATTTATTTGAGACGGAGTCTTGCTCTGTTGCCCAGGCTGGAATGCAGTTGCGGTCTCAGCTCACTGCAACCTCTGCCTCCCGGGTTCAAGCGATTCTCCTGCCTCAGCCTCCCAAGTAGCTGGGAGGACAGGTGTGCGTCACCATGCCCAGCTAATTTTTGTATTTTTAGTAGAGACGGAGTTTCACCATGTTGGCCAGGCTGGTTTTGAACTCCTGACCTCAGATGATCCGCCTGCCTCGGCCTCCCAAAGTGCTGGGATTACAGGCGTGAGCCACCGCATCCGGCCAAACATCACTGATTTTTAAAATTTATTTAATTAGGATTAGGTGTGTATAAACAGTGAAAATTCAAAGAATACAAAAGATTGTATACTGAAGTGAGTCTGTTATCTCTTAGTATCCAGTCTCCCTCCCTAGTTTCTCCTGTTTCTTTCCAGAGACATTCTATTCAGAGACAAGCATCTATTTTTATTTTTATTTTGAGACAGTGTCTCACTCCGTCACCCAGGATGGACTGCAGTGGTGTGATTGTAGTTTATTGCACTGCAGCCTCAAACTCCTGGGCCCAAGTGATCCTCCCACCTTGAAGCTCCCGAGTAGCTGGCACCACAGATGCCACCATGCCTGGCTACTTTTTTTTTTTTTAATTTGTAGAGACCAGGGTCTCCCTCTGTTGCCCGGGCTGGTCTCCAACTCCTGGGCTCAAGTGATTCTCCTGCCTCCACCTCCCAAAGTGTTGGGATTACTGGTGTGAGCCATTGTGCCCAGTCTATCACCTATCACCATTTTAAATGAACACACAATAACACAATGTATGGGGATAGTATAATTTATTTTATAAATATCTTGTAAATCAAGGAGCTTATTGGACATATTGGACATTTTTTTTTTTTTTGAGACGGAGTCTTGCTCTGTTGCCCAGGTTGGTGTGCAGTGGCATGATCTCGGCTCACTGCAACCCCTGCTTCCTGGGCTCAAGTGATCCTTCCACCTCAGCCTCCCCAGTAGCTGAGACTACAGACAGGTGCCACTACACCTGGCTAATTTTTGTATTTTTAGTAGAGACGGGGTTTTTACCATGTTGCCCAGGCTGGTTTCAAACTCCTGACCTCAAGTGATCCGCCCACCTCAGCCTCTCAAAGTACTGGGATTACAGGCGTGAGCCAGCACACCCAGCCGACATATTAATATCTCTGCAAAGAAGATTCCTGTACCGAGATTTTGCTGCAGATCTCTGATTATTCCTTAACATAAATTCCAAGAAGCATTGTAGGGTCAAAGAATGTAGATTTTCTGGATCTTTTGTACCAGATCATTCACCACAAATGCTGCCCACCAGGAGCGTATGAGAGGACCTCTTTTCTCTACATACTCTCCTATACTAGGTGTTATCAATCTTATTTTGATCTTTGCTAATTTGACAGTTTATATATATGTATGTAGAGATGGGGTTTCACCATGTTGGTCAGGATGGTCTCGATCTCCTGACCTCGTGATATGCCCACCTCAGCCTCTCAAAGTGCTGGGATTACACGTGTGAGCCACCGCACCCAGCCAAGTGTGTGTGTGTGTCTCTCTCTCTCTCTCTCTCTCTCTCTCTCTCTCTCTATATATATATATATATACTTTTTTTTTTTTTTTTTTTGGGACGGAGTCTCACTCTGTCCCCCAGGCTGGGATGCAGTGGTGTGATCTCAGCTCACTGCAACCTCGGCCTCCTGGGATGAAGCGATTCTCTTGTCTCAGCTTCCCAGCAGCTGGGATTACAGGCGCATGCCACCATGCCCAGCTAATTTTTATATTTTTAGTAGCGATGGGGTTTCACCATGTTGGCCAGGCTGGTCTCGAACTCCTGATCTCAAGTGACCTGCCCACCTCGGCCTCCCAAAGTGCTAGGATTACAGGGGTGAGCCACCGCACCCGACCCCAGTTGTATATTTTTAAAGAGACAGGGCCTCCCTATGTTGTCCAGGCTGCTCTCAAACCCTCAGGCTCAAGAGATCCTCCCACCTCAGCTTCCCAAAGTGGTGGGATTACAGGTGTGAGCCACCGTGCTCGGCCTTGATGGTTTTTCACAAATCACATTTAATTAGCAATTCTTTGTGTTGAGCTTTATATGTTTATCAGACATTTGTACTCCTTCTTTGGAGAATTGCAGTTTAAGTCCTCTGTCCATTTTTTCTGTTGAGGTATTCATTTGCATGTGGTTGAGGTTATCAAACAATATCCATATCAAGGATCTCGGATTGTTTAAGAAGTGAAAGCAATATTTCATTTTATTTCAAACGTGCATTTCTCTGATTATTAATGGGTCTGTACATTTTCTTTCTGTCTCTTTTGTTTTTTGTTTTTTGCAGGCGGCGTCTCGCTCTGTTGCCCAGGTTGGAGTACAGTGGCTCACCACAACCTCCGCCTCCCAGGTTCAAGCGATTCTCCTGCCTCAGCCTCCGGAGTAGCTGGGACTACAGGCACGCACCACCATGCCCAGCTAATTTTTGTATTTTTAGTAGAGACGGGGTTTCGCTATGTTGGCCAGGCTGGTCTTGAACTCCTGACCTTGTGATCCCCTGCCTCGGCCTCCCAATGTGCTAGGATTACAGGCATGAGTCACCGCGCCTGGCAGTACATTTTCTTGTATTTGCTCATTTGATTATGTTTCATCTTTTGTAAATCCTTAGTTGATCTTGTTTGTTTGTCATTTTCCCCAGGCAGTTTTAAGCTGTGGACAAATCAGCCCATGTTTAAGGTGGCTAAGTTAAGCTTCAACCTGACCCTGGGGCTGGGCCTCGTCCTCACCATCTGGTTGCACCTGCCCTACCTGCCTGCTGTTCAGAAATTGCCCTTTGTGGGCTTGGTCGGGACCATCTTGAGCTTCTGTGAAGGTGCCTCCTACCTCTGGAAAGGTCCTTTGTTTTCCTAACCCCCATCTTCCTGGGCACTTCTCCCTCTTCTTTGGGGGTGGTATGGGGGTTTTGTGGGTGGTGGGAGAACAGAACCGAGAATCGAGTTACATCATTTCTTGGTCACAGGAGAGGTAGAAATGCAGGGGTTGACTCCTGGAACCTCAGGGCCAGTCACTCTGTGCGTGGTGATGTGGTTTGTGGCTGCAGCCTAGCAGATGAGGAAGAACCTCCTGTGGGACTCTTGTATGACAATGAGACCCTCTGCCTCCTGTCTCCTAGTGACCTTCATCTTCTCCACCCTCATGCTATTCCCCATTAACATCTGGATCTTCGAGTTGGAAAGGAATGTATCCATCCCCATCGGCTGGAGCTATTTCATTGGTTGGCTGGTGCTTATCCTATACTTCACCTGCGGTGAGTGGCCAGAGGGCCCTGGGGGAAGGAAGCGACATGAGTAGGGTAGGGCAGGGAAAGTGTGGAGGGAAGAGGCTGGCAATCCCCAGGGCTAGATTTTTAGGGTCTTATCTTCCCTTTGGTCTCACCCTACTTGTCACTTAACCTCCCAGTCACAACTTTCCTCTCCCCTGTCCCTGTCCTTTCCCAGCGATCCTTTGCTACTTCAACCATAAAAGTTTCTGGAGTCTGATTCTGAGCCACCCCAGTGGTGCCGTGTCCTGCAGCAGCAGTTTTGGCTTAGTAGAAGAATCTCCAAGGGCACAGACGATCACAGACACCCCCATCACCCAGGAGGGAGTCCTGGATCCTGAGCAGAAGGATACACACGTGTAATCTTTTCTGAACTCCTGGCACCAAGTTCTGTCCATTCATCTGACCCCATCTCCTCATCCTCCCCCAGCCCTTGAATAGGTTGGTCCTCATCATTGCAAGGAATGAGAAAGGGAGGATTTTGCACTCCTCTGCTTTCTCCCTGCCTTGATTGAGCTTGAGTGATGTGGAATAAATTGTCCGTCTCTTCTTTCTCATATCTGGCTGTTGTTGAGGCAAGCTAGAGGAGGAGGGAGAGGAAGGGAGAAAGAACAAGTTTGTTTTCCAGTTCTTCCTGCCCAGGAGCCTTTTGGCACCCGTTAGTGCCTAAACCTGCCCAACCTCTACCAGAACATACTTGTACATGGGCAAACGCCTCTGGAGAGCTAAACCTCTTTTTACTTTGTTACCCCTGACCCAACATTTGCTAGTTAGTGGGTGGAGGAGGTAGAGCTGATTAGGAGACAGATATCACTTGCCAACTTGTTGGCTTAAGCATAGTGAAGGATTCAAAAGCCAAATGGCTCAAAGATAAGAGGCAGGTTAAACAAGGAGCACCACAGCACAAGTGGTCAGCCCAGGTGTGTGTCCTGGGCAGCAGTCCCACCCTCTGTGTCCAGCTCCGATGACAGAGCGCATAGAGCCTGTGCCCTGGAAACCACCACTACCACCATCCCCTCAGGCTGCTATAGCTTTCCACCCAAGCCTCCCACACCCTCCACCATGTAACAGCAGGAATAAAACATGGCAACAAAGGAAAGCATTAGGGTTAGGTCCTAAGACCAAAAGGTAAGTTGCATATTTGGGTTTTAAAGTTAGCTTGGGGAATGCTGGCAATGCCCATCAGGCTTTGGACATGTTGCCCAGAGAGGCCAGCCTCCTAGGAGAGCATCCATAGCTGACCTTGGTCATGTCTATCCCTCCAGATGAAACCACAATACATCCTGCTGATTGGTAGAGCCCAGTGGTCTGTTTTGATAGGGCGCTGATTGGTGCGTTTACAATCCCTGAGCTAGACACAAAGGTTCTCCACGTCCCCACCAGAGTAGCTAGATACAGAGTGTTGATTGGTGCATTCACAAACCCTGAGCTAGACACAGGGTGCTGATCGGTGTGTTTACAAACCTTGAGCTAGATACAGAGTGCCAATTGGTGTATTTACAATCCCTTAGCTAGACATAAAGGTTCTCCAAGTCCCCACCAGACTCAGGAGCCCAGCTGGCTTCACCCAGTGGATCCCACACCGGGGCTGCAAGTGGAGCTGCCTGCCAGTCCCGCGCCGTGCGCCCGCACTCCTCAGCCCTTGGGTGGTTGATGGGACTGGGCGCTGTGGAGCAGGGGGTTGGCGCTCATCAGGGAGGCTTGGGTCGCACAGGAGCCCACGGAGTGGGTGGGAGGCTCAGGCATGGCGGGCTGCAGGTCCCGAGCACTGCCCCGCGGGAAGGCAGCTAAGGCCCGGCGAGAAATGGAGCTCAGCGCCGGTGGGCTGGCACTGCTGGGGGACTCAGTACACCCTCCGCAGCCGCTGGCCCGGGTGCTAAGCCCCTCATTGCCCGGGGCCGGCAGGGTCGGCCGGCTGCTCCGAGTGCAGGGCCCGCCAAGCCCACGCCCACCCGGAACTCCAGCTGGCCCGCAAGCGCCGCGCGCAGCTCGGGTTCCCGCTCGCGCCTCTCCCTCCACACCTCCCTGCCAGCTGAGGGAGCGGCCTCCGGCCTCGGCCAGCCCGGAAAGGGGCTCCCACAGTGCAGCGGTGGGCTGAAGGGCTCCTCAAGTGCCGCCAAAGTGGGAGCCCAGGCAGAGGAGGCGCCAAGAGCGAGGAGGGCTGTGAGGACTGCCAGCACGCTGTCACCTCTCACAGGGAGAAATTGTGAGTGGATCAGGTATGTTAAAAATATATGTATTAGGTTGGGCCGCGTGAGGTGGCTCATGCCTGTAATCCCAGCACTTTGGGAAAACGAGGTGGGCGGATCACTTGAGGTCAGGAGTTCGAGACCAGCCTGGCCAACATGGTGAAACTCCGTCTCTACTAAAGATACAAAAATTAGCCGGGTGTGGTGGTGCATGCCTGTAGTCTCAGCTACCTGGGTGGCTGAGGCATGAGAATCGCTTGAACCTGGAAGATGGAGGTTGCAGTGAGCCGTGATTGCGCCACTGCAGATTGAACCATATATGTTGTGTTAGTAGTTAAATGTGGCAATTTTATATGGTTCAACCTAATGTATATGATCGACTTTATTTATTTATTTATTTATTGAGACGGAGTTATGCTCTTGTTGCCCAGGCTAGAGTGCAATGGTACCATCTTGGCTCACCGCAACCTCTGCCTCTCAGGTTCAAGCGATTCTCCTGCCTCAGCCTCCCTAGTAACTGGGATTACAGGCATGCACCACCATGCCGGCTAATTTTGTATTTTTAGCAGAGATGGGGTTTCTCCATGTTGGTCTGGCTAGTCTTGAATCCTGATCTGCCCGCCTCAGGTGATCGGCCCGCCTCAGCCTCCAAAGTGCTGGGATTACAGGTGTGAGCCACCACGCCCAGCTGACTTCTATTTAATATGAGCCCCTTCTGAGATTCTTGTTCTTACCACACCAGATCAGCAATTGTATCATTCCTAACCCAGGAAAGATTCCTAACAAAGCAAAGATTCTGAGCAAGGAACATAATACAAGGGCTTGAAAATTAGGCACAACAGACATTCCACAAATCTCTACTCTGTATCCCACTTTAATCCTCTCCCCAGTAGCTAACAAGGATTTACTGGGGGACTTACTGAACTAGTCATCCTGGAGGAAGGGACACCAAATAAAGGAATGTCATGGTCTCTGCCTTAGGTACAAACACACGTATGTATAATGTAATTAGAGAAACTGACTTAGTGATTTTGTAGGGGTCACAAACTCAAATGCATACAGGGGTTAGGTGGGTAACATAAATAAAGGGGGCCACTCTCACAGTCTGTATATAATTTTTCCCTTTTGATAAAGATCTGGTGTATTAGCTATTTATTGCTGGATAACAAATTACCCCACATTTAGTGGCTTAAAATAATAAATATTTATTATCTCACATCATATCTGAAGGCCAGGAATGTGAAAGCAGCTTAGCTGAATAATTTGTCAAAATTATTTAAAAAATTTTTAAAAACTTTTAAAAATTATTTTATCATATACAACATGATGTTTTGAAATAGGTTTACATTGTGGAATGGCTGAGTTGAACTAATTAATGTATGCATTCCCTCACATACTATTTTTTGTGGTGAGAACACTTAAAACCTACTATCTCAACGTTTTTCAAAATGCAATACATTGTTATTGACTATAGTCACCATGTTGTACAATAGGTCTCTTGAACTCATTCCTCCTAATTAAAATCTTATAGTTTTTTTTTTTTTTTTTTTTTTGAGATGGAGTCTCGCTGTCTCCCAGGCTGGAGTGCAGTGGCGCGATCTCGGCTCACTGCAACCTCACGCCATTCTCCTGCCTCAGCCTCCCGAGTAGCTGGGACTACAGGTGCCCACCACCACGCCTGGCTAATTTTTTTGTGTTTTTAGTAGAGACGGGGTTTCACCGTGTTCACCAGGATAGTCTCGATCTCCTGACCTCGTGATCCACCTGCCTCGGCCTCCCAAAGTGCTGGGATTACAGGTGTGAGCCACCGCGTCCGGCATTTTTTTTTTTTTTTGAGACTGAGTTTCACTCTCATTGCCCAGGCTGGAGTGCAATGGTGAGATCTTAGGTCACTGCAATCTCTGCCTCCCGGGTTCAAGCAATTCTCCTGCCTCAGCCTCCCGAGTAGCTGGGATTACAGGTGTGTGCCACCATGCCCGGCTGATTTTTTGTATTTTTAGTAGAGACGGGGTTTCACCATCTTGGTCAGGCTGGTCTTGAACCTCTGACCTCAGGTGATCCATCCACCTCAGCCTCCCAAAGTGTTGGGATTACAGGCGTGAGCCACCACACCCGGCAATCTTATAGTCTTTGACCAATATCTCCTCAGTCACATCCTCCCCCAGTCCCTGGCAAACACCATAATACTCTTTGCTTCTATGTGTTTGACTAATTTAGATTCTACATGTAAGTGAGATCATGCAGTATTTGTCTTTCTGTGCCTGGCTTATTTCACTTAACATAATGCCATCCAGGTTCATCCATCTTGTTGTAAATGACAGGATTTCCTTCTTCTTTTTTTTTTTTTTTTTCTGTTGAGACGGAGTTTCTCTCTTGTCGCCCAGGCTGGAGTGCGATGGTGTGATCTTGGCTCACTGCAACCTCGACCTCATGGGTTCCAGCAATTTTTCTGCTTCAGCCTCCCAAGTAGCTGGGACTGCAAGCGCCCACTACCATGCCTGGCTAATTTTTGTATTTTTAGTAGAGACGGGGTTTCACAATGTTGGCCAGGCTGGTCTTGAACTCCCGACCTCAAGTGATCCACCCGCCTTGGCCTCCCAAAGTGCTGAGATTACAAGCATGAGCCACCACGCCTGGCCTGTGGACATATTTTATTACCATTACATTTTGGTATAAAAAATATCTTACAATAGGAGGGCATAATTAGAAATGGCAACTGGAATTTCATTTTAATTTTGGGAGACAAGTGGGATTGGGATATCCCGGAAAACTGCCTTATGTAACAGGGGAAGGTGCAACTCAGCTCCATGGGTTATTGCTGTGAGGAACATTTGTCATTTGGAGCTGCTCAGCATTCATATGGTTTTCCTATTTGGGGAGAATGTCAACATAACTGGGAAGTGGAGTCGCTTCCAATTATAGAAGGTGCAGGAGGGGAAGACACACCTGGGACCGCTCTCAGGCAGCCAGAGTGCCAACATATGACTAAGATTATTCACCTGCGGCAGGGCACGGTGGCTCATGCCTGTAATCCCAATACTTTGGGAGGCCAAGGTGGGCGGATCACTTGAGGTTGGAAGTTCGAGACCAGCCTGACCAACATGGAGAAACCCTGTCTCTACTAAAAATACAAAATTAGCTGGGCGTGGTCATGCATGCCTGTAATCCCAGCTACTCGGGAGGGTGAGGCAGGAGAATCACTTGAATCTGGGAGGGGGAGGTTGCAGTGAGCCGAGATTGTGCCGTTGCACTCCAGCCTGGGCAACAAGAGCAAAACTCCATCTCAAAAAAAAAAAGATTGTTCACCTGCGACTTTGTATCCTTTTCATTAAGTGCAAAGAATTAAGGGAATATTGGAATCACTCTAGTCCATGCAGGATCCTGCATCCTGCAGCAGAGGTGACAGGGCCATTGTCTAGGGGGGACAGCACAGGGTTTTTCTCCCAGAAAACTCATGTGGCATGACTAGGGTTGTAGCTCTGGCTGCTTAGCCTCCCTTGGTTCTTACTCCTCTAAGCCTGTTCTTCAGCTTTCTGTAAGTTATTTCATATCCTTCCTTTTCTGCTTAAGTTAACCAGGGTTGATTTCTGTTGTATACAACCAAAAACCTTAAATAGAATATTTGCTAGAGCTTCTGATTTTTTCAAAAGATGCTGCCAATCCAGATGTTTTTATAAATTCTGATCTTTAAATTTTATTACTATAATTTTTTTTTAGAGAGAGACTCTTGCCCTGTCACCCAGGCTGGAGTGCAGTGGCATGATCATGGCTCATTGCAGCCTCAAACTCCTTGGCTTAAGCAATCCTCCTGCCTCAGCCTCCTGAGTAGCTAGGACTACAGGGATGTGCCACCATGCCCGGCTAATTTTTATTTACAAAACGTTTTTTGGGCCAGGTGCGGTGGCTCATGGCTGTAATCCCAGCATTTTGGGAGGCCGAGGCAGGTGGATCACTTGAGGTCAGGAGTTTGAGACCAGCCTGCCTAACATGGCAATACCCTGTCTCTAATAAAAATACAAAAATTATCTGGTCATGAGGCCGGGCGTGGTGGCTCATGCCTGTAATCCCAGCACTTTGGGAGGCCAAGGTGGGCGGATCACCTGAGGTCGGGAGTTTGAGACCAGCCTGACCAACATGGAGAAACCCCATCTCTACTAAAAATACAAAATTAGCCAGGTGCAGTGGCACATGCCTGTAATCCAAGCTATTAGGGAGGCTGAGGCAGGAGAATCGATTGAACCTGGGAGGTGGAGTTTGCGGTGAGCCGAGATCGTGCCATTGCACTCCAGCCTGGGCAACAAGAGTGAAACTCCGTCTCAAAACAAAACAAAACAAAACAAAAAAAATTAGCTGGGCATGGTGGCGGGTGCCTGTAATTTCAGCTACTCGGAAGGCTGAGGCACAAGAATCACTTGAACCCAGGAGGTGGAGGTTGCAGTGAACCGATATTGTACCACTGCACTCCAGCCTGGGCAACAGAGCAAGACTCTGTCTCAAAAAAAAGAAAAAAGTGTTTTTGGAGATGGTGGGGGGGATCTCATCATGTTGCCCAGGCTGGTCTCGAACTCCCAGCATCAAGAGATCCTCCTGCCTCAGCCTCCCCAAGCACTGGGATTACAGGCATGAACCACTGTACCCAGCCTAAAATTTATTTTAATTGAATGTCTTGGTCCATTTGTGCTCTATAACAAAGTACCTGAGATTGGATAATTTATAAAAAACAGAAATTTATTTTTCACAGTTCTAGAATCCGGGAAATTTAAGATCAAGGCACCAGCAGACTCAGTGTCTAGTGAGGGCTTGCTCTCTGTTTCCAAGATGGTGCCTTCTTGTTGTGTTTTCACATGGCGGAAGAGAGGGAAGGGCCAAGCAAGTCTCTGAAGCCTTATTTTAAAAAATTAGGGCCAGGTGTGGTGGCTCACGCTTGTAATCCCAGCACTTTGAGAGGCCGAGGCAGGCAGATCACCTGACGTCAGGAGTTTGAGACCAGCCTGGCCAACATGGTGAAACCCCGTCTCTACTCCAACCCCGGCTGGAGTGCAATGGCGCGATCTTGACTCACCACAACCTCCGCTTTCATGCGCGTCCGTGTGAAGAGACCACCAAACAGGCTTTGTGTGAGCAATAAAGCTGTTTATTTCACCTGGGTGCAGGTGGGCTGAGTCCGAAAAGACAGTCAGCAAAGGGTGGTGGATTATCATTAGTTCTTATAGGTTTTGGGATAGGCGGTTAAGAAGTTAAGAGCAATGTTTTGCGGGCAGGGGTGGATCTCACAAAGTACATTCTCAAGGGTGGGGAAAATTACAAAGAACCTTCTTAAGGGTGGGGGAGATTACAAAGTACCTTCTTAAGGGTGGGGGAGATTACAAAGTACATTGATCAGTTAGGGTGGGGCAGGAACAAATCACAATGGTGGAATGTCATCAGTTAAGGCTATTTTTACTTCTTTTGTGGATCTTCAGTTACTTCAGGCCATCTGGACGTATACATGCAAGTCACAGGGGATGCGATGGCTTGGCTTGGGCTCAGAGGCCTGACACCGCCTCCTGGGTTCAAGTGATTCTCCTGCCTCAGCCTCCTGAGTAGCTGGGATTATAGGCATGTGCCACCACGCCCGGCTAATTTTGTATTTTTGGTAGAGACAGGGTTTCTCCATGTTGGTCAGGCTGGTCTCGAACTCCCGACCTCAGGTGATCCGCCCACCTTGGCCTCCCAAAGTGCTGGGATTACAGGCAGGAGCTACCGCGCCCAGCCTAGGATTGGGTATTCTTTCTTCCTTACCTATTTGGTGTATTGTGTCAGCTTAGCTAAACTGCAACTATTTTCCAGAAGTCTCTTCCTGCAGTGTTTCAGGTTAGCTTGAGCCACAGAGATATTTGGTAGGAGATTTGGAAGTGGATGTGGAGCATTTAATTACTAGTGTTAGTTCCCTGTGCCGCAGTAACGACATTCAAGGTGGTGGCTGATCTGTCACCCTGGGTGCTGGAATGAGGAGACATGGAGAGGAGCCCACAGCAGATACTTGATGGATAGGTAGTGCTATGGACTAAACCGTTTCTCCCTGAAATTTATATGTTGAAGCCTTTACTCCCAATGTGGCTGTATTTGGAGATAGGGCTTTTTAGGAGGTAATTAGGGTTAAATCACGTCATAAGGGTGGGAGCCCTATCCGATAGGATTAGTGGTTCTTTATAAGAGACACCAGAGCTGTTTCTTTCTCTCTGCAAACATGCACTGAAGAAAGGCCGTGTGAGGACATAGCTAGATGGCAGCTGTCTTTGAGCTAGGAAGGAAGCCCTCCCCAAAAACGGAATCAGCCAGAACCTGGATCTTGAATTTCTTGCCTCCAGAATTGTGAGAAAAATAATTCTGTTATTTAAGGCGCCCAGTCTATGGACTTTTGCAGTGGCAGCCTGAGCAGACCAAGACACACGGTGTGGGTGAGAATTTAACCTGGTTGTTGTAAGCATCTAGGATTTTAGGGTTGTTTATTACCTTAGCATAACTGAGACTGCTGATGGACACAACTTCTTTGGCTAAAGGGAGGATAAAAATAGACTGAAACTAAAATTGTTCTGCTTTACAAAGACAACTCCCGATCTGCAGACCTCAATTTGAATTACAATCAGACAGCAAGGCTTGAAGAGGCTGGTAATATTCCATCAGAGAGAACAATAAATGTATGAAGTCTGAATAATGAAGGAAACATTTACAAATACACTTGACAGAAGAAGAAGGGAGGCAGGGTGGTGGCTCACGCCTGGAAGCCCAGCACTTTGGGAATCCAAGACAGGCAGATTGGTTGAGCTGAGGAATTCGAGATCAGCCTGGGAAACATGGTGAAACCCCGACTCTACAAAAAATACAAAAATTAGCCGGGCATGGTTGCACAGGCCTATAGTCCCAGCTACAGGGGAGACTGAGGTGAGAGGAGTGCCTGAGCCCAGGAGGTCAAAGCTTCAGTGAGCCGAGATCGCACCACTGCACTCCAGCCTGGGTGCCAGAGTAAGACCCTGTCTGAAAACAAACAAAAAAAAAAGAAAAAGAATGTAAAGATTTTAAGATACAGCACAGTTATGCTTTTGATGATCATGTCTTCGTTCCTCAATATAGATTAGAATTTACAGTAGTTCCCTCACTATCTGGTATTTCCTTATTATCAGTAGTTCTCTCATTATCAAGAAATCCAAGATCAAGGTACCTGGTGGTTTTGCTTCGCTTTCCATGGTGTCAATTACCCGTGGTCAACTGGGGTCCAAAATTATTAAGCATGGCCAGGCGCAGTGGCTCACGCCTATAATCCCAGCACTTTGGGAGGCCCAGGTGGGTGGATCACTTGAGGTCCGGAGTTCGAAATCAGCCTGGCCAACATGGTGAAACCCCGTTTCTACTAAAAATACAAAAATTAGCTGGGTGTGGTGGCGCATGCCTGTAGTCCCAGCTACTCGGGAGGCTGAGGCAGGAGAATCGCTTGAACTGGGGAGGCGGAGGTTGCAGTGAGCCGAGATCGCACCACTGCACTCCAGCCTGGCGACAGAGCAAGACTCTGTCTCACAAAAAAACAAAACCAAACAACATTCTTAGGTTTTATTAGTTTCCTCAAGTGACTGAGTGCTAAGCATATTGATTTTGATTTTCACAGCACTGGAGTAAGTAAACTTTTATCTTGAAAACAGCTTTTTTTTTTCTTTTAAAAATCTCTATTGTTGTTAGTTCAATAGTTTGTAGTCTCTGGCTGTAGCCAAGATTAGCCAGCCAGCTCTGAAATAGAGACATAGAAATAGGGTAAATAAAAACCAAGTGTTGGGCCGAGCCCAGCCATGGGGCAGGCTGAGGCAGGAGGATTGCTTGTGGCCAGTAGTTCAAGATCAGCCTGGACAACATAGTGAGACACTCAAGTGTCTCAAGAGTATGAAAAGACAAAGCACTCACTGGGACAAAATATTTGCAAAAGACATATCTGATAAAAGACTGTTTTCCTCAGCAGGCAAAGAATTCTTAAAACTCAACTAACCAATTAAAAAATGTGCAAAATATTTAAAAATATGCAAAAGATCTACAGACATCTCGCCAGAGATGATATACATATGGCAAATAACCATATGAAAAGATGTTCAACATCATATGTTCTCAAGGGAATTGCAGATTAAAACAATGAGATACCGCTGCATTTATTTGAATAGTTAAAATCCAAAATACTGACAACACCAAAAGCAAGTGATGATGTGGAATAACAGGAACTCTCATTCATTGTTGGTGGGAAGGCGAAATGGCCAGCAACATTGGAAGACAGTTTGGCAATTTCTTTTCTTTTTTTTTTTTTGGGACAGTGTCTCCCTCTGTTGCCCAGGCTGGAGTGCAGTGGCACAATCTTAGCTCACTGCAGTCTCCGTCTCCCACATTCAAGCAATTCTCCCACCTCGGCCTCCAAGTAGCTGGGATTACAAGGGCGTGCCACCATGCCCGGCTAATTTTTTTTTGCATGTTTAGTAGTGACGGGGTTTCACCACGTTGGCCTGGCTGGTCTTGAACTTCTGACCTCGGCCTCCCAAAGTGTTGGGATAACAGGCACGAGCCACCGTGCCCGGCCTGGTTTGGCAATTTCTTAAAAAACTAAACATACTTTTTTATTTTTTGAGATGGAGTCTCACTCTGTCGCCCAGGCTGGACTGCAGTGGCGCGATCTAGGCTCACGGTAAGCTCCACCTCCCGGGTTCACGCCATTCTCCTGTCTCAGCCTCCACAGTAGCTGGGACTACAGGTGCCCGCCACCACACCCGGCTAATTTTTTTGTGTATTTAGTAGAGACAGGGTTTCACTGTGTTAGCCAGGATGGTCTTGATCTCCTGACCTCGTGATCCGCCCACCTCAGCCTCCCAAAGTGCTGGGATTACAGGCGTGAGCCACCGCGCCCGGCCAAAACTAAACATACTCTTAAAATACAATCTCGTGATTGTTGTGCTCCTATTTACTCAAATGAACCAAAATCTGATGCCCACACAAAAACCACACACAAATCTTTATAGCAGCTTTATTCATAATTGCCGAAAATTAGGAGCAAGCAAGATATCCTTCAGCAGGTGAATGCATAAACTGTGGTATATCCATACAATGGAATATTACTCAGTGCAAAAAAGAAACGAACTATTCAAGCCACAAAAGACATGGAGGAAACTTAAATACACATTGTGAAGTATAAGAAGGCAGTCTGAAAAAGGAACATACTATATATAACATTTTGGAAAAGGCAGAACTATAGAGAGTAAAAAGATCAGTGGTTTCCAGGAGTTTGGGGAGTAGGAAGGGAGGGATGAATAGCTAGCTAGAGTACAGGGGATTTTTAGGATAGTGCAACTATTCTGTATGATACTTTAATGGTAGCTACATGTAATTTTACATTTGTCAAAACCCATAGAATGAGCCAGGCATGGTGGCACATGCTGTAGTCTCAGCTACTTGGCAGGCTGAGGTGGAAGGATCACTTAGGCTCAGGAGCTTGAGGCTGAAGTAGACCATGACTGCGCCACTGCACTCCAGCCTGGGCAATAGAGTGAGACCCTGTCTCTAAACAAACAAACAAACACAATAGAATGCATAGCACAAAGAGTGAACCCTAATGTAAACTACAGATTTGCAGAGGCAGGAGAATTGCTTGAACCCGGGAGGTGGAGGTTGCAGTGAGCCGAGATCACACCATTCCACTGCAGCCTGGGCAACAAGAGCGAAACTCCGTCTCAAAAATAAAAATAAAATAAAAATAAAGTCCATTATTAAACAACAAAAAAGCACCCCAAAAACCAAGGGCCAAGAAAGAGGGAATATTATTTTTCTTTTCTTTTTTTTTTTATGGAGACAGAGTCTCGCTCTGTTGCCCAGGCTGGAGTACAGTGGCGCAATCTCTGCAACCTCTGCCTCCCAGGTTGAAGCGATTCTCGTGCCTCAGCCTACTGAGTAGCCGGGGTTATAGATGCCCGCCACCTCGTCTGGCTAGTTTTTGTATTTTTAGTAGAGACAGGGTTTCAGCATGTTGGCCAGGCTGGTCTTGAACTCCTGACCTCAGGTGATCCACTCGCCTCGGCCTCCCAAAGTGCTGGGATTTCAGGCATGAGCCACCACACCTGGCCTAATTTTCTATAATGGAGAAAACACAAGGCTTATGATTTTCTGCTTCCACAAAGCATTTGGCAGAAATAGGCCAGGAATCCCTATTTTGTAGCCAGGGGAAAGGAAGAATTGTTCTCGGTAGGGGACCACTCTCTAGGGTGAAGCCTGGTCAGTGCCATAGAAACTGTCCTTGGTATTTCTGAGAATTCTGGTTCCATGCTTGGTTAGCTGAGAAACTTGTCAGACACCATATTCTAGTGAGTGCCTGGAAGATACCTGTGAACAGAAGGGGAAACGACACAAGGCCTGGGGGCTTTCAGGCAGCTTTTGGGATCTGCTACATAAAATGCCAGGACTTGAAGACAAGTGACTCTCACTCACATGAATACTGCCTTTGCAGGCCAAAGAGCAAACTGCCAAGTTACTACCCTGTATTTCCATGTTCAAAGCTGTCTCTCCTCTTTGGTGGGAACTTGTCAATTCTTCTTTTTTTGGACGTAATTGTAGACTTACAGAAAAGTTGCAAGAATAGTACAAAGAATTCCCACTCTTCACCCAGATTCCCCAAATGTTAACATTTTACTGCATTTTTTTTTTTTTTTTTTTTTTTGAGACGGAGTCTTGCTCTGTCACCAGGCTGGAGTGCAGTGGTGTGATCTTGGCTCACTGCAACCTCCGCCTCCTGGGTTCAAGCAATTCTCCTGCCTCAGCCTCCTGAGTAGCTGGGATTACAGGCGTGTGCCACCACACCTGGCTGATTTTTGTATTTTTGTAGAGACAGGGTTTCACCATGTTGGTTAGGCTGGTCTCGAACTTCTGACCTCATGATCTGCCCACCCTGGCCTCCCAAAGTGCTGGGATTATGGGCGTGAGCCACCGCACCCAGGTGCATTTGTTTTATATCTCTCTGTCCCTCTGTCCCTCCCTTCTCTCTCTCTCCACACACACACACACACACACACACACTCTCTCTCTCTCTCTCTCATTTTCCTGTACTATTTGATAATAAGTCGCCGACATAATGCTCTTTATCTCAAGATATTTCAACATCTATTTCCTAAAAACAAGGACATTCTCTTACATAACCACAGTACAATCCTCAAGATCAGGAAATTAACTTTGATACAATATTATACTCTTCAGACAATATTCACATTTTACCAACTGTCCCAGTGATGCTCATTGTAATAAAAGAATATCCTGGATCATGCATCACATTTGGTTCCCACATCTCTAGCCTACTTTAACTGGAATAGCTCCTCAGTCTTTCTTTGTCTTTCTCAACATTGCCGTTTTTTTTAAGAGTACAGGGCAATTATTTTGCTGAATGCCCCTCAATCTGGGTTTGTCTCTTGTCTCTTCATAATTAGATTCAAGTAGCGCATCTGTGGTACAAATGACACAGAAATGTTCTCAGTGCATCCTATCAGGGCAGCAGTAGTTGTACATGTACTGGGGAGGTTAACTTTGATCACTGGGTTAAGGTGGTGTCTGCCAGGTCTCTGAGTGAGGATCCTGCTGATTATATTTCTCCCTGCAAGAAGTCCTCTAATACAAAGTAGGCAGGATGGAGAATGTTCAGCAGTGATCTGCAAATGGTCCTTGGAAACTGAGCACTCCTTTACAGACTTACAAGTCTTTACTCCGTGCCTATTTTTCTGCATTTAGCAGTCTCTTTATTTGTTGGTACCACCAAAGGCCAGCATGATGCCTGGTACATACTTAGTGCTTATAAATGTCCAATGAATGAGTGAAACTGACAGGCTAGAGAAGGGGGTAGGTAAGGAGAGCTGGTCCAGGAAAAGCCCAGAATGACAGTGGATTTCAGAGAGACTCTCTTCCTGATACAGAGGGCCCCTGCACCTACAGATGAAGAAGGGTGGCAGTTTCAGCTGTCTGGACTGGTTCTCTGCACCCCATTCAGGGCAGAAAGGCAGGGTTTCAGGACTGGGAGCCAGCTGTGTTATTACAGGTGACCTGGGTTCTGTGTTGAGCGAGATCCTAATGGTCCCTACATTTAAGGCAGCCATTTCCAGCATTTTGGCCATTGCATCAGGAGAAAGAGAGGCAAAAACAGAGGGGATGTCATTCAAAGAACAGTACACTGAATTGTGGGGGTAGAGTGGGGAGGAGGAAAGAGGCAAACATCTGGCCACTGAATGACTCACCAAAGTTAGGAGTGAGCCATCTGTGTGAAACCCAGAGGAAAGGCTCACAAGCACTCATCTGCTACATACTCACCCTGTAATGTCGCGGGAAATGCATAAAAGTGAAAAGAACTCCTATGCCAAAGTTCCAGGTGTGGAAAAGTTATTCTGAGCAAGGAGCTAGTCAACAGAAAGGATGTAGCAATTCAAATTACATAGAACAATAAGATTTAACAAATTGAGACATGGGGAAGCAAAAAGCAAAATATCAGGACCAAATTTTAAATGGAAAAGGGAAACTCTAACTAGATCCAAACCAAAATGATAATAATAATGATAATAATAATAACAATGAAGAAAAGTAAACATAAGAAAAATATGATTCTAAAAGGCAAAGTCTCATATTAAAACGGAAAGGCAATTTGCTCAGGAAGCTCACGTTTCCTGCCTTCTTTGTTTGCTTGGAAAACACAGTAGAGTCGACCATCTGGGGTAATTAATTCTAGGGTAAAAATGTCAGAACCTGGGTAAACAAAGATTAGCACCATGATAAAAATAAGGAAGAACCAGGAACTAAAAAAGAAACCAAATTCAGTAAGTTCAAAGGGATAGAATTCTGAAGAAAATTTTGAAGATTCCGGGGACAAGCTTGTTTTGCCATCAGTCAACTTTTTGAATGAGAGTCCTGGGATAACTCTTGCTCTTTTATATTTCAAAGTATCTCAGGTTTCAAATCAATTTCTATAAAGCTTCCACAAAACAAATGGAAGAACTGTAAATCACAAACTAAAAAAAACAAACAAAACAAAAAACCTTTCCCCCTTACAATTCGACAACCCAAAGTCACCAAATTGAACAAGGGTAAAGTAATTGCAGAGGTAACGGGCTCATGCAGTGATTGAACCTAACCTTGGCAAACCATACTTCAATGGTCTGTTGTACTAATGTCCAGAAAGCATGTAAAATAATTTGGAAGCAAGAACGTAAGTCTGAGCTTCTCGGTTGCCTCCCCCGCTGCCCTTCCTTCTCAGTGCTAATGACATTCTAATGCTTAGTCTCAAAAAAACCATTGGTAATAGGGATCTCAGAAATATCAGAAGAAAACGTTCCTTCTACCCCTAGAGCTGCAGACAAGCAGATTCTATTCCACAATATAAGGCCAAAGCTAGTTCTGAAAAAGTGGGTAAATAGAGAACATTCACAAAAGCATTCATCTCTAAGTCTCCCATCTTCTCTCCATCTCGGAAGTGGGGACATGTGCCCTGGCAGGAAGTTCAGGCTGGGGTTCTAGAAGAGGTAGGAAGTACAAAAGTACAAGAGGACAGTCTTCACACTACACAGGGCAGAACTGGAAGAGAACTTTAAAACGAGTTGGTTCAATTGTCTGTCACCTTAGATGAGGAAGCCAAGTTCTGGAAAGAATAAGTGACTCTGGCAGTGCCTAGAGTAGCCGATGGCCTGAGTTTCTTCCTGCCACCCCACACAAAACAAGTGAAACCAGGAAATTCATGTGCCTAGACCTGATGCCTTAATTCCAAAGCTGCAAAGGTAGTTGGGACCATATGATGGTCCAACTTGGATGCCAGGTTTAAGTTGTTATCCTGCGAGTGAGGAACCACTGCAGATTTTTTTTTTTCCCCTGAAGGGCTGTGGTGCAATCGTACCTCACTGCAGCCTTGACCTCCTGGGCTCAAGAGATCCTTCCACCTCAGCCACCCAAGTAGCTGGGCCTACAGTGTGAGCCACCAAACCTGACTAATACCATGCCTCACTATGTTGCCCAGGCTGGTGTTGAACCCTGTGGCTCAAGCAATCCTCCTGCCTCAGCCTCCCAAAGTGCTTGGATTACAGGCACGAGCCACTGCACCTGGCCCAATGGAGATTCTTGAGCAGGGGAGATGGTTATAAGCATTGACCTTGGACTTGACACTTAGGTTTGAACCCTGGGCTAGTTATTACTTTCTGAGCTTTATTTCTTTCTTTATGAGAGGAAAATTAAGTCCTTAATACACCTATTTAAACTCATTTCTTCAGCTTCAACTGACTTTGTAGGACTGTAAGGATTACATAAGAAAATGAATTTAAGGCCAGGTGTGGTGGCTCACGCCTGTAATCCCAGCACTTTGGGAGGCCAAGGTGGGTGGTGGATCACGAGGTCAGGAGATCAAGACCGACCGTCCTGGCTAACACGGTGAAACCCCGTCTCTATTAAAAATACAAAATAGCCGGGCGTGTTGGCGGGTGCCTGTAGTCCCAGCTACTTGGGAGGCTGAGGCGGGAGAATGGCGTGAACCCGGGAGGTGGAGCTTGTAGTGAGCCAAGATTGTGCCACTGCACTCCAGCCTGGGCAACAGAGCAAGATTCTGTCTCAAAAAAAAAAAAAAAAAAGAAAATGAATTTAAAGCTCAATACTAATACTGTAGGTAAATTAGTATTCAGTAGTGTTAACTATTATTCCAAGCAGAGCTTTACTTCTGGAAGATTCACTAGGTGGGTTGTCTCCAATCAACAAAGGTAACAAGGGCCTGTCCTGGGGGAATGGAGAGATGGTAACAGATTTAAGACATTTCAGAGTTAGCCTATCAGTTATGTACTGTTGCATAACAAACCACCTCTAAACTTGGTGGCTTGAAACAACAACATTCATTTATTTTGCACATGACTCTGCAATTTGGCCAGGGCTTGTGTCTGTTCTATACAGTATTGAATGGACGATGAACTGGGGGCTGGGGAGTCTCCTTTTAAGATGGCTCACTCACATGGTTGGCAGGTTGGTTCTGTCTGTTGGCTAAGAGCTCAGCCAGGGCCGAGGGCCCAGGGCTTTGGCTCCTCTCAATGTGGGCCTCTCCACAGGCTGCCTGGGCTTCTTCACAACATGGTGTTTCAAGAGTAACCATTCCAAGAGAGTGAGGTGGCATTTTTATAACAGCCTCAGAAGCCACATATTATTACTGTTTTGTACTAGACTGGTCAAGGCAAGAACAAATTTCTGCCTAAGTTCAAGGAGGGGTGATAAAAACTCCATCTCTTGATAGGAAAGTGCAAAGTTCTCGAAGAACACGTGTTACAGATATACTGTTGCATTGACATTTGGAAAATATAATCTGCCACTGGTAGGGATGACATGATTTAGCAAATTGGCTAGGGGCAGTGAGGGAGAATGATACACTGATGACTCTGGGTTGGGTGACCCATGGTGCCATTAATAGAACTAGTGGAATACAGAAGGAAGAATATGTTAGGGGAGATTATTGACTCTGAGAAGCCCATAGTAGTCAGAAGGCAGGAGCCTGGAAGAGGCATAAGTGAGTCTTACACAGAAAAGTCACAGCTAAAACTAAGACTAGAAGAAATGGCCAAGGATGAGAAAGAAAATCATAACAGATTTTTAGAAAACAATTTTTTTTTTGAGAGGGAGTCTCACTCTGTTACCGAGGCTAGAGTGCAGTGGCACGATCTCAGCTCACTGCAACCTCCGCCTCCTAGATTCAAGCAATTCTTGTGCCTCAGCCTCCTGAGTAGCTAGGATTACAGGCACCTGCCACCATGCCTAATTTTTGTATTTTTAGTAGAGATGCGGTTTCGCCATTTTGGCCGGGTTGGTCTCAAACTCCTGACTTCAGGTGATCCGTCCATCTTGGCCTCCAAAGTGCTGGGATTACAGGCATGAGCCACTGCACCTAGCCTAGTTTCTACTTTTTAAATGGCATTATTTTTCCATACCAGTATTTATTTTTATGTAGCCAGATGTATTAATATTTTTCTCCAAGATCACAAACATCTTTTTTTCATATATATATATATATATATATATTTATTTATTTACTTATTTATTTTTTAGACAGATTCTTGCTCTGTTGCCCAGGCTGGAGTGCAGTAGTGCGATCTTGGTTCGCTGCAACCTCTGCCTCCCGAGTTCAAGTGATTCTCCTGCCTCAGCCTCCTAAGTAGCTGGGATTACAGGCGCCTGCCACCACACCCAGCTAATTTTTGTATTTTTAGTAGAGACAGGGTTTTGCCAGGTTGGCCAGGCTGGTCTCGAACTCCTGACCTCAGGTGATCCACCCACCTTGGCCTTCCAAAGTGCTTGGATTACAGGCATGAGCCACTGCACCCAGCCCCGCAATATTTTTATCATTATTTTTAAATGTTTAATGTTTAGGGGTCAGACTTCATTTTTGTCAAATGGAGAGCCAATTGATCCAGCCCCATTAACTGAATAATACAACCCTTCCCACTGATTGAAATGCCACTTCTATCATAAGTTCCTAGAGATACACAGGTCTGTTGCTGGCCATTTTTCTTTTTCTTTTTTTGGAAACAGGGTCTCTGTCACCCAGGCTGCAGTGCGGTGATACGATCATGGCTCACTTTAACTTTGGCCTCCCAGGTTCAAGTGATCCTCCCACTTCAGCCTCCCAAGTAGCTGGGATTACAGGTACATGGCACCATGCCCCGCAGTGGCCTTTCTTCAGCAGTGGGCCACAGAAACGAATATGCATGTGAGTGGCTGAGGGTGGCCACCTGGAGAGTGCCACATGCACTGCGTCTCCTCATTTGCTGCTGTGCAGAAATTGTGGACCCACTGTGGCCACATATGCCGAGTTCTCAAGAGGTGCTAGACATCCAGATTTTTATATGAACTCTCCAGTGTTTAAAGTGTTGGCAATTAATTAAAAAAAAAAATTTAAAATGCCGGGCACCATGGCTCACGTCTGTAATCTCAGCACTTTGGGAGGCCAAGGTGGGTGGATCACCTGAGGTCAGGAGTTTGAAACCAACCTGGCCAAAATGACAAAACCCCGTCTCTACTAAAAATACAAAAATTAGCCAGGCGTGGTGGCAGGCACCTGTAATCCCAGCTACTCAGGAGGCTGAGGCAGAAGAATCACCTGAACCCGGGAGGTGGAGGTTGTAGTGGGCCGAGATCACGCCATTGCACTCCAGCCTAGGCAACAAGAACGAAACTCTGTTTAGAAAAAACAAAATTAGAAACATTATGTGGACAAAATACATTTGCAAGCTGAGACTAGCCTGTGGCACACCGGTTAGTGACCTCTATTCCACATGCTGAAATAATGCAGGCCAGACTGGGTCCAGGAATCCACCTCTAACTCTTTCCCACTGCCAACATTAAGATGCAAAAGAGGAAGAGTGATGTGGCAGCTCCTGGAAACCCAGGCATCTCTGGGAAAGCAAGCAGTGTTATGGCTCATGTGTCACCTTTTACCCACAGGAGTTGATGATGTGGTTCCCGGTATGCCAAGTAACTAGGAGGGAGGAGGTCAGCACTGGGGAGGGGAAGGTAACATCCTCAGTCAAAGTTGGACCTCCCAGACCTGTTAGGCAGAGTTACAAAGAAAGACAATGGGTTGGAAGGAGGATGGAAACTGACGTGCTGGCCAAGAACATAGCAAGATTTTGGCCCCCCAAAACAGGCTGGAAAGTGATGTCACTTCCTATGTAATAATAATGCGGCTTCCGTGGAAACCTTCCAACTTAACACTGCAGAATCTGAAAAGAAATGGCAATGAGCAGAGGTCTCCCACTCTCACGTGGAGGACAGGGTCCGCAAAGATGAGTCACATTGTAGAACTTCACTATTCAGAGAAAGCCCCTTCACATGCAGAATCTCGCTGGTCTCTCAGGACAATCCTGTGAGGTAGGCAGCACCAGGGGTGTTACTGCCCCTTACAGAAGAGGGAACTGGCATTAGTGATGATCAGAATGGGTCTTAGATGGCTCTGGGATGTGCAGGAAGGACACTTGTATAAAGAATAAAAGACTGGCCGGGCGCAGTGGCTCATGCCTGTAATCCCAGCACTTTGGGAGGCCAAGACAGGCGGATCATGAGGTCAGGCATTCGAGACCAGCCTGGCCAACATAGTGAAACCCCATCTCTACTAAAAATACAAAAAATTAGCCGGGCGTGGTTGGCGGGCGCCTGTAATCCCAGCTACTTGGGAGGCTGAGGCAGGAGAATCACTTTAACCTGGAAGGTGGAGGTTGCAGTGAGCCAAGATTGTGCCACTGCACTCCAGCCCGGGCGACAGTGTGAGACTCCATCTCAAAAAAAATAATAATAAAATAAAAATAAAAGACTGCAGGCCCTTTCTCCTTCCCCATGCCCATTTCTGTAGAATCATTTATTCATTAAATTCACTGAACACTTTCCATGGGCTGGGCACTCTTAGGCATTGGGAACATAGGAGTACACAGGTCCTAGGCACTGTCCTCCCCTGTGGCTGGGTCAGTCATCCTTACTCTGAATCATGGCCCAGACTGGCCTTGCCCTACTCCTCTCTAGGTAGAGCAGTGATCTCAGGCCAACTCTTGCATTTTGTTCCAGAAACCTTGATTATTTCCCTGACTATTGGTCACTTCCCGAAATGCACTGAACTGTGCCAGAAATAGGATATGTTTTTAAGTGCTTGAGACACAGACAAGTGGCAGACGCATACCCAAATTCCAACCATACTTTACTTCTGACCTAATTTTAATATATGTTTCATGCAGTTACACAATTATCTGTGCATAATGCTCTGAGAAAAGGGATGGCACATACAGTTTCTCCTGAAGCGGGAAACAGAGCCCAGTTGGTAAGGTGGCCAGTCTCTAGGGCATCTTAGATGAACCTTGTTTCTTCCTATTACTTTTCCTTCATCTACTTTTTTTTTTTTCTGAGATAGAGCCTTGCTCTGTCACCCAGGCTGGAGTGCAGTGGCATGATCTCGGCTCACTGCAACCTCTGCCTCCTAGGTTCAAGGGATCTTCCTACCTCAGGCTCCTGAGTAGCCAGGATTACAGGTGCATGCCACCGTGCCCGGCTAATACTTTGCATTTTTGTAGAGAAGGGGTTTCACCATGTTGGCCAGGCGGGTCTCGAACCCCTGACCTCAAGTGATCGGCCGCCTAAGTCTCCAAAGTGCTGGGATTACAGGCATGAGCCACCGTGCCCAGCCTTCCTTCATCTACTTATTTTCCTGTGATGCCTCCATGTTTTAGAGTATGTGTCTGAGGGGCAGGAATATGTATTAGATACATCTAGGGCAGTCCCACCAGCTTTACATTCTTGAGACCTCATCCATCAGTTCTTGTTTTGCAGACATATACTTCTATTGACTATAATGAGAAGAGTGTCTCTTAAAAATGTAAGTCTGGCCGCACGTGGTGGCTCACGCCTGTAATCCCAACACTTTGGGAGGCAGAGGCAGGTGGATCACGAGGTCAGGAGATCGAGACCATCCTGGCTAACACGGTGAAACCCTGTCTCTACTAAAAATACAAAAATTAGCTGGGTTCATGGGGGTGCGTGCCTGTAGTCCCAGCTACTCAGGAGGCTGAGGCAGGAGAATCGCTTGAACCTGGGAGGCGGAGGCTGCAGTGAGCCCAGATCATGCCACTGCACTCCAGCCTGGGCGACAGAGTGAGACTCTGTCTCCAAAAAAAAAAAATTAGCCGGGTGTGGCAGTGCACGCCTGTAGTCCCAGCTACTGGGGAGGCTGAGGCAGGAGAATTGCTTGAACTGGGGAGGCGGAGGCTGCAGTGAGCCCAGATTGTGCCACTGCACTCCAGCCTCAGTGACAGAGCGAGACCCTGTCTCAAAAAAAAAAAAAAAGTCCTGGTTGGGTGTGGTGGCGTGTGCCTGTAATCCTAGCACTTTGGGAGGCCAATCCCTTGGGCCCAGGAGTTTGAGACCAGCCTGGGCAATATAAGGAGACCCTGTCTCTAAAAAAATGAAATAAAATAAAAAAAAAATAAGTTCAAGTTCAGGTCCCTAGTACCTGTGAATGTCACCTTACTTGGAAAGAGTATTCGCTGATCTAATTAAGGTAAGGATCTCGAGATGAGATCATCCTCATTAGAGTGGGCCCTAAATCCAGTGACATGGATTTGGTGTCCAGTGATGTCTTTACAAGAGACAGGAAAGAATACACACAAGGTATTCCTGTGTATCTCAAGTCAAGTTGTATATGGTAGTCCTTACTTAATAAGGGAAAAGTTCGGGTCTGTGTATTTATTCTTAGGGCTGCCATAAAAAATTATGGCCTTCTCAGGGGAGAAGGCCACATGAAGATAGAAGCAGAGACTGGACTTACACTGTCACAAGCCAAGCAATGCCAAGGATTGCCGATGGCCACTAGAGAAAGGAGAAAGGCATGGAATGGATTCTCCCCCAGAGCCTCCAGAAAGAACCTTACTAACACTTTAATTTCAGACTTTGGGCCTCCAGAACTGTGAGACTCAATTTCTGTTAAGTCACCTACATGGTGGTAATTTTTTTTTTTTTTTTTTTTTTTGAGACAGAGTCTTGCTTTGTCACCCAGGCTGGAGTGCAGTGGCATGGTCTCGGCTCACTGCAACCTCTGCCTCCTGGGTTCAAGTGATTCTCCTGCCTCAGCCTCCTGGTTAGCTGGGATTACAGGCACACAGCTCCAAGCCTGGCTAATTTCTATATTTTCAGTAGAGACAGGGTTTCATCATGTTGGCCAGGCTAGTCTTGAACTCCTGATCTCAAGTGACCCGCCCACCTCGGCCTCCCAAAGTGCTGGGATTACGGGCATGAGCCCTGCGCCCGGCCAGGTTGTGGTAATTTTTTATGGCAGCCCTAAGAATAAATACACAGACCCGAACTTTTGTCTTTTTGAGCAAGGACTGCCATGTACAACTTGACCTGAGAGTGCAGCCTTCAATCTTTTCCTCTGGGGCCTCTGGCAACAGTTCTCAGATGACTATGCTCAGAGAGACACCTGTGACTGTCCACCCAGCAGCCATCTGTTCACCAGCAGAGGAGACCGGAAGTCCCTTGTGAGGTGCTGGGTTCTGAAGCTTCAGGAGTGGGATCCATGTCATCGTCCATATCAGATCTGTCTGCTCCAATCTCAGCCCTTTCTTCCTGCCTGATCCAAAGGCTATTTTCTAGCTGTTCTTCAGCAATTTCTAGCTCTTCTTCCGTTTGTAAAGTAGCCACAGTTTCCCGGGGCAAGTTTGAGGAATATAGCCCAAATTTGGCTTTACAGCCAAACATTGCCTCAAATGGACTTTGCTGCAAGGAAACGTCGAAAGCCTGATTCCTCACCATCTGCATGAATCGGAGGCCTTTGGCCCAGTGACATGAGTGGTTACTCTGCATCCAGGTACTTATCATGTTCTTTACATCACGGCTTGCTCCTTCCAGGGAGCCCTGGCTTTGGCCAGGGTGGTACTTACCAGATACAATCTTTAGGTCTGGCCACAACTCATTGAGCTCATGAACAACCTGGTTTGTGAACTCAACGCCACTGTCAGAGTCTAACACACTGGGTGTACCAAGAATTGTGAAAATATCTAACAAGACACTGACCACCTCATGGGTCTGTTTGGTTCTTAATGGCCGTAAAATAATAAACTTGGTTGAGTGATCCTGGTAGTATAAAATGAACTTGAACTCACCATCGGCACTTGACTGCATGTCAAGTATTTCAACTTGGCATGTGGAGTCTATGTCCTTAAAAGTCATGGGCTGTGGTGCAAGGCCTCTCTTGGGTACTGGGTTCTTCTGGTGGCACTGTTTACACAGAGTCAGATATAAGACAATAACTTCTTTGGTGACATTCCCATATTTTCCTTGCAGCTCCTTGAGCATGCGTGTCCGCCCACCATGTCCAATACTGAGATGTGTATCATGAAGAATATCAAACAACTCTTCCTTATGTACATAATACCGTATTCGATCACGTTCTCCATGAGTAGCCTCTATCAGTTTCTCTGTGCCCTGTACAGAGATTACATCATATTTTGCTGCACGGCGATAATCACGTGATGACTTCTTCCCTTTTTCTTTAGCTTCTTTAACTTCCTTTATTGTTTGAAAGTACTTTTCTTTGGAAAATACCTTGCTGTTGTAACTTTTGCTTTCTACTAACTTTGTTACACTCATAAGAAACTTTTCTCTCATGTTACTTATCTCCATTTCCATTTCACTTGCATTTGAAACCCCAGGTGGATCATTTCCAGCTCTCTGAGGCATCATGGAGAACTGTAAGAAGGATCCTAAGAAAGGAAGAAAAGAGAACAAAGTTAAATTCACTGACACTCCCACCTGGAAGACTTTCCCTCTAAAGTTCCTCATCAATTCTTTCATCTAATTTTTGAAGATGATTATATGGAAGAATGATAATAGAATAATAGTTAAAAAGCAACTAGAAAGTCAACTAGCACCATCCAAAACCAGAGCATAGCAACAGAATTTGACATCAGTAAAGATCACAAATATGTAGAGGTTTTAGACTTTAGGCAAACAGCAAAAACAATGAAGTCATTAGCTTATAGCAAGAAACCTAATCAACTGGTTTTTATTAATTGAATAGGAGAGAGGATAAACAGAAACTCCTAAGGCAGGAGGCTAAAATCTTACCCTCAGTACCCTTTAAAATAATATAAATGGGAGAACGTTGCTAAAAGGTACCACATAATAACAGCAAACTCTTAAACTGAAATTTGTACCAGGGATTGCTTCTGAGCCTTCCCATGATCAACAGAAACAATTTCTTGGCCAAGCACAGTGGCTCACGCCTGTAATCCCAGCACTTTGGGAGGGCGAGGTGGGCGGATCACTTGAGGTCAGGAGTTCAAGACCAGCCTGGCCAACAGGGTGAAACCCCATCTCTACTAAAAATACAAAATTTAGCCAGGTGTAGTGGCAGGAGCCTGTAATCCCAGCTACTCGGGAGACTGAGGCAGGGAGAACTGCCTGAACCTGGAAGGTGGAGGTTGCAGTGAGCCGAGATTACGCCACTGCACTCCAGCCTGGGCGACAAAGCGAGACTGTTTAAAAAAAAAAAAAATTTCTTATGGCTGAAGAGTCTGTCCTTATCTTGGGGAATCAAGAAGAAAGCTGTGGGGATATTTTTAAATGACGGTTTCCCCTTGACAATTGTCCACAAGATTAATAAAGGAAGATTCTGAGCCCTTACCCTGTGGGACCGTGTTCTCATAACTGTCCAGCATTGTGTCTCTGTAGCAATCCTTTTGAGAGCCTTCTAAATAATTCCAATCTTTGGTCATATTTTCAAATGCTGTTGCTTCCTGAAACAACACTGGCTGCTGCCACAGGGACCATACAGTCTTGGGGCATGGGCTAAAGAGCAGCTTCAGCAGGACTGGGGAAGAGACAAGAGAGGGCACCAGGAAGGAAGGTGTGCAGCATAAAGGACTCTGAAAGCGAGTCAGGTGAATAAATGGAAGAAATAAGAAA
The DNA here is from genome assembly GCF_029289425.2 of Pan paniscus. Lineage (NCBI taxonomy): Eukaryota > Metazoa > Chordata > Mammalia > Primates > Hominidae > Pan > Pan paniscus. The sequence continues at coordinate 65,383,199 of NC_073268.2, read as the reverse complement.
TAGGTCTCACATCCAACAAGATGAGTACAGCTTCATGGATGAGGGAAAGGAGTTTTGCTTTCCTGGGAGGTCTGTTGGTCTGGCCAGTTTTGACGCTGCCAGAGCTGTAGCCCATGTATTAATCTTTTCAGAATAAAGCAGAGTCCAAGTGAACTTGGGCGCAGGCTTGATGACTCCTAACAGGGGTGGCAGGATCTGTTTCCAATGGAAATATTATATCTGTGTACATAATGTCAGGAGATTATCCTGCAGAAAAGAGATACCCCAAATGGAGTCTACCTGCCACTGTGATCAGATAATTCCTTAGGGAGAGAACTTGATACTCAGTTGTCTAAACTGGGATTCCTTAGTCAGAACAGCTGTAAGACAGGATGGTGATGAGGCCAGGGGAGTTCACATGAGGACTGCAGGAATTCCAGCAAGCTTAGGAAAACAGGATCCCGAGATCCCAGCTGTCAGATGCAGAGCGGAGGGGCAGGGCAGACTCCTGAGAAGCAGAGAAAGATGGAAACTTTTAAAGGCTCTGAGCAAGAGTCTCAGTTAAGTGGGGCCTGCTTCCAGGTCCTGAAGGTCCTTCAGTAAAAGGGCTTCAAACTCCCCTCCTCAGCATTGCTAGTTAATCATGAATATTCCTGATTCTAAGACATTACTGATTGTAAATCACTAACTTAATAACAACTTTCTTTTGAGAGGAAAAACAGTGTGTATTAAATGAATGTATTGATAAGACACATCCAAAATTTAAAATGTGAAAAATGTGCATTTTCATTCTTTTTCTTTTTTTGTATTTTTTTATAGAGATGGGGTTTTGCCATGTTGCAAAAAACCCAGGCCGGTCTCGAACTCCTGGGCTCTAGTGATCCACCTGCCTCAGCCTCCCAAAGTGAGGTTTTGCCATGCTGGCCAGGCTAGTCCTCGAACTTCTAGCCTCAAGTGATCTGCTTGTTTTGGCCTCCCAAAGTGTTGGAATTACAGGTGTGAGCCAGCACACCCAGCCGGTCCTACTAGTTCTAACAGACTTGAAACCACAAGGTATTCAATGGAATCCAGAAAAAGCACCTTCCAGATTCCTTTCTGAAACCAGCATCTCTCAGAACCTGAGTGCTGTGTTGGTTGTTATTTGAGTCCCTTCAGGGGACCACAAAGGAAGGGAAAGCCTCATCTTCATTCTATAAAATAATGAAGGCAACTGGGCATGGTGGCTCATGCCCGTAATCCTAACACTTTGGTAGGCCAAGGTGAGAGGATTGCTTGAGGCCAGGAGTTCAAGACCAACCTAGTCAACATAGTGAGACCGTCTCTAAAAATAAAAAAAAGAAAAAGAGAAAAGAATGAAGGCAACAGGCTAGAAACAATTTATAATCAAAAGATGTAGAATCTCAGTCTTTAGTAGAGGTACAGTCCTTACTATACCATGAAATTCTACAGTAGAGTCCAGGGTCTACAATTGTCTAATAGACCTATTTTGGTTGGTCCATCTAGTGATTTTTAAAAAATTTATCTCCCTCTCCCTCTCTCCGTCTCCACGGTCTCCCTCTCTCTCCACGGTCTCCCTCTGATGCCGAGCCGAGGCTGGACTGTACTGCCGCCATCTCGGCTCACTGCAACCTCCCTGCCTGATTCTCCTGCCTCAGCCTGCCGAGTGCCTGGGATTGCCCGCAGGCGCCACCACGCCTGACTGGTTTTTGTATTTTTTGGTGGAGACGGGGTTTCGCCGTGTTGGCCGGGCTGGTCTCCAGCTCCTGACCGCGAGTGGTCTGCCTGCCTCGGCCTCCCGAGGTGCCGGGATTGCAGACGGAGTCTCGCTCACTCAGTGCTCAATGTTGTCCAGGCTGGAGTGCAGTGGCGTGATCTCGGCTCGCTACAACCTCCACCTCCCAGCCGCCTGCCTTGGCCTCCCAAAGTGCCGAGATTGTAGCCTCTGCCCGGCCGCCACCCTGTCTGGGAAGTGAGGAGCGTCTCTGCCTGGCCGCCCATCGTCTGGGATGTGAGGAGCCCCTCTGCCCGGCCGCCCAGTCTGGGAAGTGAGGAGCCTCTTCCCGGCCGCCATCCCGTCTGGGAAGTGAGGAGCGTCTCTGCCCAGCCGCCCATCGTCTGAGATGTGGGGAGCGCCTCTGCCCCGCCGCCCGGTCTGGGATGTGAGGAGCGCCTCTGCCCGGCCGCGACCCAGTCCGGGAACTGAGGAGTGTCTCTGCCCTACCGCCACCCCGTCTGGGAGGTGAGGAGCGTCTCTGCCCGGCCGCCCCGTCTGAGAAGTGAGGAGCCCCTCCGCCCGGCAGCCACCTGTCTGGGAAGTGAGGAGCCCCTCCGCCCGGCAGCCGCCCCGTCCAGGAGGGAGGTGGGGGGCAGCCCCCGCCCAGCCGGCCGCCCTGTCTGGGAAGTGAGGAGCCCCTCTGCCGGGCCGCCACCCTGTCTGGGAGGTGTACCCAACAGCTCATTGAGAACGGGCCATGGTGACAATGGCGGGTGTGTCGAATAGAAAAGGGGGAAATGTGGGGAAAAGAAAGAGAAATCAGATTGTTACTGTGTCTGTGTAGAAAGTAGACATAGGAGACTCCATTTTGTTCTGTACTAAGAAAAATTCTTCTGCCTTGGGATGCTGTTAATCTATAACCTTACCCCCAACCCCGTGCTCTCTGAAACACGTGCTGTGTCCACTCAGGGTTAAATGGATTAAGGGCGGTGCAAGATGTGCTTTGTTAAACAGATGTTTGAAGGCAGCATGCTCGTTAAGAGTCATCACCACTCCCTAATCTCAAGCACCCAGGGACACAAACACTGCGGAAGGCCGCAGGGTCCTCTGCCTAGGAAAACCAGAGACCCTTGTTCACATGTTTATCTGCTGACCTTCCCTCCACTATTGTCCTATGACCCTGCCAAATCCCCCTCTGCGAGAAACACCCAAGAATGATCAATAAATACTAAAAAAAAAAAAAAAAAAAAAAAAAAATTTGAATGATTCGGCCGGGCGTGGGGGCTCACACCTGTAACCCCAGCACTTTAGGAGGCGGAGGTGGGCGGATTACAAGGTCAGGAGATCGAGACCATCCTGGCTAACACGGTGAAACCCCGTCTCTACCAAAAATACAAAAAATTAGCTGGGCATGGTGACGAGCGCCTGTAGTCCCAGGAGGCTGAGGCAGGAGCATGACATGAACCCGGGAGGTGGAGCTTGCAGTGAGCCGAGATCGTGCCACCGCACTCCAGCCTGGGCGACAGAGCCAGACTCTGTCACCAAAAAAAAAAAAAAAAAAAAAAAAAATTCAATGTTTCACCTATATTTACAGATTGGGAGATTTCACATAAAAATCTTGATTTCTTTCTTTCTTTTTTGAGACAGAGTTTTGCTCTGTCATCCAGGCTGGAGTGCAGTGGTGCGATCCCGGCTCACTGCAAGCTCCGCCTCCCGGGTTCACGCCATTCTCCTGCCTCAGCCTCCCGAGTAGCTGGGACAACAGGCGACCGCCATCGCACCTGGCTAATTTTTTGTATTTTTACTAGACGGGGTTTCACCGTGTTAGCCAGGATGGTCTCGATCTCCTGACCTCGTGATCCACCCGCCTCGGCCTCCCAAAGTGCTGGGATTACAGGCGTGAGCCACTGCGCCCAGCCTCGATTTCTGGCTTTCTTGAAAAGGCAACGTTCTGGCCGCACTGGCGGCATTGCTGCCTGGCAATAGCTGGCTGTGATGGAGAGGCGGCATCTTCCTTTGGATCAAGCTTGTCCTACCTGTGGTCTGTGGGCCGCATGCAGCCCAGGACGTCGGGACCTACTAACCTATTCATCTTACTTGCCCACTCCTGCAGATTTCTAAGCTTTCAATATCTTTTTTCTTTCATTTTTTTTTTTTTTTTTTTTGAGAGGGTAGGGTCTCACTTTGTCACCCAGGCTGGAGTACAGTGGCATGATCACGGCTCCCAGGGTCAAGGCATCCTCTACCGCAGCCTCCCAAGTAGCTGGGACTACAGGCATGCGTCACCAGGCCCAGCTAATTTTTTCTTTTCTTTTCTTTTCTTTTTTTTTTGTAGAGACGGGGTCTCATTATGTTGCCCGAGGCTTCAGTATCTTTTCCAAAGCAACATGAAAGAAACGCGACCGTAAATCAATCAGCTTCTTGGTGTGATCTATGTGACGGCTAGGTGATAAACGAGTTGGTCAGAGAAAACTGGAAATATTTCCAAAGCCATGTTTACTCCCTTCACCCACCTGTGAGTCTTTGCCTTGGCTGTTTCCGACTCGGAATGTTCTCGCATTGATCCTCCCAATCACAGCCAGCTGAAACCAGCCTCCTTCCTGACGTATTCAGTAACTTCAGCCGATTGCCATCTCTCCTTCATCTCAACAACCTGTACCACACTCACTGGAGCACTTGGCTTTGCATCTTTAGTCGACCGGTTCAGATGTATACAACCTATAAGGTAGGGGCGGAGGCTTCTACCTGCCTGTACCCCCTTTGGAGGGCCCACGAATACAGAGCTGAGCACAAAAGATGTTTAAAGGACATTTTGTCAAAAATGTCGCTTACAGGTAGGTCGTTATTAGCAAGGTAGAGCAGCGGTACGGCCGAGTCTACGCTTGGGAATTCATTTGCTGACTCTTATCATTTACTGACTAAAGCAAAGTTACTGAGGCCTCAGTTTCCTCATCTACAACCCGGGGAGATGACCAGTACCCATCACAATCGATTGCTATGAAGATTCAATGATAATGCAGATAAGGCATTTAATACAGTGTCCCCTCACCGTCCACACCACGCGGGCACGCCCGCTTATTCCTGAGGACCGGGCTGGGATGTCGCCTCCTTTGTGTAGCCTTCCTACCCTGACTTCGCAGACTGCTCCCACCGCCTGGATCCATGCCCGTCCACCCGCCAGCTCAGGGCTGAACGGCTGAGGCGGGCGCGCGGTGGAGAAAAGAGCCGCAGACTGAGGAAGGTCGGGAAGGAGAAAGGGACACACCAGACGCGGCGTCTGAATCCCCCTCCACCCAGAGGCCCCAGAGCAGCACCTCCGCCCCACCTCCCGCCCGCTCCGCCGGAAGCCAGCCAGCGCCAGCCGGAAGCCCCGCCCCCTAGAGGCACCGCGGATAGGAGGAGCTCCCGCTCTTCGCTCAGCGGACCGCACTGCGGACACCGTGCAGCGCTGTTCACCCAGATGCCAGCTGTGACCTTGGCTAAGCCAGTGACTTAACTCGGGCCCGTTCCCCATTCCCACGTTGTTGCCAAGTCTCCAGCCTGTAAAGTAAACGGGCTTCAGGTATCCTGTTTAGATCCTTAAGGAACGGCAGGAGGACACACACTGCTGCCACCTCACACCTTTTCACTTCATCCTGACGAAGCTGCAGTTTAGTTCATATTTTAACTCAAAGACGTGTTAGGTTTTGGTTTGATGGCACTCATCCAGCACTTGTGCAGAAAACAAGGTAAAGGGGGCCCATGGGTCTATCAGATAACCTGAACCCGAGACCTCTCAATCTGGAGGAACAGCTTGAAGAAGTGATCTAGAAGCTATAAAGTCACAGAAGCTTCTTATCCTATTGAAAGCAAGACTTCCTATCCAATGGCAATACAAACTTTTACACAGTAAGGTAAAAAATATAGCCTGTCCATATAGCAACCTATCCATAGTAAGAAAGTTAAAAGACAGGTTCAAGAGGAAGTGTTTCCAACTAGCTTTTCTTATAGGCCTTCTTCTTCTCAATGACACCCCTCCAGCTTCTGATACATCCTCAAATGCTGCTGCCCACTATAAAAAAAATCTCATCAGTCCTGATTTCAGAAAAATTTTAGACCAACAAATCAGAGGTAAGAGACTGATCCACTGAAAACTAGGGAGTGTCCTAAATCACCACGCACAAAACACAGGCTCTTTGTTTCAAGTTTTAATCAAAGCTTGTATATAAGATTACTTTATTCCTGCATCTTCTCAATGGTTTCTTCCTTGTATTTGCCCTTTTCCTTTCCTACTTGGCGAGATTTGGCTTTCCGTTCAAGGATCTTTTTGCGGTCTTTGTCCAGTTTTAGCCTAGTGATAACCACCTGCAGAAAAATAAGAAAAAAACACTCCCAAGCTTTAAATAATCACTAAAACACAAGGGAAAGCCCAACATTCAATACCATTTCCCAAACCTGGGGTAGGTGGATACCTAATAAGAAAAGATTAGTTAACTTTTAAAAAACTCCAGAAATCACTCTTTAGCCATCAAACCTGGCTTATTTACTAATTTCCTACCAACAAAGGAGAAAAGGCAAGATGGTATCAGTAATTCTTAAAGCCTCTTCTGTGCTTCATTATAAGATTTGTTTCTTTTTCACTGAGAAATATATGATTCTGCTCTTCTCACTACAGTTTTACAAGCTGTCATATACAAATATATTTGTTTCCAAAGTAACTTCAGCCTGGGTGCGGTGGTTCATGCCCCCAATCCCAGCACTTTGGGAGGCAGAGGCAGGCGGATCACCTGAGGTCAGGAGTTTGAGACCAGTCTGGCCAACACGGTGAAACCCCTTCTCTACTAAAAATACAAAAATTAGCTGGGTATGGTGGCACATGCCTGTAATCCCAGCTACCTGGGAGGCTGAGGCAGGAGAATCTCTGGAACCCTGGGGGGGCGGAGACTGCAGTGAGCTGAGATGGTGCTATTGCACTCTAGCCTGGGCGATCAATTGAGACTTCATCTGCACTTCCAGGCTGGGCGACAAGAGCAAAACTCTGTCCAAAACAAAACAAACAAACAAAAACCCCACCCCCAAACAGAAAAATAATAAAGTAACTTCAGAATTTTAATGCTAGAAATTAAAGGTAGCATCCACACATAATTCCACCTGCAAAATCTTTAGTGAGAAGATGACAATACAGATCTTACTCCAACAGTTCCAATCCTAAAAGACATCCAAATTATGATAAATTTTAGTCTTATGAATGCAAGGAAAGGGTGAAAAGAGGTGCTGGAAATACAGCATGCAGACCAAACAAAAATCTCCACAGTCACTGAACTCATTCTAGTATAGGGAGCCTGAAAACATTTACAAGTGAATCTACATCACTTTGATAGAGAAAGAAGGCAAGTGTGAGGAGGCCGAGGGGCTTTCTACAGTGATCAAGCAAAGCCCTACATTTGAACAGAGACCTAAAGTGGTGAGCTATCTATCTATGCACAGGTATCTGGAAGAGAACAGCAAGCTGAAAGGTTCAAAGGCAGGAGATTATCAAGTTTCATAGGTGTTTCTCTCAAACTTGAATAAGAATCAACTGGAGGGCTTATTAAAACATACACCTGGGTCATAAGCCCTAATTTTGCCTCAGTAGGCCTGGGCTCTTAGAATTTATAATTCTACCAAGTTGCTAGGAGGCGAGCAGACTAGAACATATAGAATGGAAAAAGATGTCAGAAGTAAGGGAAGATCAGTTAAGGTCTTTTTTTTCTTTTTTTTTTGAGATGGCGTTTTCACTCATTGCCTAGGCTGGAGTGCAATGGTGCGATCTCGGCTCACTGCAACCTCCGCCTCCCCAGTGCAAGTGATTCTCCTGCCTCAGCCTCCCAAGTAGCTGGGATTCCAGGCGTGTGCCACCACGCCTGGCTATTTTTTTTGTATTTTTAGTAGAGATGGGGTTCACCAGTTGGCCAGGCTGGTCTTGAACTCCTGACCTCAGGTGATCTGCTCGCCTCGGCCTCCCAAAGTGTTGGGATTACAGGCGTCAGCCACTGTGCCCGGCCAGATCAGTTAAGGTCTTACAGGCCAATGTGATGGCAAAGAGCAGACAGAATTCTAGGTATTATAATGAGACAGCAGTCCACAGATCTTATAAACTGATGTGGGGTATATAATAAATCAGTCAAAATGACATTTTTGGTTGGACAAGGCAGCTTACGACTATAATCCCAACACTTTGGGAGGCCTAGGTGGGAAGATAGCTTCCGGCTAGGAGTTCGAGACCAGCACCTGGGTAACACTTGCATGAGCCCGTATTAAAAAAAATTTTAAATGACATTTTGGCCTGAGCAATTAGGAAGATAGAGAGCTGCCATGCACTATGATGGTTTGAACATGCCAAGTTTGGGATACTAATTAGATATCTAAGTTGAACTGCGCAATTGCCAGTTGGATATTGAGTATAGAGTTTAGGGGAAGAGGAGAGTCCTAAGACTGGAATGAGACATGAAGATGATGACTGAGTTACTCAAAGATCGACCGTCACATGCTGCACTAACATCTACAGTACAAAAAGACTAAGAATCTGCTACCAAACTGGTGACCTTTTGAAACAACGTATCTGGTGAGGAGATGACTGGAGTAGGAAAAATGACTGGAGTAGGTTAAGGAATGGGGAAGTCCTTACTCTTAAGAGATACACACTGAAGTAATTACAGGTGAAGTGTCATGATCTTTTTTTAGTAAATTCACTGGGGGTGGAGAAAATGGATAAAGAACACATGACGAAATTTTAATAGAGAATTCTAGGTCAGAGATATACAGGTGTTTTACTATACCAGCCTTTTGACTTCTCTGAGGTTTAAAAATTACATTTATTGGCTGGGTGCAGTGGCTCACGCCTGTAATCCCAGCACTTTGGGAGGCAGAGGCGGGTAGATCACGAGGTCAGGAGATTGAGACCATCCTGGCCAACATGGTGAAACCCCATCTCTACTAACAAACACAAAAAATTAGCTGGGCGTGGTGGCAGGCGCCTGTAGTCCCAGCTACTGGGGAGGCTGAGGCAGGAGAGTGGCATGTACCCGGGAGGCGGAGCTTGCAGTGAGCCGAGATTGCGCCACTGCACTCCAGCCTGGGCGACAGAGCAAGACTCCGTCTCAAAAAAAGAAAAAAGAAAAACCAGGGCCAAAGTGCCATTTCATCTTACAAAAACCTACTTCCCAAATTTTAAGATCTATGAATTATTGATTGTTGATCAGCTTACTAATAGCTTTTGAAGAAAAAGCACATTTAATATACGTAATGGGATGGGCATGGTGGCTCATACCTGTAATCCCAGCACTTTAGGAGGCTGAGGCAGGCAAATCACCTGAGGTCAGGAGTTCAAGACCAGCCTGGCCAACATGGTGAAACTTTGTACTAAGAAGTACAAAAATTAGCCGGGTGTAGTGGTGCACGCATGTAGTCACAGCTACACTCAGGAGGCTGAGGCGGGAGAATCGCTTGCACTTGGGAGGCGGAGGCTGCAGTGAGCCGAGATTGTGCCACTGCACTCCGGCCTGGGTGACAGAGCAAGACTGTCTCAAAAACAAACTAACAGAAACATAATGACCGTTAACACTTTGATGTCAGAAACATTTTAAATGGTATTAGAATTTTCAATACAAGTGCAGTAGTATTTACTTTAAAATGTTTTTTTCCAGCACATGTAAAATCAAGGACTATTTCTATGGGCTTGCTCTGTAAACAATCACGTCAACAATAATTGCCATAATTTCCTTCTCTCAAGCATTCTCAAAAACACCTACCTTGCTGGGGTGAATGCCTACGTGGACAGTTGTGCCATTAGCCTTTTCCCGCTGCACCCGTTCAATGTAGATAACATATTTCTTCCTGTAAACCTGGACTACTTTGCCAATTTGCTGACCTTTATAGTGTCCACGTACCACCTAAGAGCAAATTCAAAAGTAACAAATATTTGAATAAAAGATTAACCTTGTAAATCAAGTAAACAAACTCATGCATACACCATTCACCCTATCATTATATTAAAAGATTAAAAAAAAGAGCCCACTTCGGCAACCTGTAAGAAGTTGACAACAAGGAATCTGTTACTCCATCTCAAAAGCAGCAACAGACCAAGAGTATTTAAATCTGAACCCATTAATGTGTGCAACCTAGTGCTAGTCAGAGGGCAGCAACAAATGCTTAACGGAACAAACCAATTCTTTCCCAAAGGTTAGCGGACAGGAATCCCAGTGGTCCTCAGTTTGTGAGGACAAGTGTTTCTGAACAGATTCTTCTTCCCAGTTTGTGACTTTCTTGCATTGGTATGTACTGAAAACAGAGATGACTGTTTTCAAGGTCTACTGGCAAGTTTAGCACTACTGCAGCAGGGTCCAATGGCTGTTCTCAACCCACACTGCTTATTTGGGAACCCATTTCATCTTTTTGAAATAGGCATGAAAAAATATTGATGGTGTGTATGTAAATGGCTTTAGAGACTGCCTGAATTCTTTAATCACTAGCTGCACTACAGATTACACCTAAGGGTCATTTATAGAAACCTTCACCTAAATAGATGCAACAAATTATTTACCTGTAAGCGCAAACGATAACGTGACTGTGCTTCAGTTACAGCTCCTGAATCTAGATTGGGAGCAATTCTGTTTACTGGTCCTCAACTGCCTCTTCAATGACCAAACATTGAAACCTCCTTTGCAAAAATTGCCAACAGTGAGAAAATTACAGCAGTTAAAGAGAACTGACCTAACTCCCATCTTGCTTCTAACCTCCAAGATGTCCTTGTTCATTCCTGGGCATAGACCAAACTAACTTTGGGAGGAACTCAGTCTACAGTTTAACTTTGAAACAAAGATGCTCACAGTCCTTTCCTGAAACAAACCCCCTTCTTGCCTGGGTACCAGACTGCCTTTGTAGGCTAACAAATTAGCTGCAAGACTAGAAATTACAGTTTAGGCAGCTAGAGGCTTCCCCAATTGCTCCTAGGGATAACACACTGTAAAGCCTAAGATTTGCGTGATTTTTTTTTTCAGACCCTGCACTGATGGATCCGCTGGTGCCACCCAGATCAATAAACTGGCTCATCTGATCTTGTGGCCCCCATTCAGGAACCAACTCAGAGCAAGAAGACAGCTTCAACTCCCTATGCCTTCATCTCTGATACGACCTATCAACACGCCCCACTCCCTGGCCCCCTACCTGCCAAATTATCCTTAAAAAAACTCCCATCCCTAAATTTTCCGGGAGAATGATTTGAGTAATTAACTCTGGTCTCTTGTTCTGGCTCTGCATGAATTAAACTCTTTCTCTATTGCAATTCCTGTCTAGATAAATTGGCTCTATATGGACAGCAGGCAAAATGAGCCTGCTGGGTAGTCACAATATATTGATAAAAGGATAATCCCAAAGCAATGTTCTGATTATGTCACCTAATTATGGTCACATCATCTGACGTTTGAGGAAACTGATCTTCGGGCAGGATCCCCAGGAGTTGGAGACCAATCTGGGCAGTAAAGTGAGACCCCTCTCTACAGAAACAAAAAAAAGGTCCTACATGGGAGCATCACTTGAGCCCAGAAGAGCCATGACCACGCAACCGCACTCCAGTCTGGGTAAGAGTGAGACCCCATCTCAGCCGGGCGCGGTGGCTCACGCCTGTAATCCCAGCACTTTGGGAGGCTGAGGCGGGCGGATCACCTGACGTCAGGAGTTCGAGACCAGCCTGCCCAACATGGTGAAACCCCGCCTCTACTAAAAACACAAAAATTAGCCGAGCCGTGGTGGCGGGCGCTTGTAATCCCAGCTACTCGGGAGGCTGAGGCAGGAGAATCGCCTGAACCCGGGAGGCGAAGGTTGCAGTGAGCTGAGATCGCACCACTGCACTCCAGCCTGGGGGACAAGAGCGAGACTTCGTCTCAAAAAAAAAAAAAAATTGATTTTCACCAAATAATACAATTAAAAACTGAAAAGCAGCTTACTTACTGTTTTTTGGTCCCTGGCTCAACTCATCTTGCCACTCTTTGGGAGCAAGAGTCTCAGAAGCATCTTTCTCAGGAATGCAATCCCTCTTCTAAGCTAAGTGCGTAAAATATCCATCAAGACAACGAGAACAAGTAGGGATACACACCTGAACTTCATCATCCTTTCGGATGGGCATGGATCGCACGTTGTACTTCTGTCTCAGCTCTTTGGAAAGAGGGGAAGACATAATCTTCCTTCGAATGTGGGAAGGTGCATTGAAATGCCTTTTGCGATTCTTGCTTCGGTCGGAAGTCACAAAGGGATTAAACTTCATTTTGGCTAAATAAAAAGTTAAAAAGACTCTTAAATGACCAAAATCTCATCCAGCTTCCAAACAACCGCAATGATTTTATCTTGATAGTCTAGAATGATCATAGGCAGTGTCATGTTGTGCAACTTCAACAAAAACTGTTTGATCGGAAGGGCCTATCAACCGAAGCTCGAAACTTTTTATTTTTTGTTTTATTCGGGTGTTTTCCGTATATGTTTACGGACTAAAGACTTTTGCATCAAAAACACTTGTCCTAGTTATAAGACCTTTTAGTTACACTCTCCCAACTCCTCAAGTAGTGCCTGAGGAAATCAAGACTGGACTTACATCTCTGCTGAGCAGACCGACAACGCAATTCTCTTAACTATAACCTCACGTTTTAGAAGGTACAATCAACGTTCATCTTCTACAGGCTTAAGAGTGAATACGTATAGCCCCGCCAAAATGAATAAGGCCCACCAACCCGAACCTGGAAAAGCCTGCACACGTCTCGGGTCCTAAAAGCCTCCCAGTGGGCAAGTGTGGTCTGGAAATTCCGTGAAGACTTTACCGAGAAGTTACTTCGAGACCATTCTCTAGGAAACGACACTACCCAGACTCCAGACTATTTCCACAGGCTCCCTTCCCTCAGCTCGTTTTCGAGTCCCCAAATCCCCGGTCCCTCCATCCATCTCCGGCCCAGCGAACCATCCCAGTCTCTCCTTCCTGGCTGCTACTCGGCCGACGAGAGACTCTCGGGGTCCCCGCGGTCGGAAGCCACCATGCCAAGAACGGATGGCTGCTGATTACACCCGCTTGCCCGCCGAATCCTTACCCGCTCCCGCTTCGGTGATGGCCGCAAAAGGGAAGAGAACTACACGCTGCTTCCGGTTCTGTAAGTTTACCAAAGATCTCGCGAGACCTATGTCTCTCGGAGCGAGAGGGGCGCGGAGTTTGAGCGAGGGGAGTAAACTGGGAAATAAATTTATGGCTAGTGTCACCTACTGGCTAGGAGGGGAACTGCGAGGGATTGCAAAACTCCCCTCCTCCAGGTCCTAGTGTCTCCCTTCCGAGACCCGGGTGCTGCCGCTGAATCCTCTGGGAAGGGTAGTCCCGGGGCTATTGGCTAAGGCTGCTCAGGGTCCAACTGCCCCTGGGGATGGTGAAGGAACGAGCGGCCCCAGGAGACCGCCCAGGAGACCCGCTGGTACCTTCACTCCCAGGTGCCGGGGTGGGGGCCGGCACCCCTTAGCCGGGGAAGCGCAGGCTCTGCTTCTGGCCGCCAGGAGGCGCGGGGACGCCGGCCGGCCGGTCGCCTGGGTCCCTGCACTCACCGTCCCCTCCCGCCCGTGGCGTGGGCGCGGCCAGCGTGCCGGTACTTTAACGAGCTCCACCGCGACGCCGGCCACCGCCCCTGCACCTGGGCGTCTGCTGACCGCACAGCAGTGCCCGCCAGAGATTCAGTTCTGGGTGGTGAGGGGCCTTGCGAGGACCAGGGCCACCGATCGCCGCCTGCCCCCGCGGAAATAGGTCCAAGGCCGCGTTTCCAAGGCGCCCCCAGTGCTGTGGGAGGTGCTGGTCCAGACCACGCTTCGAAGGAGCCAGGCGAGAGGAAGCCTCTCGGTGCGGGGAGCTGCGCGGGTTTCTAAATGCTCGGCCTGTTTGCGTCCAGTTCAGGACCAGACGGAAGCCGTGCGCTCCCTGCAAATGGTTTCTTTTCTTCTTCTTCGTGTGTGTGTGTGTGTGTGTGTGTGTGTGTGTGTGTGTGTGTGTGTGTGTGTGTGTGTCTTTTTCTTCTTTTTGAGACCGTTTCGCTCTTGTTGCTCAGGCTGGAGCGCACTGGCACGATCTCCACTCACTGCAACCTCCGCCTCCCGGGTTCTCCTGCCTCAGCCTCCTGAGTAGCTGGGATTACAGGCGCCCGCCACCACGCCCGGCTAATTTTTGTAGTTTCAGTAGAGACGAGGGTTCACCATGTTGGCCAGGCTGGTCTCGAACTCCCGACCTCAGGCAATCCGCCCGCCTCAGCCTCCCAAAGTGCTGGGATTACAGGCGTGAGCCACCGCGCCCGGCCCCTGCAAATGGTTTCTGAGGCAGCGGCAGTGCAGCAGGCACCGGCGCTGAACGGCTTCTGCTGAATGAATGACACGGGTGTCACAGTGACAGAGGACAGGCGTTTCACAAGAATACCGAAGACGTAGTGAGCCTTCTGAGTGTGGGGACGCTCTTCTCTACACTTTACATCATGAATTCTTTTAATCCACAAAATGGCTCTGTTGTTGCTGGTATTATTGTCCCCATTTTACAGATTGGGCAACTCAGCCACAGAGAAATGAGAGGAACTTGGTGCAAGGTTATACAGGACCCATAAGTCACAGCAGAACCCGTGCAGGCTGGCTCCCCGGCCTCTTCTGGGAACTGTATATGGCCCCAATTTGTGGGAGCCTCATAGTCAGGACTGCCCAGAGGATGGTCAGCAACGAACATGCGTTTTCATGATTTAAAAATAGTTGTGTTCTTAAATATGCTGTGAAGGAAGTAGCCCTAGATTTTATTCATCATTGAAAAATTCAGCAAGAATTCCTCTGCTGCGACTCTTTTCAACAAATATTTATGAGGCTTCTTTCCTGGGCCAGCCCTGAAACTAGACACTGGCGATGCAAAATAGGTCAAAATTTGTGCCTGCAGGAAGTTTACTGTCTATAAGAGATAGACAAGGGAATCAACAGCCACGAGACCACAGGAAAAGTGCTCGCTGAGCCAGCTGCCCTTGCTGTCTCTGTGATTCAGGAGCAGAAGGGAGCTCTGGGGTCAGGGAAGACTTCTGAGGTGAGGTCAGCATTGACTGGAATTGGAAGAATGTTAGCATTCGCTCCACAAGGCAGTAGGAATTGCTTGAAGGAAGGCTTGGAGGTGTGAAGCAGCGTGACTCGCGTTTTCCAGGAACCAGGTCCTTGCCGCTGAAGAGAGGCATTTAGACGGGAGCCCAGGGGTTCTAGGGCTGAGCTGAGTGTGATTTGGATCTGGAAGTCCTAGGGAGCTGCCGAAGGTGCCTGCCTTCCTTCCTTGCCTTGCCTTTCTGGCCTTCACGTTGTCACTCCTTCTCTTTCTTCCTACTGTCCTTACTAGTTTCCCAACTCCCTTCCTGTTCGGGTGTCCCCATCGTCTTCCTGTCTTCCCACCAAGACCCTCTCTGTTTCCTCAGCCCTCACATCCTCTGCTGACACCCTACTCTCCCAGGCCTTCCTTTCTTTCTCCCTCTGTTCAATACCGAGTCTCAAAATGAAACCTTCAGGCCGGGCATGGTGGCTCACGCCTGTAATCCTAGCACTTTGGGAGGCTGAGGCAGGCAGACTTGAGGTCAGAAGTTAAGGCCAGAAGTTTAAGACCAGCCTGGCCAGCATGGCGAAACCCCATCTCTACTAAAAAAAAAAAAAAATTAGCCGGGCGTGGCGGTGTGCACCTGTAATCCCAGCTACTCGGGAGGCTGAGGCAGGAGAATCGCATGAACCTGGGAGGCGGAGCTTGCAGTGAGTGGAGATCATGCCACTGCACTTCAGCCTGCGAGACAGAGCAAGACTCTGTCTCAAAAAAAAAAAAAAAAAATTAAACCTTCAGCCCACCATCCATACAGCATGACACTTGATACAATGTGAAAATTTGCAGGGTACAAATTGTCCATACAGATGCAAATGGCCAGTAGCCTAGTTAGAACGTCCCTATCTGTTTTTTTTGTTTTTTGTTTTTTTTTGAGGCGGAGTCTCGCTCTGTCACCCAGGCTGGAGTACAGTGGTGCGATCTTGGCTCACTGCAACCTCCGCCTCCAGGGTTCAAGCAATTCTCCTGCCTCAGCCTTCTGAGTAGCTGAGATTACAGGCATGAGCCACTACTCCTGGCTGGCTAATTTTTTTATTTTTGGTAGAGATGGGGTTTCACCACATTGGCCAGGATGGTCTCGAACTCCAGACCTCAAGTGATCTGCCTGCCTCGGCCTCCCAAAGTGCCGGGATTACAGGCGTGAGCTACCACGCCTGGCCGTCCCTTTCTCTCTCTTTTTTTTTTTTGAGACGGAGTCTGGCTCTGTCACCCAGGCTGGAGTGCAGTGGCGCTATCTCGGCTCACTGCAAGCTCTGCCTCCCGGGTTCACGCCATTCTCCTGCCTCAGCCTCCCGAGTAGCTGGGACCACAGGCTCCCGCCACCATGCCCAGCTAATTTCTTTTTGTATTTTTAGTAGAGACGGGGTTTCACCGTGTTAGCCAGGATGGTCTCGATCTCCTGACCTCGTGATCCGCCCGCCTTGGCGTCCCAAAGTGCTGGGATTACAGGCGTGAGCCACCGTGCCCGGCCCCCTTTCTCTTAACGTGTGTCTGTTGGGTACCTTGCCTTCACCCTGCAGCCTAGTCTGACTGCACTCTCTCTCCCTCGCTGCCCACATTCCTCTTCCTGGATTTGAAAAAGGTCCCTTTAGGATCATTTTGAAGCCTTCAGACATAGCAAAGCAGGGATTATAGCTAGATTCCACACCCAGAGTTGATTAGACTTAACTTTTTTCTAAACACCAAGCTGTCAGGTTTATTCATTCATTCACTCATTCTCCAAATATTTCTCCAGCTCTTACTGTTTACTAAATTCTGTGTCAGGCACTGGAGATACCAAGATCTATAAGATCTAGCCTCCCCGGAAGGAGCACTTCGTTAAGGAGGAGACAGATGTGACCAGATAAGCATAATCAAGTGTCACCGATGGATGCTTTGTGGGGGATGGGGGGAGTGGCGTAGGAGCTGGCAGTTCCCTTGAGCAAGGAAGTGGGCACGTCTTCAGAGGTAACCCTGGAACTATACTGTTTCTGAAAAGCTAGGTAGGAGTTTTCCAGGTAGATGGGGTGGAGTGGGGGTTGGGGTGGGGGGAGTGTGTTTCAGTCGGAGTGAGGCTCATAAGCAAAGGCCCAGGCCTGCACCCCACTGCATATTGGGAACTGCAAGTGGTTTGTGCTGAGAATGAGCTGTGGAGTTAATTTATCCTGGTAGGAGGAGGAGTTGTAAGGGTGAGGCAAAGTTGTTTATTGTGTGTCCCTGAAAAAGGACTTTTTTTTTTTTTTGAGATGGAGTCTCGCTCTGTTGCCCAGGTTGAAGTGTAGTGGCACAATCTTGGCTCATTGTAACCTCCACCTCCCGGGTTCAAGCGATCCTCCTGCCTCTGTCTCCCGAGTAGCTGGGATTACAGGTGCACGCCATCATGCCTGGCTAATTTTTGTATTTTTAGTAGAGACAGGGTTTCACCATGTTGGCCAGGCTAGTCTCGAACTCCTGACCTCGTGATCCGCTTGCCTCGGCCTCCCAAAGTGCTGGGATTACAGGCATGAGCCACTGCACCTGGACCCAAAAAGGACATTTATACTGACAAGGAGGTCAAAAGGAGATAGCAGCTGAGTGGTCTTGTGAGTCACACAGGGTTCAGTGAGGGGAGAGGTTATGGAACTGTTTCTGAGGGGCACAGAGGTCTCTAATATGCCTGCCCAGGATCCTGGCAACCCTCGTCAGGGCCCTGCTGGCAATGCTATGGATCCTTAAGCTTGACTGGTAGGCTCAGACTGTGTAAGTGTGTATTACTGTTAAAGGTTATTATGATGGGAAGTGGCTGTGTGTGTGTGTGTGTGTGTGTGTGTGTGTTGCAGGGGTTGGGGTGCCTCTGGATAAGGGGAGGAAGAGAAGAGCAACTAAGTTTAATCCTAGGCATCCATCCCTCTATCTATCTATCTACTATCTATCTATCTATCCATCTATCTATCTATGTATCTATCTGTCTGTCTGTCTGTCTGTCTATCTATCTGTCTATCTCTGTCTGTGTAATGGTATTGTCCTGTAGTGCCCTCACCGCATGATGGTTGCTTAAAACAAAAGATTTTATTTGAAAACAAAGAGGAAAAGAAGAGAAGGGGGAATCAAAATAAGCACATTCAATGACGGGGCCCAGAGAAATGCTCAGGAACTCAGGAACGCTGAGAACATTAAATTTTTAAACCTTACTCCTTGGGCGCCTGTTAGCATAAGATGTCACACCTCCAACCAGACAAACCAGCCCCACTAAGCCAGTAGTTGACACTCTCGAACCACAGGACAGGTGGTTTGGCAGCTCTTGACTGTTCTTGGGGCAATCTTACTTGGCAACAGGCGTGTACACTGAAGATATCTTTAGCTTCTAATAATTTTTCAATTCAGTTTTTGAATGTCAAATTTACTTGGTTCAAACATCAAAAGGGATAAATTTAAGGTAAAGTGAGGCCGGGCGCGGTGGCTCACGCCTGTAATCCCAGCACTTTGGGAGGTCAAGGTGGGTGGATCAAAAGGTCAGGAGATCAAGACCATCCTGGCTAACACGGTGAGATCCTGTCTCTACTAAAAATACAAAAAAATTAGCTGGGCCTGGTGGCGGGTGCCTGTAGTCCCGGCCACTCGGGAGGCTGAGGCAGGAGAATGGCGTGAACCCTGAAGGCGGAGTTTGCAGTGAGCCGAGATAGCGCCACTGCACTCCAGCCTGGGCGACAGGGCAAGACTCCATCTCAAAAAAAAAAAAGGTAAAGTGAAAACTCCCCTTCCCATTCCATCATTTTCTCATTCCTTTCCATGGCTAGTCAGAATTATTAGTGTTTTGTACATCTTCCCAACTTCCTTCCTTCCTTCCTCCCTCCCTCCCTCCCTTCTGCCCTTCTTGTCTTTCTTTTCTTTGTGTCATCAAGGTCTTACTCTGTTGCTCAGGCTGGAGTACATTGGTGCAATCATAGCTCACTGCAGCCTCCTGGGCTCAAGGGACCCTTCCACCTCAACCCCCTGAGTAGCTGGGGCTACAGAGGTGCACCACCACAAGGTAATTACAATTTTTTTAAAAAAAATAGAGATAGGGTCTCACTATGTTGCCCAGGCTGGTCTTGAACTCCTGGCCTCAAGTGATCCTCCCACCTTGGCCTCCCAAAGTGCTGGGCATGAACCACCGTGCCCTGCATTCCCACTTTTTTGATGCATAAGTAAGCAAATAGGAATGTAAATTCTTATTCTCCCCCTTTCTTTCTTTTTCTTTTTTTTTGAGACAGAGTCTTGCTCTGTCGCCCAGGCTGGAGTGCAACGGTGCGATCTCAGCTCACTGCAACTTCCGCCTCCTGGGTTCAAGCAATTCTCCTGCCTCAGCCTCCCTATTAGCTGGGATTACAGGCACGTACCACCATGCCCGACTAATTTTTGTATTTTTAGTAGAGACAGGGTTTCCCCATGTTGGCCAGGCTGGTCTTGAACTCCTGACCTCAGGTGATCCGCCCGCCTCGGCCTCCCAAAGTGCTGGGATTACAGGCGTGAGACATTGTGCCTGGCCTATTTCCTGCTCTTTCTATACAAATTGTAGTATCCAGTATCCAGTGTTCCACACCTTGCTTTTCCTCATTTTCCATTGTACCTTGGAGACATTCCATATAAGTTTATTGAGTCCTTTCTTGTTCTTTTTTTTTTTTTCTTTTACAGCTGCATGATATTCCCTGGACCTTAAGATAGATAACCAGTACCCTATTGATTAGCATTTAGGGTTTTTCCAATCCTTTATTTTTATAAACAATGCTGCAATTATATAGCATCACATGTATGCTGCTGCCCATACATGCAAGTATATCTGTAGGATGTTTCTAGAACAGGAATTGCTGGAGCAAAGCAGAAATTTTGGTAGATAATGTCACATTGCCCTTGATAGGGATTTTAATAATACGCTTTCCCACTAACCATTCCCCTGCCTCCCTCAGCTTCAGTAGCGGAGTGGGTTATGAGGCTTCCAGGTTTCGACAAGCTCATAGGTGAAAAATGGCATGCCAGCCGAATTTTAATTTTAATTTCTTTTGCAACTGTGGTTGAATAGATGTGTAAGAGCCATTTCTGTTTGCATTTCAAACTTTTTCTTTTCCTTTCCTTCTTTTTTTTTTTGAGACAGAGTCTCGCTGTGTCACCCAGCTGGAGTGCAGTGGCATGATCTCGGCTCACTGCAACATCCACCTCCCAGGTTCAAGCGATTCTCCTGCCTCAGCCTCCCGAGTAGCTGGGACTACAGGCGTGCGCCACCATGCCCGGCTAATTTTTTGTATTTTTAGTAGAGATGGGGTTTCACCATACTGGCCAGGCTGGTCTCGAACTCCTGACCTCATGATCCACCTGCCTCGGCCTCCCAAAGTGCTGGGATTACAGGAGTGAGATACCGCATCAAACTTTTTCACCTAAAGTGAATTGTCCTTCAAGTCCAGGCTCGGAGCTTCCCACATAAATTGCAGAGTCTCTGGAATCTTTGAGAAAATATATACCTTTATTTTAAAAATAGCTTTTGGCATTCTCTGACAATAAAAGGAGTTGCAGCTACAGGTCACCATTGAACATACGAAAACGCTGAGAGTATTTTGAAAGAAACTTTTGGCAAATACGACAG
This sequence comes from Pan paniscus, assembly GCF_029289425.2. Classification (NCBI taxonomy): domain Eukaryota; kingdom Metazoa; phylum Chordata; class Mammalia; order Primates; family Hominidae; genus Pan; species Pan paniscus. Next base: position 65,362,799 of record NC_073268.2, on the reverse strand, counting down.
AATCTGAAAAGACTAGAACCAGGTTCCCAGAAATTCATGACACTGTTTAAAACAGCCTGGCTGAGGTTAAAAGAGACTCATTGGAGTCTTTGCAAATTTAACATTATTTTTATTCCTATAATAAATATTTTCCCCATGGAATCCATCTGTATCCCTCCCCTCCAATAGCACCTGTGCTCTTCTGTAATTTTTTTTTTTTTTTTAGACGGAGTCTCGCTCTGTCACCCAGGCTGGAGTGCAGTGGCACGATCTCGGCTCACTGCAACCTCCGCCTCCCGGGTTCAAGCTAATCTTCTGTCTCTGCCAGGTAGCTGGGACTACAGGCGCGCGCCACCACTCCTGGCTAATTTTTGTATTTTTAGTAGAGACGCAGTTTCACCATATTGGCCAGGCTGGTCTCGAACTCCTGACCTTGTGATCCACCCATCTCGGCCTCCCAAAGTGCTGGGATTACAGACATGAGCCACCGTGCCTGGCCACTTCTGTAATCTTGAAATGCACACAGAGAAGCCCACAAGTGCTTTTAAAGCAGCCCTCTCTATGTCCCAAATATCCCCTGTAGTGGGGCCCAAATCCCCAGCGGTCCCCAAATGACCACCACTGCAGGCATTTAGGAACTAGATAAAACGTAGACTGCTATTTCTTCCCTCCCTACCAAGACAGCAAATTGCCCAGAGGGGTATAGGTTGAGGGAGGTTGGGGGGGGCTCAGCTGTGGGCACAGCTGGGTGCAGACCACCACTTATTTGAGATAATTGCTGGAGGTTTTTGTTGTTTTCCATTGAAAGGTGTTGGTTGACTTACGGACCTCAATAAACAGCTAATAGCTATCCCCGAATGCCTCAGGCTAGACCCAACCTGAGGCTCTTCACAGTCCAACTTGGGGGCCCCAGGCAAAGAGACCTCGAGGAGCAGCTGAGGGCACCTGGGCCTCAGCATTTCTCGGTTGAGATGGCGGCGTCCCTGACAAGCACAGCTGTTTTCCTCCCCACCCTTCCTCACCCAGCCCAGCCTGGCAATCCACCTAGGAAACTGGCCCAGCTGGTGTGGCCTCTAAATGAGTGGCTGGGTCATGAGGAGGAGGACTAGCTGGGAGGGAGGCGGGAGCCCCCAGGGGTTCGTTTGCCCACATAGTTCTCAGCTGACTCAAGGCTCGCCTGTCAGGCTTCCCCTCCACTCCCTGCCACCCTTGAGAACCCCAGGACTCAAAGTTTGGATCCCTCCTTGGGCCTGGAGGGCTCAGGGAGACCTCTGGCTCCGTTCGTGGGGCACTCTGCTGGGGTGGCCTCTATCAACCAACCCCTGTCTCTGGATCTGGCCTCAGCTCTCCAGGAAGAACAGTTTCTGTTCATTCTCCCAGAAATTCTGGGGCAGCCTCTGAGATCAGCTTCTCCTTCAGGGAAGCCCTTCTAAGCTGGCAGGTTGGGGACAGGGAGGGTTAGGGGTTGGGGTGCTGTGGTGGAGGTCGGGGGTGAGTGCTGAGATTCTGGGCGCCCCTTCTGTCTGTTCCCGAGGGCAAGCCACAAATCCCGGGTGGGAATTCTGGCCTGGAGGATCCTGCCATCGGCCAGCCCAGCAAGACGTCTGCCGGCAGGACTTTCTTGTCCCTGGAGGGGCCCACCTGGCTTTGGGCAGGTCACCTGGCAGGTAAGGTCTGCCGCTCAGGGCTGGTGAGCCTGCAGGAGGGCAGTGACCACCCATCTTCCCAGCCTAGAGGAAGGGGAACGCATCTGCTGAGGATTCACGTGGGGAACACGCGCCGCGCGCATGGAGTCAGCTCCAGCCTCTCTGTCGAGCGGAAGCCCCTGCGGGGGTCGGGGAAGCCCAAGGCCCTCTCTGTGCCCAGGTCCTCCCCTCTGCCTGCCCGCGTGCCCCTCGGAGCTTGGTGGCACCAGGGCTGCCGTGGGCCTCCTGTCCCACCCCAGGCCACGGCTAGCCCGGCGGCCTCCCTGAGGTGCGGCTCACGCCTGCTTCCTCACCAGCAGCACCCAGGGCAGGATGGCGGCCACCACGGCCACCACAGCGATGAGCGTGATGAGCAGCAGGGCCCGCGATCGGCAGCAGAAGGCGCGGGCGGAGCGGGGCGCCAGGGAGGCCTCCGAGAGCTCTGCCAGGCTGCGGCGGGGCAGCACGCTGTCCTGCTCCCCCAGGGGCATCCCGTGGCGGCTGATGACAAAGATCTGTGACTCCCGGGGCAGGCTGGGCAGCAGGTCCAGGGGGAGCTGGGCGCTCTGGCCCGGGCTGCCTGGCGGCCTGGCCTGGCCCGGAGGTGGCCTCCAGGCAGACGAGGAGGCAGCCAGGGGGTTTGTGTGGCCCAGGCTGTCCAGTGGGGGCACGGAGGGCAGGCCCACGGGCACAGCCAGCGTCTGGGAGCTCTTGTCCAGCATGGAGGGCCAGCGGGAGCTCTTCTTGCTAAGGAATGTGACGTAGCGGCAGATGGGGCAGACCAGGGTCCTCTGGACCTGCCCATCCACGCGAGTGGACAGCAGGTACTTGACCAGGCAGTCATGGCAGAACACATGGCCACAGCTCAGCGTCCGGCTGGCGCCCTCCAGGTCCCGGAACTTCTCATAGCACACGGGGCACTCACTGCCCGAGCTGTCCTTGCTCTCCCCTTCTGACATGGCCACTGGGAGATGGCACGCTCAGCTGTGGACGGGAAGGGTTGTGAATATTGGGGCATTTCCTCTTTCCCTCCCCCGTCCTAACTCCCACCTACACCTCTGCCTCCACTGCCTCTTATCCCCTCTCCCTGTCTTCTGCCTCCTCTCTCTTCCTCCTACTCTTGGCTCTTCTGCTGCTCCTCCTCTATGGCCCACCTGACTCAAACCTAGAGCCCAAGACCCTTAGGAGGAGAGGAGCAGATGCTTCTGGAAGGGAGAATCGGGAGACAGAGAACCAGAGAACCCAGTCACACTGGACCCCAGGAGGAGGTGTGTGGAGTTCCTGATGTCTCACCTCAATCATCATGTACACACATGGTGAGGTCACTGCCTCACCTCTTCCTGCTTCAGTGACGGAAGTGAAGAAAGGAAGTCCCTGTTACCAGGGGAAGCAGGTGGCTAAGAAGATGCATGCACAGCCCCAGTCCCGTGTCCAATTTGGACCTGCACCCAGAGTGGCCATTTTCCAGAAAAGCCCGTGCTAGTCTCAACCTCTGCCCTCACCTGGGGTTGGCGGGTCCATTGGATTTCCTCCAGCCGTTGGATTGCATTCCTCCGTGCTAAGTGTGGCTATAAAGCAATGACTGTTTAAAAAAACAAAGCTTAGAACTTACACATTCAAATGCCTGCTGGCCCTCCACATAGTCACGTCAGGGAGCTTTAGGTTCATTCCCTCACCTGCCACAGCTCAGTCATTCTCCAAATTCTTCTTATGGGGCTGCCTGAGGCAGTGAGAGAAGCATCTGATTAACCGTGATGGAGACAGAATTTCATCCTTTGAGAATATGTCTGATACTTTGGAAATGCCCAGAAGTCATTGGGAGCCAAGTCTGATAGGAAAGTAAATGAGTGATCAAGTGGCATGATATTGTTTGAAATCAAAGCTATGGAGTCACTATAAAGTAACAAGATGGCTGTTTTTTTTTTTTTTTTTTTGAGAGGGAGTTTTGCTCTGTCGCCCAGTCAGGAGTGCAGTGGCACGACCTCAGCTCACTGCAACCTCCACCTCCTGGGTTCAAGAGATTCTCCTGTCTCAGCCTCCCAAATAGCTGGCATTACAGGCGCATGCCACCACCCATGGCTAATTTTTGTAATTTTAGTAGAGACAGAGTTTCACCATGTTGGCCAGGCTGGTCTTGAACTCCTGACCTCCAGTGATCCGCCCGCCTCGGCCGGCCTCCCAAAGTGCTGGGATTACAGATGCGAGCCAAGGCGCTGGCAACAAGATGGGTTTTAAACAGAATCTGAGACCAGATTTGTTTGATTAACTACATGGCTTCCCAAGTCGATGGCTTTGAAGGGAAACATCCACTGGGGTGTGTGGTGAGGTCCAAGTGTCCTCACTGAAAAGTTCCCAGTGTCACAACTGTGTAGCCTAAACTTATCTGGAACAGCTTCTTTAAAAAGAACCATGATTCCTTGTTATTGCTGCTTTCTTCCATCCATGACAGAGACAAAAGACCCCTGGACACACTGATAAAATAGAGTTGCATGGCAGCCCCCAGACCTGAGAGATGACATAGTGGGAACAAAATCAATGTGTAGGAAGGACAACTGTTAAGATCACAAATCTTTCAGAATCCCTCCCTCTCTTGGCTTGGCTCCAAATCTATTTTGCCGAGTTGAAAATGTCCCATAGTCAAAGAGCAAAAATATTTGGAGGTGGGATAAGGAATCTGGGATCCTGGAGGAGGCCCCCAAACCTCTTCGGGAGTTTCTAGCTTTGGTCTTTGAGATGGTCAATGTGGCCCCCAGGATGGGGGATGGCAGTTCAAATCTTTGATCTACCCATTACTGTCTGTATAAGCTTAGCCAAGTTGTTTAACCTCTCTGAGTCTCAGTTTCCTGTCCATAAGACGAAATTGATAATAATGGTACCATCTTCCTCGGAGAGTTGTTGGGGGAATTAAGTGAGTTAATGTGAGTGAAGAGTCTGGCTCAGAGTAAGTGCTCAGTAAATGGCAGTTGTCATTATTAAGACAGACCATGTCCTGTCCCCTCTTCTCCCAAAGGGGACTTGGAGACCCCTGTCACAGCTCTTGAGGCAGCCACAGCATTTGCCTTCCTTTCCTTCCCTCTCATCCCCAAATGTTCCTTAGTATGTGGATGATTAAAAAATCACACCCACTTGACAGAGGGCAGCTCACCTCAAATTAGAATAACTGAACAAGATGACAATGGATAAGATAAGTGATGGGCGATGGATAATAATTTAAATGGTTATTCCAATCTTTCTTGGTAGTTATTTCATAACACATTTGCAAATGTTTATACCAAACAGCCATTATAATCAGGATGGGCATGATTTTCTTAAGCCAATCAACTATTAATATGTTTCCCTGCATTTCATAACCCCCCAGAGTGTATGATGGCAAGAGTTCCATCCTTCTATCCATCCATCCATCTGTCTAATTATTCAACACATATTTATTGAGCACCTGCTATGTGCTAGGTACTGACTTACAAATTGGGGATAAGTAGTGGCCAAGGAAGTTCTTATAAAACTTTAGAGCCTAGTGGACATTTATAAGTTTTCTTGAAAAAGATATTTTTTTGAAAGGAGGATTGATGATCAATGGTTTAAGTTGTTTGGATAACTGAGAAGTAGAGACCAAGGCTGACAAGAAGAGCAAATATGGAATACTAGAGGGAAAAAGGACTTTAGAGATCACTTAGTTGAAGCTCCTAGTTTCAGAGATGAGCAGATCCATGTCTAGAGAGAGGGAAGTGAGTCACCTGAGGTGACCGGTGAAGGTGACGGAGAGGGAGTTAACAGAGACAGAGAAGATTCCGTAGATGGTAGAACATTGTTAGAATCAGCTGATAGGTTGGGTGAGTAGGTATTAGCCAAGTTAGAAAGCACTGTCCTCCTTGAGACGAGCAGGGAAGGAGAAGGAGAGCCTCTACTTTTCATCCGAGTTAGAGGAAAAGTAAAAAGGACCCAGGGAGTGCAGAAGACATCCGAGGCCCCAATGATGGCCTCTCTGGGCAATCCTTCTCCCTTCCAACGATGGCCTCTCTGGGCAATCTCTCCCTGTTACAACGATGGCCTCTCTGGACAATCCTTCCCCCTTCCAATGATGGCCTCCCTGGACAGTCCTTCCCCCTTCCAACGATGGCCTCTCTGGGCAATCCTTCCCCCGTCCCGTGCTTCCGGAGAGCCACGCCGTCAACACCTGGACAATGCTACCTCCTTCCCCACCTTCTTGCCTCCCTTTCCCAGTCTTTCCCTGACCCATCCCTCTTTGCCTCTCTCCCTTTCTGAATCCCATTCCATTCCCCATCCTTGAGTTCCTCTTATGGTATGATTCTGTTTGGATGCTGGGGTGAGGGAGAGGGCAACAGAAGAAATGCAAGGAACATACTCTAGTTTGAGCACAAACGAGTTGAAGAAGAATGCAGTAAGTGCCAAAGCATCCCTGTTGGTGCCTTAGGAAACTGAGGGGAGAGGAGGGCTGGAAAGTATTCCTAGGTGAAGTGGGACCAGTATTGAGCTAATAATAAATAATTACAACAGCGACCATTTATTGAATCCTAATTATGTGCTTGGCATTTTGCATCCCTTCCTCATCTGATCCTGACAAGGCTGGGGCGTAGGGATTATCTTCATTTTACAGATAAGGGAACTGAGGCTCAGAGCTTAAGACTTTGTCTTCAGACTTTGGTCAAAGGAATAGAAGAAATAGCACTGTTAGAAAAGTGACTACCCAAAGTTCCTTCCTCTTTAGGTTTAGAGTGACCCTAAACAAGGATGCCCCTCTGGCCACCTGGGAGGCAGGGGGAGGGCAATGGCTGGCCCAAGGGAGCTGACCTTGGGAAGCCCCAGTACTGAGCCTCCCCCACAGCAGTAGCCCATCTCCGGAACAGAGTGAGGGGGGCAGGTGTCCCCACCCCAGAGAAAACACCCCCCATCCCCACCTCAGCACAGGAGCCAGTGGGACAGAATGATACTTCCAGGCACCTGGGATTCCCTCCTGGAGCCCCAGTGCGAGGTCCTATAGCTTTAGCTGTGACTAGTTGCTTACCCACAGGTACCTCTTTCTCTCTCTCTCTCAATTTCTCTCTCCCTCATTCTCCTGCATCCTTCCAATGTTGGCAACCTTCCAACATTGCCAAGCTCCTTCCCCACGCCCATCCAGGCCCCTAGACTCACTTTGGCTGGGACCAGAGAGAGCAGCATCCACCTTCCCTCCTGGGGCCTCCAGCAGATCTGAGCCACCCCGAGGTGCTGAGCAGCAGCACGATCTCCTCCTGTTGCTGTTAGTGTGACCACCACCGCCGAGGCAATTCCTAATGACAGAGCAGGTCGGGAGGACAGCGCGAGGAAGTGAATGTCGCCCAACCCGTTTGAGGCCAGGAGGCTTTGGCGTTGCCCAGGGGGTTGGCAGCTGCTGGAGTCAGGTGATCTTGCTGAGGATGCCAGGAGAGGAACCCCCAGCCTGAGGAGGAGCCCAGGGGTGGGTGCTCAGGAGAGTCAGAGGGTCTCACAGTGGAGGCAGTGACCCAGGACCCCTTTGACTGAGGCTCCCCAGGCATGGGTCTCCCTATCAATAGGAAAGTCACCCACACTGTCCTTCCTACCCTCCTGGACCCATTTCTGTGATCCCCATCTTCCCCCCACACCCCTATCCTCACACCATGCACAGGGTGAAGGGGTCAGTAGTAGATCAGCCTCGGGAAGTCTATGACACTCAGAGTCATATATTTGTGGGATCTGCCTGTGTGCATTTGTCATTCATGGAACACCCAAAGGCGCTTAGAACTCCAAAGACCCAGCACCACTGGCATAAAGAATGAGGCGAGTAAGACCAGTGAAGCAGGAATGCACACAGATATGGAAAGAAGTCCCCGACATCACGATAAATGGAAGCAACTTTCAGAACAGCCTGTGTAATACAATTCTATTTATGAAGATAATAATACATGATCATATTCATAGAGGAAAATCTGGAAGAAAACACATCAGACTGTTAATAGCAGTTATCTCTGGAGAGACTTTCTCAGTTTTATATTTCTGTGATGTTTGCGTTTTCACCCTGAATGTATGTTTCTTTTGTGATTAGAGAAAAAGTCATCCACTGGGTATGGTGGCTCATGCCTGTAATCTCAGCACTTTGGGAGGTTGAGGCGGGCAGACTGCTTGAGGCCAGGAGTTCGAGACCAGCCTTGCCAACATGGTGAAACCCTGTTGCTACTAAAAATACAAAAATTAGCTGGGCATGGTGGTGCGAGCCTGTAGTCTCAGCTACTCGGGAGGCTGAGGCACAAGAATTGCTTGAATCCAGAAGGTGGAGGTTGCAGTGAGTGAGCCAAGATTGTACCACTGCACTCCAGCCTGGACGACAGAGTGAGACTGTCTCAAAGAAAAAGAAAAAAGTCATCAAGAATAATGGAGGAATGAAATTCGGGGAAATCATTTTGGAGGATTCCCTCCCAGTCCTCTCAGGAGGTCCCCAAGAAACCAGTTTTCTTCTGAAAAAAGTAAGTTACTGGGTCCAAGGCACAGCCCAGCATGTGTGTGACCCCATAGGATGACACAGGATGACCCCTCTTCTGTCCGATCAGTCATGGCTCTGGCTCAATGGACACCTTGAAGCTGGTGGGGAGGACAGTCAGGGCAGTGCACTCGGCCACTTCACCATGGACAGAGATCGGTGAGTGCAAGCCGTCATCACAGTCTCTCTTGTTCTTTCCCTGAGAGTCCCAGGTGGTCCTAGCAAATGAAAATGCAGTATGCCCAGGTAAATTAGAATTTCAGACAAACAACGAATGCTTTTTAGTATAAATATGTCCAGTACAATACAGTACAATATCTCGGATTTTTTTTTTTTTTTTTTGAGACAGTCTCGATCTGTCACCCAGGCTGGAGTGCAGTGGCCGCAAGCTCGGCTCACTGCAACCTCCACTTCCTGGGTTCAAGCGATTCTCCTGCCTCAGCCTCTCAAGTAGCTGGGATTATAGGTGTGCACCACCACACCCCAGTAATTTTTTTGTATTTTTAGTAGAGATGGGGTTTCGCCATGTTGGCAAGGCTGGTTTTGAACTCCTGACCTTAGGTGATCCGCCCGCCTTGGCCTCCCAAAGTGCTGGGATTACAGGCGTGAGCCACTGTGGCGGCCCTCTGGGACATATTTATACTAAAGAGTATTCCTTTTCTATCTGAGACTCAAATTTAAGTGGGCATTCTGTATTTTCATCCAGCAAGTCTAATCCCAGAGGGCTCTCCAAATTTCTCTCCTTCCACTGGCATCTCCAAGGGGCGCATTGCAAAGTTCTAAGCCCCTTCAACAATGTGGCTCATGACTCTGCCTAGGGCTTTCTGGGGATTCCTGAAAAGGTGCCCCAAATACCTCAGTATCAAGCCCTTGTGTGTCCCCAAGAAAGGAGACGGAGCCAGGCCCGGCCATCCTTAGACTTTTGTGATGTGATTTATGGGGTGATATAAAGTTCCTAAGGCACCAATATCTTTTCCACTGGCCCTGTCATGAAGCTTGACTATGAAAATTACCTTTAATATGTAAATATTTATTATCATTGTCTGTCCTGGTTTGTGTTCTAAAAAAAGAATTCTGGCCTGGCACAGTGGCTCAAGCCTGTAATCCCAGCACTTTGGGAGGCTGAGGCAGGTGGATAATGAAGTCAGGAGATCAAGACCATCCTGGCTAACACGGTGAAACCCGTCTCTACTAAAAATACAAAAAATTAGCCGAGCACGGTGGCATGCGCCTGTAGTCCCAGCTACTCGGGAGACTGAGGCAGGAGAATCGCTTGAACTCGGGAGGTGGAGGTTGCAGTGAGCTGAGATGGCGCCACTGCACTCCAGCCTCGGCGACAGAGTAAAACTCTGTCTCAAAAAAAAAAAAAAAAAAAAAAGAAAAGAAAAAGAAAAAAGAAAAGAAAAAGAAAAAGAATTCCACTTAAAAAATTGTGTATACTTATATATGTTGGCACGGACACACACATTTACCTGAGTAGGTAAATGCATCAGCCAGAGACACTTTAACTTGAATTTATTTTTCAGGTCGGCTCTAGCCATCTAGCAAGTTTCTGGGAAAGTGGACTGTTGGATTTTGGCAGGAAGAAGGAATTAGTTATCAGCAAAGGTTGAGAGCACAAGTATACTAGCCAGGAGGAACTACACTATAGGACTTGATGGTAGGGAGCTCTGGGAAATTAGACCAGTGCATGAGCATTCACGAGTGCTCTATGTGTGTTTATGTGTGTTGGTGACTAAAGAGAAAATGCCATGTGCCTTTGGGTAGGTTACTTAATCCTTCCGTGCCTCAGTTGCTTCATCTGTAGAAACTGCACCTCAGTTGCTTCATCTGTAGAAAATGGGGATAATAGTACCTACTCTATAGGGTTGTTGTGACAATAAAATGAATGAATGCAAGTAATGTGCCTGGAACAACACCTGCTACACAGGAGGGGCTCTGTCAGTGTTTTCTATCTATATGTCTGTCTATCTGTCTATCAGTCAATCAATTCATCTGTCTATCTGGTTTCTCCATTGATCCACCTATCTCAATTGATCTATGTATCTATTGATCTATCTAATCTCTCTCTCTCTATCCTCTCCATCTATCCATCAATCAACCTATCCATTGATCCATCCATCCATCTATCCATCTCTCTATCTAATCTCTATCTCTCCATTGATCCATCCATGTAATCTCTCGATCAATCAATCATCTATCTTTCAATCAATCTATTTCTCCATTGATCTATCTATCTACCTAATCTCTCCACTGATCCATCTCTGTGTATCTATGTATCTACCTATCTCTCCATTGATCTATCTCTCCATCAATCTATCAGTCCATCCATCCATCCATCCATCCATCTAATCTCTCTCTCCAATCTCTCCATAGATCTATCTATCTATCTATCTATCTATCTATCTATCTATCATCTATCCAATCTCTTCGTCTATCTAATATATATGTATTTCTTCATTTATCTCTCTGTATCGATTATTATCGAAATCATCCTTATTATTATTATGGCAAGAAGAGAAGGCTAAAGGTGGGTAAGGAGATGCAAACACTTTCTGACTCAAGGGTCCTGGCCAATCTTGTCCTGATTTAGTGAATAAGGTGTCTGTTGCAAATACTGCCATGTCATTTTGGAGTGTTCTCCCCTTCTCAGCAGAAAGGACAAATGCACGCTGAACCATGGAAGAATGGTTCCAGCTCAGGGACGGACGAGACCAGGGGTCCCTTCCCTGGGCAGGTCATGCTGTAGAGTTTTGTCTAGTTCTGGGGCCACATTGGAAGTGGTGTTGATGAGGCACCAAAGCGTGTCCTGGGGAAGAGCTTGGCCAGGATGGAGATGAGTCTGGTGACCATTTTGGCCCAGTGACATAAGATCTTCCTTAGAGAGACATTTTTGTGAGGCTAAGGGGCTTTTAGACAAGGGAAGAATCCCACCCCCGCTAACCAATGACTAACTGCAGGTGTGGTTTCTGCAAGGGGTGAGTAGCTGGACCAGGACAGAAGTTCCTAATGCCAGAATTACCTGGAGAACAGATTACAGAAACTGATTTCCAGGCCCCACTCATGACTTGCAGATCTTGGGAGAGGCTCAGGAAAGTACACTCTACTTATTTTTAATAATTGGATAGATGGATGGATAGATATATGATAATGTAAGAATAGTGCATGCTAATGGTGGAATCTAGGTGGTGGATGTATGGATTCTTGTAAAATTCTTTCGTCTTTTCTGTATGTTTGGAAATTTTCATAACACACGTTGGAAAAACAAAGTACCTTTTTGAGTAAGTAATATATTCAGATGATTCAAAAGTTAGATAGCCAGGCACGGTGGCTGATGCCTGTAATCCCAGCACTTTGGGAGGCCAAGGTGGGTGGATCACCTGAGGTCAGGAGTTCGAGACCACCCTGGCCAAAATGGTGAAACCCCGTCTCTACTAAAAATTCAAAAAATTAGCTAGGTGCCTGTAATCCCAGCTACTTGGGAGGCTGAGGCAGGAGAATTGCTTGAACCCGGGAGGCAGAGGTTGCAGTGAGCCAAGATGACACCACTGCACTCCAGCCTGGGCAACGGAGCAAGATTTGTCTCAAAAAAAAAAAAAAAAGTGAGAAAGTGTCAAATGACCTGCAGTGAATATTAATCTCCCTCCCTGTCCCTCATCTGCCCATTTCCTGTGCATCCCTTCAGAAGGTAACGATCCCTTCAAAAGGATAAAGAAAAACAAGACCAAAACAAAAACAAAAACAAAAAACAAAAAACAAAACAAAACAAGAAAACCACACCAGAAAATAACAGGAGTTGGTGAGGATATGAAGAAATGGGAACCCTTCTACCCTGCTGGTGGGAATGTAAAATAGTGTACCTTCTTTGGAAAACAGTACGGTGGTTCCAAAATCTTAAATATAGAATTACTGTATGATCCATCAATTCCGCTTCTGGATATATACCCCAAATAATTTAAGCACGGACTCAAGTAGATCTTTGTATACCCATGTTCATAGCAGTGTTAGTCACAATAGCTAAAAGGTGGAATCAACCCAAATGTCCATCAACACATAAGTGGATAAACACAATGTGATCCATCCACACAACGGAATATTTATTCAGCCTTAAAAGGAAGGAAATTTTACCACCTGCTACAACATGGATGAACCTTGAGGACGTTAAGTGAAATAAGCCAGATACAAAAGGACAAATACTGTATGATTGATTTCACTTATATGAGGTTCCTAGAGCAGTCAAAATCATAGAGACAGAATGTGGAATGGTGGTTTCCAGGGGCCGGTTGGGGGATGAGGGGACAATGGGGAGTGAGTGTTTAACAGGGACAGAGTTTCCGTTTGGGAAGATGAGCGCTCTGGATGGATGGTGGTGATGGTTGCTCACAATATGAGCGTACTTAATACTGTGGAACTGTACACTTAAAATGGTTAAGATGGGCCGGGTGTGGTGACTCACGCCTGTAATCCCAGCACTTTGGGAGGCCAAGGTGGGTGGATCATTTGAGGTCAGGAGTTCAAGACCAGTCTGGCCAACATGGTGAAACCCCATGTCTACTAAAAATACAAAAATTAGCCGGGTATGGCAGTGCGCACCTGTAATCCTAGCTACTTGGGGGGCTGAGGCAGGAGAATTGCTTGAACCTGGGAGGCAGAGGTTGCAGTGAGCTGAGATCACACCTCTGCACTCCAGTCTGGGCGACAGAGCAAGATTCGTCTCAAAAAAAAAAAAAAAAGGTTAAGATGGTAAATTTTGTTATATGTATTTTACCACAATAAAAAAGGTAACTGCTGTTATTAGCAGTTAGTTTTGTGCATGTTATTTATATTTATATATACACAAACAGATACAAATAGGGATTTGTATTCCATGTTTTTTTTTCTTTCCTTTGAGAGATAGGGTCTCACTCTGTCGCCCAGGCTGGAGTGCAGTGTTTCAATCGCAGCTCACTGCAATCTCGACTTTCCATGCTCAAGTGATCCTCCCACCTCAGCCTCCTGAGTAGCTGGGACCACAGGCACGCCACCACACCTGGATAATTTTTAAATTTTCTGTAGATACAAGGTGTCGTTGTGTTGCCCAGGCTGGTCTTGACCTCCTGGGCTCAAGAAATCCTCCCGCCTCGGCCTCCCAAAGTACTATGATTATAGACATGAGTCAATATGCCCCTCCTTCCCCCCGTGTTTTTTGTTTGTTTGTTTGTTTTGTTTTTGAGATGAAGTCTCATTCTGTTGCCCAGGCTGGAGTGCAGTGGCGTGGTCCTGGCTCACCGCAACCTCTGCCTCCCGGGTTCAAGCAATTCTCCTGCCTCAGCTTCCCAAGTAGCTGGGATTACAGGTGCCCGCCATCACGCCTGGCTCATTTTTGTAGTTTTAGTAGAGACAGGGTTTCACCAGGTTGGTCAGGCTGGTCTCGAACTCCTGACCTTAAGTGACCCACCTGCCTTGGCTTCCCAAAGTGCTGGGATTACAGGATTACAGGTGGCTGTTAGCCACCATACCCAGCCCTTCCCCCTGTTTTTAATCTAAAGGTGTGCACCACACGCATGCTGGTGCATCTTGCTTGTTTTACTGGACAGCACAGCTTGGAGCTTTCTCCCTTAGGTTCATGTACAGTTGTTGAATCTGAGTTTTCAGTAGCTTCCCCAGGTGATGTTAAGGAGCAGCCTGTGTGGGAACCTCTGCCCCCAGAGATCACTGGGGTCCTGGGTAGCTTGGAGAGGTATTCCTTCCTCCAGGCTAGGGGAGGAGGACTGGAAGTTGAGGTGGCTCAGCTCAGATGGAGGCCCAAAGGGCCCCCAGGAGCCTCTAGAGTAACCTGCTCTCTGTCCCCACCATCTTCACTGTCCCCAGCTTTCCCTGCACAGCATCTCCAGGGAAGTGGGATCCGTGAAGCTCCTGACTTTCCTGCTCCCCCGGAGGGACACTGGCTGTCCAGGCGCAGGGGTATTCCGAAGCTCTCTGCACTACCTTCCTGCCACTCCCTGTGGGGACAGAGTGGATGCAGCAGGCAGGGGCAACCCTGATGGGATGGGGTCACTCATGCCATTTGGAACCTTATGCCAGGGCTGACATTTTAATAAGAGTAAGTGTGAGTCACCCTGAATATCTAAGGCAGAGGGGTTGGAGGCTGGGGAGCAAACATGGGGCCAGGAACTGCAGGCCCGACCCAGAAGCAGTGGAGAGAAGAGAGGTGGGGAAGGGGATGGGATAGAGTGAGAATGCGAGTTTACAGTTAAGGCCAACCTTTGGCAGGGCAGAGACTCTTGGTCTGTTTACATCACTGCCGTCCATGAAAAGACACCTGGCAATGATCTTTGCCATGCTGTTGTGGGCAGGCCTAGATTACCGACCAGGGCCCGGATAGGGGACACTGAAGGTTGTGTGCTGTTTGAAGACAGCCCTGTTGCCCTGAGTGCACGTAGTTGGCCAGGTGGGGCCAGCTCCAGTCCTGGCTCCAGATGAGGATGGGCTCATGCAAGGGAGGCAGGGCGAGGCAAGCTGGCTGCCCTACGTGTGCTCAGCATGAAGACAGTGAGGCAGTGCACAAGGGCAGGAGGTGGGGGCACCTCCCAGCCATGAGTGTGTGTGTGCACATGACCCTTGACCCTCCTCCCACCGCGCCTCCGCTTCTCAGCATCCTGCTTGATCTGGTAACTGTGGGCAGATGGGAAGGCCTCACCAGAGAGGGCAAAGGACCCCACAAGTATGGAGTAAAGTATGGCCGTGTCCCTAGGGAAGCCTACACAGAGGCCAGGGGACGAGATCTGCTGCTTCAGTGGCCCCACAGGATGCCGCTGGGGCATCCCAGGTGAGGCTGCTGTCTCCACAGTGAGACCAGGGGATTACCCTGGGTTGGTGCAGCCCTGAGGGTCTCCCCACCCGTTTGCAGCTGTTGGCTCTGGCCTGGCTTTCTCCAGCCAGCTCAAATGTTTGCTTTGCCCCAAGCTTCCCTGTTGTTTCGCCCTCCTGGGCTCTGCCCCATTATTACATAGCCCAGGACTGCTGGTAGAACCAGGGACACCTTGGACCTCTGAACAGAACACATAGAGGCGTCTCCCTCTAGGAAGTAAATTGGAAAAAGGCTCTCTTTCTTCTCCGGCTGTGTCAGGGCACATGGCTTGGCAGGCAGAATAGGAACTGATTTTCATTCCCAATTCACCTGCTTTGGTTCCCAAGCTCCCCAGCCCAACAATATGCAGTGGCCACAGGTCTCACCCCATCCCATCCCCTCTCTCTGAAGACTTCCTCGGCTCCCTATTGCCCTGAGGCACAGCCCATACTCAGGGAGCCCATGAAGCCCTCACTGCTCTCTGGAGACTTGCTCCAGCCAGCCCCTCCGCTGGGCTATCTTTTGCTACACAGCATGGCCACAGCTCTGGCTTCCAGCTCAGGTCCCTTGAAGGCCCTGGGCTTGTGGGCCTCTGTGATCTTTTTTTCATGCTTTTTTTTGGGGATTGTTTCCTGGCTGGAATGCCTTTCTACCTCATTACATCTCTCCTGGCATCTCCTCTACATCTTTTTTTTTTTTTTTTTTTTTTTTGAAACAGGTTTTTGCTCTGTTGCCCAGGCTGGAGTGCAGTGGCACCATCTCAGCTCACTGCAACCTCCACCTTCTGGGTTCAAGCAATTCTCCCTGCTTTAGCCTCCCGAGTGGCTGGGATTATAGGCATGCACCACACCTGGCTAATTTTTGTGTTTTTAGTAGAGACAGGGTTTCATCATGTTGGCCAGGCTGGTCTCGAACTCCTGACCTCAAGTGATCTGCCTGCCTTGGCCTCCCAAAGTGCTCAGCATGAGGCTGGGATTATAGGCATGTGCCACCACGCCTGGCTAATTTTTGTGTTTTTAGTGTGTGTGTACATGACCCTTGACCCTCCTCCCGCCGCAGATGTGCGCCATCGCCCTTGGCCTTCCTCTATATCCTTTAATACCTCGATGAAGGGAGATCCTATTTCACGCATCTCTGTAGGCTCTGGCACAAAGACCCAGTATTATTAGAGCCCAATAAATGTTTAAGTAAAAAAAAGCTGCCTTCTCAAGCCTAACTCATGTGTGTTGGGCCAGTAGTGAGGTGAAGGGGGTGTTTTAGCAACGCAGTCATTCTACTTTCCATTCTTTTTTTTGTTTTTTTGAGACAGAGTCTCACTCTGTCACCCAGGCTGGGGTGCAGTGCAGTGGCGCAATCTCGGCGCACTGAAACCTCCGCCCCCCAAGTTCAAGCAATTCTCCTGCCTCAACCTCCCAAGTAGCTGGGATTACAGGCACCTACCACCACGGCCAGCTAATACTTTTGTATTTTTTGGTAGAGATGGAGTTTCACCATGTTGGCTAGACTGGTCTCGAACTCCTGATCTCAAGTGATCTGCCCGCCTCAGCCTCCCACAGTGCTGGGATTACAGGCATGAGCCACCGCACCCAGCAAAAACATCCATTTCTTAAAAATATCTTAAACATGGCCTGGCCTGGCACCGTGGCTCACACTCGTAATCCTGGCTCTTTGGGAGGCGGAGGTGAGTGGATCGCTTGAGCTCAGGAGTTAGAGACCAGCCTGGGCACCATAGTGAAACACCATCTCTACTAAAATACAAAAATTAGCCGGGTGTGGTGGAGCGGATCCGTAATCCCGGATACTCGGGAGGCTGAGACATGAGAATTTCTTTTGAACCTGGGAGGCAGAGGTTGCAGAGATCGCGCCACTGCAGTCCAGCCTGGGAAAAAATACGAAACAAAGCACAACCCTTAAACATAAGCATTCATACCTTTAATAGCCTCAAATATAAGTGTCTGTACCTTAAAAATATAATTAGGGGCCAGGCACGGTAGCTCACGCCTGTAATCCCAGCACTTTGGGAGGCCGAGGTGGGTGGATCACGAGGTCAGGAAATTGAGACCATCCTGGCCAACATGGTGAAACCCCATCTCTACTAAAATACAAAAAATTAGCCGGGCGTGGTGGTGCGTGCCTGTAGCCCCAGCTACTCGGGAGGCTGAGGCAGGAGAATCTCTTGAACCTGGGAGGTGGAGGTTGCAGTGAGCAGAGATTGAGCCACTGCACTCCAGCCTGGCGACACAGCAAGACTCTGTCTCAATTAATTCGTGAAACGGTACAAACTTTAATTAATTAATGCAAACTTCTAAGTATAAAAAGGTTCACTTGTGTACCATCTGAAGTGCCACGCATGCGGACTCTGGCACGAGTGGGTGAGAGCTGGCGCCCACGCAGGGGACAGAAACTTGAGGTCCCAGAGCTAGAAACAGGCGACTCTAGAACTTTCCGTGGCTGAGCCCAAGGCCCGGGTGAAATGCTTGACCCGAGAGCCCTTTCGATGGGAAACCACTGAAGTGGATCAAACAAAAGAATTTAGAGAAAAGTAGCTTGGACTCTTTCAACAGGATGAAACTAGCAAGGAAGGACGGTGACCCGAGGGTGCGGGCTGGGGAGGAAGTGGAGACAGCAGGGCGGGACACCAGGTGAGCAGGAAGGGGCTGAGTCATGGCCCAAGCTTGTGCCAGCCGGGGCAGCGCGGGGCTGCACTCCTGGCACCCACCTCACGGATTCCCTCTCACTGTTGTCAAGTGACCCACTCCCAGGGCAGAGATGCTTCAGGACAGGCCGGGGAGGGAAGCCACCAAGACAGTGGAGAGGTTTGTTCCCAGGGACACGGCAGCATTTGGAGAAACAGTGCTTGACGTGAGCTGGCCGCCTTGGAGGATTTTCTGAGTTGGCAGTGTTCATCCCAGGGCTTAAATCCTCCCGGACAGCTAGGAGGCCTCAATTCTTGAGACAGGTAAGGCCAGGGTCAGGGACAGAGTTCAGAGTAAGAACAATCTTATTTTCGGATGATAAAAATAGCACTACTATTGAAAAAAATGTGGAAAATTTTAACACACACATAAACACACACACACACACACACAAAATACAAGCTGTACACCACTTCTACAGAAAACTACCATTAATATTTTGGTGTTTATTCCAGCGTGCATATATATATATATATATAGCCATATAATATATAATTATGTTAAAATGTATAGTTGTATTTATACATATGATATATAATTATTTTTAAGATAAATGAGGTCACATTGTATGAATGCTTTTAGGACCTGTTTTTTTTTTCAATTGTTAACTTTTAATCCCAATAAACATTCTTTTAGATCCTCTTTTTTAATAGATGTAGTAATTTGCTTAATTAATCTCATGTTGAATAATATTTAGGTTGTTTCCAATTTTTCCCTATTATAAAAATTGTTGGCCGGGCACAGTGGCTCATGCCTGTAATCCCAGCACTTTGGGAGGCCGAGGCGGGCGGATCACCTGAAGTCAGGAGTTCGAAACCATCCTTGACCATCATGGTGAAACCCTGTCTCTACTAAAAATACAAAAATTAGCTGGGCATCGTGGCATCCACCTGTAATCCCAGCTACTAGGGAGACTGAGGCAGGAGAATCGCTTGAACCCGGGAGGTGGGGGTTGCAGTGCACTGAGATGGCGCCATTGCACTCCAGCTTGGGCAACAAGAGTGAAACTCCATCTCAAAAAAAAAAAAAAGTCTGCAATAAGTGTTTTTACTGCAATATATTGGTGGTATTTCCTTAAAATAAATTACTAGCAATGGAATCGATAGCTCAAAGGATAATATTGTTTTAAAGCCTTGTGATAAACATTGTAAATTTGCCTTTTAGGAAGGTTGTGCCAATTTGGACTCCCTTCAGCGGTATATGAAATTGTCCTTTGTTGTCACCCCCACCCACCTTGCCTGGATATTATTATAACTTTATCTTCATCAAAAGAAAAAAAATCTGAAAGTCATCCACCTCTCTGTCATCAGGGTCAGTATCCTAGCTTAAGGCATTATCATCAGCTTATTTGGAATTCTGCAATAGCCTGTTCACTTCATTTTCTGCTTCTACTCTCTTCCCTCATGGTCTTCTCCAGAATGATCAGAGTTCACTCTCTCTCTCTTTTTTTTTTTTTTTTTGAGACGGAGTTTTGCTCTTGTTGCCCAGGCTGCAGTGCAATGGTGCGATCTCGGCTCACCGCACCCTCCACCTCCCGGGTTCAAGCGATTCTCCCGCCTCAGCCTCTTGAGTAGCTGGGATTACAAGCATGCGCCACCATGCCCGGCTAATTTCATATTTTTAGTAGAGATGGGGTTTCTCCATGTTAGTCAAGCTGGTCTCGAACTCCTGACCTCAGGTAATCCACCCGCCTCAGCCTCCCAAAGTGCTGGGATTATAGGAGGGAGCCACTGCGCCCAGACTAGAAGTCTCATTTTAAAAAATATGCATCCATTGCCTTTTGCTTTGGTCATGACAGACTTGCTTGGATCAGATTAGGATTCTTTTAGAGGACAATGTAAAAATTAGATCTCTCTCTCTTACACACACACACACACACACACACACTCTCTCTCACACACACACACACACACACACACACGGCTGTTTTGAGGTATCAGAAAGCAATCAGCATGTGCGGAATTAAATAACCAGAATTCTGAAGAGAAGGGAACCACTTTGAGGTCAGGGGATATTCTCCACTGCTTTTGACTCTCAAGAAATTTGCCACTTTGCTTGGGAGGCATTGAGGCTGTGCAGAAAAGGGTAACCTAAAGCTTGGGCAATATCACAGGGCTCAAAAATTGGAATCCAAGGCAAACAGAATTTAAGGAACTAAGATCCTGGGGACAAGGGCATAAGAGAGGTGAGCCCCAAATTCCATGTAGTTTTTTTTCTCAGAAAATTTGCCAAATCATATTCTCTGCATGTGCTGGGGTGAGGGGGAGGGGCAGAAGCAAAGCAGAAAGCTACTCAAGCTGAGGCTCGCTTTTGGGCTTTTCAGCGTGGTGAGAATTTAAAAATTGGAGTTCAGGATCTCATAAGAAGAATGTGGTAAACGCCCTAGGGTTTCAGAGAGAGTCCTACAGAATCACGACCTAGGAATCAGGGCAATCCAGAAATAGACCAGCCCACACAAAGCCAGTAACATCTCAATTCCTCACTGGAGTAAATGATTTGACCCTACTCTAATGGGCTGGGAAAAAAAAAAAAAGAAATTTACATATTTTCTGGAGAAGAACATCATCCAGAGCCTCTACAATTTTTCTTTTAGCTCCAACATGTAAGTGATAATGCAATTTTTCATTTTACTCAGCATTCAGTATTTAACAAAAATTAGCAGATATGCCGGGAGACAAGACCAAATAAACAAAAAGCAAGAAAAAAACAGAACCAGATCTAAAGGAGAACAAGGTATTAGTATTATCATATTTGAGCTCTTATACACTGAAGAAAGTAGATAGGGGTGGGGTACAGTGGCTCACACCTGTAATCCCAGCACTTTGGGAGGCCAAGGTGGGCGGATCACTTGAGGACCCGCCTGGCCAACACAGCAAAACCTTGAGTCTACTAAAAATACAAAAAATTAGCTGGGCATGGTGGTACATGCCTGTAATCCCAGCTACTCAGGAGGCTGCGGCATGAGAATTGCTTGAACCCGGGAGGCAGAGGTTGCAGTGAGCCGAGATTGTGCCATTGCACTCCAACCTGGGTGACACAGTGAGACTCTGTCTCAAAAAAAAAAAGAAAAAAGTAGATAGCTAGAAATTAGTTTTAAAAAGAATTAAATGGTAATTCTGGAACAAAAAACCTACTCACTAAGATGTAAAAAAACCCTCTATAGATAGGTTTAACAGCAAATTAGATACAACAGAAGAAAGGATTCATAAATGAATGACAGGTGAGTGGAAAATATTCGGTCTAAAGTATGGAGCAGGAAAACAGGTGGAAAACACATAAAAGAGCATAAGAGCATATGGAACATGGTGTAAAGGTCTACATACATTTAATTGGAATCACTTAGATACAGGAGAATGAGTGGCTGGGTCAGAGGTAATAGTTGAGGAGTTACTGACTATGAATTTTACAATATTAATGAACGACATTAAACTACACATTCATGAAACTCTATAACTCTTCAGAAAAAAAAAAAAATCCACACCCAGGAGCATTGTAGTAAAACTTCTAAGAACAAAGACAGAGAATTCTTAAAAATCGGTGGGGGAGGAGCCAGGTACAGTGGTGAGAACCTGTAGTCCCAAAATACTAGGGAGGCTGTGGCAGGAGGACTGCTTGAGCTGAGGAGTTCAAGGCCAACTTGAGCAACATAGTGACACCCAGTCTCTTAAAAAAAAAAACTGGGCCAGGCGTGATGGCTCACGCCTGTAATCCCAACACTTTGGGAGGCTGAGATGGACAGATCACTTGAGATCAGGAGTTTGAGAGCAGCCTCGCCAACACGGTAAAGGCCTGTCTCTACTAAAAATACGAAAATTAGCTGGGTATGATGGTAGGCGCCTGTAATCCCAGCTACTTGGGAGGGTGAGGCAGGAGAATCCCTTGATCCTGGAAGGTGGAGGTTGCAGTGAGCCAAGATTACATCACTGCACCCCAGCCTGGGCAACAGAGTGAAATTCTGTCTTTAAAAAAAAAAAATCAGTTGAGGAAAAAAAAAGACACGTTATCTTTGGAGAAGCAAGCATAATTCTTTCAAGATAAATGATGGAAATCAGCAGACAATGGAAGTCAAGGATGCACATTTTAATCTTTAAAGGGCTGAAGGAAAATAGCTGCCAATCTAGAATTTTCTACACAGAAAAATGTTCTTCAAAACTAAAGGTGGGCAAGCCAGGTGCGGTGGCTCACGCCTGTAATCCCAGCACTTTGGGAGGCCGAGGCAGGTGGATCACCTAAGGTCAGGAGTTCGAGACCAGCCTGGCCAACATGGTGAAACCCTGTTTCTAGTAAAAATACAAAAATTAGCCGGGCGTGGTGGTGGGCGCCTGTAGTCCCAGCTACTTGGGAGGCTGATGCAGGAAAATAGCTTGAACCCGGGAGGTGGAGGCTGCAGTGAGCCAAGATCGTGCCACTGCACTCCAGCCTGGGTGACAGAGTGAGATTCTGTCGCAAAAAAAAAAAAAAGAAAAGAAAAAAGAAAGGTGGGCTATAGAGGTTTACAAATGAAAACAGAGATAATTTATTGCCAAACGAGCCTTACTAAAAGAAATACCAAAGGAAGTTATTCAGGCAGAAAGAAAACAATCCAAGGGCAGCACAGAAATGCAGGAATGAATGAGTGAAAAGACGTAAATAGGTGGGGAAAATATATGAATATTGACCATACAAAACAATTAGAGTGTCTTAGGAATTAAAAAATATATGAGGAATTCCATGACTATAATAGCCAAAAGGTAAGAGGGAAATAGTGGAGTTAAATTGTTGTAAGCTTCTTGCATTACCTTGGGAGTGGTAAAAGTATGAATTATAGTGGTCTACTAATTTAATAATGAATGTCATAATCTCTAAGGTAACCATTAAGAGAATAATACAAGAATGCATAATTAAAAAGCTAATGGGGGCCGGGCATGGTGGCTCATGCCTGTAATCCCAGCACTTTGGGAGGCCGAGGTGGGAGGACTGCTTGAGGTTGGGAGTTTGAGACCAGCCTGGCCAACGTGGCAAAACCCCATCTCTACTAAAAATACAAACATCAGCCGGGCACGATTGTGCGTGCCGGTAATCCCAGCTACTCGGGAAGCTGAGGCAGGAGAATAGCTTGAACAGGAGGCAGAGGTTGCAGTGAGCCAAGGTCGTGCCAGACTCCATTAAAAAAAAAAAAAAAAAAGAAGCAGCTAATGGGGAAATGGAGTAATTCTAAAAATCTGATTATTTCTAAAGAGGGTAAGAAAGGGATAAAATAAGTAAATTTCCTAAAAATGTTTTTGACTATTTGCATTCTTCTGCTATGAACTTATCTGTATCTTTTCCGTAGTTATCTATTTGGATGCTTTCCTTTTCTTATTGATTTAAAATAGATATAAATACAGGTAAATAGAAATATGCCCATGTGGGCCAGGCGCGATGGCTCATGCCTGTAATCCCAGCACTTTGGGAGGCCGAGGTGGGCGGATCACCTGAGGTCAGGAGTTCGAAACCAGCCTTGACCATCATGGTGAAACCCTGTCTCTACTAAAAATACAAAAATTAGCTGGGCGTCGTGGCATCCACCTGTAATCCCAGCTACTAGGGAGACTGAGGCAGGAGAATCACTTGAACCCGGGAGGTGGGGGTTGCGGTGCGCTGAGATTGCGCCATTGCATTCCAGCTTGGGCAACAAGGGTGAAACTCCATCTCAAAAAAAAAAAAAAAGTCTGCAGTAAGTGTTTTTACTGCAATATATTGGTGGTATTTCCTTAAAATAAATTACTAGCAATGGAATCGATAACTCAAAGGATAATATTGTTTTAAGGCCTTGTGATAAATATTGTAAATTTGCCTTTTAGGAAGGTTGTGCCTTCCTAAATGAGGTCATGAGGTCAGGAGTTTGAGACCAGCCTGACCAACATGGTGAAACCCCATCTCTACTAAAAATACAAAAATTAGCTGGGTGTGGTGGCACGCTCCTGTAATCCCAGCTACTCAGGAGGCTGAGGCAGGAGAATCGCTTGAACCCGGGAGGTGGAGGTTGCAGTGAGCCGAGATCACGCCACTGTACTCTAGTCCGGGTGACAGAGCGAGACTCCGTCTCAAAAAAAAAAAGAATGTCCATGTGAATGTTGCAAACGCTTTCTTATAGGGACCAGTATTAAATCTTTGTGGTTTTACCCTGAGTCAGAACACTAAGGGCCTGGTTTATTTACTGACCACTTGCTTTGACGCTCGTGAGAAGGCTGTTCTGTTGAAGTCGTAATGCTTTGCACCCAGTAGGAGCTCAACAAATGCCTAATGAGCTGAACTCAATTGAGAAGGTCAAGGGGCTAAGCAAACATGGGGGTGCTGCATCATTGCCATTTAGAGAGTAACGAGTTATCTGAACCAGCGACAGGAATAGTGAATGGTGAATGTTGAAGGGGCAGAAATAAAGAACCAAGGGATCCGTTACAGAAGGCTCAGACCTTGAGCTGCAGCTTTGAGAGGGAATGCCTGGAGCCGAAATGAGCGATACATACCTAACCAAGGCCAGCAGGTGGCGCTCTAAAGATGTCTCGTTGCTATCCAGACTCCCAGCCAAGATCTTGCTGGAGCACCGGGAAGTGGAAACTGAGTGAGGCATGGGGAACCTCTCAGCCCTAACTTTTTGCGCTGTGCTTCCTCCGGAAGTGCAGTTCCCAAGATCAGGAGCCCTGTAGGTATTTTTGCTTTGTTTTCCTATGCTTGTTTGGCTTGTGGGTGTCTCTGTAAAGCACCATCCATTCAATTCGGTTTCGAACAGTATGGTCTCGAACTTTGATGAGCAAACCCTCACCTGCTTCTCTTGTGAAAATGCAAATTCTGATTCAGTAGAACTGGGGTGGGGCCTGAGATTCTGCATTTCTAACAAGCTCCCTGGTGATGACTCATGCCCAGTAGTTCTAAAATTTGTTAGAACATGCTGTGTAAAGTTCCATCTCTATGCAATATGGGAGGTGAGAGAGAAGCAAATCCAGGCTCTTCTCTCAAAGAGTTTACCAGAGTGAACACAATTTCACAGAAATGTCTGAAATACAAGTTAGAGTGTGAGCCCACTCACGGCATGACCTTGGGCAAGTTGCATGACTTCTTTGGGTCTCAGTTTCCTCATCTGTAAAATGGGAATAGTAATAGCCTCTACCTTAGAAAGTTACTTGAGAATTAAAGCAGGATATTGTACATAAAACACTTTGCACAGTGGCTAGCACATAGTAAACCTCAACAAAGCTTGGGGCACCCTAAAAGCAGTATGGAGTCAGGCAGGTTACCCTGGCAGGGTGGTAAATCGGAGGAAGCAAGTGGTGGGGGTCAATCCTTACAAAGGCGCCATCTTGGGTCGGGTGCATTGGCTCACGCCTGTAATCCCAGCACTTTGGGAGGCCGAGGCGGGTGGATCATGAGGTAAGGAGTTCAAGACCAGCCTGGCCAAAATGGTGAAACCCCGTCTCTACTAAAAATATATAAATTAGCCAGGTATGGTGGTGGGCGCCTGTAATCCCAGCTACTCAGGAGGCTGAGGCAGAGAATTGTTTGAAGCCGGGAGGTGGAGGTTGCAGTGGGCCGAGATCGCACCACTGCACTCCAGCTCGGGTGAAGAGGATGCCATCTCAGTTGTCAGGATATCCATCATCTGAGAAGAAGGGTGTCAGGAGGTGAGGACAGAGAGCCAGGAAGAGGTCAGGTGCCTTGATTAGCAGGTGGCAAACCCAAGAGCTGCTTTTGAGGGGGATTTAAGTGTGCTGAGGCTAAGCAGGAAGCAGGCTTCCTTCTGGAGATGGAGGTGGGCAGGATTTCCAGGCAGATGAAGCAGCGGCTTTCCGCACACTCCCCTATTTCACATCTTTAGGAGCTTTAGGAACTTGCGAGAGGAGCTAAGAGGAGCCAAGGGTCACCCTGATCCTGCCTGCGTGCATGGCTTTGCCACATCCTGTAAAAGCCTCAGTCCCACTGCTATGGATTCCTCAGCCCAGGTCCCTAAGTTTACCCACATGCTTTAAATAGGGGTGATGTTTCTATGTACCTCTAAGATCCACAAATATTTATGGACTTAACCTCCAGGGCTCTGATGAGTGCTCCTGGGGATACAGAGACAAATCCACACAGCCCCTACCTTCACGGCTGACCCTGGGGAGAAAAGACATCACCCTGGGAAAAGGAAAAGAATGATCAGTGAAGGGCCTCCTAGCCCTTCTTAACAATGGTGCTTCTTCTAGATCGTAAGACTAATTGACCCATGAGACCTAGAGCCACTGCAGAGGCAAGAGTGTTCAGGGGACTCTTTAGACCAGGGTGTCTGACCTAATAAAGCCATAAGGAGTGAGTCAGATCTGATAGGGCTGGAAGGGGACAACCGCTAACAGCTAAAGGGACTAATTGGACTTGGGTGGAGCCAATTACGCACATTATCTCATTTAAGCCCTACAAAATACTATGAGGTCAGTACCAGCATTGTTTCCGTTTATAGATGAGGCAAATGAGACTCAGAGAGCAAAGCAACTTGCTCAAGTTCTTTTTTGGTTGAGATGGAGTCTTGCTCTGTCGCCCAAGCTGGAGTGCAGTGGCACAATCTCGGCTCACTGCAACCTCCGCCTCCCGGGTTCAAGTGATTCTCCTGCCTCAGCCTCCCGAGTACGTGGGATTACAGGTGTGTGCCACCAAGCCTGGCTAATTTTTGTATTTTTAGTAGAGACAGGGTTTCACCATGTTGGCCAGGCTGTTCTTGAACTCCTGACCTTAGGTGATCCACTCGTCTCGGCCTCCCAAAGTGCTGGGATTACAGGTGTCAGCCACCGTGCCCGGTTTCAAGTTCTCACAGCTACAAGTGGCAGGTGGAGGCTATGGGACAAGTTCATTCTCTTGTGTACCACGTTATGTGCTTGGCCCTTGTGGAGAGACAAACAACACTGGCATTCACTGTCTCCCCAACTTAAGTAGTGACAGCTCTTTCCCATGCCTTTACCCTCCAAATATGGGGATGAAGGCAGGAAAGTGGAGGAAAGAACAGGACATCTGTCCGGAAGACCAGTGGCTTCCAAACTACACATGCAGGGGAGATGGGAAGGCTGAAGGCCTGGCTGAGAACTTGAATTTCTTGTTTCCTTCCCAAAGCACTGAAGTCTTGCTCAACCCTAGCTGAGTGACGAGGCGGGCAGGGTTGCCTCACTTCAGGGCAGCAGGCCCCAGCCTTCCTGGCTCTAATCCATTTCCCGTCCTTGCGTATCTTTGGTCGGACGGTGATTCTCACTCTTCCTATTGACTTCTACTTTGCGTCAGCGAGTTCAGCGTGGGCCCCGTATGCTGCCGTGGATCTGATCAGCTGAGGCCTGAGACACAGGACCAGGTACATTGGGAGGAAAGAGCTGATTGGAGAAGGTCTGGGCCACATGAGGGTTTGCCTGAGAGATGCCAGAATGGGGGGCTCCTGATGTCTGAGGACCCTCTGTGCCCATGAGGCAGGCGGATTGTCAAAGGCTGAGGTCCATTTGGAAAGTTGGTTATGTCCCTGTGGCATGAGGGTTGGGTGACATAAAGAGACGGCTTTGGTGGTTTCCTGAAACCATATCATTTGCGCACATCTTCCCCCTGATATTCTGATCACCTTGATTTGGTTTCCTATTTCCTGAACTGCCCACATAGCATTTTTCTGGGTTGCAGAGGGAGTTCATAGGGTTCTGACAGGTTTATCTGGAGCCGACAGAGACAGTCAGTGAGATGCACTGAAGCCATGCTGAGCTGACCAAGTTAGGGGCTTGCGATCACGTCCTGGGACCTTGACTTCACTGCTCATGGGCCATTTGCTTCCCTCTGAACGTGTTTTCTCATCTACAAAATGTAAGACATCTCTATTTTTTTGGATGTTTGTAAACTTAAGCAGAATGATGATTGTGAAATTGTTTTGTAAACTGTATGATTGTATTCTTCAGGGTTTGGGGTTACTTTTATTTCATTTTGTAAATGGAACTAGATGATTTTTCCTGATAATATAATATCTGATAAAAATTTAATCAATACAGAGACATTGAAAGTGTTTGCATAATTCTATCTCTAAAGATTAATATTTTGGCATATAGACACCTAGACTTTTAAATGAATATTTTTATGTCAAATTCTACTTACTGTCTTTTAACCTTTTTTTCACTTAATAGTATCTCTTGAGTGTCATCTCTTGTTAATTCATAATTATCTACCTTGTCCTTTTTAACAGCTATGTAGTATTCCATTGTGTGGCTGTACCATGATTTATTAAACCAGTCTCCTATTGGTGGGTGTTTAGGGTGTTTCCAATTTATTTCTATAATAATAAACAGTGCCACAGTAAACATCACTGAATGTACATCTTTGCATACTATTATTTCCTTAGAATAAATCCTTAGGTGTTGGATTGCTAGGTGAAAGGTTGTACATATATTTAGTTTTCATTCATTTGTCCAGATTCCCTTAAGAAATGTCATACCACGGCCAGGCGCGGTGGCTCACGCCTGTAATCCCAGCACTTTGGGAGGCCGAGGCAGGCGGATCATGAGGTCAGGATATCGAGACCATCCTGTCTAACATGGTGAAACCCCGTCTCTACTAAAAATACAAAAAATTAGCCGAGCGTGGTGGTGGGCACCTGTAGTCCCAGCTACCCGGGAGGCTGAGGCAGGAGAATGGCGTGAACTTGGGAGGCGGAGCTGGCAGTGAGCTGAGATCGCGCCACTGCACTCTAGCCTGGACGACAGAGCAAGACTCCATCTCAAAAAAAAAAAAAAAAAAAAAGAAGTGTCATACCATCTTATTTATTTATTTGAGGCAGGGTCTTGCTATGTTGCCCAGCCTGGTTTGAAACACTGGCCTCAAGAGATCTTCCCACCTCAGCCTCCTGAGTAGCTGGGATTACAGGCTTGAGCCACTGTGCCTTCATTTGCTTAGTTTTTAGATACATATCACTGATTCCTCTCTAACAGACCTATAAAATTCCTGGCAATATGATCAAACACATTAGATTATCTCTCAGTCTCTATTATCTATTAGATTATATCTCAGTCTCTTTCTCTTATTCCTCAGAGACATCTGCCTGGTGCCTCATCCTACTGCTCCCTCTTGGATTGGTTTCTCCCCAGGACTGCTGAATGTTGTCATCTTAGGAGTTCCCTTTTCTCTTTCTTGTGTGAATCCTCTCTCTTTTGGATACCACCTTCCTTTCTTCCTCCCTTCCTCCCTCCCTCCCTCCTCTTCTCTCTTTCTGTCTCTCTGTCTCCCTCTCTCCCTCTCTCTTTCTCTCTTTCTTTCTTTTCTTTTCTTTCTTTTTTGAGATGGGGTCTTGCTCTGTTGCCCAGGCTGGAGTGCAGTGGTGCGATCACAGCTTACTACAGTCTTGAATTCCCGGGCTTAAGCCATCCTCCCACCTCAGCCTCCCAAGTAGCTGGGGCCACAGGTGTCTGCCATCATACTTGGCTAATTTTTTGCATTTTTTTAGAGACGAGGTTTTGCCACTTTTTAATTTATAGGTATACTTTTTTTTTTGCCACTTTATAGTTTTAACATTTATTTATTTATTTAGAGATAGGGTCTCACTCTGTTGCCCAGGCTGGAGTGCAGTGGCGCAATCACAGCTCGCTGCAGCCTCGACCTCCCTGGGCTCGGGTGATCCTCTTACCTCAGCCTCCTGAGTAGCTGGGACTACAGGCACGTGCTGCCATACTTGGCTGATTTTTGTATTTTTTGTAGAGACAGGGCTTCACCATGTTGCCTAGGCTGTTCTGGAACTCCTGGGCTCAAGCCATCCTCTTGCCTCAGTCTCCCAGTGCTGGGATTACAGGCGTGAGACACCTATTTTCCATTTTTAATGTGCCTTGCCCATTTTACATTTTTTGTTGTGGTAAATAGATGGAGTCTCGCACTGTTGCCCAGGCTGGAGTGCGATGGCGCGATCTCGGTTCACTGCAACCTCTGTCTCCCAGGTTCAAGCGATTCTCCTGCCTCAGCCTCCTGAGTAGCTGGGATTACAGGCGCCTGCCACCATGTCCGGCTACTTTTTTGTATTTTTAGTAGAGATGGGGTTTCACCATGATGGCCAGGCTGGTCTTGAACGCCTGACCTCGTGATCCACCCGTCTCGGCCTCCCAAAGTGCTGGGATTACAGGCATGAGCCACCGCGCCTGGCCCATTTTAATCATTTTTAAGCGTACAGTTCAGTGGCATTAAGTACGTTCACATTGTTGTGCTTACTGTCACCACCACCCATCTCCAGAACTTCTTCATCTTCCCAAACTGAAACTCTGTACCCATTAAGCACTGAATCCCCATTTTCCCCTCCCTCCCAGGCCCTGGCAACCATCATTCTACTTTCCGTTTCTATGAATTTCACTCTTCTAATTACCTCATATGAGGAGAATCATACAGTACTTGTCTGTTTGTATGGATCTCACATTTTCCCCTTTATTTTCTTCCCTGTTTTGGTGACATGCATCTTCCAATGACACGAGGTAATTTTGATAGGTTTTGACTATCTGGAAACAGTCCTTCATTCTATTCTTATACTTGTTGAAGGGTCTGGCTTGATTTAGAATACTTGTTGGAAATGATTTTTTTCTCTGAATGTTAAAGGCAATGGTTCATTGTTTTCAAGCTTCTAGTTTATTGTTGAAGTCTTCTGCTATTATGATTCAGGATCCTTTGTACTTGTCCTGGTTTTATGTCTGTGGAAGTTTTTAGGAGTGTCTTGTCATCCCTAGGATTCTGAAATTTCATCTGTGGGTGTTTTTTCATCGATTGTCCTGCGTACTCAGGAGACCCTTTCAATCTGGGTGCTCATGTTATTCAATTCTGGAGGAATCTCTTGAATTATCTTAAAATAATTCCTTCCTCCTCATTTCCCCTGTACTTGCTTTCTGAAACTCCTATTATTTGAATATTAGACTTTGGGGTTTATCCTCTCATTTTCTTCCTTTAATCTCCTGTTTGGGTGATCTGTCTTTTGTTCTCCTGTTTTGGAAGATTTTCTCAATTTAATGGTCATGCTCTTCAAATGAATATTTTAATTTCAACCCTCATTGATTTTTAAAAAGCGCTCTTGTTCTCACTTCTTTTTTTGAAGCCCCGTGTTCTTGTTTCATGATGTAATGCTTTTGTTTATTTCTCTGAAGATATCAAACATTTTTTCCAGCTTACTTATGCTCCCTGCATTGTGTCTATTGCTGCTGAATCTCTCTCTCTTTTTTTTTTCTTTTTTATTTCTTTCTTTTTTTCGAGACAGACTCTTGCTCTGTCTCCCAGGCTGGAGTACAGCAGTGCAATCTCGGCTCATTGCAACCTCTGCCTCCCATGTCGAAGTGATTCTTGTGCCTCAGCCTCCCGAATAGCTGGGATTACAGGCATGTGCCACCATGCCTGGCTGATTTTTGTATTTTGACCTTAAGAGATCTGCCCACCTTGGCCTCCCAAAGTGCTGGGATTACAGGCATGAGCCACTGTGCGCAGCCTCTTTTTTCTTTTTCTTTTCCTGAACCTATGGATTATATTGAAGCCCTTGAATTTCTTTTATGCTATTTTGTTCTATCTTTCACATTGGAGGCTTCCTCAAATGTTTGCTGATTCCTTGTTGAATGTTCATTTTTATGTTCAAGGAACTAGAAGCCGATTGAAGGGTGTTTGGGTCTGTGTCTGTGCGTGTGTCTGTATCTGGCCCTGGTTGTTGGATCTCTGTGTATGGTGATCAAATGGGGGGACCAGTCCAAATGATTGGGAACCCCCCAGAAGAATGCTCCAATCTCCTGCCTGGAGGGTACAAGCCAGGCTGCTAACATTCTAGGGGGCATCAGGGGACACGAGGGGGTCTCATCATTCTGTATGTAGCTTCAAAGACTTCCCCTCTCCCAAATCCTTCTTCCCTTTATGTAGTGACTTAACCCTGCCCTCGGATGTGTCCAGTCTCCCCAGATCTGGAGCTATTCTGGTTTAGTTCCTCCAGAAAGCAAACCTCCTTCTCCTGCTGGGGTGGGAGAGAAGTAGATGCCTTGGCTTGTTGATTGCCTGGGCTGTGAAGCCTGTGTTGAAATGCTTTGTAAACACATCATATGTTTCGACAGATCTTCCTGTTTTTAGCCCCACCCTACCTTGCTTTTCAAAGTAGCCCGCACCTCCAGTTACTGAGACTTTCTGGAGTTAGAGGCCCAGCACTGCTTGCTTCTGGTTGGCATTTAGTTTTCAGCCTTTTCTGAGCTACTGCGTCAGCTGTCGCTTACTCATCCACTTTCCAGCTTCCAAAATCCTGTTGACATCCCTTGTCCACTGTTGTTTCCTTTCCTATCATCTGTCCCTGTGGGTTTATACCTTTTAAAATTTTTGTTCGATCTTTCTTTTTGGTGGGATTTCAAGAGGAAGTGAAGATACATGTGTTTAATCCATCATGGTAACTGAGATGGTTACTGCATTTTTCACTCTGTGACCAGCATGGCAGGAGACAGTGGGCTTCCTTACACTTTACTAACATTGGGTATTACCATTTGTCTTAAATTTTGCTAATCTGATAAGCAAAAAGCAAGGAGATATCTCAATGTCATTTTAATTTATGTTTAAAAGTTATTAATGATGTAGCTGAGGGTCTTCTTAGGTGTTTATTGGCCATTTATATCTCTTCTATGAACCATCTATTTGGTCCATTGCTCATTTTTCTGCTAGGGCAGGATGACTGTTAAATTATTAATGTATGGCCAGCTCTAT
Organism: Pan paniscus; assembly: GCF_029289425.2. Classification (NCBI taxonomy): domain Eukaryota; kingdom Metazoa; phylum Chordata; class Mammalia; order Primates; family Hominidae; genus Pan; species Pan paniscus. The sequence goes on along the minus strand of NC_073268.2, from coordinate 65,330,426 downwards.
AAAAAAGTTTATGGCTGCTTCCTTCCTTCCTTCCTTCTTTCCTTCCTTCCTTCCCTCCCTCCCTCCTTCATCTCTCTCTCTCTTTCTCTTTTCTTTCTCTCTCTCTCTCTCTCTCCTTCCTTCCTTTGTTCTTTCCTTCCTTCCTTCCCTCCCTCCCTCCCTACCTCCCTCCTTTTTTTCTTTTCTTTTCCTTTTCTTTTCTTTCTTCCTCCCTCTCTCTCTCTTTCTCTTTCTCTCTCTTCTTTTTTATTTTTTTGACCAAGTCTCACTCTGTCACCCAGGCTGGAGTGCAGTGGTGTGATCACGGTTCACTGCAGCATCAACCTCCTAGGCTCAAGTGATCCTCCCACCAGAGCCTCCCAAGTAGCTGAGACTATAAGCACACACCACCATGCCTGGCTACTTTTTTTATTTTGTATAGACGCAGTGTCTTGCCATGTTGCCCTGGATGATCTTGAACTCCTGGCCTCAAACAATCCTCCTGCCTGGGGCTCTCAAAGTGCTGGGATTACAGGTGTGAGTCACCACACCTGGCCTGATCCCTTATTTTCTTGTATATGCAGTCTCAGAGCAGACTTCAGAAAATAGTGATTCTTAATGAATTCATCTAAAGTGTTTGATGATTTTCTTCCCTTAGATTATCAAAGTAATGTGTATTTGCTATAGAAAATTTGGAAAATACTGATAAACACAAAAAAGAAAATATGAATTACTCAGAGATAACCACCACTTATAAATATATCCAGTCTAATACATATAAATATATTCCAGTCTTTTTTTCTGAGCATATACTTATAAAAAGAAAAGTGGAGTAATTTTATTTGGTGTCATGCTCTCAACTTATGAAATCATAATTTGTTTTCATATGCATTGTTCTATGACATCATTTCCAGTGACCATACAGTATTTCTTTGTATGTATATACAATCATTTATTTAGCCAATCTCCTAAATGACACACATTTAGGTTTCTATTGGGTTAAAATTTTGATTAACAAGTTCCTCTCTTGATCACGACCCCATCTAATCCTGTTTCCACCATGTATCTGCTTAGCATTCTCTTTTTTTGGGGGAAAAAGGAAAAAGGTAAACTTTAATTCTTTTCAGTTACATTATTACTAATTCCAATTTAATGAATACAGACTCATAGAGATTTTCTAGCACTTTCCATGTTTGTTGCTGGGTCGGAGGGAGTGATCGGGAAGGGTCATTCTGGGACCCTCATTAGATACCTCCACAGCTTTGTATCACAGTGAAACTGACGAGGGCCAGAAGCACCCATGAAGGAGTGCAAGAAGGAATGAGGAGAATAAAGAAGCAGATCACCCGAGAAATAATAGCTTAACGGAGAGAAAAATCCAAAGACACAGACTGGTCTAAGAGCTGAAGACCTGAATTCTGTCCCTGAGTCGGCCACTAACGCAGTCTCATGTGTCCTTGGGCAGATGGCTCAACACTTCCCTGGTTTTCTCATGTGGCAGATTATTTCAAGGTTCTCTTCTACGTCTGAGGGTCTATGAATGCTGAACTTGTCATACTAGCTGTGTGACCTTGGAGACGTTGCTTAACCTCTCTAGGACTGGGTTTCCTCATCTGTAAAGTGGGAACATGAATAGCTGCTTCATAGCATTGTTGTGAATGAGTGTTTGTAAAGCACTTACGAGAGTTAAGTTCTCTGAGCCTGCTCTGGTTCAAGAGCCTGCCCCCCCAAAATAAAAAATAAAACACTTCACACAGGGCCTGTCCCATACTAAATATTCAATAAATGATAGCTATTTTTTTAAATTGCATGTTATGTAAGAAGAGGACAATTACATCATCCCACACTCTGTGTACAGAAAGGACTCTTGGCTTCTCAAAAGTGGTTTCAAAGTTCAATTTGCATCTGGGACAGATGCCAAAGGGCAAACTACAAAGTCACCACTGGCCACTGACCTCCATTCTCAGCTTATTCTTCCCTGGGGCCTGGACGCTGTCCAGATGTAGGTCAAGTAAACAGGCTGCTGTTTAACACAGATAAGTCAGATGTATGAATGCTGGTTGACAGGGGAAGCAAAGGGAAGCCCTTTATATAAGCCCTTGTAAGTCTCATTATATATTTTTCAAATATAAAATACCTATGAGTGTAAGAGAAGGAGAACCAAGCCTTAGATTATATGAATCATCAATGTTAGGGATGCTATTAAGGAAAAGCTGACGTACTTTGAAGTTGTCATTGATGAGCATGGAGACAGGAAGCAGAAGTTGTGGGTGTAGCTGGAGTTTTGCTCTTTGCTGGTGTGTATTCTTGGACAAATTACCCTTTTCTGTAAATTCAGTAGGCTGGACTATATTTTTATTCCCTAAGTGATGGTCTGTGTACTACTGGTGAGAGGCAGATTGATGTTAAGTGGTAAGAGATGCACATTTGAAATTTCAATAGTTAGGTATTTATTTTAGGGAATGTTAGGGAAAATATGATTAACATAAATTCTATAGTTTCATAGAGATGATCATTTAGAATGAGGTTAATGGAAGATTTAAGCTAATCTTTAAATAAATGAGTACATTCCAATAAATATTCAAAGATGATATGCAGAAACAGCAAATAATGTGCAGGTGGTACAACTGGAAGATCAGAAAGGGGTAGGCAGAATAATAGGCCCCCCAAAAATGTTCACATCCTAATCCCCAGAACCTGTATGTTACCTTATATGGCAAAAGGGACTTTGCAGACATAATTAAATTAAGGCTTTTGAGATGGGGGGATTATCTGGGTCAGCTCAATGTAATCAGAAGGGTCCTTAAAAGAGGGAGGCTTATCAAAGTCAGAGAAGGCAATATGATGATGGAAGCAGCTATTGGAGCAAATGCAGCCACAAGCCAAGGAGCGCCGGTGGCCTCTAGAAGCTGGAGGAGGCAAGAAACTGACTCTCTCCGAGCTTTCAGGAGGAACCAACGCTGCCCGACACCTTGATTTTAGCTCTTTAAGTATCGGTTTAGACACTACTGACCTTCAGAAGTGCAAGAAGATAAATCTGTTGTTTTAAGCCACCAGGCTTGTGGTAATTATAGCAGCCACAGGAAACAAATACACCAGACCTTAGATGCCCATGAAGTGGTTCATTCTGCAAGATCAGCAATTCCTTAGGGCATAGAAAGGAACGTTGGCAAGAATAAGACTATCCTTAGTCATTACCCTCACCCTCCCAGGAGAGGGCTGACTCTGCCATCACATTCTGCAGACTGGCCAAGGAGAGGAAGGGCTCTCTGCTCCACCGGGATGGTGCTTGGCTAGATGTCAGGGTGGGTCCTGACTCACTCACTGTCAACAATGTCATCTGGTTCAACCTGCTCATTTTACAGATGAAGAAACTGAGGCCCAGAGAAGGGAAGTCACTTTAACAAAATCAGCTGGGATGGCGCTGATTTGGCCAAGGTGAATAACGTGAGGCATGGCTGGGTTCTCACACCAGTGTGGGAGCCCTGAGAAAAGGTGGTGCCTGCAATGGCTGGGGGTGGAGGGTAGACCTTGCTGTCCTTTGATCCTCTGCTCTATGTCTCTGGGCCTCTTGCTTTCAAACTACTTCCTCTAATATCTTTTTATTGGGGTGTTAATAACCATCCTGTTAACACATAATCTTTAGAAAATTGTTGAAACAGCAACGTGCTTGGAGAAAGGGCTCCCCTGCCTCTCCCCTCCACCCCCACCTTTTTTTGTTGTTGTTGACGGAGTCTCGCTCTATTGCCCAGGCTGGAGTGCAGTGGTGCGATCTTGGCTCACTGCAACCTCTGCCTCCTGGGTTCAGGTGATTCTCCTGCCTCAGCCTCCCAAGCAGCTGGGATTACAGGCACCCGCCACCATGCCCAGCCCCCTGCCTCCCCTTTATCTTGTCCCCAGCACTTCAGTGAATGTCTTCTCTTCTGCCTGGCCTGCTTCCCTCTCCTGGAAGGGGCATTTCTACAGTGATTAACATGGAAACTGGGATGTTTCAGGTCTGCAATTCAGTGTTTATGAGTAAAAATCCACCTCTATAGTATAGGCACTCCTGAGTGAAGAAGTCCCATCGCCTAATTTTCAACGGAAAATGTTTTCCACGTAAAGGCCATAAAACCACCTTGTAATTTTCTTTTTTCCTTTTCCTTTTTTTTTGAGACAGAGTCTTGCTCTGTCACCCAGGCTGGAGTGCAATGGTGCGATCTCGGCTCACTGCAACCTCTGTCTCCCAGGTTCAAGCAATTCTCTGCCTCAGCCTCCTGAGCAGGTGGGATTACAGGCACCCACTACCACATCCGGCTAATTTTTGTATTTTTAGTAGAGACGGGGTTTCATCATGTTGGCTGGTCTTGAACTCCTGACCTCGTGATCCACCCGCCTCAGCCTCCCAAAGTGCTGGGATTACAGGCATGAGCCACTGCACCCAGCCCTCCTTGTAATTTTGAAGCAGACATCTAGATTTGTGTTGTATCTCATAGGGATGGATGAAAACTAGTGTGAAATTTCTTCTGTGATCCCACGTACTGTTATTTTATCATATTAAGTTTTAGTTTTAAATGGTTGGGGTATTATTTTGTTCTTATTTCAAAAATGATCACCAGACAAGTGACCCCCCCAGAGAAGCAATCCTTAACATTCCAGATTAGTGACAGTTGACATCCCAGGTAATTCTACCACTCAAAGTCTCACATATCATTATGTTTTCAGTTAGTAGGTGTTTAGAAGGTATGAAATTGAAAAGATTGTAGGGCGGAAACTTACACTAGAGAGCCAGTATATATGTTCAAAAGAGGGAAGTGTAGTCCGGGTGTGGTGGTTCATGCCTACCATCCCAGCACTTTGGGAGGCTGAGGCGGGCAGATTGCCTGAGGCCAGGCGTTAGAGACCAGCCTGACCAACATGGCAAAACCCCATCTCTACTAAAAATACAAAAAATAGCCAGGCATGGTTGTGCATTCCTGTAATCCCAGCTATTCAGGAGGCTGAGGCAGGAGAATTGCTTGAACACAGGAGGCGAAGGTTGCAGTGAGCCGAGATCAGGCCACTGCACTCCAGTCTGGCTGACAGAGCAAGACTCTGTCTCAAAAAAAAAACAAACAAACAAAAAAGGAGGCAATTGTACATGACAACATACATAACATCAGGTTGGACTAATTAGGGAGTCATAGCAGAAGGGAAATAATTCCTGAGATCTGTGTTGCAGAATTGGGAACCCTTCCTTTGAGGCTTTACTGACACGAGTGCTCAGGTCACTCTTGTATCTACTGGGGTTACTTGGCTGAAAGGCTGCCTTTTAAAAAAATTTTAACAGATCCTAAATCCATAGGCTTAGGAAATAGTTTACATCATTTACAAAGAATTTTGAGGAAATTATCTTGCTTTGTTAAGTTTGGATGCATCCTTATTTTTTAAACTTTAGAAAATTACACGTTTAAGACATTTTTGATAAAAATACAGAAAAGAAAAAAAGGAAGGAAGAACAGATGAGAGAGAGATTAGACTGTGATCTCACCTCATTTTGGTGTTTTTGTCCCCAGACCCTTTGTCTAACGTATAACATATGTATGTTGTTCTACTTTACAAAGATGGGATCCCATACCGATGGTTGAGTTAATTGCTTGATTCATTTAAGTGCATATTGTGGACATTTTCCTTATTAATATTCTTCTGTAACGTTGTTACCATTTGGTTACTATTATATTGTGTAGCTATTACATCATTCCACTTCATTAGTCCTTTAGTCCTTGTTGTTCCTATTTTTTTGCTAAACAATGCTTTGATGAACATCCTGTTGGACAATTTGCACACATCCTTAATACTTCCCTTTAGGTAAATTCCTAGAAGCAGAACGCTGGATCACAAAGGTTGCACCTTTGTTTTTTTTTCTTTTGTTTTGAGATTGAGTCTCTCTCTGTCGCCCAGGCTGGAGCGCAGTGGCGCGATCTCAGCTCACAGGAAGCACCACCTCCAGGGTTCACGCCATTCTCCTGCCTCAGCCTCCTGAGTAGCTGGGACTACAGGCGCCCGCCAACATGCCTGGCTAATTTTTTTTTGTATTTTTAGTAGAGATGGGGTTTCACCGTGTTAGCCAGGATGGTCTCGATCTCCTGACCTCGTGATCCGCCCGCCTTGGCCTCCCAAAGTGCTGGGATTACAGGCGTGAGCCACTGCGCCCAGCCCTTTGTTTTTTTAATATAAAGTTTTTATTCCTTTTAGATTTTATGTAGAGATGGGCTCTCACTGTCTTGCTTAGGCTGGTCTTGAACTCCTGGGCTCAAGCAGTCCTCTTGCCTTGCTGCCATGGTGCTGGGATTATAGGCGTGAACCCCCATGCCTAGCCTAGGTTCCACGTTTCTAAGTGTTTGATACAGGCTGCTAAACTGCCTACCAAGAACTGTGACATCCTCCTTGGCCCTTTTCACGAGGGTGCTCGTTTCTCAGTGCTCTTGTATGCATTTGTAGTCTAATGTTTTAGAATCTCTTATACCTGTTGGATGAAATATAGACTCTCTTCTTTGCTGTCCTACTTTGAATGTGTTTGATTAGGATCAAGGCAGGATATGATTCACATGTTTCTTAACCACCTGCATTTAAAAATTTTGTCAATTGCTTCTTATTGCTTGTTTCTAAAGGGAAGTTCTTTATTAGAGTTCTAAACTAAAAAAGTGCTTTGAGGCCAGGCACAGCAGCGCATGCCTGTAATCCTAGCACTTTGGGAGGCCGAGGTGGAGGATCGCTTGAGCCTAGGAGTTTGAGACCAGCCTGGGCAACGTGGTGAAACCCCATCTCTACAAAAAGTACAAAAATTAGCTGGGTGTGGTGGCACATGCCTGTGGTCCCAAGTACTTGAGAGGCTGAGGTCGGGGGATCACCTGAGCCCAGGAGGTCGAGGCTGCAGTCAACTGTGAGCGAACCACTGCACTCCAGCCTTGGTGACAGAGTGAGACCTTGTCTCAAAAAAAAAAAAAAAAAAAAATCATTGAAAGCTTTTATTCATTGAATAAATGTTAACTGCCCATAACATGCCAGGCATTGGGGCCAGAGATAAATAAGTCATGGCCGCTGCCCTAGATGCTACCTTAAATGTAAAATATTAAAAAAACCTTGACTAATTTTTTCTCCTTAGCACTTGTTACTGCTGACATACTCAGGGTTCTTTTGTCTTTTTTTTTTTTTTTTCTTTTTTCTTTTTTGAGTTAAGGTCTTGCTCTGTTACCCAGGCAACCAACCCATGGTACAATCATGGCTCACTGCAGCCCCAAATCCCTGGCCTCCAGCCATCCTCCCACCTCAGGCTACAGAATAGCTAGGATTACAAATGTAAGCCACCTTGCCCAGCTAATTTTTAAATTTACGTGGAGATGGGTCTCGCCATGTTACACAGGCTGGTTTTGAATTCCTGGCCTCAAGTGATCCTCCCACCTTAGCCTCCTAAAGTGTTGGGATTACTGGAGTAAGCCCTCGAGCCTGGCCTCTCTGTCTATTTCTGTTTCCCTTCTATTTTCCTTCTTTTTGTTTTTTCATTTTTAGAAAATCTCCAGGAAGGAAAGAATTTAGCTTCTTTTGTTAATTGTGCTATGCCAGGCATCTAGAACAGGGCCAGGCCCTCATTAAATATTTGTTGAATGGTTGGAAGCATGATCTTTTGGTCCTGGCAACTTTGACTCATTGGCTTACCTGGTAATGGGAATCGGGCTGAAATTGCTTAATAAGCTTAGACTGGTAAGAAACACTCCATTTCTTTTCAGCCCTGTCATTTCATTAGTCTAGTTTGGGAGTAGGTAAACCTGGCGCCACCTTGTCTGTATAAAGGTATGTGAGCACATATCATTTTTTCCCAGGGACAGTCACACTGTTTATGGAGGTGTGATGTCAACAGCCCTTGGGGTTGCCAGGTGTTAACCCAATGAGCAATTAACAGTGTCATGCCATCCTTTTCTTGGGAGGCAGCTGCCACTCTGGGGTGTGGGTAGTGCCTGTCAAGAGGCCAGGATGAGAGCCAAGGAGATAGTGAAGACTGAAGCTTGAGGAAGTCAGGAAAACCATGAGGTTCCAGATCAGGAGGAAGTCCACAGTTGAGGGAGCCTTCTGGGAAGAAATTAGGACTAGCCAGAGATTCATGGGAGCATGGCAGGGTATCAAGTTCCATCAATAGGGGAGAAAAGGCCAGACAAACCTCAATAGGGGATTAAAGGCTCTTGAAACCTCAGTTTACCCCCCCAGATAAGGATGAGGTCTCTTTCTTTCCAGGTACCATCACCCAGGGCAGGACCTTCATAGGAAGGCCTGTTTCAGCCGCAACCTAAACTGTTCTCATTTTTCTCTTTTCTAAAAGCCACCTTTCAGCAGGCTACACCTGGCGGCCTGCACAAGGCAAAGCACCTTCCTGGCAAGGGAGCCAAGGGCCAGAAGCAGGCCGCATTCTCAGGCACAGTGGAAAGGGAAGGAAAGGGAAGGGGGCTTGGAACCTAAGACACTGCATAGCAAATTCATCTCTACCCAATTCCAGCCTTTCTGTTGACTTACAGCCAACTGGAGTTTGAAAGTGTGGGGATAAACTGATGGGAGAGCTGAGGTTTGGGGAGTCTGAGCTGCTTTGAGTGGTCGGTGAGCTCTGTTTGCTCCAGAAGCTAATGAGGATGCAATAAAGACAACAAATGGAACCTTCTTTCCCTTTGGGCTATTCCTGGGTATAGGAATAGCCCAGGCTGGCTGTTTGTGGCTGGCTGGGTCAGGGACCGAACCATAGTGAGCATTTTTGAATCGGACATGAGTTGGTTACTATTCAAAGTCTTGGAAGGGAGGCTGGGCATGGTGGCTCATGCCTGTAATCCCAGGACTTTGGGAGGCCGAGGCAGGCAGATCATTTGAGGCCAGGAGTTCAAGACCTGCCTGGCCAACATGGTGACACCCCGTCTCTACTAAAAATACAAAAAATTAGCTGGGTGTGGTGGTGCAGGCCTATAGTTCCAGCTACTCGGGGGCGGGAGGCTGAGGCAGGAGAATCGCTTGAACCTGGGAGGCAGAGGTCTCAGTGAGCCAAGCTCGCGCCACTGCACTCCAGCCTGGGCGACAGAGCAAGACTCTGTCTCAAAACAAAAACAAACAACAGACAAACAATAAAACCACCCAAAGTCTTGGAGGGGGAAATTCATCTCCTGGTTGAAGGCTCTGGCATTCTGTGGACCGCCCAGCAAGCCATTTATACGACCAATATTTATTGAGTGCCCAGTCAGTGACAAATGTTATGATGAAAAATTAAGATGCATTTCTCTATTTAAGGCATTTGCATGTACTTTTATGTTCTTTTAAAATTTCACATCTTGGTTACATCTTATATTGCAGTCTTTGGTTTTAAGGGCCTTGACAACTTTACGGAGGAAGAGAATCCTATGAATATTAAGCCCTATTTTCACTCAGGCAGCAGCCCTGCCACACTATATCCTTTGCCCTGGTTGTTTTTCTTTATAGCATTTCTCATGACCTGGCAGAAATAGATTAGTCTGTTTGCTTATTGTCTATTTTCCCTTTAGAATATAAGCTAATTATATTGGGTAGGGGTTGGGGGTGCTTTTTAAAGTTGTGGTGGGATATCCGTGGCTTAGAACAGTGCCTGGTCCTCAGCAGGCACTAAACTCCTTGCTAATGAATGAAAGACTTTTCTCTCTATATAAAACCACTTCTCGCCTCAAGGCTTAAGAGTGTGTGTGTGTGTGTGTGTGTGTGTGTGTGTGTGTGTGTGTATTTTTTTTTTTTTTCCGAGACAGAGTCTCACTCTGTCGCCCAGGCTGGAGTGTAGTGGTGCGACCTTGGCTCACTGCAACCTCTGCCTCCCAGGTTCAAGCAATTCTCCTGCCTCAGCCTCCCGAGTAGCTGGGATTACAGGCATGTGCCACCACACCCGGCTACTTTTTGTATTTTTAGTAGACATGGGGTTTCACCATACTGGCCAGGCTGGTCTCGAACTCCTGACCTCGTGATCTGACCACCCTGGCCTCCCAAAGTGCTGGGATTATAGGTGTGAGCCCCCATGCCTGGCCCCAAGTGTATATTTTTAAGATTTTTGTTTTTTTGAGATGGAGTCTCACTCTTTCACCCAGGCCAGACTGCAGTGGCATGATCTCGGCTCACTGCAAGCTCCGCCTCCCGGGTTCACACCATTCTCCTGCCTCAGCCTCCCGAGTAGCTGGGACTACGGGCTCCCGCCACCACCCCCGGCTAATTTTTTGTATTTTTAGTAGAGACGGGGTTTCACCGTGTTAGCCAAGATGGTCTCAATCTCCTGACCTTGTGATCTGCCTGCCTTGGCCTCCCAAAGTGCTGGGATTACAGGCATGAGCCACCGCGCCCGGCCTATTTTTAAGATTTTAAAAACACATTATTATTAATATTATTTAATTACAAAAGCAAAGGATATTGCATTAGGGATTGTAGACGCTATGGCCTGGGTTTAAGATTTAGGCTAGAGAAAAGGCATAGTTGCCTATGACCCAAATCTTAGTTCCTTTGTAACCTATATCATCTAAGTTCAGCCTTTCACACCAGCGAAAATCTCTGTCTATGGTGATTTTTTTCAGGATTTGGGGTATTTTCCAGAATGTTCTGTCAGTCTTGCCTTTGAAGTTATAGTCACCAGACCATTGGTTCATTCTTTCACTTTCGTTGAAGCATATTAAATGAGTGTTTGCTAAGTGCCTGTTGCTGGGGATATATTAAGACAATCAACACTGTCCCTACACTCAGTGAGTTTTGGTTTCTTGGGGCAGATTGGACATCTCTGTAACCAAAAGGCCATGTTTAATAAGTCTCTTGTGAACTGTGTAGGGCTCCATGTGAGCTCAGAGGAAGGAGTGCTCACTTTGGGACTTTGAGTATCAGGGAAGGCTTCCTGGAGGAGCTAGCATATGAGTGAGACTTCAAAAGGCAGAGGAGAAGGTGGGTTGGCCAAGCCTAGGGAGCAGCTGCAGTGTAAAGGGCAGGGGAAGTCAACAAGATAGGCCCATAGAGGAAGGGAATCATCTATTTGGGGGACCATGCTGGTGGGTCTGGCCAGACCTAGAGAGGTGATCCATAGGATATAGACCGTAGAAGTGGGCTGGAGTTGCTTTGGGAAGGCCTTGAGTATGAGACTACTTTGTTCCTTATCACAAAGGTAACAAGATGCCAAAACAAGTTTTGGAGCCAGGGATGCTCTGCATACAGTGGGATTTTAGAAAGATTATTCTTATGGTTATGTGTGGACTGCTGGGCTGAAACAAGAAGAAATTCGAGGGAGAGAAGTTTGGGGAGAGAGGGACAGACAAATAAGAAACTTTGGATTATGGGCGATGTGGGAAGAAAGTACTGAAATATGACTAGATTTACTTGAGTTTAGGAAGGGAAAGTCTTTGGGCTTTGGTGACCACATGCGTAGATGCAAGCTGGGGAGGGAAATGATTAGGGGGATTGGATGAGTGCCTTGTGCCTCACTGACTGGAATGATGGCACCATTGGCAGAAACATGAAAATTGTTTTGGAAATTTCTGTTGGGGCAAAGGAAAATCTGTTTGGGGTTTCGGCATGTAGAGCTGGAGGTGGTGGTGGGACATCTGGTGGACATATTTGCCAGACCATTAGCAACTGGCCAGTCAGTGGGTGTCCCTTGCCCAGCTAGATTTATACCCTTAGAGATTAGCAAAAAATGCTGGCCAAAGGAATAGAGAGAGATTAGGTTGAAGCTGATTTTGAGATGTCTTGCTCACCTGATTCAGTACAGTTAAGTATGCCCCATCTTGTCAGAATTTCCACAGTGGGCCTGTGTGCATTACATCACCTTCTGTGAGTGTGTGATGTGGCCGAAGTCCAGCATCTTTACTAGCTAGAGTTCGGGCTTGTACCCAGATCTCTCTTAGGGTAGCCGGTCAACCTCCACCCCTCCCAGTGGTGGAATCTGGCCTCTGTTTCCTGAATCTCAGAGTTTGTGACAGGAGATATGTTGGGATCCTCATGCATGCTCTCAGGGACTGTGACATTAACCTCTTTGGCTCAATCCAAGAAAGACCTTGTACTGGGACCCATGCCTCGGCAAACCCCTTCCTAATGATTTATAAAGGCAGAGGGTAGGGCAGCCCTCACTCACCTTTTTTACCACCATAAGGGCTGGTTTTATAACTTCTGTTCCCTTTTGGGGCTGATTTCCATCTTCCTTTCCACTTTATTTTTTCTGGATTTGGTATATTGGAAGCAGGGGCTGGGGCAAAGGTTGCTGATGGTTAATTGCCATGCCCAGCCCCTGGGCCCATCTCCCAGGGAGAAAGCTCAACCACAAGAGGGAAGGAATTACATCAGTTTGGGCCCTTCGGCACCTCTTAGAATCCTGCCATGCAAAGCCCATTCATTAAGATAAGGCCAATAGTCCAGTCCTGACAAACACCAGTTCTGGGTCCAGGCCGCGTGGGAGGGGTGGCAGCTTGGAAGATGATGCCAACATTTTCCGAGGGGCCTGGCCTGCCATTAGATGACTCAGTGCGTTTCCCAGCACCTCAGCCAGGAGGCAGGGAGAGAGCCGCAGCCCTTATTAATTTTTTTCCTCTTGGGATAGGACTGTTTTGTCCTGGCACCAGGTCCACAGGAAAGCCTTCATTCATCCCCTCCCTGTCTGTGATCTCATCAGCCAGAGCACAGCTTCAGCCAGGGAAGCAGAGCCCCAGAGCCTGAACAAGCTGTACCAGTTCATTGTCCCAGGCCACTGGCCTTGAAGTAAGACCTACTCGAGTTTAAGCCCTAGCTCCTCTGGGTCTCAGTTTACAATATGTACAATGGAAGCAATAATCACAGCCTCACAGGCTCATTGTGAGGACTGAGGGAGGGAAAGCATGTAAAGCACTTAGCACAGTGCTCTAGCCCAATACATGGTAGTAATTGCTAATACTCCCCCTTCTTGAGTAGCAATATAATAGTTGTTAATAGTGTGTTTTCTGGAGAGTTAGACAATTCGAACAGGGTGGGTTTGAGGCTTGAGGCCTCATCTTTCTAGTTGAGAGACTTTGGGAAACTTCATCTTGCTGAGTCTGTTTCCTCATTTAAAATATGGGAATAACACTACCTATCTCATGGGATTACTGTGAGGATGAAATTAAGCAGACCAAGTGTTCAGCACAATTGCCAGTGCATACAAGAGAACTTCGGAAAGTTCATAGAAAAATGGAATTAAAAGATAAAATTAAAAGATATAAACTTTATTTCTCAACGTAAGCTCCCTCAAGGTCAAGACACCTTTTTTTTTGTTTTGTTTTTTGAAACAGGCTTGCTCTGTCACCCAGTGGCATGATCTTGGCTCACTGCAACTTCCACCTCCCAGGTTCAAGCGGTTCTCAAGCTTCACCCACCTGAGTAGCTGGGATTACAGGCACATGCCATCACATTCAGCTAATTTTTCTATATTTTTAGTAGAGACGGGGTTTCACCATGTTGGCCAGGCTAGTCTTGAACTCCTGGCCTCAAGTGATCTGCCTGCCCCAGGTCTCCCAAAGTGCTGAGATTACAGGTGTGAGCCACTGTGCCCAACCAAGGTCAGGATACTTTCGTAACCATGATATCAGCCATTTATTTAGTACATCCCTAAAGAATTGAGGATCTGGGGATTTTAAGCATGTTAATGCAGTCTTTTTTACATTATTAACTGAAGAAAAATGGATGCCCTTTAAAGAGAGAGAGAGAGAGATATAATATATATATTATATATTATATAAAATATATATTATATATAATATATATGATATATAATATGTATTATATATCATATATATATAATATATTATATATATATATATTTTGAGACAGAGTCTCGCTCTGTTGCCCAGGCTGGAGTGCAGTGGCGCGATCTCGGCTCACTGCAAGCTCCGCCTCCTGGGTCCATGCCATTCTCCTGCCTCAGCCTCCCAAGTAGCTGGGACTACAGGCGCCCACCACCACACCCAGCTAATTTTTTGTATTTTTAGTAGAGACGGGTTTTCACCGTGTTAGCTAGGATGGTCTCGATCTCCTGACCTTGTGATCCGCCTGCCTCGGCCTCCCAAAGTGCTGGGATTACAGGCGTGAGCCACTGCGCCTGGCCTAAAGATTTTTTAAGATTAGGAAACAAAAAGTCTTCAGAGGGAGCCAAATTGGGACTGTAAGGTGATGTCTACTGATTTTCCACTGAAACTCTTGCAAAATTGCCCTTGTTTGATGAGAGAAATGAGCAGGAACTTTATCATGGTGGAAAGGTCTCTCTGATGAAGGTTTCCTGGGCATTTTTCCACTAAAGCTTTGGCTAATCTTCTCAAAACACTCTCATAATAAGCACATTATTATTCTTTAGCCCTCCAGAAAGTCAACAAGCAAAATGCCTAGAACAACCCACAAAATGGTTGCCATGATTTTTGCTCTTGACTGGTTCACTTTGCTTTGACTGGACTCCTTCCATCTCTTGGTAGCCACTGCTTTGTCTTCAGGATTGTACTGGTAAAGCCAAGTTTCATTCTTGGTTACAATTCTTCAAAAAAAAGAAAGCTTCAGGATCTTGATCCCACTTGTTTAAAATGTGTGAAATTTTGAAAGCTCTGTTCTTGTCAGCAACTGACCTGGGCACAATGGTTTTGCCACCCATTGGGTGGAAAGTTAGCTCAACTTTAATTTTTCAGTCAGGATTGTGTAGGCCAAATCTGTTGAGATATCTGTGGTGCTGGCTATTGTTTCTGCTGTTAATCATTGATCCTTTTCAATTAGCACATGAACAAGATTACTTTTTTTCCTCACAAATTGATGTGGAGGGTCTGCTGCCGTGGGCTTCATCCTCAACATCATCATGTTTCTTCCTAAAATGAATTATCCATTTGTAAACTGCTGACTTCTTTTGGGGCTTTGTCCTTTTACGCTTTTATAAAGCATCAATGATTCCACCATTTTTCCACCCAGGCTTCACCATAAATTTAGTATTTTTTATTGCTTCAATTTTGTAGAATATGTGTTCTGATAGGGACTCTCTTCAAACTGATTTCTTATCTTTCTTGGTGCTTCAAGCTAGATCCTGTTCAGACATGTTATAGCAAGTTAGAACAAATTTATTTTGGTGCAAACATTTATTTTCTTTTTTTAGAGACAGGTGTCTCACTGTGCTGCCCAGGCTGGTCTCGAACTTCTGGGCTCAAGTGATCTGTCTACCTCAGCTTCCCAAAGTGCTGGGATTACAGGTATGGGCCACCATGCTTGGCCCTGTGCAAAAAAAAATTGGAAATCCATGCATAGTTTTTTCATAATATGCATATTATTCATAATATTATTCATAATAGGCATATGTAATATGTTACCCTTCCCACAAACCCCATTAATCCCTTCTCTGATCTTTATTGATTTGGGTACCTCTTACAATCCATCTTGCATTGTTCCCGTTTATGTCCATCTCCCTCAAAAATATAAACTGGGCCTCCTAGGCTCACTTTGTTTTCACCTTGAGGCATGTCTTACACATTATTTTTGTGTTCACACCCACAAATCCAATCCTAAAAGCACTGAAATTGGAAAGGATTACATTGCGTGCCGCATGGAGGCTGGTGCCTGTAATCCCAGGACTTTGGGGGGGCTGAGGTGGGAAGATTGCCTGAAGTCAGGAGTTCTTTTTTGTTTTGTTTTGTTTGTTTTTAGACGGAGTCTCACTCTGTCGCCCAGGTTAGAGTGCAGTGGTGCTCACTGCAACCTCCGCCTCCCGGGTTCGAGCGATTCTCCTGCCTCAGCCTCCGGAGTAGCTAGGATTACAGGTGCCCACCACCATGCCTGGCTAATTTTTGTACTTTTAGTAGAGACAGGGTTTCACCATGTTGGCCAGGCTGGTCTCGAACTCCTGGCCTCAGGTGATTTGCCCGCCTCGGCTTCCCAAAGTGCTGCAGCGCCTGGCCGAAGTCAGGAGTTCTTGACCAGCCTGGGCAACACAGTAGACCCCGTCTCTTAAAAAGAAAAGAAAGGATTACCTTGTACATTATACAGCAAAAGTTCTTAAAATTGTTTTTAAAATGAATCTCTTCCTTTAAGTTTCCACTCCCTATGTAAGTTGCCTATCCCTCTTTCCCTCCTTTTTGAGCTAGTATCGCCTCCAGCCTGCTTCCAAGTCCGCTAGGGAATACACACGCGCGCACACACACATACACGTGTGTGTTTACATACTAAAAACATATAAACATTAGTAATGCAAGATGGGGCCGGGCGCTGTGTCTCACGCCTGTAATCCCAGCACTTTGGGAGGCCGAGGCGGGCGGATCACGAGGTCAGGAGTTCGAGATCAGCCTGGCCAACATGGTGAAACCCCGTCTCTACTAAAAATACAAAAATTAGTCGGGCGTGGTGGCAGGCGCCTGTAATCCCAGCTACTAGGGAGGCTGAGGCAGGAGAATCGCTTAAACCTGGGAGGCGGAGGTTGCAGTGAGCCGAGATCGCGCCACTGCACTCCAGCCTGGGCAACAAGAGCGAAACTCCGTCTCAAAAACAAACAAACAAACAAAAACCAAGATGGATTGTAAGAGGTATACATATATACATAGGACTCCATTTCTTGGGGGACCTGGAGGGGAGAAAGTCACACCCATACACACACGAACACGCATGTATACAAAAATGAATATATGCTCAGATATATACAATATATAAATGGGCAAATATAAAATCCCCTTTGTGCCAACGAATCCATTCATTCATTCATCAAATATTTGAGCGTCCACTTTGCCTAGAACCAAGTTATCCGTTGGGATGAGCAAGGCATAAGAGGTTCTAGCTCTCATAGAACTTAGAATTCTACTGGAGGAAGATGAGAACAAATACAAAATGTAAACAGTGGAAGTTCTGTAAAAACAACAGAGCTTTGTGAGAGTGATGCTTAGAATGCTCCTGGTGTTCCATTGGGTGTTCGGGCAGGGGGAATGGACTCGGAGGGGAACTATGAGCCGAGATTCATTTTATAAACGGGAACACAGACACATGGACACTTGAAGGGCCTTGGTGGCCAGAAAACTGAAGGCAGGTTCCCATCCGTCTTGGCACCACTCTCCCGAATAGCAGTTTCAGGGAACTGCACAAGCCAAAACCAGCCAGTCGCAGAGTCCAGAAGCGCCTGCGCAAGAGGACGCCTGCGCAAGAGGACGCCGTCAGCTTGGCGTGAGCGCGCCGGGCTCTGGCCCGCCCCCTGTGACACCAGTCCCGCCCCGCCCCGCCCCGCCCCGCATACCCGTGCGCTGCCGCGCATGCTCCGAGCCCCGCCCCCGTGCGTCACAGAATGGCCTCGGACACCCAGGCAGTCCCTGACGTGTCGGGGAGGAGCCGGGCGCGGAGGTACGCGGAGTGCAGCTCGGGGCTGCGTAGGGGAGCTGAGCCGAGCGGCTGGGCGGGCCTGGCCGGGCCGGCGGAGCGGAGACGTCGGTTGAGCGGCGGCGAACATGCGCTTTTGACATATTGGAGGTGAGCCTGCAGCGCGGGGCCGCTCCCTAAGGGGCTGCGCTGGGCCGGCGGCGCCGAGGCCTGCCCTTGGGGAGCCTTCCCGGCCCGGGGCCGTGTCTGAGGCTCCGCCGGGGCGGGCCGGGCCGGGTTCTGGGGCGGCCAGCCTGGGGGCAACTGTTCCAACCGCTCTAACTGTCCCCTCCCTTCCCTGGTCCGATGTGTGGCCCCCCAGGGGCGCCTGCAAGGGAACGATTCCGGTGGCCTCCGGAGGATGTGCCCCGTTCCGGGTAGGGTGAGGGCTGGCGGTGACGGAGGCCGGGACGTGGCACCGTGGGCTGGGGCGCTGGCGGCGCAAGGAGTGGCCCAGTCGGAGGTGGCAGCGGCGCGCCCAGCCCGCCTCCTCCTACCCCCTCTCCGAAATTCCTTCATTTGCGAGGGTGGCTTGGAGCGGGGTTGCATTTTGATCTCTCAGTGCCTCTCTCCCATGGGGGGCGAGAGCGCGAGCAGCCCACGTTGGGCTCGGATTGGCATTCTCCTGACTCCCGCCCGGAACTGCTAATCATCCTCCCCCTGGAGTTCGGCAAAGTGTCACCAACGGGCTCGGGTTACTTGTGCTCGACTCTTTTCTTGCTGTAAGCCATGAGATGACCCTTTAAGTTTTGCAAAGGAGGTGAGAGTTCTGTCACCACTGATTATTACATTCTATTTACGTGGCACTCTTACACGTTTCAGACCACTCTTCTTCCTATCTTTTTCGAACCGCATCACCTTGTGGTTGCAACTGATTATGTTATCGCCATTTCGATGGAGAAATGGAGCTGGGATGGGGGTAACTGATTTATACTTAGGTTCAACCAACTGGTGAGTGGTTTAGCTTGGATCATAATTTACATTTCTAGGCTCGGAGTTCTGGTTTCTTTTCGTGGGATTTTTATACCCTTCTCAGCTACAAAACAAGGCAGAAAATGTGACTTGCCAAAAATATGCCAGAAGCTGGTAGATTACTTACTCAATTATTTTTGAGCAAACTCACCTAGGATGAAAACTGCTGCTCAGTCGTGAGAAAAATCTTCCTGTGAAGCTTGTTCAGGAGTTGCTGGTTAATGGCTTTGCTAAATCGTAAAGTTGATGGGCACAGTGCAGCGTTAAGTCATGGGCGGAAGAGAAGTAAAGGGAAACCAAGTGAAGTATTTCTTCTGAATCATTATTAAAATTATTGTTATTTAAAATTAGAGTGCGTGGGAAACAAAACCTTTGGCCAGCCCTGGTTAGAGGTTGACTTGATCCAGACAGAAGTTGCTAAATCTTCTGAAGCTGTAGTTCTTTTGATTTTTTTAAATTAAATACATTGAAGTTGGATAAGGAGCTTAAAATAAGTAGGAACCTTACTAAAACTTAGATCTTGCTTTCATGACATCTGCAAAACAACTTATTTTTGTTTTCATTTTAAACCATGCTGAGATAAATTTGGTTACTAAAGCTTAAAATTACTTCTGACGTAAGTTTCTGAGCACTCCATAAAGTAAAAAAGAAGTCTGATAGAATCGAACAGAGACCGTGTTTATGATCAACTTTGAATAGTTAAAAATTCTGTAAATGTCACCTTTGAGAGTAGTAGAATTTCAGTAAAAAGGCATATATTGCCAACAGTGAGTTCTGAAAGAACTCTTCTAACGTCAGTCCATTTTAGAACTGTTAACCAGAAACAATATCATTGAAAATAGATTTTCTTACCATTGTACAAAGAATAATTTCCTTGTAAATAAAAGACATTTTGGACAGGCTGTTTTAAACTCAAATGAGTTGATTGTTGCTAGATTTCTGAAGGTCATACACAGTATGATAATGCTTTACGTAAAAATTGTCATGCTTTTGAGACTGTGTCCATATTGAGATCTGGTATTAAAGAAAGATGGGGTGGGGGCGGGCAGAGAATAATAATTTTTTTTTTCTTTGATGGAGTCTCCCTCTGTTGCCCAGGCTGGAGTGCAGTGGCACGATCTCGGCTCACTGCAACCTCCACCTCCTGGATTCAAGCGATTCTCCTGCCTCAGCCTCCTGAGTAGCTGGGATTACAGGTGCACGCCACGATGCCCTGCTAATTTTTGTATATTCAGTAGAGACAGGGTTTCACCATGTTGGTCAGGCTGGTCTCGAACTCCTCACCTCGTGATCCGCCTGCCTCAGCCTCACAAAGTGCTGGGATTACAGGCGTGAGCCACCGTGCCCTGCCAATAATACATAATTATCTATCTTCATTCTAGCTTCAGAAAATTGTGGATGTACCATTAGAGCATTGTTTTAGCAGTATGTTTTCTATATTAGCTAACTTTCTGTAGCCTGAATATCTCCAGTTACATAGTTTGAAATAAGTGAACACATCCTCCCAGTGTAACTTGAAGCAAACTGAACAGACTGTATAACAGCCCCTGAAACTGTCGTTTGAGTATCTGCAGTGGTAGCAAATTTTATTATTTGTAAATAATCTGATTTTTATTTTTATTTTTTTGGAGGCAGGGTCTCATTTTGTCACCCAGGCTGGAGTGCAGTGGAGTGATTACAGCTTACTGCAGCCTCAACTTCCTGGACTCAAGCGATCCTCCCACCAGAGTCTCACGAGTAGCTGGGACCACAGGTGCATGCCACCACACCCAGCTCATTTTTGTATTTTTGTTAGAGATGGGGTTTCAGCATGTTGTCCAGGCTGGCCTTGAAGTTCCAGGCTCAACTGACATTCCCACCTCAGCCTCCCAAGTGCTGGGATTAATATGCGCGAGCCACTGTGCCTGGCCAGAATCTGATTTTTAAAAAGAGTAAATCTGATGGGTAAAAGTAGGGCAATAGAGCTGGATAATATCAGTTAGGAAGCAATAAAGATGAGGTGTGACCACAAAGTAAGAAGTTTTTGCTTTGTTCTTTTTTTTTTTTTTTTTTTTGAAACGGAGTCTCTCTCTGTCACCCAGGCTGGAGTGGAGTGCGGTGGCGCGCTCTCGGCTCACTGCAAGTTCCGCCTCCCGGGTTCACGCCATTCTCCTGCCTCAGCCTCCCGAGTAGCTGGGACTGCAGGCGCCCGCCACCACGCCCAGCTAGTTTTTTGTGTTTTTAGTAGAGACGGGGTTTCACCATGTTAGCAGGATAGTCTCAATCTCCTGACCTCGTGATCCGCCCGCCTCGGCCTCCCAAAGTGCTGGGATTACAGGTGTGAGCCACTGTGCCCGGCCTTTTTTTTTTTTCTTTTATTTGAGATGGAATCTCACCCTGTTGCCCAGGTTGGAGTGCAGTGGCCAATCTCGGCTCACTGCAACCTCCTCCTCCCGGGTTTGAGCGATTCTCCTGCCTCAGCCTCCTGAGTAGCTGGGATTACAGGTGCTGGCCACCATACCCAGCTAATTTTTTTTTTTTTTTCATATTTTCAGTATAGACGAGGTTTCACCATGTTGGCCAGGCTGGTCTTGAACTCCTAACCTCAAGTGATCTGCCTGCCTCAGCCTCCCAAAGTGCTAGGATTATAGGCATGAGCCACCACGCCTGGCCTGCTTTGTTTGCCTGCTTTGTTCTTAATGTGGCTCATAAAGGCTATTCCAAAAAAGAAGTTTTGGAAATGTTTTTCAGCAATGGTGATATCACTGGAATATGCATATATTCCTGAAATGATCAGTTTTAAAGAATCATTTGCATGTTTTAAATTTTGAAGCCTGTTTGCTTTGTGGTCATACTTGAAAGGTCTGCTATCGAACTACCAATTTTTAATAGCTTGATGAACATTTATGTTTTTACTATGTGCCAGGTTCTGTCCTAAGTACTTTACAAATATTAGCTCACTTCATAAACTCATTTTAATGATTATCCCCATTTTACAGGTGAGGAAATGGGGCACTGAGTCATTAAGTCACTTGCCCAAGGTCACCCGAGTAGTGAGTAGATGCATCAGTAGTGAGTCTGAACTTCCAGGTCTGACTTCAGACTTGGGCAGTTTGGCTTCCCGGTCTGGGCTCTTAACCACTATGCTATGCTGCTCCTATGACTTATTCTTGGTTAAATGTTTTAAATTGTTTTGATCTGGAAGAGATGATGGTCCTTTTAGTAAATGATATCCAACATAGGTTATAATACTGTTAGAGGGGCCAATAAGCGGGTTATGAAAATAGCCTATTGATTAGAAAAGTTGTGGTCAACATTCAATTCACATGAGATTCAGCAAGAAAATAAAGAATGTGACCAGGCGCGGTGGCTCACGCCTGTAATCCCAGCACTTTGGGACGCCGAGGAGGGCAGATCACGAGGTCAGGAGTTCGAGACAGCCTGGCCAACATGGTGAAACCACGTCCTACTAAAAATACAAAAATTAGCCAGGTATGGTGGTGGGTGCCTGTAATCCCAGCTACTTAGGAGGCCGAGGCAAGAGAATTGCTTGAACCTGGGAGTCAGAGGTTGCAGTGAACTAGGATTGTGCCACTGCACTCCAGCCTGGGCAACAGAGTGAGACTCCATCTCAAAAAAAAAAATAAATAAAGAATGTGTGTGAAGTAAAATAATTTTGCTAGAATTACTTGACACTGAATGTAAGTAGTTGGACAAAGAGGATGCAAGGGCTAGAACTAGATTCTCAAAAAGTTTCATGCAAAAGGCTATTTAAAAACCTGAGTTATCAGGGGACACTCATGGAAAAGTTGGTGTTGTATTAAGAATATGTCCCTGTTCAAGAACCAGAAGTCAGAGACAAATGGATACTCGCAGTACATCCAGAGGGGTAAACAATGCTATTCCTCAGGGATTACTACTTAACTAGGTGCTCTTCAAAGCATTAACTGCTAGTATGTCCTCTGATACTATATAAATGGGTCAAAACCAACAAAAAATACCCCCACATGGAAATGTTTTGAAGTGGACTCCTGAATAACATTTACAGATTCAAAACAATCCTAACTCTTTTCGTAGAAGAATTGGCCCCGCATTCAAATACCTTCAAATAAATGTTAGATGCCAAGGAAGGTATCTAACAGTCATTAGGAACTTCCATAATGATACCGGTTCATGGGCCACACTACTAGCAATATCATCAAATGCTGCACAGTAACAGAAAGAGTACTGAAAACTCAAAAGAAAAATGATCCGACCAGTGAATAAAATGTTCAGTACAGAAGCAGCACTAGGCACTCAGCCCCAGAAAGGCAGATAGGTAATCTAGGGGCAATACAAAGCATGACAAAATATTTAAGGGACTGAGATGGCTGCCAAATCATTATAGGCTAAAAAGGCAAGAAATAATCACTTTGGGAAGACCAAGGCTGAGAGGTATTATCATCAAAGGCTACAAAACCAGAGGGGACATAAAAAAGGAGAATACAATTTTGTTCGCCAAATCCTGGAACCTTCCAAGAGAGCAGCACATGGGACTCAGGGCAAAGCTAAGACCAAAAACAGGAAGTTCATCGATGGCTATAAAGTTATGGAACTTATCCCAGTTGCTTCAAATAAGATAAAATCAATACATTACAAGTTTTAGACTTGAAATCATTAACTTACAAAATGCTTTATATAGGGATCAGGACTTTCTTCTATTGCTTTTTTTATTTTCCTGAGCTTTTAAATTTCTCTTTTTCTTAGTGACAGTAGAGTAACATGTCTTCACCACAACCTCAAATATATCTAGCTTCTCACTTATGCTCTATGCTATCTGTTCTATGGGATTCCTTATTTTTCTTGGTGTCATCTGTCTGAAGCATTCTATGGGCCTGATGGACTAGGCTTCATCCTGGGACTTTTCATTGCAGCCCTAGGTTGGAGCCCCTATTTCCTGCATCCCATGCTGTCCAGGTCATGGTTTTCTCCCTTCTTTTGTACTTGTCTCAGGAAGTGTGTAGGAGGTAGCCCTCCTGACCTTTTTTTTAAAGTCTTTGTCTAGTACCTTCTGAGTTCTTGTATAAGAAAAAATCTCATTTCCTGAACTGTCTGTTTCCTCTCAGTTCACTAGGTCCTGAAATTTTCTTATTCATGCTACTGGGTTTTCTTACTTGTCAGATGGCTCTTGGTTGTCCATTTATATTTCAGGGCCGGATAATGATGATTTGAGGTAGCTAGTGTGCAGTGGTTATCTCTAAGGTTCTTCCCAATAAATCCCATCAACTCCCTATTCTTTGATGTGGAGCCTGTACTGAGCCTATGTCAGTGACTGAATGTGGCTGCCCATGTATCAGATTAATAATTTTGTCTAACTGATAATGATAGGTTTTCTAATATTGATTTAATATATGGTGGTACATTGTAAGGTGGAAGTAAACTACCCGCACATCTTTTTGCTTACTCCATTCCTGAAGTAGGAATTCAGATGTTAATAAAGTGGTACTTTGAAAGTCAAGAGGGAATATTGAAAGGATGATTATAAATCAGTTCACATATTTATTTATTTATTTTAGAGACAGGGTCTTGCTGTGTTGCCCAGGCTGGAGTGCAGTGGCACAATCATGGCTCACTGCAGCCTCAAAATCATGGCTTACTGCAGCCTCACTGCTTCTGGGCTCAAGCAGTCCTCCTGCCTCAGCCTCCCCATGTGTTGGGATTACAGGCATGAGCCACCGTGTCCAGCCTCAATTCAAATATTTATTGAACTTCCACTGTGTTCTATGTTTGATGATGTGGAGAGATTTAACCGTTCATTCCTTCAAAAAGATTTTTTTTTGCTAAACCTTCCTGAGTGGCTTGTGCTAGATAAACTCCCAAGTTCTCTGCATCTCCAGGTTTTTATTAATTTACTTTTTTTTTTTTTTTTTTTAGATTTTTAGACGGAGTCTCGCTCTGTCCCCCAGGCTGGAGTGCAGTGGCGCAATCTTGGCTCACTGCAAGCTCCGCCTCCCGGGTTCACACCATTCTCCTGCCTCAGCCTCCCGAGTAGGTGGGACTACAGGCGCCTGCCACCACGCCCGGCTAATTTTTTGTATTTTTAGTAGAGACGGGGTTTCACCATGTTAGCCAGGATGGTCTCGATCTCCTGACCTTGTGATCTGCCCGCCTTGGCCTCCCAAAGTGCTGGGATTACAGGCATGAGCCACCACACCTAGCCTATTAATTTACTTTTAAAGCTGGTCTTGAGTTCTTGCTGCCTAGTATGGAATAGGTTGAATCAATTATGGTTTAATTCAGTAAATATCATTGAGTATCCACTATTGTGCAGGCATTGGGCTGAGACGGAAATAAGTAAGCCAGCCTGACAGGCAACACAAAGGTGTAAGCAAATGCATTGCCCTGTGGTAATAATATCAGTGAAAGCATGTGTGGGGTACAGAGGTAGCAAAGAATGCAAGAGATTTTAATGCTGTCCAGTTGAGGACAAGAAAACCTCTCGGAAAAGATGACAATTAGGTTTTAAGGATAAATAGTAGTTTTCCTATTTAGGGGAGCCACTCCAGGTAGAGAAAACCTGGAGTAGTTTTCCATGCCTGAAAGAGCCTGGTGTGTTAAGACAGTTTCGAACAGTACTGCCAGAATATAGAGTGGGATGCCTGGGGAGGGGGTGCTAGGAAGCAGTAGGCATGCCTCTAGAGTGGGCCTGACGGTCAGTTGGGAGTTGTAGGTAGCCAGTTCAAATGTTAGTTAATTAAATCGCTTTTTTTCTCCTCTCTGAATGCCTTGGGAGAGAAGAACCAGGATGAGAGAGAGATCATTGAAGTTGGAGATTAGTGGACTTTTGGAAGGAAGCTTTGGACTTAAAAGATGATTAACAGGAGGTTTTTAGAGATTTGATAATAGTAAATTATTGGGAATGTGGTGCCTGATTTTCTAGTAGGGTCACCTGGCATAAAATGTTCCAAGCAGATGTTTTGAAGCAGTTGTATACCTGGGAAGGGCAGCATGCATGCGGTAGCAGCATCTCTGACAATAAGCTTGTTTCTGTCTCCCGATTCGCAGAAGACCACGTGGCCTTAAACCAACTGCTGCAACTCTGTGTGCAGGATTATTCTGTGGGCCCAAGTCACCCAGCACCTATGCTGCAACCAAAAGTGCCTCCTGTCGCTTTGTATCAAAGGACCTTTGTCATAATCTCAATCACAGTATTGGTGGTCCCTGAGAGTGGAGCAGTGGAGTGATTGACGTGCCTGAGTTTGAAGAGAGTTAACCACTGGAATCTCTCATGTTTTATTCCCTCCAAAATGCTGCAGTTCAGTGTTGTCCCAGATTTTATGCTTGTGCTTAGATTTCTCTGTTCTCTAATTTGTTAAGTTTGTCTTTAATATTTCACAGGCTTTCTTGATCATGGATGGTGAAGGTATACCAGATTTTTCAAGTTTAAAGGAGGAAACTGCTTATTGGAAGGAACTTTCCTTGAAGTATAAGCAAAGGTAATGTTGGAAAGCACACTAAAAGTAGGGGAGGGCATTTGGAATACACTGTGTCTTGTTTGTGCATTTTTCTTTTTAACATAAAGCTAAATTTAGAATTGCAGATTTAGGATTCTAGGATTGAGATTCTACAAACAGTCACCACATGGGTTGTATTTAAATAGTGTAAACATGCCATAAGTCTTTATATTGTTCAAATTATTAAAATAGTAGGAAAACTGTCATTTATGATTTCTTCTGATTGTTACCTCTTCTATGCTTTTTAGTAGGCGGGGCCATCTTTGGCCTGTTTTGCATGCACTGATTCTGCCTCATCATTTTGGTCATTTGGAGATTCTGATAAGCTGTCTGGGGCTCCATAGAACAGACTTTACGTTCTCCTCAGGCAAGCATGATCAGTGTCTGGAGCCAGCAAAGCTTTGAGGGAGGGGGAGAAGCTTCAGGGGTATGGAACGTTTTATAAAATTTCAGTTATTTGGTTGGGAGAACTTTCAGGCAACAACCTTTTAAGCAACAAAACTTGTCTCAAATTTCTTTTTTAAAAATGGGATCTTGCTAAATAAAATATTGATACATTTTCCTATTTTGGTTAACAGAGTTTACTAAGTCTTACCAAACCTTTTACTGCCCTTTCATTATTATCACCGAAGTCAGTTATTCTATTGTGCCAGTGGATATGAAAGGTGTGTATCTATGGCAGGGTTCTTAATCTTTTTCTGTGTCATAGATGTCTTAATGGGCTGGGGTAGCCTGTGGACTCCTCAGCATAATATTTTTAAATGCATAGAATAATAGAATTACAAAGAAAGTCAATTATATTGAAAAAAGTTATCTAAATATTAAACTAATTTATGGCATAGTAACATGTACTTCTCTATTAATGCATTAAATAAAAAAAGATACAGAAGTGAATGTAATAACTACCTAATTTTGAAATAGTCATGAGAATAAATATATTTAGAGATACATGCAACGATTGTATTGTGATGTGAAAATATCTGTGATTTCTGTTGAATATGGTAGAAGGAAATGCCAAATTTGTTACTTTAATGAAAGTAAAAATGCATTTTTCTCGCATCTGAGTTCTGTGGTGGAAGAAGCTAATGGTATTGAGCCACGTAGCCTTACTTTTCATAAATATTGTAATCACTGACTTGTGGCTCCTTTTCGGGCTTGTCGTTTTCATTGAACCCTGAATATATACAGTAAGAGATGCAAAACAGATTGTCTTTAGTATATTTTATGAGAGCATTAGCATTCAAGCAAAAATTATCGAATTGCTCTGTAATCACCTCCAAGACAATCCTTGTGGTTCTTAGTGTAACTCGTCTTTCCCATTTTGTTTCTGATTAGCTTCCAGGAAGCTCGGGATGAGCTAGTTGAATTCCAGGAAGGAAGCAGAGAATTAGAAGCAGAGTTGGAGGCACAATTAGTACAGGCTGAACAAAGAAATAGAGACTTGCAGGCTGATAACCAAAGACTGAAATATGAAGTGGAGGCATTAAAGGTAATTGCAGCAGTAGACGCTGGGGTCTAATGTGTTGAGTTTTATTAAAATGAGAAATATGTTTTTCAGGTGCTTAAGAGCAGCAGGCGACAAAAAATAGTTTGAAAAAAACGCTTAAAGTGAATTTTTGAATAAAATGTTTTCTTTCATGGAACCAGGGGAAAAGGTGGTTTAGAGTTTAGGAGTTCACTTAGAAACTTTGTAGTTGTCACTTTTCTAGCTATAATATTCCTAGCTATATTATATTATAGTTCCTATAATTTTCAAAAGCTGCCTGATGATTTGTTTTGACAGATAGGTTGCCTCGTTCTGCAGTATGTTTACAATTATATTGATAGGGAATATGCATTTATTTCATTATTGTTCATAGCCCTTTCAGTTTTGGAGTTTAGTTAGGGTTAAAAATTTCCCTTCTAAAAAGGAATTTTCAGGAGCAAAAGGATTCACCCCTTTCTCTGCCCTTTACCATCTACTGTAGCCACATGCTTGAGGGTGTTTAGTGTCTGGGGAGTGGGTGGGTTCTGGGAAGGTTGGGTGGGCAGGTGAAAGGTAGGGAATGTGAACTCTGTGCTTACCCTGGGCCGCATTTAGCCTGAAAACCCAGAGGTTTCCTTAACAAGTTTGCGGATTTTGAGGCAAGGGTTTTTTATATTCTTTTCAGAGAGATTGTTATTGGGTTTCTTTCTGAGAGGAGAATGGTTGACAAAATTTAACATGAGTTTAGGCGCTTAGAATGAATGTGTCATTTAGTTGTTTTTAAAGTAATTGTTAAAAGAGTGTGGGTAAATTCCTTGGGTTTCCCCCCCACCCTTTTAACTTGAGTTACCTCTTTAGTAAAGAGAACTGTATATTAATGACATGTACTTTCCTATACTGATGCCCTCAGGAGAAGCTAGAGCATCAATATGCACAGAGCTATAAGCAGGTCTCAGTGTTAGAAGATGATTTAAGTCAGACTCGGGCCATTAAGGAGCAGTTGCATAAGTATGTGAGAGAGCTGGAGCAGGCCAACGACGACCTGGAGCGAGCCAAAAGGTAAACGAATGACTGCATTTTGTTAGAAAAAAACCACCTTGGTAATTAGTGATTAAAATCTTTCTTAGGCTCTTCCCCTAGATCTTAGTCCCAGAACATTTCCTGTTGGTGTTTCATGTCACCTGTAACTCATCGGACGGAAAGGAACCCCAAATCCTCATCTCCCAGATAACGCCCTTCAAAGCTTTCTCTTTGAATTTTTCTTTTTTCCTTCTTTCATATACTGTGGTTGATCCTATTGGTTTTGTTTTGTTTTTTGAGACAGGCTCTCACATTGTCGCCCAGTCTGGAGTGCAGTGGCATGATCTCGGCTCACTGCAACCTCTGCCTCCCAGATTCAAGCGATTCTTGTGCCTCAGCCTTCCAAGTAGCTGGGATTATAGGCATGTGCCACCACACCCAGCTAATTTTTGTATTTTTAGTAGAGACGGGGTTTTGCCATGTTGGCCAGGCTGGTCTTGAATTCCTGCCATCAAGTGATCTGCCCACCTCGGCCTCCCAAAGTGCTGGGATTATAGGCATGAGCCACTGCACCCAGCCTAGGTTTTGTGTATTTATTTTTTAAACTGTCTCATGCATTCCCCCATCTTCCCTCTGTGCTCTTAACACTTCCATACTTCCTGTAGGTCCTCATATCTTATACCTGGATTCTGTAGTTATCCTCTAGCTGATATATCTTTATATTTCTATTCCTTTTTATTCTCTTTTAATACTGACTGATGAATTTTCATAAAATGTTGATTTCAGTTCAAATTTCTGAACAACGTGCAGTGGCTTGCTATCACTGTTGCCAAACTTTTATGCATCTGTAATTAGTTGTTTCTTAACCATTCCAAACTTAATTCCTATTACTTTATAATTGCTTCCTGGTATTTCCTTCCTTAATATTTATCCAGTGAGTCTTAAGTGACTGACATGATGCTAAACTTACAGATGCCGAGCTAGTCTGGTCACTACCCTTGGGGGTGACAGATATGTACATTCACTATCTTAATACCCTAGTAAAAAAAAGTGGGCAAGCTGCTGCTCCAGGGCATAGAGGAGGCTGCAGCCAGATTGGTTGCAGGGAGGGGGGGGCGGGGGGGGAACCAATCAGAGGCTGAAGTGAAGTTACAAAGGGACACCCTATGCAAATGTCTGAGTGGTTGCAGAAAGCAAAGGGAATAGCTTCTGGTCCTTTTGTTACTTAGGTGTGGAAAGTTCCGGTTTTCCTTTTGATTTAGTTCTAAGAAGTCAGTGTGAATTGGCCTTAGGTTCTCTGACTTGGGACTTAATGTTTTAAACAAACTCTTACATATATTACAAGTTTTGAAAAGTTTTCTTTCTGAAAATGTGTAAACTTGATTGTATTGTGTTCAAAACACAGTGGAGATATAAATAGTGTAACAAATAGCCTTTCTGTAGGGAACATTAAGGAATAGATGGGAATTTAAAAGAATGTATTGCATATATTGCCCAACTGATAGAGACACTACGTGCCAGCAGTGGTCAGGAAGGGGCAAGATCATCTTGTTTGAATGGGGCCAGGCTGGCTAGGTCAGGAAGTGTCGCGAGATAAACTGACAGTTTCCTTTTGTACTATCTGTTTGCACATGTTATTTATTTAATTCATGTACTCTAATTTTTCTTTTTAGGGCAACAATAGTTTCACTGGAAGACTTTGAACAAAGGCTAAATCAGGCCATTGAACGAAATGCATTTTTAGAAAGTGAACTTGATGAAAAGGAATCTTTGTTGGTCTCTGTACAGAGGTTAAAGGATGAAGCAAGAGGTAAAATTTATAACTTAAAGAATACAGTTGACGCTTGATCAACATGGGTTTGAATTGTGTGGGCCCACTTATACTCTGAATTTTTTTCCACCAAACGTGGATTGAAAATACAGTATTCACGGCATTCAAAACCCTGTATATGGAGGGCTGACTTTTCATATATACGGGCTGACTGTGGGACTTCAGTAGGCGCCAATTTTGGTGTAGGTGGGGGTCCTGGAACCAATCCCCAAGTATACTGAGGGACAACTGTATTTATCCTCCCTTACCTTACTGTCCCTATGCCAGAAGAAGCTTAGAGTCAACTTTTTTTGGAGACGAAGTCTCGTACTTTCACCCAGGCTGGAGTGCAATGGCGCAATCTCAGCTCACTGCAAATTCCGCCTCCTGGGTTCAAACAATTCTCCTGCCTCAGCCTCTCAAGTAGCTGGGATTACAGGTGCCCGCCACCACACCCAGCTGATTTTTGTATTTTTAGTAGAGACGGGATTTCACCATATTGGCCAGGCTGATCTCGAACTCCTGACCTCGTGATCCGGCCGCCTTGGCCTCCCAAAATGCTGGGATTACAGACGTGAGCCACGCGCCTGGCCCCATCCAGCTAATTAAGAAAACATTTTTTTTGTGGAGATGGTCTCAGTATGTTGGCCAGGCTGGTTTTGAACCCTTGGCCTTAAATGATCCTTCTGGTTCTGTCTCCCAAAATGTTGGGATTATGGGTGTGAGCCACTGTGCCTGGCTTCTTAATCATTTTAAAGTGTACAGTCCAGTAGTGTTAAGTATAGTCAAATTGTTGTGTAAACAAATTTTTAGAACTTTTTCATCTTGCAAAACTGAAACTATACCTATTGAATAGTGACTACCCATTTTCCCTTCCCTTCAGCCCCTGGCAACCACAGTTCTACTTTCTATGAGTTCAGCTACTTTAGATACCTCATATAAGGGAGATTATACAGTATTTGTGACTGGTTTATTGCATTTAGCATAATGTCCTCAAGGTTTATCCATGTGTAGTATGTGACAAAATTTCCTTCTTTTTTAAGGCTGAATGATACTCCATTGTATGTATTCATTTTCTTTATCTGTTCATCTGTGGATGGACATCAAGTTGCTCCCATCTCTTGCTATTGCGAATGATACCGCTGTGAACATGGGTGTCCAAATATCTCTTTGAGATCCTGTTTTGAATTCGTTTGGATACATACCCAAAAGGGGGATGACTTTGTTCCTTTTTTAACACAAGCAAATATTCTGTAAGTTAAATTGCATAATTGGAAAAGATAACATTAATTTTGGGTTAAAAACTCGACATTGGCTGGGTGTGGCGGCTCACGCCTGTAATTCTAGCACTTTGGGAGGCTGAGGCGGGTGGATCATTTGAGGTTAGGAGTTCGAGACCAGCCTGACCAACATGGTGAAACCCCATCTCTACTAAAAATACACAAAAAAGAATTAGCTGGGTGTGGTGGCGGGCACCTGTAATCCCAGCTACTTGGGAGGCTGAGGCAGGAGAATCGCTTGAACCCAGGAGGTGGAGGTTGCAGTGAGCCGAGATTGTGTCACTGCACTCTAGCCTGGGCGACAGAGCAAGACTCTGTCTCAAAAAAGAAAGAAAACCCTCAATATTTGAAAGCATGAGAAAAATTTAAACCGTTCTGAATACTTCTTTTCTAAAACTAAATATTTCATAGTGATAATAGTTAATGCCAGCCCATTTAAAATTACAAAAATGCACTTAGTTGATTTTGCAATAACCCCAAAACTACATCATTTGAAAATAAAAGCAAATAAGTTGGTGAAGAATATTTACTTTTGTGTGAATTGTACTGTGGACTCTGCACTGTTTCTTTTTGCATATAAGCATAAGTAACTTCTCTCAGGTTATAGCATTTTTAAATTCTAAAAGATCGTTTAGACAGTAGTTTTGCCATTTTTATTCCCCTAGAAATGAAAGTTATACTTAAATAGGAAATTCATTTTTGAGAAATAGTAATTTAGGAAGAAGCCCTTTATGACATTTTAGATGTCACTTTGCTTGATATATTTGCTCCCTCTAGTGAGTATTCCTGCCCTTGTTTGCAATATTTTACAGATTTAAGGCAAGAACTAGCAGTTCGGGAAAGACAACAGGAAGTAACTAGAAAGTCGGCTCCTAGCTCTCCAACTCTAGACTGTGAAAAGATGGACTCCGCCGTCCAAGCATCACTTTCTTTGCCAGCTACCCCTGTTGGCAAAGGAACGGAGAACACTTTTCCTTCACCGAAAGGTTTGTAATGTCTTTTCTTTTTGAGGCGATGTGTTAGATGATCAGCTTACGGGGGTTTGTTGCTGAAGGCGGTTGCTAAGGTTTAAAGAGTAATTTTAGTTTAAAAGTTGGTGAAGTCTAGTGCTATGTGAAATAGAAGAAGGAATTGTTTTCCTAGGCCACTAATATATAGGAAACAGTGAAATGATGGTTACATTTAAGATGAGATTTTTAAAAGTTAAAGGTTTTTAAGGAAAGTTAATTTTTTGATGATAGCAATAGATTTTGTGATTACAGCAGTATGTTTAGGTAGAAAATTTTAAAAACACAGAAAAAAAAAGAAAATAAAAATCATGTTATCTTACCACTTACAGGCACCCACCATTAACATTTTGAGTTTTTTTTCTATTGTGTGCTTGTGTGTGTTTGTGCACATCTCTTTGTCACATGCAAATTTGGGGATCATATTTAAACACAGTTTTATTTCTTCCTTTTGCCACTTTCCATATCATGGGAGACCTGAGGCCTTTCTACATAGAATGTACAGAGAATCATTAAGTTATCTTTCAGACTCATGTAAGACCGGCTTGGATGGACATGCCCATTCTGTTACATGCTTCAGGAGCTGCCATTTTCAAAAGCATTGTTCGGAGTAATTGATGATTGGCACATACAGAATACTCACATTGCCATGAACCAGTGTGTTTTTTAAAATCCGGATAAGCA
The DNA here is from genome assembly GCF_029289425.2 of Pan paniscus. Classification (NCBI taxonomy): domain Eukaryota; kingdom Metazoa; phylum Chordata; class Mammalia; order Primates; family Hominidae; genus Pan; species Pan paniscus. The sequence goes on along the minus strand of NC_073268.2, from coordinate 65,297,388 downwards.
GAAAAACCACCTAGTAGCCACTAGATAGAACCTTAAAATGGAATCTTAAAGCTCTCAATTGAGATTTGTTTAGATTTTGCAGCTCGCAGTTCATATTTCTGCTACTCTCATCCCCCCTTGCTTTTTTTTTCCACCCTATATTGAAGCTGTCATCCCACCCTTTTTAAAATATAGGGTTTTATCTTTTAGAATGCTGTGTGGGCAACTAGTACAGTGAGCTCTCTCTGTCTGCGCTACTCAATAGTCACCAGCCCATGTGGCTATTTAAATTTATATTAAAATGAAATAAAATATAAAATTCAGTTTCTTCGTCACATTAACCACATTTCAAGTGCTCAGTAACCCTTGAATAGGTAATTCAACTTGTCTTTGCCTTGTTACGAGATGATATCAGATAAGGTATGTGAAGGTGCTATATGGTTGTAAGGTGTTACTAATTGCACTAGGTTTACTGCTGAGGACAAAGGGCAGTTAATAGATTATTAGCAGTCATCAGGAGCCCTCACGGTCAGTTTTTCAGAAGAGCCGCTTGTATATTTGAAGATTTCACAATTACACCTGAGGACTAACAAAGTTTTGCTTTTATGTTACTGATTAGAATTATGCAGATCTGAAAATCCTTTAATTGAAGACGAATCAGAATAGTGAAAAGCCTCAGGTGCGGTGACACCCACAGGTGGTGCACATTTTTTTTTAATAGCCCGTTAGAGTTTTCATTCAGGGACTTGGGGAGTCAAAAGGACATGGAGCCTGCTCTGGCACGGCATGAGATGTGCCAACCCTATGGCAGTAATATTTGCTTAATAGATATGTTTTTAGGCTGGAACCAATAGCATGAATTTTCACTGGCTAACCTAAAAGCTGCTGTGCACTAGATCACTGCAATTTCATTACAAGAAAGCACAGAGTTGTGAGCAGCAGCAGGTGGTCAGAGAAATCGGTAAGATCTTAGAGCTGATCTTTCTGAAGTGGTCTGTCTTTAATTGTATTTTACCTTTTACAATGTTTGTTTCTCTTTCTTTCTTTCTTTCTTTTTCTTTCTTCCTTTCTTTCTTTTCTTTTTCTTCTCTTTTTTTTTTTTTTGACAGAGTTTTGCTTTTTTTGCCCAGGCTAGAGTGCAATGGTGCGATCTTGGCTCATTGCAACTTCTGCCTCCTGGGTTCAAGTGATTCTCCTGCCTCGGCCTCCCAAGTAGCTGGGATTACAGGTGTGTGCCACCACACCCAGCTAATTTTGTATTTTTAGTAGAAATGGGGTTTCACCATGTTGGTCAGGCCAGTCTCAAACTCCTGACCTCAGGTGATCCATCCACCTCAGCCTCCCAAAGTGCTGAGAGTACAGGCGTGAGCCACCATGCCCAGCCTACAATGTTTGTTTCTAAAAAGCATTTAAAGCAACTTACCATAAAAGCACAGATTTAATAACACCTAAAATGTAAAACTTGAATAGGGAAAAATGAGATCTAGAAATCCCTGCCAAGAACAGTACAGTGGTTTTTTATATCACGTTGAGCGCCTGTTATGTGTCATGTGTTATTCTGGATGCTGGGAGCACAGTGGTAAGACAAAGCCCCTGCCTTCAATGAGATTATATTCTAGAGGAGAAGAAGGATAATAAACAACAAAAAAGCCACACAAGTATTTTCGTTGCTGATTAGCACTCTGTGGAAAACAAACATAAAAAATAATAGCTAACCTTTATTGAGTACTTACTACGTGCATTTTTAAAGTACATTAATTTAAACTTCACAACATCTTTATGATGAGGTAGTTGTTATTTGCCCCCTTTTACATATGGGTAACTTACCCAGTGGCTGAACTGGATTTGAATACAGTAGTTCAGCTCAAGAGCCGTTAATCATGATGTCATATTATCTCTTAAAAATTAAGAAATGTGCACGACTGAAAACCTTACTGAGTGTGGAAGAAGATATGGGTAAATATCACGGTAAATACTATGATTCTGAATGGGAAGACTTAATTTTCTTACAATATCCATTCTCCCCAAGTCAATCTGTAATTTCAACTTCTAATAAAAATCCTAATAGGATTTAAAAAATTGATATGTTGATATTAAAATTATTTTGGAATAGTAAATGTGCAAGAACAGCTGAGAAAAATTTGAAATGGGCTAATAGCAAGAGGGATCTTTGCCTTTTGAGATCTCAAAATATATTTTAACATTATAATAAAGTAGCATACGTCTGATAGAATAGGCTAATAGTTCAATGGAACTGAAATATATTCATATATTTAGGGAATTTAGTTTATAGTTATAGTGCTATTTCAGATGAGATGAGTTTTCCCTAAATGATACTAGGACAATTGGCTCTCCATTTGGAGGAAAAAATTTAGATATGTATCTTATAGACAACTATAATTTCTAGGTGAATTAAATGATCTAAATGTAAAAAAATTAGAAAAATACTAGGAGAAAGTATGGGAAACATTATGACATTAAGACGGAAAAGCCAAAGGTTCTCCTACCGAAACACAGTGTTTACAAGATGAATGTCACGCTGAGAGATAGCACATCATCTATAAGAGAAAGGGTGAACATCCAGAATGTATAGAGTTCTTACAAATTGATTACAGGAAAGACAAACCAGTAGAGAAATGTACAAAGACTAAACAGCTGATTTTCAGAAGAGATTGAAATGACTAGTTACTATGGAAATAGAAACTAAAAAATGTGACTATGAAATTGTCAAAAAAAAAAAAGATAATATCTAATATTATCGAGGGCACCACCGCATAGATTGCTGATATTAGCACAGGCTTTTTAGAGAGCATTTTGGCAGTGTCTGTTAAGGTGAAAAAAATGGGCATATGCTCTGACCCAGCAGTTCTATTTTTAGGAATCTCTTTTCCAGAAATACTTGTCTAGATGTTTAAGAGTATATGTCCTTGTAGCATTATTTATAATGGCGAAAAATTTGATATAATGTAAATATCCACCAATTGGACAGTGGTTTAGCCTATTTATGGTATCTATACTTTATCCATAGTTTGAAGTAGTTTGTTGATATTGTATTGAGTGTTACACTACTTTGTAACATCAACAACAAAACCCAAATGTAAAGGGAACTGCAAGTGTAATCACTCAGCTTTTATTTTTCTCTAGCTATACCAAATGGTTTTGGTACCAGTCCACTAACTCCCTCTGCTAGGATATCAGCACTAAACATCGTGGGGGATCTCTTACGGAAAGTAGGGGTAAGTTTCAATTATTTATCACTAGGTGTTTCCACTGACAAGGTATTGAATTATTTCTTAATTTGAAGTGAGGGAAGAAAGAAAGGATACTTTCCTGTGGTAAAGGCTGTCATGAAGCTCAGAAGCAAAAGCATCCATTGACTAGCCAAGTCCAGATGACACTTCATGATGCCCCTGCCGAAGGGCCTGTACCTTGAGCTCTGAGGTTCCCACTGGGGCATTCTTCCTGTTCCCCACTCCTGTTTCAACAGCACGATGCCTCTGTCCTTGTCTAGAATACTTTGTCTAAGGCCTGCTGTGTGTCTTCTACCACCCTCATCCTGGTCTTTGCTGCTGTCTACCGTCTTCCTGGTCATTCCTTTGTTTTGTGTTTGTGGGACTTTAACATTTGGCTCATGGCATTACTCTCTACTTTTAGTCTTGCCCACCTTATTTCCTTGGCCACCTCAACTTCAGTGCCTTCTCCTTGGTGTGAGCCTTGTATTCCAGAACAGTTTCGCTTCTGAAATATTAAACCCAGCCAGACGCGGTGGCTCACGCCTGTAATCCCAGCACTTTGGGAGGCTGAGGCGGGTGGATCACCTGAGGTCAGGAGTTCAAGACTAGCCTGGCCAACATGGTGAAACCCCGTCTCTACTAAAAATACAAAAATTAGTCGGCATGGTGGCAGATGCCTGTAATCCCAGCTACTTGGGAGGCTGAGGCAAGAGAATCACTTGAACCCAGGAGGCGGAGGTTGCAGTGAGCCGAGATTGAGCCACTGCACTCCAGCCTGGGCAACAGACAGCAAGACTCCATCTCAAAAAAAAAAAAAAAAAAATTAAACCTGTTTTTCTGCTTAATCAGTGTGTTACTGTGTACCATACCTACTCTTTAACCTCATCAAGAGTATTACCCCATTTTTTAGTGTGTTTGTTTTTATCAGCCATCTCTTGCTTTCACTTCCTTTCTATTCATCTGTGATCTCACACATCTCTTACTCTGTCACTGTTGACTTCATGGTCTCTCTGGCCACAAAGGAGATCTGCAGTCTGAATTACTGGAAACAGTTGCAGAACCATGTGGATTTATGCCACTATCACGTCAGCATTTCTAGCATTAGCTCCCATTCCTATTTCCCATAGTGAGTTTTACCTCTCCTTTCAGTAATCAACCCTTGCCATTTCCCACTATCTACTACCCCCTTCACTTATTTTTGTGTGTGACACTTTCTAAAAAATGTAGAAATTGCATTATACTTTATCTAAAGCAGATATGGGAGGCCAAGACACAGGTCCTATGTTTGCCTGTTTCAGCTCATCATAGGGGTTATTTTCTAACCATCAGATTAAACCTGCATTTTTAAGGTTAAAATACAAAGTAAAGTGCACAGGTCGTTCCTACAGTACATAATCTTTCTTCACTCCCAAGATAACCATTTTAAAATCCTCTATGTTGGAGTATTTGTCTTTATAACTTGAAATCATGTGCTTATTTTTCTGTTTATCTTGATTTACTCAACTTTAAGCAAAGAGATTTTTATTTTTATTTTTTGTTCTTTTAAAAAAATTACTTTAACGTTCTTAAACTTTTGTTTCCGAATGTATTAGGTTATATCTTTTTTTTTTTTTTTTTTTTTTTTGAGAACGGAGTCTCACTTTGTTGCCAAGGCTGGAGTGCAGCGGCACGATCTCAGCTCACTGCAACCTCTGCCTCTCAGGTTCAAGCGATTCTCCTGCATCAGCCTCCTGAGTAGCTGGGATTACAGGCACATGCCACCACACCTGGCTAATTTTTGTATTTTTAGTAGAGACGGGGTTTCACCATGTTGGCCACGCTGGTCTTGAACGCCTGACTTCAGGTGATCTGCCTGCCTTGGCCTCCCAAAGTGCTGGGATTATAGGCATGAGCCACCATGTCTGGCCAGTATTAGACTATATCTTAACTCTCTGTTCTCTCCCTTTCTTCCCCACCACACTCCCACTCCGCTTTCCTTTTCTGAGCCCTCTACTAGCTGTGTGAGCTCTCTGTTGGTTGGTTCTAAAAATGGAAAAGTAGTCAAACAGCGTTTGTAACAATGCACATATATGTGTTATTTACTGTGTAATCACAGAGGAGATGCTGGACTTTCAGGTGGGTCTTTATATTTGTGCCATTCAACAAATGTGTTTTGAGAATTTTGTTCTTTAACTATAATTTACTCAAAATCATACTGGGTTTTTAAATATTTCGTATTGTAGCTGACTGTACGCTGCTTTCTTTTCCTAGCATTTCTGTTTCCCCTTCTTTCTTTTGAGTAGAAGAAACCTACACCTTTCTTTGCTCTCGGATCTTCTAGCTTCTTCTTCACACTGTTTGTGGGATGCCCTGATGGGCTTCGAGGGCTGCTGCATTGTTGTCGCCCTCGAATTTCTCTCCATTTTACTCTTGGGTTAGTTCTGCCTGTTCCTCACCCCACGTTGTTGTCTGTCTTTGTTCCTTGTTTGTTTTGCTTTAGTACTTTAATTTATTCAGAAGTGGTGCATGAAAGTTTAATTTGGCATCCTTGTATGGTTTACACATTCAGCTGACAATCTGTCTTCTAAGAGTTATCAAAATAACGACCTCCAAAAGTCATCAACACTTTGGGTCTGCTGGTGTCCACCGGCCCTTGTTGGCTTTTATGAATATTTCATTTATGCCTCTTTACACGACTTTGTCCACTGACTTGAACTGGAAGCCCTTCTCCACTCTTGCATGCCTTCACAGAGAAAATCAAGCTTTTGTTTTAAGCTTCTTTGATTTCTTTTCTCATCTTTTGTTATTACTCTCCTATTATTACCTCTATTTGTAGCCATTCCTCCTTTTTGTCCCAGTGGTAAAAGTGCAAATTCCTGTCCGTGGCTAATTTTGTCCATCTGTGCTTTGGATCTCATTTCTTCCAACCCGTAAATCTTTATTTCTCCTGTATTTCAGCCTTTTACTATATATGCGTTAATATTTATGTATAATGTTTATGTATTACACATTATATGTTATGTGTTATACAGGTATACTTTGATATTTCTGTATTACACGTTATCCATATAAATATATGTAATACTTATGTGGTACATATTACATACTTTAAAGCTTCTTGAAAGCGTGTCCCCATTTATTGTTAGCATTTTGACTGCATGCACACGCCCCAGACACTTTAGCCTGGGCTCTGTCCCCTGCTCATGCCGCTAAAACTGCTCACTGGTGATCTCAGTGCTGTCAAATCCTGTGGATGCCGTTCTGTCCTAATTTTACTTGAAGCATTCAACACTGACCGTTTTTTTTTTTTTTTAATGCCCTCTTTTCTCTCCTTCTCTGATGCTGTTTCATGGCTGCTCCCAACTTTCTTTCCATTCCTCTTAGTCATCTTGTTGGGTCTTCATCTGCTCACCCTTTCAATATTGGTTTTACTCAGAGTTCTGTCCTTGATTTTCTGATCTTAATCACAGCCATAGTTTCATCCACCCCTGGGTGTGGATGTCTTTCAAATCTTAATCTCTAGACCACCCTTTCCCCCCTCAAAAGACCTGGTGCTCGTGCTTGGATGTCTCACAGATGTCTCAGACATAAGTTGTGCCTGCCGTGTGATAGATACTCAGTATGTATTTGAATGAATGCGTGTCTTGAATATAGGAATCGAATGGCTCTCAATTTGTACTGTGTGTGTGTGTGTGTAGCTTTAATAAGCTGCTGAATTATTGCTGAATTATGCTTATTCAGAGTTTGTTTTACAAGGTCATTACCTCTCTTCCTTTTTTCTGTTGTCATTTTAGTAGGTCATTGTACTTTTGTCATAGGAAAGAAGGAGAAGAAAAAAGTTTGTCTGTTTTTGTTGCTGTTTCTTTTTTTTGAGACAGAGTCTCACTCTGTCGCCCAGGCTGTAGTGCAGTGGTGCTATCAAGGCTCACGGCAATCTCTGCTTCCTGGGTTCCAGTGATTCTTGTGCCTTAGCCTCCTGCGTAGCTGGGATTACAGGTGCATGCCACCACACCCAGCTAATTTTTTTTATTTTTTCTTTAGTAGAGACAGGGTTTTACCATGTTGGCCAGGCTGGTCTCGAACTCATGGCCTCAAGTGATCCACCTGCCTTGGCCTCCTAAAGTGCTGGGATTACAGGAATGAGCCACTGCACCCAACCATTGTTGCTGTTTCTGAATAGCTGTTATTGAAATGTGGCGGGAGGAGGTCCAAATGGATTCTCAAAGTGAAGTATATGTTACCTGTGGGTTTAATTTAGCTGTGCATTCCCAGTCCTTTACTGTCATGGATAATACACATGAATTGTGTGTATATATATGTTTTGCCATGGATAGTATTTTTCTTTTTGGAGAAGGAGGGGTTTGATTTGGGCAAAGTGTTTATGGGAAAGAGACAGCTGGTGAAGTCTGAGTGTGTGGAAATACATGAGAAACGCCTGATCTCTTCATGTCATCTGCGCTGGTAGAGCCCTGTGCTTGCCAGGTGTTGTGGTGACAGGTGCAAAACAAGGGTGCCCAATTTAGAGGTAAATGCTAAAAGGCCAGTGTCATTTGCGGGTGAATTATTTAATTACAGACAAAGGGTATCAGTTAAACATTTTACAGAGTGCTGTCAGAAATAAAATAGCTTTTAATTTCATGTAAAGTGTTGTAAATGTTCTCATCCATTCTCATGCAGTAGAAAAAATGAAGAACCTAGAGAAAGAATTGGCTACTGTAAAAAAAATTCTCAAGTGATATTTTTGGGTTTTTTAATAGTGCTTGCTCCCAAAACACACCCTGCCCCCCAACACCAACTAACAGTCTACAGCTTAGAAACGAGCAATGGATAGGGTCAAGAGACCTGGGATCTGCTGTTCCACCTCCTGTACCACACTTTTTTTAGTTGTAAGGGGAAGATTATATGTATTTCCTTCAGTAATGCTAAGAGGAGGAAACAAAATATTCTGAGGTCATTAGAAAGGGAGCATAAGTATTCCCCCTTTTTATTAGAAAGTTGATTGATTATGGCTGAACTAACCACCATTATCAACTGAGATGAGTAAGTCTCGAGGCTTGAAATAGAAATGGTTTGAAATGCAAATTTTTATGTGCAGCTACTGTTTTGACAACCATATCATTCCTTCTTCTTTTTTGTAGGCTTTAGAATCCAAATTAGCAGCTTGCAGGAATTTTGCAAAGGACCAAGCATCACGAAAATCCTATATTTCAGGGAATGTTAACTGTGGGGTGCTGAATGGCAATGGCACAAAGTTCTCTCGATCAGGGCATACATCTTTCTTCGACAAAGGGTAAGTCCTGAATGTTTTAAGTGATAATTTTTTGAGTAGTAAAGTGACAGGTTAGTAAGTGAGCATAATGAAGCCTTGAAAAGGTAAACTCAGCTTGACAAACCTTCCCGAAGCCTGTTATCATTCTAATCTTAGGGGACATGACGTCTATTGTTGTCCTCTAGTCCCCATGGAGTCTGTTGCCCCAGGAACCCTGAATCTGAGACTTCTGTCCTGGGAAGCAGACTCTTGAAAGGCAGCAGTGTGAGGCTCTGGTGAGTCAAAATGACTGCGATAAGGTCCCTGTTCTCCAGGTGCTTACAGGCTGGCAGACTTGGAAATATTTTTTTGGGGTAGAAGACAGCATCACAATTAAATATATGCAAACTCTGCAACAGACATCCCCTGTGAGAATTTTAGAGAAATATAAAGCCCTGAAGTACTTAGGCACTGGATCAAATACAGTTTAGGAGATACAACTTTTGTATAAAGTTAAGGCTTTTTTGAAGATTGAAATAAAATTGTCTTAAGGTTGAAGCATCCTTAATGCAAAAAATTTCAGTTAGTATGGAAGTATATGAACTAAAAAGTCATGGTTTCCTGCCTTCACACTGTTTCTGCATTCCTTACAGTTATTCCAAGGCATGCCAAATCATATTTTTATGCATCTGCTCTAAGTTGTTTGTAACACAGTTACGGGATTATACTTTAAATATTGCTTTGCAGTGTGCCTATCATGACTTCTATTGCCATTATCTTTCCATGTCGTGTATATTATTCTACCTCAATTTACTTATTTATTTTTAAATACTACATGGTAATACATGGTTGTACAAGTATGCCTTAATATAGGTCACTATTAGGACCTGTGGCCTGGGATGCTCACGGTGTTGCCTAAGGTAGTTGTTATTGAAACAGCCAACAGGCACCCGTAATCCTTGGCCACTGTCTCTGCTTTGAGTCAAAGAGGTAATTCTTGCTTGTTTTTCTCTGAAAGCAGAGCAGGTACAACTCTAGAAACGCTCACAGTTTCTGAAAGCAGCTGGTGTTTTCTGCCGTCCTCAATAATTATGGCACACGTGTAAAGGAGCAGATTCGACACACGGTGCACTCTGAATAGGCTCTTATCCTTGCAGTGGAGTGTTTTGGTTGATCTCTGTCCCTAATTTTACCCTGGAGTATATACATTTCATTAAGGATTTTGTATTAAAAGCACATCCTAAAACATCACTATACAAATTAGAACTTTATTCTTTCTTAAAAAATTTGTTTAAATAATTTTTGTTTTCTTTTGAAGAGATGGGGGTCTCACTCTGTTGCCTAGGCTGATCTCAAACTCCTGGGCTCAAGTGATCCTCCTGCCTCAGCCTCCCAAAGTGCTGGGCTTGCCGCTGCGCCCAGCTGAAATCAGAACTTTATTCTAACCATTGGGTTTCCTCGGGTGGAGTAAACATAAAATTGATTTTCCTCAGGCTTAGGAGTTTCAGGCAGACTTGAGGCAGCCCTTGTTTTTATACTGGAATGATAAATGGAATGACTGGATGGTTTTACATGAGCGTAGCCATTTCCCCTGAATGATATGGAGAACTTTTAGGGTAGTCTTCATAAATGTTGGAAGCAGTGCCTAATTATTTTTCCCTACAACTTATAATGATCCTCTACTAGAGTAGTTATTAGTTTCTCCTTGGAATCGTATTTCTTGATGGGCCGCAGGTGCCTTTCATGAGAGCAGGTGTGAATCATAAATGGATAGGTCGGACAGGTGCCTGTGCGTGTGGAAGCCCTGAAGAACAGTCACGAGGAGGGAAGGATGACACTGTCTGTTCAGGGTCGCTACTCCTGCCTGCCACTTGCCTCCCAAGACAGAGCACCAGGGCAGGGATTGCCAAGAGGTGAGCCTGCTCTGAGGGAGATGTGGGGACCTTAGGGTGAGCTGAAGCCAGGAACAGGCCTTGGGCACACTGACTGCACCCCTGCCCCTTGAGAGCATCCGAGATGTAAGTGTAGGCTTTACTTCCTGAGCTGAACCCTGAAATGTGCTGTGCTTCCCAATCGGAACAGTTGCAGATACTGAGTTTTGGTTTTAAATGGTAGACATTTTACATTGTGCCTTTTCTATTAAGAAATATGCTTTTGTGGGCTGGCTGTTGTGTGAGTATTTAGCTTATATGATAAGTGGATTGTGTATGCGCACTGAAATATTAACCTACTGTTGCTGGAGTTGTCTTTCTAGTTGCTGAGGATAACTCTTTTGTGGGTTTTGTTGTGTTTTCACTTTCTTGCCGCTTTGCTTCGATTCCGGCTTTTGGCCTGTCTGGCTTTTTACCTCTGGCTTTTCTTCTGCCGACCTGTTGACCAGATAAAAACCAAGATATGTTGTGTAGCAGCCGCAAAAGGAAGGGCAGGATATCCCACTTCCCAGGTCCATTATACACTCTGGCAGGTTAAAAACACAAAAGCCTGTCTGTATAGAAGTGGAGAAGTATTGCTTGTAGTTTCAGCATGAGAAAAGTGCCCCATTTGAAAAAGCCCTCCACTGCAGAACCTGCCTGCCCTCCCTCTCACTCCTGAGGAGTCTGTAGCACCGTGGCGATGGCTCACTAGTGCTGCCAGAAACCGGCGGCAGAATTGTTTGGGGGAGAGACATCATCAAAGTAGGTTTGTGTGCGTGTGCATGTGTGCGGGTGTACATGTGTTCACCTTCCCACCCGCTGAAACTTCAGATGCAGTGAAGCCTTCTCACATAAAACAATATACCTTAACTGGGCATATTGCTCTGTGGCATTCAAAAGTATTTTGTAAATTCTGGTCACTTGAGGGCTTCTTGGAATCAGGATTTTGTCTAGTCTGTGAGCACTTCTGCCAGTTCCTGAAACATGGGCTGCTGTGCCTGCTTCCCAGGTGCCGAGCTGTTTCCTTCAACCATGGTCACCCTTTGTCTCACCATCTGAAAGGACACACATTTCATGTGGAGTGTGGTCGCTTGGAGTCTCTCAAAAACACTCTTTTTTTCCCATAACTTTATGTAGTTTCTTAGGTAACATGTGCTCTATTTTTGTAAGCCACTCTGAGTTCTTTTGGGCTGTGTGTAGGTGGGCATGGACTAATTTTAGAGCATGATGTGGAAATAGTATTTGTATTACTATTTAATATGTTTTCCTTTCTTTTATTAGGCAAGAAAAAGTCATATTTCCCACGTTGTTCATGGGTAACTGAATTTGTTTGCTGTGCTCTTTTTCATTCTTTCTTAATCCTGGTGTGTGGTGGAAGACACATTAACAATCTGGTTTTACTAACTGCATGGGGCTGACTCAGCTTTAACCAACTTACAGCCCATCAGTGAGCTTTCACGGTCCTGTTCGACTTGACTGTATGCCGTTATTAGTTCAGCTGTGAGAAACAAGAACAAATTAGTTGCAGTGGTCCTGGGGTGGCTGGGAGTAGCATGCCAGGTGGCCCGCCTGAGATGGGCTAGGGCGCTGTAGTGTTGATTTCAGAGTCTGGCGATGGGGGTTTGAGGTCACTGTCAGGCCCTGGGATCACCTTTGACTGTCTTCCTGGGACTGGGGTTCTTCCCGTTACCCAGTTGCTTCTGTTTTCTCAAGTCAGGCACCAGTGTGAGCACTCCCTCACCTCTGCGCTCACGCATGGAGTCCCCAGTTAAAATGGAATGGTACATGGGGACGTGTGTAAGATCTGCCTTACATTTCAGAACTGCTTTGCAGTTTGCAGAGCCTGGGCTGAGAATTGGAGCAGGCTGGAGCTGCTCTGAGCCCACACTCATCCACTGAAATAGGAGACTCAGGTGTGGCGTGTGCCTGCCTGCAGGCTCTTCTGGATAGCTTGAGCCCACCCTCCTGCCCTCTCCAGTGTCCTCATCCTTGCTGCTTTGACAGAGTTAATGTTTCCGTCCTTCATCTCAGCTGCTTTAGATTTATTGTCCTGAGTAGCTTCTAAGTGTGCCTTGGCTCTTCCCCCTTTTCACTTCTTCCACTGACATTTTACAACTGACCTTAGCACTTTTTCTTAACTGGATTCTCTATATTTCAGTCTCCTTAACTAGTCTTTGGTGGTAAGATCATGAAATTTTATAGCTCTGGAACCTTTTTTTTACATATGTGATTCCCAGATCTGTATCTTCAAGCCTGCCCCATCACTCTTCCTTCAGTCCTGTCTTGTGCACTGGGACATTGCCCTGTGGCTCTTTGCTGCTCCCTGAAACTGAATCTGTTGAATATAGAGTCTCTTCTCTTGCAAATCTTTTCCCCATGCACAGCTTTGCAGGCCTCTGAAGGACTTCACTAGACCTGTCATCCCATCTAGAAGGCCAGCTTTCTTCTCTCTGTGTTCTTTAACTTTCTACTTTTTGAGTCAGGAGAGAGGCGCTAGGTGAGACCCTGGTGGATTGATGTTCTCTCTCTACTCCACCCACCTTCACATTAAGCGTTCCATTTCTGCCCATGTAGAAATTTACTGGTTCTCTCTTTATAGTCTGGGCTGCACCACTTACTTTTCCCATTAGAGCCGGCCTGCATTGGAGTGCCGAAGTGGTTGCTTCTGAGGGCTGCTAGGTGGCCTCTGACCAGGAGGAGACTAGAAAAGGGTCCTGGCCTGGGCATCTGGAGGCAGCTGTGGCCCCGACTTCCCCATCAGTGGCTCACTAGGTGAGCCTAGGCTAATGGCTGGACCTTCTCTTGCTTTGGTTGCCTTGGCAGTGGAACAGTGGGATGAACCTGTTGTTCCTTACGGTCCACTTGAAAATGCCAGAATCCCATCCTCAACCTGCTCGAGGAGCCATCTCCTAGTTGCTGCTTTTGCACACCCCCGTGGCCCAGGTGCCAGATTCTTCTTGGCATCCAATGGTGCTCCCTTTCTGCCAGGTTCCGGGCGCTGTCTGCAGTACAGGTTTAGGGGCTTGCCTGCCACTGTGATGTGTGAGGCCGGGAATCTGAGGTTCACACGTGCTGAGAGCTGCAGGCATTTGTGGGGCCTGCCTGGTTGTCCCTGAGGTTTCTAGGAGAAGCAGGTGTCAGGGACTCTGGGACTAGCCAGACAGATGGAGCCTATTATATGAGGGCTACCGTGGCAAATAGGATATGGCCTTGGCCCCGGAAGAGGCACAGGCCTGTGACCTTGGGAGAGTGGGAAGGATGATTTCAAACTTGCAAATGTATTGAAGCTCAAAAATCAGACCTAACCCAGTGAGGAAAGAGACAATCTGGCTGTTTGTCGTCGAAGTAGGACAGTGTGCAACAGGGAGAAATGACATTTGTCAGAGCCTTTCTCCTGGGGCTCTTGGTCTCTGTATGCGTGGTTGGAATTTAAACTCCACATATGTACTCTGAGTTTAGTTTCTTTAGACATGAACTTTGTTTCTTCCAAGTAGGCAGGGACTATTTGTCAAGTCTCTGCATGCCTGTTTCTCTGTGAGGTTATCCTCGCCCCGTCAGTGTACGAAACAGCTGTCTCTGCAGGGAGTGTGTGTCGGCATTTTTTTTTTTTTTTTAAGGAGAACCTCTCTCCATGAGTCTGTATTTAGCTCCCTGGAGCCGTCTGATGAGCGGGTGGGGGCAGTAGTGGGCAGGTGTGGTGCAGTGTGGCCCCTTGTCGTAGTTGGCTTTATCTCCCAAATTGCTAGTGGGACAAATTTTCCTAGGAAGCTTTTCAAGGTGGAAAGGCTGAAGTGGCTCCTGAGAGAGGTTCCAGGCTGCACACTCCCTCCCCCTCTTGCTGCTTCCTGTGGCTGTGCTGCATGGTGTGTGAGGGGGATGCTGGGGGGGCTCCCTGCATCGCTGGGCTCCGGGTGCGTGAGGGGGATGCTGGGGGGCTCCCTGCATCGCTGGGCTCTGGGTGCGTGATGGGGACGCTGGGGGGCTCCCTGTGTCGCTGGGCTCCGGGTGCTGGGTCCTGGCTGCAGGCTATTGGGTTGGGCTGGGCTGTCTGCACACGAGTCTGCGTTGAAAAGCCTACTCATCTGGCGTTGCTTGCTAAACAATTTTTAAAAGGTTATTTTTCTCCACATTATTAAGATATTCATGTATTAATACATTATATTTGGAAAATGTAAGGAGATTTGGAAAATGATTAAAAAAGGATAAAGTAGTAAACAAAATTCACCCACAGCCCAGAGGGAAGAAAAGTAACGATTCTTAAATTTTCTTTTTATGATATATATGATCCTATGTACATATATGTTGGTGTGTGTATATATATATGTGTGTGTGCGTATATATAACGTATGTATATATACATTGATTTATACACACTCCCCCTCTGCCCCTGCTTTGTGGATTTAGCTGTATGGATAGTAATGTCTGTCTAAGGGGCTATAGTCTAGAATCTAGAATATACACTATTTGCTTTTTTTTCTTTCATATCATTGAATCTACAGAGTTTGGTAACCTGCATCTTTTTCCACTTAGTGTTAGTTACATTCTGAATATTTTCCCATGCTATTAAAAAACTTGTGGAATGTGTTTTTAATGGCTGTGCAGTATCTTATTGTTCAGTTGTACCATTATTTATTTAACTAGTTCCCTATTGCCAGGCATTTAGACCTGCTTTATGGGGAAAGAATCAGGACTGTGGCTTCCGTGGCCAGTGTGCGGCAGTTGCCAAACAGGTCATGTGGTCCTGGTTCCCCAGGATTCCCAAAGGCTCAATTCTCTAACCAGCTGGTGCTTTCTAGGCAGCCAGTGCCCCTTGGGCCATCAGGACCCTACAGCCTGCGAGGAATAGTTTTAGAAAGCAGATGAATTTCCTATTGTGTGTGAGTGATTTTAAATGAGTTTTTCTTTTCCCCTTTCTTCCCTTCTGTGCTCTGGTTGCTCCCACAGGGCAGTAAACGGCTTTGACCCCGCTCCTCCTCCTCCTGGTCTGGGCTCCTCGCGTCCATCGTCAGCGCCGGGTATGCTGCCTCTCAGTGTGTGAGTGCCCAGCCTCCAGGTGGGGGCTCCTGCCCTCCTCCAACAACCCAGGACACCCACGCCTCACCCCTCGGTGCCTGGGCCCAGCCCCGTGCCCCTCCGTCTGCCTCCGCACAGCTGGCAGAGGGCAGGCTGCATGCAGTGGCGGCTACTGGGCCCTGCCCAGCCCCGGAACTCTGCGCGATATCAATACTGGCTATTTTCTCTTCTCGCCGTAGTGCCGTTGGTTTCACATGATTGCACTTTTGTGGGTCGCAAGGTGATACATACGTGTATTACTTGGTCACTGGATGCAGAAGTACCCATTCATCACACCTGCCTCATAGACCCCACTCTGCTGTACTGATAGGATTTAGTTGTGTTTAGGACATTGCAAATCTTCTAGAAGTTCTCCCCCAAATCAGGTCAATGTGTGCCCTCCTGAGCTCCCTCCCACCCAGGCATCTCCAGTGCTCATGATCATGTGTCCCCCAACTCCACCCCTCACAGTTTGGGCCTGTTTCTGGCAAAGAGTCAGGAAGGTTACTGAATTAGGGAACATTTTCTGCACCTTCTGATTTTACTTAAGCAGCTACCATTCCATGGACTTGCCTCCCAGAGCAGCACAATGCCCGTCTGAGCCCCACGTGGCAGGAGCCTCTGGGACGGGGCACACACAGGCCCAGCCTCTGTGCTGTCTCCTCCTCCGTGCGCCTCAGACTCGGGGTGAGGGAGGCGGGCAGCCTCTCGCCAGCCTTCCCGTCCTTCAGTTCAATGACATCTTTGGAGTGTTTTTGTTTTCTCTTCCAAGGGCCGTCCCGTTGTGTTAGGAAGGGTGAGTGGCTGGTTCCAGGGTGGGCCGGTGCCAGCTCCGGGGTGGACTGAACAGCGGCGGCTGTCCCTGTGCATCCTTTGATTACTCTCATGCTGCATTTACTGTTTACATTTGTTTTATTGTACATAGGTTTGTAAACATTATTGCCTGAGATATTTGTATATAACTTGGGCTTTGTAGCTTTTATTTATTCAGAACGCATATGGCATGTTAATGACTCTGATGGTGTCCTCCTCTGGGCAGCTGTATAGGATCATCATGTGGTTACAAAAAATACTTCCCTCAAAAAAAGTCTTTTAATGTGGAAACAATAAATTTCACAGAAAAAAAGGATTGACGTTGCTTTATTCAGTCTCTGCCATCCCATGAGAGGAGAGCTGGGGCCCGTAAAGCCAGGTTCCAACGTCACTGCTGCTCTGACGTGGGACATGCGATGGACGGACAGCAGCTGTGGAATGGGACAGAGATCAGGCGGCCTCCGGAGATGTCTTATGTGCGGAGCGGGCGTCCTCATGCTGTTTCTTGGCACTGGCTTCTGGGCTTGGCTGTGATTTCCAGGAGCAGTTTGAGAATGGCCTGGGCCCCATGTGAAAATCTGGAAGGAAGGACCAGGATGTTGAGGGCGGAAGTTCACAAAGTCCCAGAGTAACTGGGATGGATCCGGGACCTGGTCCTGCAGCTGTGCTGCCATTCATGACAGATGTTGTCATTCTGGGATTAGAAGTCGCTTCAAACCGGCACTTCTCCTCATCCCTCAGGTTAATGCTAGCAAGTGAGAGAAGGTGTCAGATATTTGATAGCAAGACACATTGAAGAACGCGTAAACTGGGGGTCTGTGTGAATGCATCAGATTCTGAGCACTGTTTGCTTAGAACAACAGAAACAGTACATTTTATAGTTTTAAAACTGTAAGTAACTGAAAACGATGTGAATCAAAACCCTAAGAGACTTTGGGAGGCCGAGGCGGGCGGATCACAAGGTCAGGAGTTCGAGACCAGCCTGACCAACATGGTGAAACCCTGTCTCTACTAAAAATACAAAAATTAGCCAGGCATGGTGGCAGGTGCCTGTAGTCCCAGCTACTTGGGAGGCTGAGGACCGAGAATCGCTTGAACCTGGGAGGTGGAGGTTGCAGTGAACTGAAATCATGTCACTGCACTCCAGCCTGGGTGACAGAGCTAGACTCTGTCTCAAGAAAACCCACAAAAACCCTGAGTGAATAAGAACTATTAAGTAGGATCCATTGTCAAACATTTCTCTATTAATCTATAGACAGGAATATCTGCTGTTAGTTCCTGGAGATTTTGTCCTGAGCTGAGTCTCCAGGGACACTCGCAGTGGGTGTGTGCTGTGCTTGGCTGAGCTGCAGTGCTTGAGAGGACAATCCTAAGCCTCTTGTTGATGTGCAGCAACTTCATCTTCTTTCCCAGCCCTCATTGGAAGGATTGGATTAGATGAGAGGTTTCAGCATTTAGCCGACCTCTTCATGTAGGAACCCCAACTAAAACACAGCAAGCAGGGCTTTCACTCTGGTTAAAGCACAGTTCATGTTTGGAGCCCTGAATCTTCGTCCCTGGCTCCCCAAATGATTTCTCACTTCCTTTGCATCTGAACACCCTGGGCTCCTCTTATCCAGACTGTTCTGCCAATTGCTGGTCACTCAGTTGATAGCTGGAGGAAGGGCCCTGGCTACAGGGGCCCACGTGTCATCCACTGCATGTCACCACTGCTCTAGGTCCAGAAGAGCCTGGGCCAGGTCCCTGGAGGGGTAGCAGCGTGCTGTTGGGCTTATTTTTGATCCCTTTGGGAAGAGACTTTCACTTTAAAATTAAAAAAAATTTTGTCCTAGCCAGTCTAATTTAGCAGTGGGGGGTTATATACCAACTTTAGTGACTTTTTTTTTTTTTTTTGAGATGGAGTCTCGCTCTGTCGCCCAGGCTGGAGTGCAGTGGCATGATCTTGGCTCACTGTAACCTCCACCTCCCGGGTTCCAGCGATTCTCCTGACTCAGCCTCCTAAGCAGCTAGCGCCCGCCGCCATGCCTGGCTAATTTTTTTTTTTTTTTTTTTTTTGTATTTTTAGTAGAGGCAGGGTTTCACCATGTTGTTCAGGCTGGTCTTGAACTCTTGACCTCAGGTAATCCACCCGCCTCGGCCTCCCAAAGTTCTGGGATTACAGGCGTGAGCCACCGTGGCTGGCCTTAGTGACATTTTTTTTGTGGCTCTAGCAGCTCTTGGCAAATGATCCCCCGTGAAGAAAGCAGCCAACTCCCTGGCTCATCTCCCGCTTTCTGTTTGGACTGTGGGGTGTAAGATGCTACTTTGGACATGGTCAGAGAGAGCATCTGCCACCTGGCATGAATGCCGCTACGTACCGTTTCCCTGTCTAGCTGAAGAGTGCCTCTGGGTAGAGTGCCTCTGTGTGGGTTTTCTTCCTGGAGCTGCCGGGTACCTGGTTTTGCATGGCTCTCCATGAAACCTCGGGAATGAGCCCTCCTTGAGCCGCGTCTGTGTGCCGTTCCTCCCTGCTGGTGGGGCTGATCTCCCGGGTGGTGGACAGCCTCTTGCCTCCAGGTGTTTTCATTTCAGCCGCTCAGTCCTATCCCTTGCTCCCAAATATTGTCTTACAAGAGAGCAGTAGCCAGCACTCCACTTCCTTCAGCCCAGAGTGGCCAGAAATGATCCCTGACCAACGCAGCTGAGACCCAGGAGCCAAAGCTGGGACCTTGAGTCACAGTGAGGCCTGCAAGAACTATACAGAGGTGACCTGAGGACAGGACACAGTGCTCTGACCTCAGGTGGCAGAAAGGACAATGGGCCTGGGTTTGAGTTGACTGAGCTTGCACGGCTAATTCATGGTGAAGCCAGGCTTGGGCATGAGCCGTCTTTTTTCTGCTGTGCCTTTCCAGACTTGAGGCCTCACTGGCCTTGACTCCCACGCTCTGTCCTGTGCCTCGGGAGAGGAGTAGGTTTTGAAGGCTTGGAAATGACGAGCGGCAGGACCGGCACAGCCTTTGCAGCAGGAGGAATCGGTTCACGTAGCCTTCCTCCTGTGCCCGCTGCGCATGCTGACTTCACCTTTCTTGGCAGCTGCCCCAGAGATGCCACTAGTGTGCGTCTCCTGAGGGCCAAGGTGGAAGCTGGCACTTCTGGGAGAGGGGAGGCATCCTGGGTGGAGCCACAGCTTTAGGGAGCACCCAGTAGCCAGCTCTGCCCCCTCCCGGACTGTAACAGTGTTGTGCCCTGTCTCGTGTGTGTTGGTGATACAGCATTCCTGAAAAGCAGATTCCAGTGAGGCTCCAGAACTTCCTTCTAAGCTGCTGATGCTCATTCTGCAAGTTTTTTTTTGTTGTTGTTGTTGTTTTGAGACAGATTTTCGCTCTTGTTGCCCAGGCTGGAGTGCAATGGTGTGATCTTGGCTCACTGCAAGCTCTGCCTCCATGGTTCAAGCGATTCTCCTGCCTCAGCCTCCCAAGTAGCTGGGAGTACAGGCATGTGCCGCCATGCCCGGCTAATTTTGTATTTCCCATTCTGTAAATTTTGATGCTGTGCTTTATCGATCTTGCCAGGAGTCGGGCAATGACACCATCACAGCTGCGCCTACTGACAGTGATTGTGAGATACAGGAGATGTGGCCCACGTGAAGCTGGGGGTGCCTTGGCACCTGTGCAGTATGGCACATACTTGGGAGAGGCAGCGCTCTGCATGGGGATCTGTGAGACCTAGTTTGTCGGTTATGTCACGTTACCTCTTGAATAAGGCTTTGTGACATCCAGTCAGCCGGAATGGAGCCTGTTACTGGGCTGCCTAGTCTCAGTAGGGGTTGAAAGCCGGGGCCACACTTTCTGCCCAGCTTACAGGCTCTGTAGCTACAGTGAATGCCTCTGAAAAGCAGTAGCATGATGGACTTACACCCCTTCAATAGCTTCATATAAGATTCCCAACAAGAATGAGGTACTTCACAATCTGCTTGATTCCCAAATGGCAGGTGCCTACAGAAGGAAGTGGACTTCTCTGTCTGGTCCTGACAGCTGACTTAGGACGGCATTTTGGCAAACACTCAACATCTGGGAAAGCTCTTGGTGCAGATGTTGTCCCCGAAAGGTGGAAAGGGAGAGGTCCTTTCTTGCATTCCTCCCAGAGACTGGGAAGCCTGTGTGGGTGGGGCCTCGCAAGGGGAGACCTGCCTGGAACTCGAGGGAGAGGAGTCGTCACCACTTCCTAACGATTCCAACCTGGAGCCTGTTCTGGCTTTTTTCTTTTTTGGGGAGTGAAGGAAGAGCAGGAAGGTGTGGTTTGACAACAGTGAGCTCTCTTCTCCAGTCTTGATGTGGACATGTCTGTCCCTCAGCAGCACCGGCCTCTGGGGAGAAGGGCCCTGGGTCGGTCATACCTAGAGCCATAGGAAGGGCTGGCTAGAACAGCTTGGCCTTACGGCCCACAGTTCATCTTAGCTGAGGTTTCCTGGGACAGGAAAAATTGGTGACACAAAGATGTGACAAATCTATAGCCTGATGCCATCAGGAATTGGAAGTGTCCCCTCAAGCCAGCAGGCTAGAAATAGGTGTTAGCTGGGCATGGTGGCTCACACCTGTAATCCCAGCACTTTGGGAGGGAGGCCAAGGCGGGATGAATCACGTGAGGCCAGGAGTTCAAAACCAACCTGTCCAACATGGTGAAACCCCGTTTCTACAAAAAAAGAAAATACAAAAATTAGCCAGGCCTGGTGGCGGGCGCCTGTAATCCCAGCTACTCGGGGGGCTGAAGCAGAGAATGGCTTGAACCCGGAGGTGGAGGGTGAAGTGAGCTGAGAGCATGCCACTGCGCTCCAGCCTGGGAGACAGAGCGCGACTCTGTCTCGGGGAAAAAAAAAAGTTGTTATCCTTCCAAAGCAGTTTAAAAAATAGTCCACTGGAATGGCTGCATTAAAGAAAATAAATAAATAAAAACAACAACAAAAACTGGCATCTATGATGTGGCAAGGGCAGAGCGCTTATGGCCCTAAACGAAGCCCCGGCACTGCCTCATGTCGTCTAGACCCAGGCTCAACGAAAGAGCAAGCCTTTCCCAAGTCTGGCCTGAGTTCCTCCTCCCCGGGAACCACACTGCTGCTGGGTAGAAGCTGACCAGCTTGATCTTCTGATACACTCAAAGCCCAGCTGCCATAAACTGTCTTCCTTGTGCTCTGAATGCCCAACGAAGGTTGTATAAACTACCTTTCCTTAGGTCTGGAGTGTTGGGTCAGTCAAGAAGGGACCCTTTTAGTTATTAAATAGTATCTCTGCGGAATCAGGGCCTGGAATTGGTTCACACAGATTGTTTCTCCTGGCACGCTGAGTAGTTGGGAAACTGTGATGTGAACACCAGTTAGACCAGCCAGTAGGGAAGAATTCTTTTTTTTTTTTTTTTTTTGAGACGGAGTCGCCCTTCTCCGTCACCCAGGCTGGAGTGCAGTGGTGTGATCTCGGCTCACTGCAGCCTCCACCTCCCAGGTTCAAGTGATTTTCATGCCTCAGCCCCCCAAGTAGCTGGGACTACAGGTGTGCACCACCACACCTGGCTAATTTTTGTATTTTTAGTAGAGACGGGGTTTCACCATGTTGGCCAGGCTGGATTCGAACTTCTGACCTCAAATGATCCACCTGCTTTGGCCTCCCAAAGTGCTAGGATTATAGGCTTGAGCACCACGCCCAGCCCAGAGTTCTTACTTTTTGAGAAAAACAAGCCTCTGAATTCTGTACACTCTTGGATAAGATACTGGATGTGGGGGTGGGAGCCCTGCTGAAGCACCATACCTGTGACTCACCTTTCCTCTCCTATGGTAGTGGCACAGGAGGAAGAGGGCACTTCGGCCCATTTCACACGTTTCCACTGCTGCCAAGAAGCCTAGTCATAGGCCCCTTACCCCCAGAACCAGTCTAACCCGAGAATATTATGGAACAAGAAATCGGCATTCTCTGTTTGATTCTGCGCTGCCCTAGTATTTCTCTCATCCTAGTTGGCCCGCACTAGAGAGGCTGCCCTTGGCCTCATCACTGAATCCTCCAAAAGCATCTTCAATGCGTGTCTGCCTGAAAATGCAGCCTGAAATGTCTTGGACCCCTGAAAATGTCCTAACCCAGCAGTGAGCTTCATTGGCTGGTGACCAGAGCCCTCCTAAATCACTCCCTTGACAGGTGGGCCAGCTCCTGCCTTTGGGTGGTCTTTCCCTTCCTAGTGCGTGTGCATCCTGTGAGGCACTGGCAGGAACAAGAGTTGGAGCCAGGACTGGCCTGAGAATTATTCTGTCGTCTGACCTGGGAGACAGCGCCCTCAGCAAAAAGGGCCTGGCGCCATCATTTGAAGTTGGTGTGTAGCACCCACCCTCCAGTCAGATCACAGATGGGAAATCGAGAACAGAAGGTGAGAAAACAGATTCCATGTTCACATGATTATTCTTGTTTATTGAGGTCTCTTTATTCTCCACGGGTGCTTTTTTCTTCAAGTAAACAGAGCAGGCGCAAATATCTATAATGAATAAATTTATTGTCTTACAAAAATCATTGTCTAGAAATATGGGAATACAAGAAAAGATATTTGCGGTCAGGTGTCTGGTGGTCAACAGCCAGTGCAGTTCATAAAGGGGGAAAATCCAAGATTCCAAACCCACAGGACAAATTCTTCCTAACAGATGTTAAAGCTTTTAACCCAAAAGGTTTGTGTTTTCAAGCACATTGCAGAGGATCAAGGATTTAGAATTAACACTGATTCATTGTCACTGAATGTTTGTAATACCACTTTGACTAGAGAGGTACATGATATGAAGCACAGTCAAAACTGAATACATTAAATTGTTATAGAGGCGAATGATATATTCAACATTGTCTTAGTACTGTAGTGTCTAAGGCACTTTCCGTAATGTCAGTTTGCTTAACTATCAACCAAAAACAGGATGCTAAGTGTTCACTGTAACACTGTCCAAAGGGAAGGGAGAAGGAAAAATGAAGGAGTCACACCCACTGGCATGTCAACATTCAGGAAGATGGCATCTGTTCTGGCCTCGGACACAAAACCAATATTCCCATTTTGGGCTCAAAGCAGCGGCTGAATTTGCAAGGTCAGCATGAGGGCCTGGCTGGCGACGGGGAGGGGCCTTCACCAGCTCGGCTTAGGGGTCCACGGCTGCTTGCTCCTGACGTGAGGAGGGCGCCGGCAGAGCCAGGCGGTTCGGGAGACCATCTGGAAGTCTACATGATCCATGGCGGCCGCCTGGGGCCTCAGCTGCAGTGTGGCCACTATCCCTTCTATGCACAGACCAGCCCTGGCCAAGGCCAGTTCACATGAGTAGATGCGGGACACCATCGACTCGAGGGGCAGGGCCCCCCTTGGGGGATGGACATGGTAACCCCAAATGGGTGTTGCTTCCAATCCAGCCCACCCCTCCTACTCTTTCCAAAGCCCCTTTCACAGTTTGCTCACTGAAATAGCGTTGATCATTATTTGAAGGAAATGAGAGAGACAAGTGCAGTTTAGAGTCCACAATGGTCCAGGAGACTTGATGTGGCTGAGGAGTCGGGGGCCACGTGAACACAGAACTAGGTTACCTGTCTGTATGACAGAGAGCATGCAGAGCGACTGAGCGACGACCACGGCGCTGCCCCAATCACCCAGCGACCCGCAACCAAGGGCCTGGAGTTTGTTTTAAAAAGGGTCTTACCATGTGTTATAAAATGGTCTCTTGATGACTATATGGAAAATAGATGCAATGATGAAACAATCTGTTTAATATATGTGTCCTGTGTGTGTCTATATATAAAAAGGGGAGCAATTGTACCTAAGTCTGAAGCAGGATACAGTATGCGTAGGCTGGAGAGCCTTAAGACACAGTTGATCTTTCAGGAAGGAATCCCGTAGCTTGCCAATTTCCGAAAGCTGCAGGAGGCCCCGGGTGCATTCCTAACTGTCCCACTGTATTGCCTCCTCTGGCTTCCTGCAACTTTACTCTGACTGGGGTGGCTGCGTCTCGTTGACATCACTGGTCTTACTTTCTGTGTCATCGTCGGAGAGCTCCAGGGAAGCTCCTTCAAGGTGCAGCTGGCGCCGGCCAGATCGGCTGGAAGAGAAGCTGATGGGGCCACCCCGCCTGGAGAACACAGGAAGCAGATGTGTGTGGGTAAACAGACAGGAGCACATGGCTGTCAATATGTTCAACCACTCAATGCCACGGAACCTTCCCCTTGCACCCCCTCCTCGGACACACGACCTTGTGGGGGTGGCGGTACGATGGGGAAGGACTGTGTGCTTTTCTGCCTCTCCCACAACCCTGCCTGCAGAGTACGCGAAGCAGGGTCCTTGGAGAACTGGGGAGGACTTGATTCAGCCTAGGACTGTGTGATGGAAATGGTAAGGAAGACGGATTAAGGCCAAGCTCTACCTGCTAACCAGGGAATCAGCCAGATAGCAAATATTTTATTGAGGATTTGTGGGCCACATAGGGACTCTGTTGCATATTCTTTGTTTTGGCGTTTTTATAACCATTTAAAAATGTAGAAACCATGCTTAGCTTGATGGCTGTATAAAAGCAGGGTATGCACCAAATCTGCCCATTGGCCAGATGTGCTGAAACCGCCGCCGACCTGGTCTTCTGGGGCAGAGACTTCAGCTGTAGCTCTCTCACGCTCCGCCCTCTCGCTGGTACAGAGCAGATCCAGTGTGGTGAGGAGGACGGTGCTGAGGAGGGCTGATGGCACCAGGTCCCAGGAGGAGCTCCTGCCCTGCTTTTTAAGAGAGGCTGGGAGCTCACTTCACTAATGGATATCTGGACGGGGATGGATGCCTGACCCAGCTCCAGCCTGGTGTGGTGGATTAGTGTGGTCCTCTAATGACTGGCAATGAGTAGGGCCGCCTCCTCTTTTATTCTCCCCAAGGACGACTATAAAGGTCAGAAATCTCAAATGAAGTGGTTCAGGAGAAAGAATGGGTCACTGGGTATAGATCTAAGTAAACTTCCTCTGACCAGCTGCACCCCGAGCCTAAGCTAACCCACAAAGCAGCTGCCTGTCAGCTCGGGGCCGCATGCCTGCTCACCTCAGCCGGTTCTTCAGGGTGCTGACCTCGCGGCTCAGGCCCTCGTTGGCCTCGGTGGCATCATCCAGTTCCCGCTGGAGTTTACGCCGAGATGCGTTGGCACGCGTCGCTTCTTCTTCTGCTTCCTCCAGCTGGCGTTTAAGCTGCTTCATCCGAGCGTTGGCCTTCTCCATCTTGGGGAGGGTACATGAACCAAAACAAACCAAACTGGTGAATCCAGTGTCGGCCTCTCTGCACCCTGAGTGTGGCAGTGTGGGGCTCTGCCTGTTACCCTTGTGAGCACGCGTGTACACGGATGTACACGCGTGCCTGGGGGCTGGTCGGAGGCTCTGTAACCGGCCTGCCGCTCTCAGCAAAGCTAGCATCTACAGAGCACACTAGGCCAAAAGAAATGAAAAAGTACTCAAGACTCTGTTTTTACCAGTGAGTTTTCTGCAGAAAAATGACAGCGTTTACTATCTTCACACACGTGACCTAGGGGACTGAAAGGGAATTGCTATTCTTGCAAAATGTGGAAGAACCAGCAATGTGGGACAATCCCCAGCCCAGAAGATGGTACAATGCATCTTTACACCTCCTTTCAAGGATGGGCATCTCAGATACTAGACTCGGATTCAAGCAGAAAGCCACCCTGGGATGACACGCCACAGAACTAAGAGCCTCCCTTTTGGACCCTTCATTCCTGAGCCACACAGGCACTGGTCAGTGCCTCGTGGGTCCAGTGCACACCACCCTCAACTGTGCTCCGTGTTGCTAGGCCCCAAGGGTGGGGGTGGGAAGGGAAGGCCAGGTTGCCTGACTGAATGAATGAAGTTGGGGAGGGTTCGGGCCAAAGGCAGTGAAATCCTCAGATCCATCTACCTTTCTGGCCAGTGTCTGCAGTGTGAAGTCTCACCAGGCAGAGGGCAGGGAGCGGGAGGGAGGGTACAGCTGCCCACGCTGCAATCAGGGCAGGCCTGACCCACAGTTCAAAGTCCTGCGGAACATTCCCTGTGTACTTAGAAAAGGGGGCCTGGATGCAGACGCTGAAGCTCACTCGGGTGCAGCATGCAGTACCTTTGTCTTCCCTTCACTTTCTATTCAGTATCTCCTGTGCCCACCCTACACCCAGCCAGTATCTCATGACTGCCAGCAATATCCAGGAACTATACTAGGCATTAGGGAGATAACAGGGAGCAAAACAGGCAGAAATCCCTGTACTCACGAAGCACACATTCTAGTGGAGAAAGCAGGAGCTTTACAGTTCAGTCCAGGCCTCACTGAACTTGCTTCCTGACCTGCTCTCCCCGCCCTCCTGTGTCTCGGGTACTGGGAGTGCCCACCAGGAACATGGAACAGCCCACGTTAGCTGAAACATCAGAATCGGGAGGGCCCTGAATTCCACTGGTCAGTTGTGCCAGCAGCTCATTCTCCACCAGTTCCTTTGCTCACGCGCTTCCCAGGGAGGCACTTCCTCGCGTACCTGCTCTTTATACTGGTCCGCGTGTCGACGCTCATCCTCGACCTGCATGAAGATTTCTTTCAGCTTCTTCTCAGTGCGACGGACTAATTTGTTGGCGGCTGCTCGTTCCCTGTGAAAGTGGTCACAGTAGTATTGAAATTCTTGAAATGGTATTTTGTGTGGGAAAAAATATTTTTTAAAGCCCCTTTTCTTTGGGAAGATGACACATGGTGGAGGCATTATGGCCCTCTCTGTCCAGAATTCATGACTCATGTGCTGAAACCTTTCCTTCTGGTCAAAATCAGAATTGCCTTTAATGTATTCCTCAATAGTGACAGGTAGAATAAGTGCATTATTCCCGCACGTGTAGGTGTTAATTACTGTACACAGGTATTAATCATTGTACTCAGTTATCTTACTTTGTTTGTTTTTGAGATGCAGTCTTGCTCTGTCGCCCAGGCTGGGGTGCAGTGGCGCCATCTCTGCTCGCTGCAACCTCCGCCTCCTGGGTTCAAGCAATTCTCCTGCCTCAGCCTCCTGAGTAGCTGGGATTACAAGGCGTGCACCACCACGCTGGGCTAATTTGTGTATTTTTAGCAGAGACGGGGTTTTACTACGTTGGCCAGGCTGGTCTCGAACTCCTCACCTCAGGTGATCTGCCCGCCTTGGCCTCCCAAAGTGCTGGGATTACAGCCGTGAGCCAGCGCACCCGGCCTGTACACAGTGATCTAAAGAGCAAATGTTACATACAATCTACCTGTCAGTTATACTGAACATAGACTTTTGAAGACACCATCCTTAGTTTAATCACCTAAACTTTTAGCCTGAGAAACAACCCAATTTATTAAGTGATTGTTTCACTTGATAATTTACTAATTACCTATTGTGATGTAGAGGGCTTTGGCAGCTCACATTGAAAAAAAACCCAAAAACAAACCCCCTACACTCCCTCTTTGGTTAGAGGTGAAACAAATCCATGTTTCCAGATGCATGTACGTCGTCCCATATGAAGGAGAGGTAACTTATTTGGAGGACTCCATGGAAGACAGAAAAAGTTATTTTGTTCCTTAACAAATATTATGCAAAAGTAGATAGAGACAGTCAGCTGAAAGGGTGTTATGTTAATTCCAACTAGAAACAAACCCTTAATTGTTTGCTTCAGCCCACTGGAGTCCAAAGAATGGAGTGGGAAGTCCTGGCACGAGAGGCTGGGTAGGATGCAGGGTTCTGGCCGCGAGCCCTGCATTTCTGGGCTCCAAGCTCCCCAGCAAGAGGGTGAATCTGAAGGTCTGCCCTGGCTCTGGGCGCTATGACCTAATAGCTTTGTAAATGCCTGCCAGCAGCTGTACTGTACAATTTCTCGTCAATTTCAGAATGCTTTAATACAACAATATGAAAGCTGTTAAGCAATCCCTTCTATGGGGAGAAGAAAGGCTCTGATTTGTGTCATACTGCATTTGTTCTCTGGCAGCAAACTAGCATTTCATGGGATGCCACACGCTTGGGAAATCGACTTTGGGTAGGAGATGCAAACTCAGGGTGCCTAGGAAATTGGGGCACCGTCCTAAAGCCCAGCCTTCCCTGACTGTTCACGGATGCCGTCTGTCCTCCCAGCCTCTGAATGCTCACAGCTCTTCTCTCACAGCTCACACCAACTTCTGTGTCCCACTCTGGTTATATGTGTTCTCTGCCCACGTGGTGGGGAGCCCCCCTGAAAGGGGCATGCCTGTTTTGTCTCTGACTGAGCCTAGTTGGTAAGTTTTGGTTGACGGTAGCAAAAACCTCTTACTTGGCTTCCTGCTCAAGCTGCTCCTCCAGCTGCCCAATCTTGGCCTCCAGGGCTGAGATGGTGGCCTTGAACTTGGACTTGACAGCACCCTCGAGTTCCTGCAGCTTGGCCTTCAGCTCCTTGTTCTGCCGCTCCAGTTGCTGACGTGCATTGTCACTCTTCTGGGCGGCGCTGCGCTCGGCTGCTAGCTCGGCGTTCAGTGTGTCCACCTAGAGAGGAGAGAGGAGTTTAGTCACTTGTGCCTGAGGGGTGGCACAGCCCTCCCTGGGTGACGGGCTCCTGCATGGGCCACCTGTAGAGTGGTCTTGCGGAAGCGGTCGTTGAGCAGCTCCATGTTGCTCTGCTCCTCTTCCAGCTCCTCCTCCAGCTGTGCGATCCGAGCTTCCAGACGCCGCTTCTCATCCAGCAGCGCGGACCTGGCGGGGAGAGGAGGAGGGGACGGTTCAATCCCAGCTCAGCACAGCACGGGAGCCTCAGGGAAGGCTCCTCCACCCACCCTGTTGCTGGAAACCTGAGCAGCCATCCTGAATTTTCTCTTTCCCCTGCACTCATCCCTGAATCCATCAGTAGGTCCCACTGATGACACTTCCAAACACCCTCCCCCGCTGCCACCACCCAGATGCAGGCCTGTCATCTCTCACCTGGACTGCCGGGTGGCCTCCCGCTGCCCTGCCTGCCTCTCTCCAGCTGTTCTCCACAGACAACAGCCAGAGTCGCTTTCAAAACGCAAGCACGACCCCAGCCTCCCCACCGCTGAAACTCTTCAGTGGTTTCCAATGCACTGAGAATCAAATTCTAACTACTCATGATGGCATGCTCAAAAAGGCGCATGATGGACGTTCAGTTCAGTAATTAAGTGGAGAAATCAACTGAATTGGAAAAAAAGATAATGACTTTTAACGAAAAAATGAATTCAGAGAAAGGTCCTGAGGAACCTGCTTGCCAAAGCTAGCTGGAAAGTGAAGGCCTGCAGTGCCCGTTGGCGCACCCCACGGCTCCCCCCTGCGGTGTGCAGGGCTTGGCAGGACTGGCACGGGTGCAGTGCCCGTTAGTGCACACCACGGCTCCCACCTGCGGTGTGCAGGGCTCGGCAGGACTGGCACGGGGTACCATGGCTGAGGCAGCCCAGGCCCAGCGAGGGAGGAGCAAACCACCCGCTGATGCCAGGTGCGTGGACACCTCCAGCCTTCTCAGCAGTGCGCGTGCCTGAGGGCGAAGAACCCACCTCCGGCCGTGGGAGACTCACTTGCCAGAGGCGCTGTTGGTGATCTCGTCCGCCAGCTCATCTCTCTCCTGCTCGGCGTGTCGGCGGGCTCGCTCAGATGAGGCAAGTTCCTAAGCAGTGGAGACTGCGTTAAGCTCTGGCTGTGAATAGTTTCCTCACCTGTGGAATCTGACAGTGCCTGGAGCTACAGCGACCTTGCTCCTGTCACTGTTTACCTGCACCTCAAGCTGTCATTTAGATTTGAGAAATTAAACTGGCAAGAAAATCTGCTCGGTGCAGGCCAGCCAGGTGGTGTGTGGTGTCAGCATCTGACACACAGATGTCCAGAGGAAAGTCTTCATTGCCATAAGGGCTTTGCTGTCACCTCCAACGTAAGAGGTGGCTGTGTTCCTGCCCTTCTTGGAAAGCTGGTGCTTCTTAATATAAACTGAGCATGTACTTTATATAAACACTGAACCCTAAGAAACATGAGCTATACCAACTTATGGCCCTGAAGTATCTTTCACATAAACACTTTGAGATCAAGGACGCTGGCTGCACAGACCAGTGCGGATCCAGGCAGCTGTGCCGCAACAAGGATCAACGCTCCCATGGAGAGGAGGCAGGTGGGGGCCTCCGCAGGGGCTCAAGTGTTTGCAGAGCTGGGCCTCTAAGGTGGGCAAGGCCTCTTTCTTGAAGGGGACTGTGGCTCCACAGGGGGCTCTCAGAGGACTGGGCAGGACAATGGGGACAGCCCTGTGCCTGCCAGCCCACGGGAGGAACTGCCTGATGGCTGCCTTTCCACAAACTTCTTTGGAAGGATGATTTGCCATGGAAAGGAGTCAAGGGTGCATTTATCTTATAAGTGAGGGAACTGAGGCCCACTTGGATGAAGATACTGGCCCAAAGTCCCAAGGTTAGTCAGCAGCAAAAAGTCAGGGTTCCGACTCCCTGTCCAGGGCTCTTCCCAACAGCTGCCCCTTCCAAAAGATGCCACATTTGGCAAGAGCACACCTTGAAGGTGTCTTAGGAGCAGGGCTGCACGGGAGCTCCTCTGTCTGCTCCAGCACGTGCACCTGCCTTACATGAGTGTAGGCTGAAGGTCCTCTGACAGGCCTGGGTTCTAGCACATCCTGGCACACAGGGCAGGGTGGGAGTCAGGAAGGAAAAAGAGGCAGCTGACGGATGTTCCAGGCCTGATCCCAGGGCCACTGACTCCAGACAGCTCTACCATCTGGCCTCTGGTGTTTTGTCTTCTTGGGCCTATGAAACACTCACTGTCCACTGGCTTGGGGGTGGGGCTCTAGGCAGACTGAGGGACCCACGGGAGAAAGGAAGGGACCCCGGGGCCTCTAAGCCAGATGAACGGAGGTGTTTGAGGGAAGGAAAAGTGTCAGAAATAGGGGGAAGGGCAGGGCCAGCTTTCCAGCTCAGTCTCTTCTCCCTAATGCAGTGTGAGTCAGGCCTTGCCTGAGAGTCTGAAAGAAACACTTTCAGAAAAAACAGTGTGGTACAGAGAATGCCTCTTGGACAGTTGGGTAATGGCCCAGGAGCGCTCTCTAGGAGGCAGGCTCCAACAGCCACATCGCCTTTGGGGATCTCACCAATCAACTCCATGATGGATACATAGAGCTTACACACCTACTTCATTGATGAACATGCATCATTTTTAAGTACACACGGAACACTTATAAAAACTAACGTGTTCTAGGTCCCAGAGCTCTTTCTCAGCATTCTCTGACCACAATGTGATAAAACTAGAAATCAACTTAAAAAACAAGCAAATGCCATACATTTGGAAATTTAAACCGCAAGCTTAAATTATTCACAGGATGAAGAAGAAACCATAATAGAAATTAGAAAAATTTAGAATTACATGATAATGAAATTACTCCACATCAAAATTTGTGGAACATGATGAAAACCGATCTTAGAGGGGAATTTACAGTCTTTTATAAACATATTAGACAAGAAGCTTGAAAGCTGATGAGCTAAGTGTCCAACTCAAGAAGTCAGAAAAAAAAGGAGCAAAAAATGGTGAGATAGAGGACAGCAGGATGAAAACCTCTTGAAGCTGGCTCTCAGGTTCTCTCTCAGGGTCGGCTCCGTGTTTACTGATCTGGTTTTGAGTTCCTTGTTCATTCCTGACACCTAGAGAGCCGTCCTCCTTTCTTGCAAGCTCAACTCTGCCTTTGCTAATATTTTATCCAATATTTATGTTTGTATTGGGAGTTTTTTCGTATTAACTGATAATAACATTTAACTTACCTTTTCAGGTTTGAAGAAATTTTGATTATCCATCATTTATACGGTAATGTGTATATTTAAGTGTGCCTCGCACTGTTACAGTTCCTATATGCAACACTTTATCAGTCTCTGCTTCATGAGAACTTACAAAAAAGATAAATGAAGGAATAACAGGAATTCAATGAAACAAACTTCTCTCCTTTTAAGTTATCACATGAGTAGTGCTTCTGTGTAAAAACAAGGCAATTTTGCATCACCAAGGTTGGAGTTACACAGTTCTTGTGCTTATCAACACTTCCCTTTCCTGCACAGGGGAACAGGCCAAGAAGGTGGCCTGAAAAGCTACTCATCAGCTCCTTTGTCTTTTGCCAGGTAGAGGAATATATGTGAGCAGTGTCGAAGTGATAACTTTCTGTTTCCAAACTGAAGCAACAAGAAGGTTGAGGACCATATTAAAAATGGATACTTAAAAAAATAAAAAACAAAAATGTGTACTGACATTACAGTGGGCTACAAATATATTAACTTTTTTTTGATCTTGGAAAAATTTCAAGGGCAAATATATTTGTTGAACAAATGGATGAATAAGTAACAAACCAACCTCCTGCAATTGAAGGATTTCTGCTTCCAGACTCTTCAATTTCTTTTCACTCTCTTTGGATTGAGCAAAAATCTCATCTCTGGATGCACGAGCTTCTTCTAATTCACGTTGGTAATCCTTCATCTGAGCCTAAGATTAAATAAGAAGGTTTTGGGGTGGTTTACATTCTTAGTTTTAGTTAAAAAAAAATTTTTTTTAGAGATGAGCCCTGGCTGTGTTGCCCAGGCTGATCTCAAACTCAAGGCCTCAAGCATTCCTCCTGATTACAAGTGTGAGCTGCGGTGCCTGGCCCCATTCTTAGCTTGTAAACATGGTATTTTTTTTTCTAGATTATAAAAGTAATATACATTCATTGTAAATATAAAAGTATATGGGAATGACAAGGATATCATAAGAAAACTACAGATCAAAATGAAATCCCTTATGAATACAAATGCAAAAATCTTCAACAGAATAGTAGCAAACTGAATCTGGCAACATGTAAAAAGGATTATACACCATGACCAAGCAGGATCTATCTGAGGAATGCAAGGTTGGTTTGACAACCAAAAATGAATTAATGTAACCATATGATCATCACAATAAATGCTGAAGAAGCACTTGACAAAATCTAATACCCTTTCAATATAAAAATACTCAACAAGCTATGAACAGAAGGAAATTTCTTCAACTCTGATTAAGGGCATCAATGAAAAACTGACAGCCAATATCATACTTAAGGATCAATGACCAAATGCTTTCCCTCTAAAAGATGAGCAACAAGACAAGGATGTCCGATCTTGCCACTTCTACTTAACAATGCAATAGAGATTCTAGCCAGGGTAATTAATTAGGTAAGATAAAGAAATAAAAGATATCCAGATTGGAAAGGAAGAAGTAAAACTAGTTCAATTTGCAGATGATCTGATATTGTATATAGAAAATCTTAAGGAAGACACTGAAAGAATTAGAACTGCTGGTAATATGGACAGTAAAAGAAAAGAAAGCCCACAAGAACTAATTGATGAGTTCAGCAAGATTGCGGGATACAAGATCAACATACAAACATCAATTATATTTCTATACACCAACTATGAACATTCAAAATAAAGCAATTACATTTATAATAGCATCAAAAGAATATAAACTTAGGTATAAAGAAAAAAAGTGAAAGACTTGTATACCAAGAACTACAAAACGTCACTGAAAAAAATAAAAAAGATCTAAATAAATGGAAAGATTATCCATGTTTGTAGACCAGAAGACTTAATATTGTTAAAATAGCAATATTCTCCAAATTGATCTACACATCAACACAATAAACTATCAAAACCCAAGCTGGCTTTTTTTTTTTTTTTTTGGTGGCAGAAATTAACAAGCTAAGGCAGGTGTGGAAATCATTTACTCATAAATAATTTATATGCAGAATACAGAATTGTTTCAGCTCAATAATTAAAAGAGAGCTCAGCTGTTTAACCTCATTAGTCATTAGAGAAATAAAAATAAAAGCCACAATGAAATGTCACTTCACACTCACTAAGATGGTTACAATCAAAAGATGGACAATAACAAATGTTGACAAGATGTGGAGAAATTGGAACCCTCATACATAGCTGGTAGGAACGTAAAACTGCAGTGACTGTGGGAAACAGTTTGGCAGTTCCTCAAAGTTAAACACAGAGGTACCATATAACCCAGCTCAATTCCACTCCTAGGTATATTTCTGAGAAAACTGAAAGCACATGTCCACACAAATGCATATGAATGTTCATAGAGGCATTATTCAGAAGTCAAAAAAATGGAAGCAACCCAAATGTCCAACTGGGGGATAGATGAGTAAAATGTGGTAGATGTATCCACACAGTAGAGTGTTACTCAGTAATAAAAAGGAGTGTGGTACTTGTTTATGTGGCTACATGGATGAACTTTGAAAACATCATGCTAAGTGGAAAACCCAGTCACAAAAGGCCACATATTGTATGATTCCACTGATATGAAATATGGAACAAAGGCAAATTTATAGAGACTGAAAGATTAGTAGTTGATTAACGCAGGATGCAGCAGGGATACAGGGAATGGGGAGTGACAGCTAATGGGTGGAGGATTCTTTTGGGAGGGACCAAAATGCCCCAAATTTGATAGTGGTGATGGCTGAATAAGCCTATGAATAACTAAAAAACACTGAAAACACTAAACTGGCGAATTGTGTGGTATGTGAACTATATTTCAATAAAGCTGTTAAAATCACAGTATTATAGTTTATATTCTTTGTAATTAATTAGCTTAATAACTTTTGTAATTAGCTAATAAAAATCTTGAGCCCAGGCTGCAGTGAGCCATGACTGCACCACCGTACTTCACCCTGGGTAGCAGACTGAGACTCTTATCTCTGGGAAAAAAAAAAACAAAAAAAATCTTTATATTTAGCTTCAAAAAAAAAAAAAAAAAAAAAAAAAAAAAAAAGCATATGGAAACAAGTTCCTACCAACCTATTATCCAGAGATGACTTTCCCTCCAAACTTTTTTCTAGGTATAGTATGTCTGCCTACATGTCTGTATGTGAAAATGTATACACACACACGTGTAGAGTTACAAGTCAAACCGTCCTACACCGTATTTTCCTTCATTCATTTAAGTCCGGCCATCATTCCCCACACCCCCCATCACTTAGATGGTTAGCAGTCCATTGACATTTAGGGGGTTTCCATTTTTGCTATCAACACTTCTGCTAAAGATCTTTGTACATAAAAATTTCTTCTTTATATTTTGTTAAATTTTCAAGATGTATCAACAAGGTCAAAGGAAAAGTTTTCATCATTAACGGACCAGTTCCCCTGAGAAGTTGCTCCCATCCATCCTATAGGTGAGGGCCCCCTGCCTGCCTGCTAACACCATGAACTCTTGCAGAGATCACTTCTTGTCATTGTGGTAGTGAAAACTAGCACATCATCTGGGTAGAAAAAGTGACGATTAAAACAGACCAAAAAGATCACAAAAGCTACAGCACTAAGGGGCTGGGTCAACATGACCCTCCTCTCGAGGTGAGGAAGAGTGGGTTTTAAGCATTGCCAGAGGCTCTCAGGGCCACAGGAGGCCGGCATGATGCCTCCACCCCAACTGTGTTGCTAAGTGCATTCAAGTATCTCCTGTGGACACAGCGGACACACAAGCACTCTCTTTATGGCCTGCTGCCCCACCACTGGCCACGCTGACAGCGGTGCTGTGCCCCCCAGCTTCACTGCTGGACTCTGTGTAAAAGCCACACAGGTCACGTGGTGCCATCCAGAGACTCCATGGGTGGAGGCACATACCTGGAGCTTGCGGAGCTGCTTAATCACCTCATCCCGAGCTTTGTTCGCAGCCTCGATTTGGGCTTCGAGGTCCTTCAGGTCTATCTCCATCTTTTTCTTTGAAGCGACAGCAAGCGCCCGCTGTTTCCTCTCATCCTCCAGCTCCGCCTCGAGCTCCCGCACCTAATGGACAACATCGGGTTATGCTGGGTTACATCCAAGTATCTGCTCGCAGAACAGGCAGACTGTTCTCAAGTGGGGGGCTCTGGTTACTCGGGTGAGTGGAAACTTCTGTTACTCTGTAGAGGTCTCTGTTACCAAACAAACAGTTACTATCAACAGAAAACCACAGTAGCTGAATTTTGTTCAAAGGGGTCTTTAAACACCACCACCTAGTACAGACCATCCCACTGACTGCTACGAGGGCATGCGAGAAGGCAGCCAGTGACCTGAGCTCGGTGTAGATGAAGCCAAGATGGAAAAACCGAAGACAATACGGTAACCATGTAATAAAGGCTGGGGTAGGCACAGAGCGGGCATGGGGTGGTTGCTAAGAGGTACAGAAGACTAAGCGGGCATTCCTGTTTCCTAGAGCTGTGAGGACATGGGGCATGGCCATGTTGCAGGGGTGTCAGAACCAGGCAGAAACTGCCTTTGATCAGCAGGAAAGAGGGGAGCAGTCAAAGCTGTCCAATGGAGGAGGGACAAAATGAAGGCCTGCTCTGGAGCAGGCAGATGGGAGAGTGAGGACGAGTAAGATGTGGGCTGGAAACCGAGGTGGACACAGCTGTCAGCCACTCACTCACTCTGTGGCACTCTTCACTCAGCCTCCTAGTGTGCAGTGGGGATGGGGAACTGTGCTCACACTGTGTGAGGGATGCTCAGAAGAAGGTGCTCTGGAGTCCTTAAACCAAATCCTAACGCCTCTGTCACCAATGATGAGGACCAGACACAGAGCTGTTGAGCTCCACACCTTATCAGCCCATGAGTCCACAGGGACTGTGTGTCATTGCCTTGACATGGTCTTCCCAACCTGTCCTGCTTCTTCCACTTATTCAGCCATAAATGAATGTTTCATCATGTATTTATTAAGGTATAGGTCATAAATACCTTAATAAATACCTGCACCCTATGTAGTGCAGTAGCAGCTGGAGGCTCAGCGAGCAAAGAAAGGTCCCTGCCTTCACAACCTTCCGCTTCCTGCAAAGAGGATGATGGCTGGTGTGGGAGCTGGTATGGAGGCACCAAGGCTTGACGGAGTGGTGGCTCCACTGGTCCTCTCCAAAGGGGAGAAACAAGGCCACCACTGCTGCTGCTCTGCAGGGGTTGGCATGGGAGAGGAGGAGCAGGGCAGCTGCTTCCGCATAGGGCAGAGGTGCTCGTCATCTGCTTGCTGTGTTCTGCAGAGACCTGGGGCTGTACCTCAAGGCACAGGATAGCAGAAGGCTCCTAATGTAGAGCCACTTACATGAATTTCAAAGTGTGGTTTAAAAAAATTTCTACAAATTCTTTAATACTCTCCACCTTAAAGAGTTGGAGCATAATCTCCTCTTGAATGTGGGCCAGACTTAG